>NW_026136707.1:20659538-21259538 GCF_905237075.1 Dicentrarchus labrax
AGGAGTGCAGCCATTTGAACACCTTTCAGGGTATGGCTGATTTGAGACATTTTCAAAGGAATCCAAGTTCCTTTTCCTATCTGGGGTTTGGTGATAGCTGTGCCCTTCGGTGTTTCATCCTGTCTTCAGAGATGGAAGACAAATGGAGCATGGACATTTCATCTCACCTTTTCACAAAGATATAAAAAGCACTAGACACAGTGGAGTCTCTGTATCCATCTTCAAAAAGGCCAGTTTTACACTGTAATGTTCATCAAATGTCAAGAGACAATCAAACATCTCTTACATCCGCCTGTTGTTTAGAGCTGCTAGGAAATGGTTCAGTTTACCTAATGAAGGCCAAACTGGACAGTAAGATAACATTCAGAAATCCAGCAGTGCTACAGTAAAAGCCTTTCTTCGGCTCCCACTTTGGGGCTCCAAGTGCAGGGTCATTAACAGAAAAACAAAACATGATAATCTGGGGATTCAAAGGCTTTTTCATAAAAAGGAAGAAAAATGAAATACAATATTCTTATTGTGAGACAAACATCCTGTAATATGTGATAACTCAAATAAAGGCAAAACAATATCACATAATGACATTTCACAAAAAGGACAATGAGGAATAAGTATAAAGATTTACAATGATCACACAGCTTTTTGGCCAGTTACTCAGATCAAATCAAGTGTAATTTGATGTTATCTTAACTTGAGAAAAATATAACTCTTCCACCAATCTTTACTTTTGTGATTAAAACAGCCCAGACTCTGAACGCAGCAATGGTATCCATTGGTAAAAACACAACAGACTACAAATTAGATCAGACAGGGGATGGGAAAAGTGTAGTTATGATTAAGATGTGGGCAGATATCACACAGAGGGACAGAAGGGACAGGAACAAGCCTGCTGGGGCAGTCAACATTCATACAGCGCTCTAATTGGGTACAATGGTAGACCTGATAGTTTCTGAAGGCTGGTGGTCTACTAGCTGAGCCTCAAGCTCCCTCATCTGGAGACTTGAGTCTTAAATTCAGTAGTTTGAGTTACAGGACCTTATCACAATCAGGCACAAAGGAGCAAATGAAAGAAGGACGGACAAGGTTACACTGTAAAATAATCTCTCCAATATGCTTGGTTCAGCCACCTATTAAGCTTCTTTAAAGCAGGGAACTACTAAGCATGTTGAATCTAGAGCTAACAAGATTTAATAAAAAGCTAAGTCTCATTACTACTTGTTATTTTAATTTCCATCTGCTGCAACAATGTAGGTCTTTTATTTGCACCACCTTTACTCAATGCACCTTATCCAATTCTCCTTCACATTTCCTGTTTCACAACATGAATTGCACACTACCCAATTCTTCTTTGGTTAGGATTCAATTCAATTCAATTCAATTCAATTTCAATTTCAATTTCAATTTAATTCAATTTTATTTGTATAGCGCAAATTCATAACAGAAGTTATCTCAGGACACTTTTCAAATAGAGCAGGTCTAGACCGAACTCTTTAAAACATTAGGGATTTCCTACATTTCCCAGAAGGACTCGCAACACCATCAAAGAATGTGAACTGTTGGTTATACCTGTAGGTGGAGAGTGCACTGGTAATAGTTATAGCAATAGCAATCATGTAGCAAGAGAGACTCTACGAGAGTAGTAGGTTTGATTCTGGGGACTATTTTTTTCATGTTGTTTCTTGTGGAACTTTACTACTACTCACTACAGTACTTCATCATCATGCGGTTTTGTCACACATTTGAAATTGGTATTTCTGTCTTTGCTACACTGGATTTCTCTCTGATTGCTGAGCTCTGACTCTGAGGGCTTTATACCACAACCCTTTCTTCACTGCTGATGTGAGATATTGCTGAAAAATTGATTCCTCTCGCTGTAGCTGGGCAGGAAATATCTCGACATGATGTGTCACATCAGTCTAGGGTTGGCCAGTAATCTGCACAAACAACATAATAGCGTCAGAAAGGCACGGTACATTGTAAATGGAGGTTATTTTAAAACAGTGGTTGTGTATTATTAGTTGTGTTTTGTTCTTTTTTTAGTACAACTAGTTACTACACAAACTGCAATATAAAATGACTTCAGTGAGTGACAGTCTACCTTTGGTGTATTTGCTGAAGGGGCTTTGCCCACAGTGACGACTGAATCTGGCAAGATCAGAGCATACTCTGTGCCTCTGCAATTTCGTGTTGATGACACACCATCCAGAGAAAAATGTTATATAGTGGACGAGCAGGGCAGTTTCCTTATTCTTATTCTGCTCTCCCCTGTGAATGAAGATATACATATCTAGTAGGGATGCACCGATATGAAAATTTTGGCCGATACCGATATTAATTTTGTTGTTATGGTCGATAACCGATATTTACCGATATCGATATGTGTTTTTTTTTTTTAAGTTTCTGAGATGACAAAATTTTGTACAGACTGAAAATCATGCAAACTGAATTTTTGATAGTCTTCCTTTATTTTCAGAACGTATTTTACTTCCAAATAACAAGGTTAAAGGGCTACCATAAAACATAAGTAACCAACCTTTACCACTTATCAAACATGCCAGTACTCATGGCACCATGTTATCAGCTCTGTGCACTCCAATTAAACTCAAATCTGTGAAAACGGCTAAATCAAAATATCCAAAACATGTCCTGACTGTTAGTGCACATTTTTTCAACTTGCACTGTAATTTTCCACGTAGCAAACATGCAGTCAAAACGTCCACACCGCTGACATTTTTTCTCCTCTTCAGTTTAACATCCCACAATCCTGTGCTGCTACTGTCGCGTGCCCAAACAAATACACATGGCCAAATCTCCCTCCCCCTCCCCCTCCTTCTCCCTCTCCCGACACACAGCAACTAGAGGATATACATCGGTTGTGGATATCATCGATATGTTAAAAAATGACGAACATCGGCCGATACCGATATTAATGCCAATATATCGTGCATCCCTAATATCTAGTATCTATGCCAATCAGCCATAACATTATGAGCACTGACAGGTGAAGTGAATAACACTGATTATCTGGTTATCCTGTCAGTGGGTGGGAAATATTAGGCAGCAAGTGAACATTTTGTCCTCAAAGTTGATGTGTTAGAAGCAGGAAAAATGGGCAGCGTGAGGATTTGAGTGACTTTGACAAGGGCCACATTGTGATAGCCAGACGACTGGATCAGACTATCTAGAAAACTGCAGCTCTTGTGGGGTGTTCGCGGTCTGCAGAGGTCAGTACCTATCTAAAGTGCTCCAAGGAAGGAAAAGCAGTGAACCGGAGACAGGATTATGGACTAAGAAGACTAATTGATGCACGTGGGGAGCGAAGGCTGTCGATCCAACAGACGAGCTACTGTAGCTCAAACTGCTGAAACAGTTAATGCTGGTTCTGATAGAAAGGTATCTGTGTATAAAGTTTTTCCAAAATCTTATGATATACACTAACCAGTGAAGACATGTTTGCATTTGGGAACATCTGAGCAAACTCATGTTTCTGTTTGTACTCTGGCAAAAACACTACATTGACCAGCAAGACCGGTGGTTTTCTCCCGTAATACCACGTGGGATTTAAGGCTCTAAAATAACAGCGGTGTGAACATAACAGACAGCTGAAAGAGAAGCATTGTGTCAGAGCTCCTGTTGAGGTTTCATAAAGGAGGTATGGGTACATTTTACCCTTCAAGAAATGATAAGGGATTGGGAGAAGGATCACGACTCAGACAACAGCATCTAAACACAACCTGCCTTACTCCGTCACGCTCTGTTCCCGCTTGACTGTCACTATGACAACTGGCTGTTTTGCCAGACCTTTAAATTGACTTTAATGCCACAATAATCAAGCCAAAAGAAAGGGAAAAACAAATGGTAGACCTAGAGAGATATACAACGTAATTATAAAGCTAAATAAACAATGCAGCTTTAGTGCGACATGCTGCCCTAACACCTCCCCTGGCAGCTTCACACTTGACAAATTAATCCACTTCTCTTGCTCCTGCTCTTCTCTCTCCAGAGTGTGCTTTACAGGCAAAGGAAACAAATCATCTGTGAGCCGAGCTACCGGCCTTCCCGCTGGTATGGGCTCCCCTCTTCCCCACCACGCCGACATGATCACTCCGCCCATTACAGGCACTGGCCAGGTTGCCAGCCGCAAGCCAGGCCACACATGCAAACCACAGGCTCTAAAGCTGCTGCCCACAGCCTCAAATGGTGACTTTGAACAGTGCCCTTTTTTTCCCCCTCTCCTTCCTTTACTACACCTCCTTGGTCACAGTCTGGGGTTAGGGCTGCTCACAAAAAGCAAGCAACCTCTTCATTGCAGCCTCAGCCATAATGGCCCCAACTTATTATATCTGCTGTAATTTTGAAAAGCTGTGACAAAAAGGACTTGAGCGAGGCTGGGGTTAATGATGTTGTTAAATTACATTACTGTCCCAGTTCAAGCCTGATCCTCCTCCACGCTCAGGGTACAGGAACAGCGTCTGGCTTGTAATTTCTGCGCTCACAGAACAGAAAGATGAGTAAAAAGAAATAAAACATCTCTCAAACATATTTGCTCTATTTAATTACGGCACGATTAGAGGCAGCCATTTTTCGTTAAACTAGCCCCGGGGCACAGCGGAGCACCTTGCTATTCAGCCAATTAAAAAAGCCTGTCCTGCGACGCTTGAAGCGTCGCAGGACCTTCTTATTTATTTCATATCTGATCATACTTTCTGTTTGTGCTAAGGCACTGATATGAAAGGGTTTATTTTTCTCAACCTTAGAGCGCAAACTCACTGATCCATCCTGATGCTTTCAAGTGCAATAATTGCTCCTGTTGCAACAACTCTGCCCACGTGCTGACAGAACAAAGTCCTAGAACAGCAGCGAACACAATCCATCAGCCAACAAAAACGTCTCGCTGTCTGAGACTTTAATCCAGTTTGCTGTTTTAAGTACAACATCTGACCCAACAGCACGATAACATGTAAGTGCACTGAAACATTAAACCAATCCACTCACTTCTCACTTCTGTTGGGGATAGATAAGTTGCATAAAATCAGTGATTTCTAGGTGGACTCTGAGAGTGATAGATTGTTGTTGCTGTGGAAATAATGATTTGGATGCTATATGGATGGTCAATTATCAATGTCTGAAATTTGTTGGTGTAGCCAAACAGTGCTGATGATCACCGGGCCAAAGCTAATGGTTAAATGAGATGTGTACCAGAGAGGGTTTAGTGTCAGCCTTGATGCACACAATCATCTATTTACTCTCTCCAGTTCGAATGGGTTCTCTTGTGGAGCGCTGTTGCGGCGAGGCTTGTGGTTTTCGAGGGTTTATTATAGGGCGACGCACAAGAGCCACGGAGAGACTCGTCGTGCTTGGGATGTTGCCATGGCAACACGGCTCAATTAAGAGTGGGATGCTGACGGCTGCAGAAAAGCGATTGTTTAAGATGCAGTGTGCAAAATTGTATCTCTAAAATGTTTTTCAGCCAGCCATTTTATCTACGCTGAGGTACATTAAGAAGCTGACTATCCAGAAATGTGTCAGTGTGCAGGATTTTTCAAATTAAAATCCTTCATTTACTGTACCGTGCAAAACAAAATCACTTAACTTAAGTGCATCAGTAGTTCTTAACATCTTGCAGCACTTATTTAGATAAAGAATATAATAGTAAATTGTGTGAAAAACAGAGTAGGTACATTTTTATTTCACACTGCACGTCGTCCTTACTCCAGTACAGTGGCCTTACAGACAAAATAATGGATAGCTAAAGACCTACAGAAAACTTACAGGCAGAATTTGCAAAGTCATCTCCTCATCCCTCCTCTACTCTCCACAACAAAAATATCTGTATGAAGTAATGAGACGTTGCATTATTCATAGATTAAAGCTTCTCAGTACATTTGAGCAATGGGTATAAAGTGTTGCCTGTGGCAGTGCGATTATCACAAAACCTGGTTTTGTGATCCAAGCGCCGGAGGCAAGAGAGTGAGCAGTTGTAACCACAAACACGTAGGCGCCTCAGAAATATCAGTTGTAAACATAAAAAAAACATTCAGTGCATATACCATAGAGATAAATACACTACCTGTGAAGAATTTAGTATTTATAACTTTCATGGCAAGTTACTTTTCCAAAGACATTCAAGACGTGCATACTGTGAAGTGGTTAACAGACTGACTGAAAGCGCAGCGAAGGTAATAAATCTGTGAGTGAAGGAGCCTGGCAGCTTGTCTACAAGAGTCCAAAGTTCTGCTGATAAAGGCCAGTGTTCACACTGATAAGGTTAAAAGAAAATACTTTAACACATGCTTCATTCTCAGATCCCAAAGGACAAAATGCTTACACACACATTTCAAGATGTTATTATTCCATGTGCACAAAACAAGGTATTAAAGCACCTACAGTGAGAACTCTTACCTTGCTGTCTGTGGGTAACTCCCTCTTTCCTAGATGCTGGCCCATGCTGCTGACAGAGACTGTAAGAGAAACACAGAATGAGTTTACACCAGGAGAAGAAGACTGCGTATTATGTGAAGATCATGTACTCCTCCTTATCTAAGCAAGTCTGTGAAACTGTGGCATCACACACAGTGACAAAAACACTGGAGGAACTGTTTTATACTGAATGATGGTAGGGATAATGCCAACACAGATAAAAATGCTGCTGCGGTGCAATTCTGACTTCAATGACAATCAACTCAAGGTCAAGATCATGGTTCTTGAAAATGTATTGTCTATTGCATTTAGCCTTATTTTTTAAAGTAGTAATTTAAAAAGCAATCATCTTTACTTATCTGGTTCTCAGTTTGGTCTTTGGGTGCTTTCACGCCATACCTGTTTGGTTCACTTAAAACAAACTCCAGTGCTTTTGGCCAGTTTAGTGCAGATTGTTTGGGCTGGTGTGCAAGCTGTCAACTGATGCATGATGACATCACCAAAACTGTCCAATCAATGAGCTATCTGTCAGTCTGTATGACCTCCCTGTTTATTCCTCGTTTTGTTTGTAAAAAGTCTGGGTAAACATGAACCAAACCAGGACTATAATGCAACAATGTATCATTTTTTCCCCTTCCACCGGACCAAATGAACCCAACTACAGGTGTGAAAGTACACTAAGGGTTCTTTCACACCTCAACCAAGAGCAGTTAACAGTTTTGATGAATGCCAACAGCATCTTCAGCACTGTAGAATCCCATGGGGGCTATGTTCTATTATGTGATATTATATATAGGGGGATATGTGCAATTCTTAAACATAATATTATCTCAGGTTTTTATTGTCTACCTCTGGGTGAAAAGACACTGAAAACACAGTGCCTGTTTGCTGGTTTGTTTGTCAGCAGGATTACGGGAAAAACTACTGGCCCGGTTTTCATGAACCTTGGTGGAAGCCTGAGCCAAAGAAGAACCCGTTCAATTTTAATTCTGGTGACTGACAGCAGTCACGTTACTGCTTCTAATGTGCTTATTAACATTCTCTGGTGTGCCCAAGAGTAGGGATGCACAATATGGATTTGTTTGCAGCTGATGCAAAAACAGACAATTACCTGCTTCTCATGGCCGATACCTATAATTTCACATTTTTGTATTCAGTTCATAACCTGTAGTCTATGCACATGTAGTGAGCAAAGATGGATAATTAAATATTCTATAGCTCTGTTCTAACATATTCTGAAGTCACTGTTGTTAACACGAAAACAACAAACAGCAGTTCTGAAATATTAATAAAATATGATTTTTTTTTTTCCGATTCCAGCATAATTTGGCTTTTGTACAACATAAAGCCTATCAATTGTTTTGCATAAGAAATCAAAATGAATTATTATTAATATCAACCTATAATTTATCGTCTGTAATTTAGTTATCCCGATAATTTATAGTAATACACATTTCCCATTATTGGCTATTATTTATTTCTCCCGACGATTTTATTGCATCAACTAATCATTCGTTAGTATTATTAAACTGCAAATCGACCGATCAACATGTAGAAACACAGTGGGGCAGCTGCTAATCCCAGGGCTGATGGTTTGATCTTTGACTAGCACATGGCATGGTAGCTTGCTGTCATGCGTGTGTGAGGGGGTGAATGATGGGCAAACTGTAAAGTCCTTTAGATAAAAGCGTTATATAAATGCCATTTATATTAGAAACAGGAAGAGCTGTTAATGCTGTAGTATTAGATCACTATATTTCACATGGTTTTTAATTAGGAGCTTCCAAAATCCACAGTATAGTACACAAGCACATCACAGTTTTAACTCCTTTTCACTCTCTCAAATTACATGGAAAATTCTGATCTTATGTGCTGATGTGCATTCATGTTACCATGGTTACCTTAATCTTGTATAAGTATAGGCTATATGCCGCTTAGACAGACTACTTATCATAAGATTGCTTCCTGAGCAGTTCGCAATCAGCGGATGGATTTAGAAGAATAGCTTTACCCTAAAACCACATATGTACTTTCACCAAGTCCTGTTGCTGGTCTGCTTCTAGGACGCTTGGAGGCATACGGAGACCCTCCTTTTCAGGGCCCGGTTGTTTTGTCGGAACTGGATTTCAACTAGGAGCTTTCGCAACAGCCCAAACTAATCGAACAAGCCAGAACAGCTGTTTAAATCGACCAAACTGTTGTGAACTACAATATGACTTAACCCACGCTCCCCTCCCTGTATGTGCTGTAGTCTTCTGTGACTTCATTCCCTTCATTAGAATACTTTGTGCAGATGCTTTGTTGTGCCCTGCGGTGCTACCACTGCTGTAAAAGACATCCTGCCAGTGATTAGTAGCTACTTCATTAATGTCATCATCTCTGAATCTGATATAGTTCTACACAGCCGATGATGCACCTTTTTTTATTTTTGTTTTTTATTATTTTGCTGCGGGCTGCTGCAAATTAGTCTCATCCTCACAATTATCTGCTGCTGTGCCTGAATGAAGGTGCGCCGGTCATGGGAAAATGCTATATATTCTAGAGAGAAATATATAAAATGCAGCTCAATTACAGGCTATAATTATTCAAATTATAAACATTCATCACCATATCCTAGGGAACTGTGCAGCATTACAAGGTGAGGGCCACTTACATTATGAGACCATGTCAGTGTTTCTGTCACTTTCATAATGTGTATGCTTTTTGCCAACATTATACATCTAACTCAAGGGCTGCAGCAATAACTGCAGAAAAAAAACAGACTCCAGCCAACAGGTATCCTGCCAAATGTGTGAAAAGCTCCAACATGCCCTGAAAGGTAAACTCCCCCAAAAGCGAAGAAGAGTAGAGTGAGGAAGGCTCAGCTCTCTCCATGTAGAGGAAGTGAGAAATGTCTGCTAAATAAGGAGGGGTCTCAGGTGAATGATCTCAAAGCTCACAAAACAACATAAATCCAACTGAGAATTTTCAAACTCATGTACGTGCGAGAAATGAAAGACTCTAACCGCAGCAAATAAGAACTGTCATTTACTTAAAGGTGAAAGTGGGAAAAGGTGTAAAACTCAGGGCTTATCAAACAGAAGTGCTGAATATTGCATGAATCAAAAACGCACGCTGCAACCACCACTCAAAGAAAGAATTTTTCTTTCCTCTGAAAGTGCAGTCTCCTTTACTTTGGAGTAATCACAGAATGCATTTTTTGGGCTTTTAGGAGAGTTTTGCACTTACCAAAAAAAGGCTTTCATCATCTTTGGCACCTTGACTATTTCCTTGTCTGGCATTTCTTCATTTTAGAACAATACATGGACACAAAATGGTGATGTCCCTTGCCAAAAATGCTTAAGCTACACTACAGTTTACTGATGGTTTGTTGGCACAGGTTTCTAACATTTTGACTGGATGCAGGAAACTCTCCATTTGAATGCCAACAATGTCGAAAAATGATCTTGATTAATTCAAGAATGCAGAATGTGTCAGCTTTATAATTAAAATTTTTAATGCACCAAGCTCGTCACATTCCCTACTCACAGGTCAGTTAGTCCCAGGGGTTCAAAAATATGTTAATGAAGCCTTTGAACAATCATGATACAAAAACAAAAAAATGAATATAATTGTGAAGAAATTATTATTGCACATTCAAGTTCAAAGACACACACGCACACTATTTACCACCTTATTTACCTTTTGCAATGGTCAACTCAGGTTAATTGAATATAGCAGAGAGCCTCCCCTGTGCCCACAGTGAATGAGGATTAACCATTGAGAGGTGTTATTAGAGCCATTGTCCTCTGAACAAGGACCACAGCGGGCGCAACTGTGATTAAAATGCAATCAGCCAGAGGAAGTTTGAGATTTTATATCACAGCAATATGGCTTTAGGTAAACAGCATTGCACCCAAAGGAACAAAATTTGCAACAAATAACGCTAAAAGACCATCTTTAACGATTAGACATTCTCCCAGGACCTGAAAACACTCACAAAACTCTTCTAACAAGAGTGAGTTTGTCCTCTGAACATCAGTCTTATTATAACATGACGTGCTGATGATTCTCTAAGGAGAGGAGCAGCCATATCTGAAAATAGGTTTATTAATGAGGGAAATTTAACAGCCCTGAGCAATACGGCTAACTTCAAAGCAGTATAAATGAATTTATTTTGGCTACTTGAGAGCAGCGGAACTACCTGTGAAGGCATTTTATCACTGTACAGAGCTGCCATGGCAAACGTTAGCTAACAGTTGCCTATTTACACATGCAGCTCACACAAAGCAACATTAGCATTACTTTGGTCCTGTTAGTCATGCTACGTGACGGATGTAAATGCAATGGTTTGCACCTCCTTGGGGTGAATCTGGCTTCCTAGGGGCTAAATCCTCCACTATGTTCATTAGCGAGTCGCTAACTTTGCCGATCTGCTAGGACAGGTAGCGTTCAACAGCTTTTTCAAGGTCTCTGGCTAGAAACAAGGTCATCGTATTGAGAGTGAACCAAAACAGTACAGTTGCAGG
The DNA here is from genome assembly GCF_905237075.1 of Dicentrarchus labrax. Lineage (NCBI taxonomy): Eukaryota > Metazoa > Chordata > Actinopteri > Moronidae > Dicentrarchus > Dicentrarchus labrax. The sequence goes on from NW_026136707.1 coordinate 20,670,467, forward strand.
TAGAGATGTCGGTGATTAATATTGCACAAACAACAACATTCTGTCTAATAGCTTTCCAGACAAGCTAGCTAGCCATTCAAAAACTACTGGCTAACCAGCAAAACAGCCACGTCAGGAAACGGAGCTGTGTGTCAGTGGAGGGTGCCACTGCAGATACAGTGCTAATGGGGACAAGTAGAACTTTCCAACAACATCAAAACAAAATCTATTCGATTTCTAAGCGCCATCGCCCGCTGCTTTGGTTGCAAATCCAATTTACAAGGGGAGCTGCAACGATAAGGAACCATTTGGGATGACAGTATTTGTGCATCGTGGGACATCTGCTTGACATGAGCAGGTGTTTTCAGCAGCTGGATAAGTTCTAACTCACACAAATCATGTAGCGTATGCTTGATAGAGCTGTCGAGAGATCAATGGAACTTATTTTATGTTTACTTAGTAACAGCTATTTGCTGCTAAAACTTTATTTAGACTTTTTCTTAAACGCTAGATCTGCCTATTGTGTTCAATTTCATGTGTGGAGTGTGAAAGAAAAGGACATTTTTTTTATGATTAACTGATTACTGATTGTTAGTTGGAAAACCAACAAAGCACCAACACCAAGGTGACCTTGCTGCAGCAGCCCAGGGTTCAAATCCGACCTGCAGACCTTTGCTGCATGTAATTCCCTCTCTCCCCCCTTTCACGATCAATTAAAGGCAATAAAAGCCCCACCCCCCAACAAATAATTTAAAAACCAAACAAACAATGAGCTGAAAGACACTTGAATACTCTGTAGATCTGAACTGCAATGTTAGATAATTCAATGCGGGCCTATCCCTAGCGACAACTCTCCTATTACACATTGTCATTTGGTTCTCTGGTAATAAAATAAAATTGATTAGTGCAACTTTAAATAAGCTTGTTATTATATATCTCGGTCCTTATTGTACTAACAACTGCCTCAGAAAAATTTAAAGCAGCTTAAAGAAATAAAACAACAGGACTCACATGAACCTGTCAAGAACCAACTGAAGCCAACACATTTATAGGCTAAACTTAAAAAAGGGGTATGAAGAACGAGTCTAATTAAAGCACTGACCCTGGACAGTCTGATCCTGTCAGCATATTATACGGATAAAGAAGAAGCTGTGTCTGGTGGTTGGATAACCCTTTTCTGAACCTAAGCAATCACAATCCACATTTGCATGGGAAGTAATCAAACTTCTTCCACAGTTCCTATAAATAATGGACAATAAACAAAGGAATGGAAACCAGGACCATGTTTTGTCTTCCTCATGAAATTGGCTTTTTATAGCATACTTCAATATGATCACACACATCTGTACACAGCTGTTTATCCACTGGACCTCCACAATACAGCCAGACATTTGTGACACAATTTTAAAGTTAGTGACTTTTTTTAAAATGAATGAGCATTCGCCAAACATATATTGTTTGTCAAGGGCTTCAAATTGCTTAGTTCTATAGAGATATTCAAAACAAAAACACCAGAGAAGGGGTTGAATCATATGTGAGTGTGCTGGTGGTTCAGCTAAAACAGCCACAGAAAGCACAAACAAGTAGCTGCAAAAATTAGCAACAATAGGGTTGCAATCATATTGCCAGTGGCTGTGCATTAGTTTAGCATAAAACTGTTATCCACTGAGGACTGAATGTGAGTCCTTGCAGCCAGTTTCACTCTAGAATATTACACAATCAAAGCTGAGATCCTGCAAGGACTTGCAAGAAAAGACTGTTGCATAATAGCATGTGAGAGAGGGAGAGGCCAAGAGGAGAGGGGGTGTGATCCAAGTCTGCAATTACAACTCGGCAGCAGTACTTTATACATGTATCTAAAAAAAAAAAAAACCCTTGGTTGCCTGGCATTTATTTTTTTCTCACACGTCGCCCTGTAATTTAGAAAGAGAAAGGCAGGTGTCGGAAAACATGCAGCATACTCTATCGCTCCTTGTGAATTTAACCCATATAGGTTGCTGTTAATTGGCAGGTATGTCTGAGTACATCTCTTGAAACATTTCTGTTTGCTTTTTAAATAAATCATTAGGATGCAAAAAGCTCTCATAATAGGGTAGATGCATGCAGGCCAGCACCTGGAAGAATCCATTACCAGTTAAAGCAGAGCCTGCAGTACAGATGAGCTATTATCTATGTGTCTGGGCTGTCCATTACCTGAGGCCGCTTCACATCCACATCACAAGCCGCTGACGTTTCTTGCATGGCTTCAACGCGGATAAGGAGAGGGCTTATTAGTGCGAAAGAAGAAAAAAAACAGCCTGTTGACATTTAAACAAACCTTCTACCATATGTCTTTTGTTTGCAGCACATAATGGATTACTTTAGTCCTATTTTCTCTTCTCTGTGACCAACTCAGTTTCACACTTGAACTTAGGATCAGAGATCGTGAAAAAGAGCCTTTTTTCAGAGAGGGTAACCAGTGCTTTTACATTTTGTAGAAAAAGAAAGAGATACATGACAGATTGCAGAACAGCTAAAGGAATCCTATCTATCTCTCTAAACCTGTTACAAATTTGGTTCAGGTAACATTTTAGCAACCGGTAAAAAGACTATCCATTATTTTTCAGTGAGGATAGACGTGGTACCGCTATTTATTTCACTGACCGTAGGCTTGTGAAGATGAAAGGGATATTACCTTGCAGCAACATAAATCTCCCTGTCAGGATCAGATGAGTTTTTTATAATGCTGACAAAAGGGAGAATGGATTACTCTACAACAGCCACAGCAATAAAACTCTTGGGAACAATCAGGTTTGGAAACAATATGGCTGTTGCTTTATCAACCCGCAGTAAGTATTTTAGTGCTTTCATTCTGGAGAAACAATTACGAACAAAGCCGAAAGAATACAGTGGATTTCACACCACCAGGGTTGCGCTGTCTTAGTGATACTTATTCAAACAGAGGGGCAGCGGGCATGAAATCGACTTTTAAGGGACTATGACACAGAAAAGACGGATGGAAGAGCCAAGTAAACAATGTCAGGGTTTTTTTTTTCCTGTCTGTACAGCATGTTCAACAAAATGTTCTTACTCTGTACAGTACAAGCATTCAAGTCTAATTTTCCCACAAAGGCACAGATGAAAAACAAATCATCTGTTGGGAATATGAAGTTCATGGTGGTGATATTTAGTTCTTTAGGGGATTCATGAGGGTTTGAGGTCAGTGCCTCCACTGAGACAGGGGTCACTAAAGTGCCAAACACACGGGAGATGAAGCAGAAAAACATTGCAGTCAAAGTTGTATCATATTGTCAAAGGTTTATACATCCTGTTCATCAACCCGCAGTTTTATTGTTGTTACTGTAGAGTTCAATGTAGGCCATGGTCACATGGTTTCTGGTCGACTACACAGCTTCTTTCTAGATCCGTCACAGCAGTGCAGCAGCGTTTAATATTCATACAGGGAGAAATCCAAAGCTGGGTGAGGTAACAGTTTATGTGCCCGCAGCAAACTGCAGCCATAACATGCCTGCTTCCAAAACACTAAAAAGGATACAAGAGTGGAATTTTCCTTTATGGTTATCAGTTTACACTCGTAATTCAATTTAAAGTACAGCCAGCTTGTGAAACCATATACATTTCTCTCTCAAATCATCTGTGCAGAGGAAGTCAGATATTCTAAAGAATGGATGGAGATATGTTCTCACAGTTGAATCATCCAAACAAACAAATGGCAAATTCATTGATCCTGAGCAGCATGTTAAAGGGCTGTCCAATCAATCCTGATGGTAAAGGTGGTCAATGGAAGAAGCAAGAAATTCCTCAGTGCAGGCTATATTGATTGAGAAACTTCTTCTGGCACCAGCATTTGACATGTACGCCGATGTAGTTGGTGTCAATGAGATACAGACTATTTCAGCTTGGAGCTGATGGGTAAACGATATAACTACGTGTGAAAAAGAAATCGTTGAACTGCAGGCACTCATTTGCTTGGTAACGCTGATTAGCCCCCAGCAGCTAACTTAGCTTGGTCCGTGAGCGGGAGAACTCAGGAGGAACTAATTTATTAATTTATTGTTCAACTGCATTTACCTTCAACCCTGGTTAAACATGCACATTAAGTGGCCTATTTTCCCTTTAAATGAGAATCACTTCGTCCTATAGAGACATACTTAACAATGTATGTACTTTACAATAACCACTGCATGTATAGTTATTTGATTAGATAAGAATCCTACACAAAATGCTGACAAACCCATTTCTCAGTCCACAACTAAAGCTGGAAGTGTCTGGAACACGTGTGTGTGTCTGTCTGCTATTGCCTGGTTCCTTTGTTTCGATTTAAGTTTAGTCTTGTGCACGCGAGACAACAGCTTCTTTTAACCCTCCGGTCACCCTCAGTGACTGCACCATGTTTGACTCTACTGGGAGACAGTTACGTAACAAAAACAGAGCATGTGCGTGTATGTCTGTCTGTGTGTGTGTGTGTGTGTGTGTGTGTGTGTGTGTGTGTGGAAGGGAGGAGAGAGGACACAAGAGAGAGTGATGAGATGAGAAATAGTGATATAGTTACACGGCGCTTATCTACCAGTGAAAACACTCCGTTCTTGACAAGAGATCAGGGGGCAAAGGTCAACATCTGTCCCTTAGGGAGGGCATCTGCTTGTAGAGTGATGAGTGCAGGCTGCAGGAAGCCTGACATCCAGCCAGGTTGGTTTCAGTCTTCTCATTTCCTTTCTCTCTTTCCTTCTCTTTCTGCCCCAACTCATTTTGAGAGGTTGCCAGAACTAGTTTAGGTCATGTTTGAACAACCAAGGTAGAAGTCAAAGAGCGATACTTGGTATGTAAAGAGTTTTGGAAGAGGAAAGAACAAAAACAGGAGAAGCAAAAGGAATGGATTAAATGGTATATATATGTAGCCTAGTCTCTAACACAACTTGCTATTGTTAGTGAGATGATCTCTCCCACTCTGGTGTGTCCAGCTAACTAGCTTTCAACCAACTGTTACTTTAAGGCCAAAAGGGCACATAAATAACTAACTTCATTTATTTGTGGTAGGGCCTCCCCCAAAAACTCGATGATTCGAGTCAGCAGTCGAGAAGAGTCGACTGGAATAGCTGCGTGGCAAGCTGTAAACTTTGCAAACCGAGTCGCAAAATGACTACAGATCTAATGATGGAAGTGGAGAAGGGTGAGAGAAACGGAAGCGGACGTGAAGCCGTACAGCGAGGCAGAGTAGAGGCTGCTTGGACGCTCTCTGCTCCGTTAATGAACCAGGCGGTGGTGCAACCTCCTCTACTAAACTATTTTATTACTCAACTATGAGCAGCACACTGTCTCTGACTATGTGGACATCTGGTTTTTTTTTTTTCATCACAGATGACGAAGCAAGGTACTTAAATGTGAGGTAGGCTAAAACATGAGACCAGTGTGGGCTGATACAGGATTTTAGTGTGCCGCTGAAAACTGGAAAAATAAATCTTTGTATTGAGCAGCCAATTCTGATCAAATTTTGAGCGGTCACAGGTTATGTCCCAAACAGGATTATATTAAAACATGATCATATTGAAATGTGATCTAAGAAGTCCAGGTTGAGTAACAGATGAATCACTTAAAGACAAGAACAATGCTGTTTCTTTATTTCCATATCTGCTACATGGAACATCAGTCGTCTGTCTCTTTGCAGTCACTTGCAGCTTTAGGATTCGTTTTTAGAATGAATCTGCAATTGTTGGCACATCCCAACCAGAGCAACTGTTATGCATGTTGACACATAGCAAACTCTTAACCAATGGACAAAGGCCTGCACTGACACTCGTCCCTGCCATTTTCACATACTCATCATGACCATCGCCACTCCTCCAACATAACAATGCCGGTCTGCAGCGCGACACTGTGAATAAGCGAGGGCAGTTGTATGTGCGTACCAGGCTAGAGGAGAAGTCAGAGTTTTGTCAGCTCGGTGACCAGTCAGCCGTGGCCGTCTGGCTGAACTAAAGCAGCTCCACCACCCACAGAAGCAATGTTTGCCTCTGGGCTCCCGCTGCCCGTCTGACACATCAGGGCCACGGCTTCCTTAGCTTCCTGCTCTCTTAACATAAGATAATTGCTCTCGGAGTTTGGTAATGAAATATCACTGTGACACTCAAGAACCCACCGCTTTCTTGTACACACTGTGATGTTTTGAGGGAAAGGGGGTTGAGTGTACAGACAAATATACAGCTGTTCTTCTGCAACATTCTTTTTGGAATTCCCTCTCGGAAGAGCACATATGGCTCTGAGGGAATATTATACTCTAGCAGAAAAACAACACTCCCAGGGGTCCAATGCCGTGCATAGCTATTGCTTTGTTAATTCAAGCATATATTTGTTTTTGCTTTGTTATGCATGGGCACCTCCCGTCACTCCCTGGGGTGTCCTAGTGATATAGCCCCGGGTCTGATGCGTAAGCTCAGTGCTCCTTAATGGAGATACACAACCGCTGCCACCTGGGGTTTCCATCATATAATTCAAGATACAAGCTCTCCACTTGGATCTGGAGGCAAAATATTCAACTCTGCCATCTGCTGTGATCACTATGAGGAGCTGACACATTGCAGGCTGTGACGCCACTGCGGATGACAGGATGCGCTGTCAGTGTGTAGCGCACCGAGTTGACTGGCAGCACCACGCCTTGGGCAAAAACTAACAAAGCTATTGGTTTGTAAGAAGGTAATGTGACTCAACCTGTCTGCCAAGAACAGGCGCAGACAGGAGGGGAAGTGAGAAAAGAGAGGAAGTTTGTGAGTCTAAGAGGACGGAAGTTGACTAACCTCAGTGCATCACCTGCAAAACAGAGATAGTGTGCAGTCACACACACACACACACACTTGCTGAGCAGCATGGAAAACTTCACTGAGTATGGAAAATTATAACCAAACACCGAACTTTTCACTTAACTGTATGCAAAACTACACTTCAGGCCTGTTGGTATAGGCTGGTCTTGCTCTCACGGAGACAAAGGAATGCCAAGTGACGCACGTGATGGCTGAGCAAACCTCTTGGCATTTTCCTCTCCTGGCTGAGCTCAGGCAAATCCTGTAAAATGCAAAGGAATGCAAAGGAATGCACTCCCGCGGCCTTCCAGGCTCAGGTAGTCGCAGGCAAGCTGAAGCTTCTCCACAAGTTATGTGAAGGTTAAGCTGCGACTGCTGGCATCCCGCTTTGTCTAGGTCAATACAAGCATGTCTGTCTAATTAGTAATCCTTGACGTTCCACAAAATCCTTTAGCTAATACCAAAGACATTTTTTGTCAATGCAACTCAGATCTGTATCAAAAATGATACAGTCGTACGATCGTGTTATCTGACAACGCGCGACGGTGGCGGCATGGCATTCAAGTCACGCGGTGACACCGATGTACATGATCTGCTCTGTGGTCTGTCTTTATCAACGGAAGAGAGATGAAAAAGGTGAAGATTAAAGCTGCGTGTGTCAAACAGAGCCAGAGGTTACCTTGCTCAATGTTCCTCGTCTAGAGGACAATAATGGCTGCAGGCTTTAGTAAATCAGTGCAGTTCAGACATAGGCGACCACTCATGTGTGAATATTTTATTTATAGACCGTGCATAGCAGCGACAGAAATTGAGCATGTCACAGCTTTTTTTTTTTACATCACATTAACAGCAAGAACAACAACAACAAGGGCCCGTGTATCTTTCCATAGGGTCGTATGCCGCTCATCTTGGCAGTTCTCCTCAACAGACCAACAGTGCAGTGGTCAACAGCTGTTCTGTAGAGTAAAGCCAATAGAACCTGTATGGTTTCTGTTACAGGCCTTCACTGTTTTCATGTGTTATCGAGTAACAAGTGGAGCTTGCTACAGAACGGTCCTTACTTAGGATGCAGAGTGATGTAATACTTCATTTCCTCCAGGCTGTACAGTGTGTGTTTTAGCCTCTTAAAGCTGGCCGGTCTATCCACCAGCTAAGACAACAACATACAACGTTGCCAAAGCACCAGCCAGGAGAAACAACACATCTCCAAAAAGACTGCAAACATTAATCACATCTTTTACTTTTGACTTGTTATGTAATAGCACCAATGACTGAGTCTCTCTAATTCCACCATAAAGTTGATGCTATTAAAGTGAAGTGAATTTCAAGTGGACCGACCATTTAAATGTCACATGTCAACAGGTTTGTGTCTATGTATGTAGTCACAGTTAAATTGTATTGTGGCATACTGTATTAATTACAGTATGCCACAATATTAAACAAATCAACTGAGAAGCTTGGACTATTTAATACATTTTAACAAACATTGTTTAACCAAAGCATTGCTAACAGTAGGCCTACTGTTGGGGGGTTGCTAACATTGCCATGTTCCTTTCTCATATATACATCCCTCAAGTACAGGCGCAAAACTCTATTTAAAATGTTCCAATTTAAAGGTGACACGCTTTGGTGAATATTGCCATAAGTCGTGTAACATGATTTATACATTTAAAAGAACCGTCGTGCCCTTCTAATACATTCGGCATACATATGGGCCACCTATCAATGCGCACATTTCATTAAGTTTAAACTAAACAGCTGGTTTCCCTGTTGGTGCAACGGTCCACTGCCAACCAAACACACCGAGGTTTCCGGTAGCAAACACTGTCGAGCATTTTACAAAACTCTTAGTTTTATAGGGTTAAAGTCCTGCTTGGCGTGCTATATGTGTGCCGAACTGAAGAGAACCACCTCATGTCTGACACCAGGCCTTTAATCTCACTCAACACCGTGAGTTTTATTACCACTAAGCAAAGAAGCGTTAAATTGCTGGACGTGTTAGCGGTGATTGGTTCACCGAGAGAGAAGGCAGCGGGGAGGGTGGTGGTTGTAGTGGTGGTGGCTGTGGGGGTGGGGGGCGACACTGTCAAAGCACATGACACAGCAGTGGCACTGTCTGGTGGCAGTGATGCTTATTAAGCAACACTTACTACGTATGGTTTACACCGAGTCCGGTAGACGAAAATGACATTCCGAGCATATTTCCCCTGCAGGTTTCGAAACGACTGTAACGCACTGTAAACAAGTCGACGTGGATAACATGTTTACTACCGTTATACCGCGTAAAAAAAACAAAAACAAAACCCCAGTATGGCGATAGTAACGGTGTGTGTAGCTGTCTTTTACACTGGCTTTTACTCGCCTTTGTATTTGTCTTATTTGTGAATTGAAACCAGTTCGACTGTGCACATACCCTTCTCCGGTTAGTCTGTGTCAAATGCATCCACAGCTGAGCCTTGCACTGGATGTGACCAACTGTCAGTCTTCTTTCAGCAGTGGTCGACGGTGGTCGTCAACAGCATCGACAATAACGCCTTTTTCCCCTTTATGGTTCGCCGTTGTTGTAATCACCAAAGTGTCTCCGTTTCAACAAAAAAAAAAGAAAGAAAGAAAAAAACGTGTCTCTGTGCTTCCTGATTTAGGTACAGTGGTGGAGATGTTGTTTGTAAAGGGGTGGGGCGGAATGCAGCTTTTAGTCCGCCAAGAAAATGCGGGCTAAAAAAGCACGTTGGTGCACGTCTGTGCTTGATTAGTAGCTCGTGCTGCTCGTCGCGGGGAGGGTTCAGCAAACGAACTAGTGTCGTGATTTTTGAAATATATATATACTTAAACAGACAAAAAAAAAAAAGAAATACATTTAGCCAAACACCTACAGGATGTGCTTACTCAGAGGCTCTGCTCTGCTTTAGCTGCACAATACCCGGGCAGCCGGCAGGTTCTTCCAGTGCCTTGCTCAAGGGCAGTGTTATTGAGGGAGAGGCGTGTGGCGTTCACTGCAGATGTGTTTCAGGCGGTGCAGGTGTACAGTCCTCCTACTTCCTCACTACCTTCATCATAAAGCTCAGTTCAGTCCCAGCAGTTTCACTCTTCCTCATACTGCAATATGCATCAGCGTGTTCACCAGCTTCCTTCAACAATGGCAGATTGTCAAGAGAGCTGAACATTTTCTCTTCCTCCCTTAAGTGAAACACTTGGTGCACATATAATGCAGTATTATATATGTATATGTATATGTGTGTGTGTGTAGCCGGTTTAACTTGAGTATTTCTATTTTACATACTTAAGAGATATTCTTCATGTCATTTCAGTGAGAAATATAATATTGCCCTTTTTACTCCACTTATATATTTCCCTCCTACATATGTTACTTTGCCAATGAAGTAAAGTTAAATATATTATTCATAGGTTAAACAACCAAGCAGTGTACATAGAGTCAATATAATTAGCTCCTTCTTGACCAGCTAATAATCAGCTAAAAACCCTGCTTTCATTTGAATGCATCCATGGATACTGAACACATTGCCAGGGGCCAAGACATCGAGGGCCTCCCTAGGCTTCTGTCAGAAGTGACTATTGACATTTCTTGTTGTAGCTCAAATGTCACATGTTTTGCTCCTGTTGAACCAGTCCAATCCAATATTTGTTTTTGTTTTATTTATTCACAACAGGAGGCCTTTTACATGAATATAAAAACACAATATTAATATAACACTGACAGAGCATTACTTCTGTACTTTAACATATAACATTTGAATTCAGGACTTTCACTTGCAATGCAGTATTTTTCAGCGAAGGATCTGACTCCTTTTGTCGGCACTGCACCTGATGCAACTTAGTTTTAAAAACTTTTCAAAGCACGGCTCTTTGAAAAGTGGGGATTTTGCTTCTGTCTTCAAACTTATATCAACTGGAATCAATACTGTGTGCTCAGAAATATTAAACTTTAAAATAAACTTCAATAAATGGTATTAGTCCCTCAGGCAAGATTTAATATTTTTTATTGGAATTAAATCAGATAGACATTGGCGACTATCAGCAAATACTGCACAAAAGCGCTGTTGGTAGGTGTGCACTTTGAACAATAAGGATATAGTTTGAACAAGAGGTTGGATAAGTTTAGAGGGCCTCCCTGAGAGAGAAATTGTTTCTTGTGTTTGTAGTGTTTTCTTTATTTACACTTCAAATAAATACCACACAGGCCTTATCATGACTGGTTCATTTTTCTTTTATTACAGTGCCTGAGAGAAATGTTCCCAAGTGATATTAACATAAATAATTTCCACAACTTCCTCCCCCACTGAATTCTAAAGGCAGCTATCTCACAGTGTCGGTGAGCCATTGAATGAGATTTACTGGTGTTGTTTGAATACTCAGGTGTCTCAAAACAACAAAGTTCTTACTTGTATCCTATCAGAACCTCTGAAACCTTTATGACTTTGAAAGTGAAGTCCACCTGAGAGCAGATCTCAGGGATGAAACTCTAGGGGACCTAAACCCCCTTCAAAATAAAATGTTTTTTTAAATTAAATACTAACTTAATGGAAAACTGTGTTGACCAAAAACAAATCCTCCAACCCAACAATCTGCTTATATGACATGATGAATCAATTTATTTACTTGAACTAAATCTAAGCAAAGCTATGGTCCTTCTTGTTGGCCATAAATCTAGGACAAGTGCAGCCATTAGATAACTGTTTTATAGGTCATATACAGGGGAAGGACACAACAACAGAACATGAATGATTTAATGCAAGCCAGTACAAAAGCTCTACAACATGATGTTGATGTGAGAAGAACTGATTCATCTCTATGCTATTGTAATTTCCATAGTAATGATGTTAGTGGTATTATTGGGGAGGATGCTGCCCTTTATTCTCTATCCTTCGTGTTGTTCGTGGCTAGTTTTACATTTCATATTTCTCTCTACTTCATTTTACTTTGCTGTGATTAAGTATTTGTAGGTCTCGCTCTCTCAGATGTTTAATGTGAGACTGTTAGACATAGGGTTGTATTAGGACATTGCCAAAACTCCAAAAGGCCCAATTCTGCCTTATTCTCCTCATATTTCATCATTGATTTCTATTTTTTGCTTTCATTTAGTGTTGCAGTCCAATTATTTTAGTTAAAGCACTACAATCAACTGTTTCATCTTTTCTCCTTTTAAACTGTGTGACAAAAGGAAGAAAAATCTATCAAATGTAAGACTTTTATGCTAACATTCATTCTCTAATGAGCACTAAACACAAAGGACACCTGAGGCGGATGATCTTTTATTTTGCAGATATTTGGTCATAAATTCAAGTATTGGACAAGTACTACAATTCTGATTATTGCTCTAGATTCTGTGGGGGACATGCTATATTTCACATAAAAATACTTGGAAGTTTCAGAGAAGTAGTGCCATGGAGAAGCAGCTTCAGTGCAGTCTGTCACATGACAATCTATCGAGCCATAGCAATCCCGCTTAAAGATGATCAGATTTGATGCTGTGTAATACGATGATGCAGCGTTGACCAGAGAAATCAAATCGCCTCTGATAATGTATCCGGGAGGACCGGGTCCAATCCATCCTGACTCAGAGCTCCTGATAGCATTTGTGACTGCAGGGTTGGGCGGTGGGGCGTGAGGGGGGGGCGCAGTTCGGAGGTGCTGGCAGAATCAAGGGAGATCAGCCCAAGGCAGAGAAAATGACTCAACATCGTCAGTCATATAATAATAACCCATTAGCTTAGAGCCTGGACCGATTTCGACAGAGATACAGTAACTCGTTGTCATGGAAATGGCCAGGCCTCAGTTGAGGTAATGGGCCTAAAACAGCCTGGATTATCCATCACAGTAACTCAGGGGAAGGGGGAGCTGTTTGTCATCTATGTATCTGTATTGAGGGAAACGTGCTTAGAGCAGTCATATTTCCTTTACTCAAAACTAAAACTCATGATATCCTCAGTTATTGATTGAAAACAGAACTCCAGAATCACAGGGTGTTTGTTGTCACTAGTTGCAGACGAGGACAGATGGTGAATTACAGGCCTGAAGCAGACACATCTCATGATTTCATGTTTTTATGTATCGCTAGATGTTTTGCTTGATTACTTGCTGGAAATATATCCAGGTGTCTTGCTCTCATCTGTATTTGTCTGGAATAATTAGCCTGATTGAAAGTCCTCATGCATACAGCAGCAAAATAGATTTGCTTTTATCCTTAACTAAAAGGTTTATTTAGTTGTACTTTGAAGATCTTCCAGCCCTACGTATACGTGTGCAGTGTGCCGTCTTGTGCTGTTTTCTGGTGTGTTTATGAACAGAACCATAAATGGGCCTGTAGATGTCAGTTAGTGAAGGCTTTCCTGGGTGATCTTAATCGATTCTACAAAGCTCTGTCGCGTTAGCCGTATTGAGAAAGACTTCTAATACACAATAACTTACAAACTGTCACTTTTCATTAAGTGAAAATGGCTTCAAATGTCTTGATTAACATAACCTTGTCACCTCCATACATCAGTGTTGTTGTTTACTGGCAGGCAATGATTTCCGAAACTTACAATAAAGTGTGAACTATTAAATTACTCACATGCACACAGAGGCCTTGAACTCTAATGAATACTGTCCTCTGGCTTCTGCATGAGGCGCACACCTGGAATGACTGTTTGTAATTGCATCTGTGTATTGAAGTAATGTGGTTTTAGATCTACATATGCTGCCACCATAGCAAGGTCAGAATAACCTGGGTAAGATTGTATGACACATGACCTATAATGCACTCAGACCAAATAATCAGGTCCTTTCTAAGTTTTACGCTTCAAAGCTAGTTTTAAACTAGTCATTTACTTCAGTTCAGTCTTAGTTTGCTGTATTTAAACTTTTTAAATGTCTTTGGTAGCAAATTCTTTATAGTATATCGGTTGCTAGGAAAACATTGGGAGCAACATCTGACTAAAATCAACTAACCATGTGATGAATAAAAAAAAAAACTCTCTGGTCTCAGGGCGCCAGGATAGATCACCTGGTAGAGCTGGTGCCCAATATACCAAGGCTGAGTCTGTGCTGCAGCGGGCCAGAGGTTTGGCTCCAACCTGTGGCCCTTTGCTGCATGTCACCAACCCCCCCTTCCTGTCACTATTGGGCTTTTATTGGCTTTAATCAATAGTGACAGCTGAAGACACATTTTAAGTGTCAGGTGTGGAGTCAACCATGCTCCGTTACTTAAGTCTATTCGGGTTATCATGTGATTCAGTGAGCAGTTCATTAAGCCACTTACACTTAGACCTGGCTGTTACTGGGTGTAAATATTTATAAGGATCTCTACAGATGACCTGTTCTAATAATTTCCAGAATACTATAATTTAACACTATGCTGGTATACAAACCTTGAATAATGCTATAAATCAACGTTCTTATTATTATCAATAATATGACTTTCCCCAGTAACTAGTAGTGTAACTAATTACTAATACATTTCAGTAATAATATTACTCCTCCAAAAAATAGTTAGTTACAATATTACTTTTGTCGTTACCCTCGACTGATTTGAAATCCAACAATCCAATCACATCCTTGGATTCATTTTTGTAATATTGGAGGAAACTAGTTTGGAAAATGGAAATGTTTACATTCAGGAGCTGGAAATATTCCATTACTTTGATTTTAACAGACAAAGCTGGATTTTAATCTGAATTTTGGGGAGAAGGGACACAATTACCAGTTTTGTGGGTAGTAGCAGAAAAGTAATATAACTAGTAGTGTAATATATTACATTTTTTGAGTAACTTGCCCAACACTGGTTATTACTTAAGTGAGACATTTCTGGATTGTATTTAACAAAGTACTGAACTTTATAGGTTCATTCCATTATTCTGTCTGGTATTCATGTTTTTAATTAAAGGAAACAAAGTCTGTCAGGCGGGTGCCATCTCCGATCATTCACTTAAAAGAGCCGGTTCATAGGGCTGACTCATCAATACATCACTATATGTCAGCTCTAGTACTGTCTGAAAGGTAATGGTAGTTTTCTGGCCTATCCATGCCTATACCAGATGCTCCAGCTTACTTGAGACATAGATTGTGGTATGTGAATGGATAAAAGTGATTAAATGCAAAACAAGCCTACAAAACAATTAATATATAACTGAGAAATTGCTCTGATGTTTTTGTACAAAACAGACTTGATAAAACACCCACAAGCAGCGGCGACACTGGCCAAGCGTGAAGCGGTGACAGGAAGCGTAAAATTGGCAAAGTAATTGAGGCAGCGACCTAAGTATTCATCCAAGAGATTTCAGTACCTTTCATTTAAAGATGAGACCTCTCTCATTTTACTAATGCGGACATAAATTCATTTTGAATGGTGAGGGTTACTGAAAATGTGGTTTAAAAGTACTTCCACCCAAAGGGCAGCTTAGGGCGTTTATGAGCAGTTCTTATCTCTACACATTTGGTTAATGACCTTCAAGAAACCTGATGGATATTGAATATCGCCTGGTTTCACCTTTTTAGGTTTAATCACGTAGAAGGGGGAAAACGCCAAGATAACATCTCACACAGAGAGCAAAGCCACGACCACTGCCAGGCATGGCAATAAATACAAATCATTCACACAAAGACTCTCTCACTCAGGGTTTGACTGATAAGGCTGATAGCTACGGTTGTATGGTTTGGCTATAAAGGATGTGTGGTGCTGATACTCAGAATATCCACAAAAGTTCACCCCAAAATATAAGGGTTTAGCTTTTCTGGAGAAAACATAATATTTAGGAGGATTTAGTTTCCTCTGAATGTGTTTTTTCACATGGTGTAAAACACTTAAATAGCATTCAGCCTGTTGAAAGCCCAATATAATATCTGTCTACGGCTAACACACTCTTTAATTGAAGGCTCGCCTGAAGTTGTGGTGTGACCACTTTCTCTGTTGTCTCTAACGATTGTGCTGACAGATGGAAGCAATCAAAAGACTTTATTACTTTAGTTTTCAAAGCCAGAACACTCACAATCATCAATAAATGATAACCTTTTCATTTAAGACTTTATCTGACAAAGCAGTACACTAATCCTTAAAATTGACCTGCTTTATCTTTGTGACAAAACATGTGCAGCGCAGCACGCCTGATTCGATTCAGGGATAGTATCAAAACAGAGACAACGTTTCTAATTCGTAAAATAGCATCCTCTGCTGAAAGAAACCCTTACAAATTGCTGCGGCAAAACAAGCAGAAAACTGCATTTACAGCATGAGTTTGTGTGGAACTGACAGTACGGGCACATTCCCAATGTGATTATGCATCCCCAAATGCTGGAGCTGTATATGCAATTGCTGTTTGAAACCACAGAGATTAACCTGTGTCACTTTGCTAAATCAAATTGGCTGGTACAGTGTTCTCATTATTTCCACTGATGACTACCCACCAAACACACAGAGGAAATTAGTGCCAGAGACAGCAGCAGCAGTAACAGTCATTCAGATGGGCTGAAACACTCAAATACACATTAAGCTGTCGACAAAAGATTCCCATCACAGCTGGATTTAAAGAAGTCTTAAATGCACTTCTTTAATATAAAATAGCCCCACCTAGTGGAAGATATCCTTCAAGTACCCTTAAAAATGTTTATAAAGAAAAGAGAAAATAACAGGGTTTTGGTACCAACAAATAAATAATATCAAAGAGAAAAGGAAATGAATAAGTAGACACTCAACATATCCTATATTTAGAATACAGGTACAGATGTTGACAGCAAAAAAATGTGTGTATAGTATACAATGTATAGGATTAATGTAATAATGTTCTATTATATTACAGTAGAATAACCTTTCATCTGTTTGTTTTGTATTGGTTGTTGTTGTGTGTCTGACCTTTGAATAACAATTATACTGACCATTTAGAGGTTACATTCAATCTAATCATGTCCAAATGGATGGATGGCTGTTGTGATGTGTGTGCTCTCCACTTTGCTTGCTGTCTGGCCTCTTGTCAGTACTGTTTCTGTTTGCTGGGAGGCACAGCGAGCAGGGAGCTGAACTTGTGGGCTCTGAAAGTCTGACAGGCACAGAAACCATTGAATTATTCCGTCCTGAGCCATCTTTACCTACGCTTTTCAGTTCCATTGCCGTCACTACCGGCAGAGCTCGGAGAACCTGCACCCGTCTCATTTCTTCTAACACAGCTGAGTCTAATCGGAAACAAAGCAGAGGAGTAGAAAGGCAAACAATGGACAGTGAAAAGCAGCGTGCCTTCTGACATTGAGGCAATCCTTTTGTATTTGCTGCTCTAAACCCATTGTGTCAAATCAGAATCAGAAGTCTGTTTATTGCCAAGTAGGTTTTCCAGCCATTTTGGTGCAGAAACGTCACAATAAACATAGTAAGAAAAAGAAAAAACATGTACTGCAACCGTCAAGAGTAATTAATATAAAATAGACATTTTATATTTATGGTTGAGCGGTCTCTTCTGGAAAGTGTTGTGTTCAACTTTTCAGGATTGTTCGTAAAAAAGAACTGAACCAACAAAGACAAAGAAAACATCAACTACAGAAACACAACCTTCACCAATAGAAACAACGTATAAAAACAATGTGAAAGAAGTGATGAACCTACAGAGAATTATAACCTAATCTGCAGATCCCCTCGATTTTATGGAGTTGGATAGTAAATTTCAGCTCATTGTTTAGCTGTCTGGCAACTTTACTGTTCTGGTTCAATCTCACCGCTCTCATAGCGTTGTTTCAAGCTGCAGCAGGCAGCTCTAAAAGCCCCTGTACACTGCTCAGGGTCAAAAGGTCACTAACGAATAGCTGGTGAACACAGTGGAGCAATTAGCAGTCAAAGATCCAGATTATTCCTCTGGAATTGGTAGAGAACAAAACAGAGCTAAAGGTCCAGTGTGTAGGCTTTAGTGGTGTAGTTGCAGATTGCAACTGCCTCGCTTCACCCTTCCCCTTCCAAGCATGAACGTGAAAATACTGTTACCACGGAACGCACAAAAAACGCAACCACCCCTATCTAGAGCCAGTTTTTGCTTCGGGGCTACTGTAGAAACATGGCGGTTCAAAATGGTGGACGTCTGCAGATATAAAAGGCTCTTTCTAAGGTAACGAAAACATAACGCTTCCAATATCCAGGTGATTGTACACTAATGAAAACATAGTTATGTATATTACATTCTATTTCTGCCAAAAAAGTCTCATAAATGTTACACACTGGACCTTCAAATAAGCAACTGTTCACCATATCAGCTTAAAAGATGAGAATCAATACTGTTTCTGCTGCCCACAAGTGGCCGAAGCAATGACTTATTGCAGGTTTAAGCAGTGTCAGAATAACATCCATACATCATTAGTTCACAATTAAACACCACAGTAATGAGCCCCAAGATGGTGCCAACAACAGTTCAATTCAAATCAAATATAGTGCAATGCTTGTTTAATGTCTTTGAGCTTATTAGCGTCTCATGGGTTTTAATGGATGGGCTGTGTCACATACTGTAGCTGACAATTAAACATGCTCACAATATGAAGTCATTTTCAAGCAAAAATAAACACACCCCATCACTACTGACTGATCAGATAAGTGCATATGGCCAGGTTGTCTGGCTAATCGACTAAGCTCGGGTTATGGCAGTGGCAGAGACAGCTCTTTGTGTTTGTGGAGATATTATTGCTATGGTATGTTTTCAGGGAACCGTGACATGATAAGCTCAACTCAGAGGATTTTTCATCACCGTGAAAAATAAGCCAATAGTTCACACATGAAAATGTCATCAACAGTTCTTCAACTGGGGCTTCAAAATGACCCTTCAGTCTTCTGGGGAATCAGCTCATGTTGAGAGAGCACTGTGTGCCCTTTCATCAAAAACTGATGAAGAATTGTCCTCTTTTGAATCTCATGATTTCTTCAGATGTCTGTTAGAAATCTATTTTTTGTCACCCAAGGGATGTGTTATATTCTCCATAAGAATTGTGTAAATATTAAATGATTTTGTTATATCCTAAAGCTTTTTATAAGTAGGAAGTCATCACTTCACCAATTTGTGACCCAAAGCCTTGTTCCATATATTTGGTGTCTAACTTGACAATATGGATCTTTATGGAAGCATGTAGCAGCTTGAGAGAGCACACCATAGCTTGTTTAAATACAATACATTATTATTAGCACGTTTGTGGTGTGTGGGTCTTTGCTGCAAAGCAATAAAACTTCCGTCTTTTCTTTTTAATGTGACTTTCATGTTGATCATAAAATGCTGCACTTTCACTCTACAGTATCCTGCCTCCACACTGCAGCTCTCATGGTACAATGACACCACCATCCTTCCCTTACACACATATTTCATTCCATGCATATTAACTGCTGAAATAACGTGTACAGGAAGCAAAAAGTGACAACACTGAACGTTTTTGCCTTTTGAGAAAGCTTATTTCCTTTTTATGACAAAAGAGAATGAAACTCAAATAAAGCAATCATAGCAAGACTGCCGAACGAGATTGTTTTGTGGAATAAAGAATTTTGACAGTCCAGGCGGATAATCACACTAACATTTGCTCCCAAGCCGTACTGTGTCAAAACTAATTGAGTCTGAGTAAGAAAATGACTTTGGCCTCTGGCATTCAAATTGTACAGGAATGGTTTCAGAGACGTGGGGAACAAAACGTATCCAGATAAATATACTTTTTCCCCTCAGCATTTCTTGGGAGGTGGTACACTGAGTGTGACGTGAATGGCACAGCCCAGCCCCTGCTATAATGTGAGGGGGAAAGTCCAGACGCAGAGAACTAGGCTACAGAGTGGATCAGCGCGCTCGGTGCGCAGACACATCAGGTGCGCACCAGGAGAGACTCCAAGACGCGCAGCGGCAAGACTGATGCATACTGTACAGGTTTGCTTTGAAAGATGTGTTTACAGGTATTACTAATGTGAGGTATCAGGATAAAGCGGGGGATTTACCGAAACCTTGGGGTAAAGACACGAGAAAGCAAAAAAACCCAGAAAAAAACAAACAGTGTGAGCGCTTAAGGAGACGCACCGGACCAACAAAACCCTTGCTCTTAAAACTGTGTCATGAAGCAGCAGCAGCGGGACACAGACCTCCCATAGGTCATTTTGACAAAGTTTCAAATTCATCTAAAAGGGGGGGAAAAAAGACATCATGAACTTATCAGAGCCCGTTTGGCTCTATGAAGAGTCGTGGAACGTGAGCAGAGCCGAGGAAGAGGACCAGAAACTTTTATTCGGGATCGGCACGGATAATTTCATCACGCTGCTGGTTTTCGGGCTCATCTTTACGCTCGGTGTGCTGGGCAACTCCATGGTGATCACCGTGCTGGCCCGGAGCAAACCAGGGAAACCACGGAGCACCACCAACATATTCATCCTCAACCTGAGCATAGCGGACCTCTCCTACCTGCTCTTCTGCATCCCTTTCCAGTCCACCATCTACATGATGCCGACGTGGGTCCTGGGCGCCTTCATTTGCAAATTCATCCACTATTTCTTTACTGTGTCCATGCTGGTGAGCATCTTCACACTGTCTGCCATGTCCGTGGACCGATACATTGCCATCGTCCATTCCAGAAAGTCCTCCTCAATCCGGGTGGCCAAACATGCCTTGATCGGAGTGGTGGTGATTTGGATACTGTCTCTGGCCATGGCTGCGCCTGTCATGTATTACCAGAACATTTTTCACAGAGGCGAGAATCACACCTTTTGCTGGGAAGTGTGGCCAGATCAAAACCAGAAGAAAGTCTATGTCGTTTGCACGTTTGTTTTTGGTTATGTGTTGCCCCTGCTGCTGATTACCTTCTGTTATGCAAAGGTAAGGAGGGCTACCCACGTGGGTCATGGGTCATTTGATAATTATGGAAATGACTTAACCATCCAAAACTATACCTGTCCTCTATTTCCTTGCTTACAGGTTTTAAATCACTTGCACAAAAAACTAAGAAATGTCTCCAAAAAGTCAGAGGCATCAAAGAAAAAGGTATGTATTAATCTGTCTTTTTGATGGTTGTGAGTGGGCTGTATGTCATGGATGACATCCGTACGTCAGCAAACCTGTCCGGCTGTAATCCGTAACAAACATAACAATAAATAACACAGATAGATAAGAGGGGGTGATTCATCACCTGTGGAATTACTGCAGAATTACATAAATTCCCAGGACTTCAAAAAATGAAAAATGTGACATGGCACGTGTTGAGGTTCATTGTCTGTTAATAATGCTTAAATCCCTGAAAATACTCATTATGTAAAACGTTTCCCATTACAGTGACCATCTGAACCTTTGAATGGGGTATTACACCCATATCTGTCATGTTGGTGATGATAATGTTGCTAATGACGATGATTACAGTGATAAACAACGTCACCCATTACATCATTTTTAAGAAAAGGCAGCAAGTTGTACCTTTACTGAAATGCCCTTCATCTATCTGGATCAGTGCATTTCACGGTTCACAGAGCTGCAGTCCTTTCTTCCGCTGACATATGGTTTGATTCAAAGCTGGGGTCAATGTTCTTGGCCTTTAGGAAGATATATATCACAGCTACACTGACCCCACAGTCCTGCACACATTATTCAGTGTGGGACTAGACTATATGTCTGTACCACATGCTGTACCACTTCCTCCAATTCAACAGGCGGTCAGAGAGAAGTATTTCCACCATCTCTGATTCTCCTTAAGGCCAAAATGATGAATATTAATGTTATAATGCTCACTGTTAACTGGCACACTCAAGCAAAGTGGCCAAAAGGCATTGTGCAATCAAACTGCCATCTAGCCTGCATTATTCTCAGTGGAGTCATTTAGCTTCCCAGAGAGCCAGTTATCTGCTGTCGCCCGCTTGATTGCTGATCTGTCCATCTGTCCATTGTCTTCACAGCTAGTCAGTTTTGAGGGGCGATCTGATAATGGAAACTAGCAGTACAGACCCCCGGTCTGCTGGGGGGGGGCTGATGAGAATGTAAATGTGCTTTGGTGTATACCTCCCTACATAAATGCTTTTATTGCATGAGGCTTATAACAAGTACAGAAGGTGAAACAGGAATTTAATGATTTACTATGTGCACTGAGTGCTGATGGAGAATGCACAGAGGGAATATTGCACTGACAGGTTTGTGATAAACGGTTGGCAAACAGTGCATTAAAGCCAGCCTGTAATACATAAATTACCATGGTAGGGTAGCTACTGTTAAACTATAACTAATATCAGAACAGAGGTTCAGTTTGTGCACACATATTAAATCTGTGTATGGTATGACAAACTGGTGTAATGCTGCCAAACATAATCATTTTACAATGAAAGCTGCAACAAGTAGATTTATGTTTTTTGAAAATAAAGTATGATGCCAGTGCCAAAATCAGTGTTTACTTGGCAGCGTGTCTCGGTTTTGTCCAGTGAGTGTCAAGGAAAATGTATAATGATAAGAAGAAGAATGTGCAGTATAGCACTGTTCTTTGCATAATGTACAGACAGTGAATAATACACATGCATATACTAGATCAGCCACTTTGTTGTTAGTTTTTGTACTATTTAACATTCATTGGCTGCAACCTGTTTAGAGTTACACTGAAAAACCTGCCACGCAAAACCCATTTTCAAGAGGAAAAAAAAAATGGACTCCTGTCCTGTCACAGGTCCCATGATGACTCAACTCCCTGGCTGCTTTCTCTGCACTCTAACTGAGATGAGGTAAAAAGCTAACCTGGCTGATCTGTTTAGTGTCCAACAGCTTTTTTGTCCATAGTTAGATGAAAAGATCAATCATAGCCAGAAGCGGATTAGCTTAACTAAGCATAAAGGAAAGGGAAACAAGTAACCTGAATCTGTCCAAGTGTTCAGTTGACCGTGCCACTGAACCCCAATGGCTTCAGCTGGGCAGGCCAGTGAGTGTGTGTGTGTGTGTGTGTGTGTGTGTGTGTGTGTGTGTGTGTGTGTGTGTGTGTGTGTGTGTGTAAATGTGAGGCAAATTAGTGCTACATAAATGCAGTTCATTTAATAAAATTCAACCCTAAAGCTCATAATATTGGACGACACATAAAAACCGAAGTCTAAAAACCAAAAGTTGTGGTCTTAGGGACCGTTATGTGAGGGACTATTTCTTGGCCAGGAGTAGTGACTTCCTGATGTCCCCGCTGGTTGCCTACCGATCTCATGTTAATGACAAGACTTCTCTGCCCCACTTCCGTTTTTGTTTACCAGCTATTAACGTGGTCAGTAGTGAACTTTAAGGTGCTTGCAGACAGCGAACAGTTGCCAGTATAATTATAATTATTATATATAAAGTATTATGTCATCACGCAGCTAAATTGTCCCAAACGAACTGGTGAAGAGATGTATAATTCAGGGAACTAAGGTAGCAGTTAAATAATATCTTATAACATTTCACACAATGAGCACTGAATTCTCATAAACAAACTATCATAAATGCAGCAGCAAAGACAGCTTGATGGTTGCTGTCTGAAAGCACAGTTAGAAGTGCTGGTAGGCAGACTTTTATGACCTTTAGACAGAGTCAGGCTAGCTGTTTCCCTCTGTTTTCAGTCTGCTAATCTATGCTAACCATCTCCTGGAGTTTCATATCTACTGTACAGACATAAGAGTGATATCGACCTTTCATCTTACTCTCAGCAAGAAAGCAAATAAACTTATCTCTCAAAATATGAAACTATTCGTGAAAGCCTAAACTAAGTTATCTGAAAGGAAAGTCTTGATTTTTTCAAAATCAGAGTAGTTTCATCAATTAATTACGAGGATGGTATCATCATATCCTTTTATGTGCCGCCTTAAAGCATTAACGGATATGTCATACAAGCAAGCGGTGCTTTTCACAAAACACAAAAAATCAAATGAGACAAAAAACAAATTGCTGTGAGCCACACAGTGTCCTTGGTGGAAAGCGGAGAGAATTTGTCCAAATAAGTGTTTAATCAATGCTTTTGTGTGGTTCACTCAGGTCTCGGCAGCTCGTGCTTGTGAAATATAATCTCACTGGCAGCTGGGAAGAGCAAGGTTACTCCCACTGCTGTTGTGAAATACATCTAGACAAACTTTTTATCACTCTCAGGCACCCACAGTAGGAAACAGACAGCTTCCAACAGCCAAACGAGACACTCTCAAAAGCCAAACCTAAAAAAAAAGTTGTAAATCTTCCTTATACTTTCGTTTTTTTGTGCAAAGATGTGACAAACCCGCCACAAATAAATCTCTTTCCCCCCTAGCTTTATGTCCTGTTCAGATAAAGAATGATTTTTTTGGGTTTGTCTCCTGGTTCATGTTCTTGGAAATACCAGAGTGTTGGAGTTCATTTTACTTGGCAAACAATAATGTTTTAATGGATTCTCAATGGTGAACCAGAGGTTAAAAAGCCAATAATTAGTACTGTAGGACTAGCAGATTATTTTCTCAATTATATGAGTCAGTCAGGCTTCCAGACGGAGCACACAGATGGCTATAGATAATTATGAAAATGAATATTTGGCTAAGTCATCTTGAAATTGTTTAACAGCATCTGTAAATGCTAATTATCTGAACTGAGTCTTACTAGGCTAACTGAATGAATTTCACTGTGGCTTAAAAAGTCATTTAAAGTACCAATAACAACGCACACCCACATGAGGGTCCGACTCAAGACGTCTCATTTCGAGACCCCAGGTCTGTAAGCGAATAGGAAGGATCCCCAACAGTGAAGTGCATCATTTTGCTTTGCTGACATTTTTTTCTTTCATAAGAACTGTTTTAAACAAGATTTCTCCACTCTACCCCTAAACCTCTCTGTAGTCAAGACCACCTTTGTTGAGTTCAAGACAAGTCCAAGACCAAGGCTAGTCGAGACAGAGTCAAGGCTGAATCCAAAGAGGTTCGAGTCTAAGTCAATTCTTTTGCCATTCCCAGTGAGATGAGTTCTGGCATCCAGGAATGCAATTCCAGTGATAACGACTGGCTGCCTAGTAACCATGGTAAATACCAACGAGTCCGAGACAAGTCTGAGACAATAGAAAAAACGTTGTGTTGGGCGGTTGAGAAGTGCAGTTGAAACATGCACAGCAAAATAAACCAAGGAACAAGGCGCTCATGAAGCATGTGACTTAAAAGTCCACTGAAGCTTTCACACAGATTAGAACAGATGATCACATCTGTGTGGACAGATGAGGAGACTTTGAGGTTCCTTAGAAAAATACATGAAACAAATCTCATATTTCCAAGGTCTTCCATCTTTCCAGGTTTAACTGGCACACTTCTGATTACATCATCTTGTCGCGCCCTCTTCTCCTGCAGTAGTTTAATGGCACCTGGCAGAAGCTTTAGTGTCATCAACTGCTATCTCAATGTGCCGAGGTACCATTATTGGCATAACTGTAGTGAAATCCATATTGGCTCGTAGGCCTGTAGTGCCCAGATGTGAAGTCTGCAAATGGACCCTCCTCCAAACCCAACTAGTATAGCTGCAATGCATTCTGGTCTGTTGAAGCTGTTTTCAGAGGCAGCTTTGATACAAACCCCAAGCGACTTCTTGAGGTTGGCACTTTGTTAAACTGGTGGATTTCTTCTTGCAGGCTGTAGACAGTGTAGACAGACCCCCTTTGATTCTGACACACTGATGTCAAAATCTGATGATTATTGCTGACGTTTTACATAACATTTTTATATATACATATAGCCTGTTGTTTATGTAAATAGCAGAAATGAGCTGTGAATTGCTTGCACATCACAACTGTTTTAATGTTTTTTGCGTCTTTTTCGCTTATGTAGAAATGTCTTCTCTGCTAAAATCCAGCTTTGACTTGAATACATTACTAAATTGTGACACTTAAAAATGAATCTTGACAGCTTTTAATCAATTATTTACCAACCAACAGCTTTCAACAAAACAAGGTTACAAGTAGAGGCAGTGTGGCTGGAGAAGAGAGGGGAGAAGAGAGGCTGAAAGGCATGAATTTTATTAGTTCTTTCTTCCTGTGGTGATGGTGCTGTTTATATTAGCCTAACTGGGGTCAAGGTGAAGATATGAATATGTTATTATGGCGGCTATCCAAACAAAGCATGGTTAACATACTGCTCCACTAAAACTGTGGGAACCTCTCACTGGCTACTGTGTCCGTGTACGTGTGTCTGTGTGTGTGTGTGTGTGTGCATGCTCTTGTGTATTACAGTCGGGCTTGAGCTGATATCTCAAGCCAATATTGACCTTTCATTTCAAATCGGATATGGTGCAATCTTTGACGTTTATCTCTAATATGATCAATAAGGTGCAGTTTCATTACAGGTTTATTGTAAAACTGATCAACACTCGACTGTGTGAATTTGATACGATGTTTCATGGAGCCTTTCCAAAGACTGCTCAAACATTTGCACAGACATGTTATCATTATTGTCATACTGCTTATGAGTTCTAGGTTACAACTGTACCCACAGTTCATTTTTAATTTTGGTATGAGCTGTAAAGTTCACAATTGTGTTTTAGAAAAATTTAATTGTAAACATTGTAACCTCCCTGTGTCTTTTTCCTTAGTGACTTTCTTTCCTGATTTAAAGGTCCAGTGTGTAACATTTACAGGGATCTATTGGCAGAAATGGAATATAATACTCATAGGGATGTTAATCACCTGAATAAAGGTTTTTTGCCCTAGAATAAGCCTACAGACAGCATCTGGTTGTCTTCCATGTTGTACTGCCATGTTTCTACAGTAGCCCAGAAGGGACAAACCACATACTTGCTCTTTTTTTTTTTTTTTGCAGTCTTCGTAGTTTCTTCTTCCCTGTCGCTGGAAGGGTGGGTGAAGCGACGGAGTTGCAATCTGTAACTACACCGCTAGATGCCACTAAATCCTACACACTGGACTTTTAAGTATCAGATAGTCCCTTGTTAGCCAACTAAAGCAGAAAACACTTTTTGATTTAACACTTTTTGGTACAAAAACAGATATAACATCTTCAACCCTTTGTTGGTGCCATTGTTAAAAACAAATGTTGCGTTGACTATGATTGTTCAAAGAAATGCAACTTTCTGAATACAGTATGTAATTCTAATGTGTAATATGACACTTGAGAGACTTTTGAAACGGATGTTTCATATATCAGCGCAGCCATAAAAGATTTCATCTAGGAATATTTCACTTCACTGAAGTGTTTGAACAAGTAGATACAAGTATTTCACATTTTCAAACTATGTGAAAGAAGTGTTTTTTTCTGTGCTCTTCAAAGAGAACTATAGAGTACTGGAAACCTTACATTTCAATTCAATTGTTTATTGTAGATTCTGGTTACTATTACAGCCTCAGTACAGCAGCTTCAATTCAACATTGGCCATCAGAAATGTATAGGTCAAAAATAAGTATGTTCTTAATATCTGGATAACAATGCATTACGTTTTGTGCTAGGCTGTATTTATTCCTCTTTCTGCATCACTCTTCCTGTACTGTTCCCTGCTTGATATCTTAACTATCAACAACTCAATCGTTACATGCTCAAAAGGCTATACTGGACTGTTTTGGCATGTTTTCATTTTTAACTTTACTTGAACAAAGCTACAGAGAAAGCTACATTTGTAATTAATTTGTCAGGCTCCTCTGTATTTCTTTTATTTTCTATGATGGGAACTAATTAGTTGTGGAATATATCCAATTGCTACCTCGAAATGCAGTGGAGGGGCTCGGCAGATCAGGCAGCATGTAATTAGTTTTCTATTACGAACCTTTCCAGCTGTAGCCTTTGGCTTTACTGATAGTCTTGCCTGAAGTAATAACATCCACCACTTTCCTCTTAGACGTTCCATAAAATTGATTTGCCACGATTGTCACATTAAGTTATCATATCTTATTTTTAACTTATCTGGTCATCATTTTCAGAACATTATGTTAAATTGTCTTTTTTTTTATTCTTAGGTGAGGATAGGTTCTAGATGTCAACTGCAAGAGACAACATGTCACCTGCTGTTCGTGTATATAGCAGCAGAACAGAATGATCTGTTAATGCAGCAAGGTCTCTCTGTTGACGTCTTACATAGTTTCTTTACTTCACGTTTTTCATTCCTGCCATTGTTAAACGTCTATAGACCCAAGGACAAAGCTTCAATACAGACCTACACTCTTTGTCTCCCTAATATGTAGCTTTGTTTGTTGGAATGAGATGTACTAAATGGATTAGAGAGATTTTTTGCATTGTTTTGTTCCACCCACAAGTGTGCCTCGTCATCTATGTACTGTACAAGAAAATAAATCATAAATATAAGAATTGGCATCATGGTCAATCCTAATATGAGGGTTAAGATCTAAAGAATTGCTGCTGGATCTGCTGAGTGAAATGTTAAAAGGATAATGTGATTTATGTGGTACTGGTCGGTTTAATGTAATACAATTAAAGGGTTCATGAGGCCTGAATGAGCTAATATCGATGTCGTCAATTTAAAGCAACACTAATCAATATTTTTATGTTATCACTGGATAAAATGACTATGTGCAATGTGAAAGGTGTTACTCATAGTAAGAAATCCATAAAGAATTATTAAGTCTGCAGTTATTCTCAGATATAATTTTTTAACATTTTTTTGGTTTTTCAGCCCGCGGCTCTGTCATTATCAACCTTGTGTCCAGCTTCAGCGAGCTTCAGATATAAAAATGAAACCAAATATCTGTCCAGCGCCGCATGGTTTTGACACATATTCAGATGGACAGGGTTAGGCAGTAGCTGGTAAACATAGTGGGTCATGTAGCTAAAGAGCTAAAGACACAGATGAATTTCTCAGGAGTTGGTGAACAAAACAAAAACAGAGCTAAAAGCGAGTGAACTTTGGACCTACTTTCACCATTTTGCGAGAAATGTGACTCCAAATGGATGTTAATGATGCTCAGTATCTGCAGGATGTCTAAATACGCAACTGTTTGCTTACATGTTTGCCATAATGATGATATGACAAAAACCATTATTAACATGCTTTAAAGAAGATTGGAGGACTGCCATGTTGCCCAACTTAGCCCTCGTGTAGGTGCATGGAATACGAATAAAGACTACCAAATAGAGCAGCAGAATGAAAACAGAAAAAAGTTATCCTAGGCACTTAACTCTAAAAACTTTATTCCTTTATGCTGAATAGACTTAAACCTGTGTACAGCATTAATGTTGTCACTGTTGTCCCTGAGGACACTTACTAAATCTTTCTCCTACATCTCTCTGTTCCTAATTTGTGGTTCCCAGACTGCTCAGACGGTCCTGGTGGTGGTGGTGGTGTTCTGCCTCTCTTGGCTCCCTCATCACGTCGTTCACCTGTGGGTGGAGTTTGGGACCTTCCCGCTGAACCAGGCCTCCTTCGTGTTACGGGTGGCTGCCCACTGCCTGGCGTACAGCAACTCATCTGTCAACCCAGTCATCTACGCCTTCCTCTCAGAGAACTTCAGGAAGGCCTACAAGCAGGTGTTCAAATGCCAGATCGGCACCAGTGACTCCCCCCTCAACGACATCAAAGAGATTCGCAGCAAAGCGGACACTCCGCCCTCGACTAACTGCACCAACGTTTGACTGGTGACATGAATATAAATTATGGTGACTGTCACACTGAAACTCAATGTAAAGTCACAGTGACAGAGCCATCAGACATGAGTGGGTGTGTGGATTTTTTGACGTAGGTAAGTATGCTTACCTAGTTTGCTTTGATATCGCTGCAGCTGCACACTGTTCCACATAAGCGCTGTTCATTATACCTGGACCAGAGGAGATCAAGCCACTGTGGCTGCACGACGTGATTACTCCCTCTTTGATCAGTCTCTGTTTCCTGCATCTCATCTTTCATAATAAAAACCTGTGGAGTTGGAAACTTAGGAAAAGGATCCTCTCTCTAAAGTGAAACTTATTAGATTGTAGACATTATTTACATATGTCACATCACGGTATATTTACAAGCCAATACATTAGGCATATGAGTACTGTCAGACTTCAAAACTAATAAAAGTCAGTATCATTTGCTGTCTTACCGGGAGTTAGATGGTGGGATGTGCGTTAAGTGGAGAAACTGGTGCATGTTAATCTTGATTAGCTTGATGCAGAGTTTGGAGGCGTGGGTAGGCCGCTAGTCTCTATGAAAAGAGAAAAATGCAACTCCTTCAACTCCAAATTTGTTGAAAATGTATATGTTGGAAATTCAGACAATTTACATGTTGTAACTTATACTTAACTGGCTCAGTTGCTATCGTTACCCGCTTCAGAGTCGGAAGGTGTGTGAACGGGGATTACAGTGACTAGTTTTTATTATTGTTTAGTAGGAGGGAGTGGAGATGTCCATCTTAATCTAAGTTATAGTTAGATGTGAAATACATGTCTAAATTCACCTGTTGCACAAAGCTGTCTAGCTCTCCTCACTTTACTGTTTTGCCCTTAAGGAGAAATTCAATGGCTTACAATGAGATTTTACTGAGACAATTGTAATGTTGAGTGCAGTACAAAAAACTTTCTTGTGGCATAAAATCCTAACCTGTAGCACAGCTGGGTTGCTGTGGCAAGGGAAGGGCTCAGTACCTTTTTGGTCATTCTGTGCCACTGGTCAGCAGGTGCCACTTATTGCTAAAATGGAAACAGGGCTCTTAAAGCATGCAGTTGTTGCCCCACTATTGTCTGACACTGCGTTGCACTGACCTTAGTAGGTGCAGCCATTCACTATTGACCTCTGTTTTTTGGGGGGGAGGGGATGACACACAGCAAAGGGCCACAGGTCAGAGTCTAACCCATGGTTCCAGCACCAGTTCTACCAGTTGAGCTGTCAGGGCACTCCTACTGGCCTCTGCTTGAACTAAAAAATTTACAAAAAACTTTTTGTCTCTGAATTTACACAACTGTGCATAATAAAATCAACTCAATGATCCCTAAGAGGTCTGGGGAAACAGCCTTCCCATGATATCTTGTACTGTAAATATCTAGCAAGAGGGGGTCTTTTTTTAGG
This sequence comes from Dicentrarchus labrax, assembly GCF_905237075.1. Taxonomy (NCBI): domain Eukaryota; kingdom Metazoa; phylum Chordata; class Actinopteri; family Moronidae; genus Dicentrarchus; species Dicentrarchus labrax. Next base: position 20,701,149 of record NW_026136707.1, read on the forward strand.
GCAACTCTATTAATAAAGATGCTAATGAATGGAATGCGATGAAATAAAGGGTAAAACTGAACTTTACCCACATTAGATTTTGCACATGGGAAAATGTCTCAACCAGAGCACATCAGATACAGCTGATGTTTTTTCAGCTAAGTTAGAGCTAACTACATTAGCATTTAGTGCAGAGTGGTCAGTCAGTCACCAACCAATGCAGAATACACACAAGATTCTTATTTCTGTGTAAGTGTCTAACTTGCATTAGACTAATCTAAGAGTAAAATGAAGGCTGGCTTAACACTGGAGTGCTGCATGCTGTCACCGGGGCTAAGCTAACTGTCGAAAAGTGCAAAGTACAAAAAAGTGTAGGCTGACACCTTGTTGCAACATGTGCATGTGGAGTTTTGGAATTGTTAAAATACATATTTGAGTGGCAGTAACGAAAGTAATGTAATGTAAAGTATGTAATTACATTTGTCGAATAACTTGCCGAACACTCCTGACAAAAGGTTTCCACTGTAGATAAGAAAAACACCTGCCATTGTCATTGCACCCAGTATGATTAAAGCCTGTATTTTCAATAGATTTAGTTGTAAATATTATGGACACTGAAGCTGATATTCACATATGCCTGTAAAAGCGTCACTATATTTGGCTCTTCTGTTGACAGTTTTCAGACTGTGTCGTGCTGTATGACTGAGCTGTTGGACGTATAAAGCTTGATGCTTGTTTTGCACCCTTTCCGGTACCCGTCTTTTTAACCATGAAAAACAATCTAATAGGCGCTCCTGTGGAAATGAAGGATTCTGATGTTGTATGCCATATGTATGTAATGTGCCAAGCCTCCACACAGCAGCTTTATCTCAGTGTATTCAAACAAAAGCATTCAAACTACACAATGAGACCTTTTAACTTGGACCTACAGTATCGTGCAGTGTTTTATGTACATCTTCAGAAGTTGTGAAGGAATGTGGCACGCCCGTTATTGACTTCTTACATAAAAAGGATCGAGCTCAGTTCAATGTTTTCTGCCTGAGGTTAGGCAACCCGTGCTGCAGGTTTTTGCAACAGCAGCTGATATGACTGATTAACAGCAACTTCATCCAGAGAGGAGGAACTAATCAGTCCAATCAGCAGACGCTCATCCTCCCTGTCAGCGAGGATCTCAGATGTGAGAGTCAAGGATTATTCCCAGAGAGTTGATGACTTTGCTCACTTTAGTGATGACTGTGCAGATGGTGATTCTCATTCATTCCCGCACTGGACTGAGGATTTTTTTTGTTTTTGTTAAATGTGGACATTTGCATGAAAATCTAATCCAGGAGGAGCGAAGGACATTGCTGTTTGGTGTGGAAAATGATACCAGTGTGGAACACCAATAGTGCTTCGAAATATATACAGAGCACATGAACAAAAGAATACATTTTCATCAGAAAATACAACGTTTGATTTTGTAGCACTTTATATTACAGCCCACAAATTACAGTGTAATTATTTAGTATATATGAGGTATCAATATAACACTTCCTGCACACCTATACCAGGACAAATATGGGGTGCAGCTTTGTGTTTGAGTAGAGTGCAGAAAAATTAACACTGGGTAACACGGCAGGAAATATGTGTCGTTATTCCATTAAGAATAAGTTATGGCATCATTTATTTTAACAAGAACAAAACATTTACACTGTAATTTGCTGTATTCTAAAGCATTACCTTTCATTTTCACAACTTTATAGACATCATTTCATTTTTTTGTGCGAAAAAAAACTTGAGGATTTCTCTTTAAACATGACATCAAAAAGAGTATGTGAGAGCAAACACACACTGAGCATGCTGTTGAGCGAGGACATTCAAGAAAGATTGCTCTTTCCTAGTGTAGGTTTCTTGAGGGATTCATATATTTTCAGCTTTTATTTATTCATTCACTTTGATGATACTGTTTGTACAGCTTTTCAGTGCTTTGTGTGTTTTTACTGAGGTTGGCCTGGTGTGTCTTTTCAACCTTGTTTCTTGTATTAATTCAGCCGTGCTGTTTAAATCAAATCATTTACCAGAATAGAAAAAAGAAAAAGATTATTTTCTTGTCTGGTGGATCTTTCTGTGCTTGAAATGCAACATGTGAAAAACAGTTACAGCTCTCTGAAGTACTCTATCTGAATGCTATTTTAAAATATATCCAGGCTTTTGATTGTGTCTTTATGCATTGCTACTTATACTATTATTATATTAAACTTTGTGGCATTTCCTTGAAGAAATCCTTTCATTTCAAAAACAATACCAGCTTTGCATTCTTTAAATTCCTCATTATTTTCTCGCAAATGAAAAAAAAAAGACACCTCATTGAGGGCCTTCACACTTATAAAAGGAGATTTTATTCAGCCTTGCTGGTAGAAAACAACAACCCTCACCTGTCTCTCTGTCACAGTGGGTTGTGGCCAAAAGAAAGAAAATAGCAGCGTAGGCTCCCACCAGTTGGGTTCCCCTCAGAGTTTGGTGTTGTTGATTACACACTAGTGGAGTGCATTTCCTGGCATCAAATCAACTCAATGATGCCTAAGAGGTCTGGGGAAACAGCCTTCCCATGATGTCTTGTACAGTAAATATCTAGCAAGAGGGGGTCTTATTTTTAGGGCAACTCTATTAATAAAGATGCTAATGAATGGAATGCGATGAAATAAAGAGTAAAACTGAACTTTACCCACATTAGATTAGAGGTCACTGTGACATCGGTTATGACCCGGCTCACCACACCAAATAGGAGACACAAATAGGAACATGCAATTTGATCTGCTTTATCATGTGGACAAATATCTTTAGACAATTTTGTTGTTTTTTGGGAGAAAATAGTGGGTTGTCTTTGCCTTAACTTCCAAGAACCCTAGAAAAACCAAGGCAGAATCCCTCAACATCACTTAATGCTCTTTATCTTTGTTTCACTGCACTTCCAACTGTGTTATGGTACCCTGTTAAGGTACTTTGCCTTTAGGTGTAACACCGTAACTCCAGCACAGTTCACAACAGTAACTTCACTTTGATGTCCAAATAACGTTTAGAGTTAAAGTTAGAGTATATTAATTCAATTTAAGGCTACAAGAAAAACAGAGATAAATAGGCAATCTACTAAAATTACTTAGTTTAGGCTGATTTTATATAGTGATAGTTAACCAAGTGAGTGATCAAATGGAAGCTCTGCTTTACTTTGGCAAGACCCTCATTATTATAATGAAGACAATACAAACGCAGATTACTTTAACATCAAAACTTTGACCTCAGGTAGTAGAATTTGTAGATAAATAACTTCATTGAAAACACAAAGAAATAGCACATTTCCAATATTTTGCATACAATGTATTTAGCTGGACAACAAAAAACTTTTCTTAGTTCCCTACACTGGCGAGTTAAGGTCTTTTGGCTTTGTAGGGCAGACTATTGTCAGTGGTGTTAAGTGTGCATGAGAGAAGGGTGTGTTGGGATGTAAGTTGCAAATCAAGGCATAAAGTTAAACTCAGGACATGCACCCTCAGATGTTCCTGTCTCATTTTAACGATCACCTGCAGAGTGAGCGCCGGCACATGTTTTTGGCCATAACTTGAACTTAAGATGACCATATTTCACATTGTACACTTTTAACTTAAAGGTTAAAAAAAAAAAAAAACAAAACATAAAGGTCACTGTTATTCAATTGTTCAACACCATTACTCAGGAATGGGGAGAATCTGACCATATTTTACACTTTTGTGACACTTTTGACTCAAAAGTCAAAGGTCATTGTGACCTAAAACATGTTTTTTAGTCACAATTTAAGAATGAATGAATCCCAACTCCAGATTTCACACACATGTAGACTGGGACTAGCACAGTACGGGCTTTCATCTTTCCATGTCATCCATTCTGCCTTTCACTTACTACCTCACTCTGAAGGGTTATCTGAGTCACATGACAGCACACAAAGTATTGGAGTGTGCCTAGTTAATGGTGATCCAGTGATTGAGTTACATCTACTCATAAAGAGACTTTCCGTCTAAAAATGCCAGGAGAAAACAACAGCTCCTGATTTTGCATAGCTATACTCTATATAAGTATCCATCTCTACATGATAATCAAGCAGATAAAATTATTCAGATTTTTCTTCTACAAGTTCTCACATCGTATTCTACAAGTTATCACATTAAGTCTATAGCTCTCAATCAGATATTTACCTTCACGCACAATTCTGCTGGCCAAGTATAAGCAATATGTATGGTCACATACTTTCTGTGTATCCAATTAATTTAAAGTCAGCCAGTCTGACTCTAACCTGGGTTTGTGTCCTGATAAATATACAGCGCCATGGGAAATAATGAATAAAATATTCTTGTTCCAGAGGGCATTTTGATTTGGGTCATTACTTATGCAGACATATGTTTTCTGCCTGAACTTTGCAGATATCTGAGCGATGATGACAGGTTTTGTTGAGCTTGATGTTAAATGACTCCCACATGATCCTTCTCTGACTGCAGCCAGTTATTCTATAATGGTTGTTTCTGTAATTAAGCAAAGAGCCACAGAAGGCTGATACTGCCAGTAGGTTTAGCTGCCTACTTATTGCAAGCTGACTAATACACGAGTGTTAATCAAACAGACGTCAGTGCCACTTATAAGAGCAGCTCTGCCCCTGAATAACACATGCAAAACAAAAAACTTCACAGGGTGTGAAGAAGTATGAAGCATCGGTGTAAAATGACTTCTTCAGCTTGGGTTTAATGATGACAGATTTCACCCGGAGGTATTATAGCTACATAGGCTTATATTTTATAGTAGAGCTACACAATGTTGTAATGATTCATAACTGTCCTTTCATTAAAAACTAATGAACTGATTCTGCTTTCATTAAAGAAATATAATCAGGAAGAATACAGGAGTAACACTTCATCTCATCTCGTGTTTTGCAGCCATCTGTTACATAAAGCTTCTTTATTTCTTTCTCGTGAAGAAAGGAGATACAATTGTACCTTGAGATCAGCACAAAAGCTCAGAGCCACTCACACTGTGGTTTTTTCACCACAAAATGGTAAGAGACAAAAAGCACTCTCCCTGCACCCAACAGAAAAACACTCGAGTGAGGCAGCGATCAACACTTGGACTAAAAGATCACTCACTCACTCACTCACTCACTCACTCATAAACAAACTCTACCCATGTACGGACAACGCAGCCTCATTTCCTCCAAATTGGCTGTTATGTAATAGACGTTGATGGAGTGAGAATGGGTTCAAGTTCGGCTTGACTGAGCAGCGGTGCACACTGGAGATACAATATCAAAACAGAGTGCTGGATTGAAAAGGTCACCCATTGCCAAGCATATATATCTGAATTTAACCTTTGAACTTATTCATTAAAATGCACATATAAGCTGCCATTAACTCCCTGAAACTTGCACATTCCTAAATTACTGCACTTTTTACTTTTTCCTGCTAGTCTTAGCTCCTGCAGTGCACTCACTTGAACTTAACTAATGGACCTGTACTTGTATAGCGCCTTTCTAGTCTTCCGACCACTCAAAGCGCTTTTACACTACATGGCACATTTGCCCTTTCACACAGACAGATGCATGATTAGTAGAGACTTAGTGCACAGCATGCCAAAAAATCTGAATCAATTAAGATCTTTTTTCCCCTTAATTTAGGATAAGTGCATTCGTCAGTAAAGTTAATCCAACAAATAAGTGTTGGCAGCACTAGGAAAACTGCCAACCAATATTTCATGTTCTTATATATATATATGTATATATATTTTTTTTTATTTTTTTTTTATTTTTTTTTACATATTCCTGCACTTGATAGAGGAAAATATTACACATACAGCAGGATTTTCTTTCTCCCTGTGTTGCATTGCTTTCAAGTCCAGAGTGAAAAACCAATTACCAAAGCTACGTGTCTATTCCCAGAAAAGCATTAGGGAAACAGCATGGGCTTACCCAACTAGAGAGCATGGGCTGACTCACTAACACCAAATAATACCAAAAGAAATGTCATATGGACACACCTTCACAGCTTCGAAACTGAACAAGACAGATGTGAAATGTACCCATTTAACTTAATTTACTCTCCTTACAGAATCAAGATGAATTGCCATCATGTTGGCATTCTAGTCTGTATATGTGATTATAAGCTGTAGCACACAAATAAAACATACATGAACATTATGAGAGAGGAGATTGCATACAGTGAGGACCATAGCCTTTAACCCAGCCTGGAAGCACTCCCTTTAGTACTAACATTTAAGCATTTATAGCAGGGAGTATTCTGTATTCTGGGTTGGCTGTCAGTTGGGCTTAATTTGCATAAGAGACCCTGTCAGCAACACCCGAAAGATCAGATATGTTGAATGACCCTGAACAGGGTTTAAGGCTAATGCCAGCTATACAATCTTGATGCATGACAGCAAATTGACTGCTTTGTATTCAGGTCAGGATTTGCCCTCATGACTACAAAGTGCTGAAGAGGTCCCTGATGATGGACTTAATTCCCTCTCCTTCATTCCACTGCTGAGACATCAGCTATTCCCAATCACCCTGAATGGAACACCTACTGTACTATCAGCAGGCCCACAGGCTGGAATATTAATGCACTGCTAAGACTTGAAGCATAATATAAGCATATTGACCACAGACCTCTCTACACCACCATTCATTAGTCATGGTAATTTCACAGGTTTTTCTATATTACTACATCATTAGCAACATGATGACAACTTCCAGAGAGTCATTAGTGTGCTGATAACTAAGACCTCTTAATTGAGATCTGCAATCATTAAGTGATAGCTACAGTAAAGGTGTTAGAGTTCAGTGGCTTTTTAAAACGTGTGGTTTTATAACCAAATTTCCCTGAGTGGTCTCCTCAACCTTGATGCCCTTCAGATACTGAGACCGGTCTTTCGCTTCAGTTCCTGTATCTATCTGCATTGCTTCTGACACAAACTAGGCCATATTTTTTACAGCAAAGGGGAGAAGGATTTGCAGAGGCTGTCACGGCCACGGGCATGTCTGTAGTTATTACGTGTTTCTTGTGGATGCTGTTGGATTGGTTCAAACAAAGTGGGTCTGGCTAATTAAGGGTCGACTTGCTGGGGATGAAAAGTGCTAATATTAGTTGTTTTTGGATATGAATGGTAATAAATTAATTTGTGGCACACTTTTTAAATAACTTTTGAATCTTTGGCCTTTGGGGAAGGTATCAAGTATTTTCAAGTCAAAAGGCTCAAGTCCAAGTGAAGTCACGAGTCATTGGTGTTAAAGTCCAAGTCAAGTCTAAAGTCATCAAATTTGTGACTCAAGTCCATACCTCTGCTACTGACTGTGTGCACCACCACATTGCAAACTCGGGCTAGACAGATCTTGCCGAAGTTTCCGTCTTCAATGACCGTTCCATTGCACTTTTCTGTGTTGGTGGTAATTTTTTTGGTTGAGTACCATTCTGTGGATTGCAGCTAACCCTAACCCTCCTCTCTTTTTCTGTGTGTGTGTGTGTGAGAGAGACTCTCTGATTGCTGTTCAACCTACAAACCTGCTCCAACCCGCATACCTGCAATCTATCTACTCAACCCTGTTTCTTCATCTACTTCAGCCAGATCGCTGGTTCAGCCACGGTGGTAGTTCACGTCTCAGGCCCCTTGAATTGTGCATTCAAGTTATTTTCTCATAATGTTATTTTGGTTAGTCTGTGTCTTTCTCTGTGCCACAGGGTCACTGCCTGCCTGTCTGCTGCTCAGCCATGCTCACATCCAGCCTTTTCCCTTGCTCTGCCATGCTTCACCAGCCACCAGCTCCCCTCTTCCCCCTATGCCTGCGCCATCGAGACATTGCCCCTCCATCCACCCTCATCCCCTGGAATTCTGCAAACCATTGTCTTATTCATTCCATTTCCCTTGAGTCTGCATCCAGTATTCAGGTTCCCCTCTGCTGATCGTTCCAGAGACGCATGGTCATTATTCAGTTGGGAACGTTTAGCAAGTACATGGTGCATCTTCCTCATCAAAATTATGTTTCATTTTCACATGCATGTTGCAGAATCCAGCAGTTTAATTGTGATTTTTCTTCCACAGTTGCCTGCACATATCCAACTTGGTGATATTGACAGGTACATTTAACAGTGTATTCACACTAAACAAAGCAAATGTTAGAAGTGGCATGATTGCTATCAGGTCACCGCAATGTCAAATTGCTTTGAAGGGTGCAAATTAAGGCCAAAATTAGTCTGTGTGAATTGAAAATGGTTTGAATTCAGCAACATTTTCTTGGTAAACTCCAACTCACAAACCTTTGCAAAAACATAATAAGACACATTCCAGCTATCGGATTTTTTTTTGGACTACTGGGGTTTCAGAATAATGGATCACTGGAAAAGGCAGTCCCTGCTTAGGTAAACTATGTAGTCAGTAGTCACAGGCGGTGCAGTGAAAGTGTTCTGGCACAGTACTGTGCATAGGTCAGCTGCATATTTGAAGCCCAATACACAATCATTGTAGTCACATGCGCAAAACCGAAGGAAACTGACTAGAATAAAAAGTGCTATTACTGCATAAAAATGTTAAACTCACAAACTTCAACTCTGTGAATCATCACATATTACTGGTGATGAATTGTGTGGGATACTGAACTTTTCTGTCCACCTCCGTATACGAGCCACAGTGTTTACTGCGTGGGATGTTTCCTTGCAAAATCATGCAGGTGTCAGCTGCTGACTTGATACTTTTTTGTTGTGTCACACAGAAGCATTGCCCCCCCCCCTCCCGACTGCAGCTGAACATCTCACTGTCACTCTGTCACCCTGTAGATTCATATAATCTCTGTTATGCCGTATGATTATCATCAGTTAAAAGCTTTTCATTTGTGCATACAGCAGGGGAAAAGAGATGATGGGAACAGAGCAGACAACCAAAGGTCGTCTGTAAAATTAAAACTCTTTCATTCTCCAGTGCTTATCTGGGGAAAATGCAAATATGCATTGCTTAATAATGGGGAATGGCAGTATTTTTGCAAGAAATAAATTCTTCAAATCTCTTCAAATGTATAAAAGCAATATTCAAGGTCCTTCTCTGCTATGCTGTTTGATGTCCTTTTGTACTTTATTATGATGATTATGTATGCTGTGCATGTACTACAAAGCCATTCAATTCAGCCAAAGTACTAAAAGCATCAATAGCATAATGAGATAATAATTGATTAAATTCATTTAAAATGTCACATAAATTATAGTTTTTATTCTTATTTTTCGGGCGCTTTTATTGCCTTTAATTGATCATTTGAAGTTTTAAAAGTATATGTGTGCTATGTGTGACTCTGAGCTTTCCAGACTTTATTCAGCAACAGTATTCATACTGTGTCTGTTTATGTTCTTGCAGTCATTATGGCTCTGCAGTAGGTGATGATGCAAATATTACCGAATTCAGTTTCCAATCCTATCTGGAGGATGCATTTTGCTTACGTTCATGTTTGGGTTACATAAAATAGTGTTCATAAAAAATATAAGTATAGTGTTCCCCATACCGCTGTGAAGTTGTCTACAATCCTAAACAAGGTCACAGGTCACAGCCTGTCCCTCTTCTTTGTGAATTTGGCCTCCTCTCTGATTGTTTGGCTGACTAGAGCACACAGAGCAGCTGATAAGGTTGAACACTGAGTCACCCAACATATCGTAGTTCTACTTTGCTATGGAAGACCAAGGTTAGGCACAATCTCACAGACAATCTGACTGTCTCCTTCATGTGTTGTGTGTAACTCTGGGTGTCATTCAGTGGAACTTAGGATAGCGTAGGTAGGCTAAGAGTTTGTTTTGAAACACCAACTGGATTTTCACACATAGCTGCATAAGTTATGACCGTATTTGGGACACTAGTAGAGCTCGTGGGTCTAGGTTTCTTACATATCCCTGAGAAGAGATAACCTTCAAATTCTGCTGTGTAATTCATCAAGGTCTCCTGAACTCTTCATCGACTATGAGTGGTTCATCTTCTTCAGTTTTTCCATTAAAAAAAGGGAAAACAAAGTGGTTACATTTGCCAAATAGTTTTATATCAAAATCAGCATAAACATGAATTCAATTTTATCCTGATGATTTTTTTCCAGCACAGAGCAGCAATTTCAAGTGTAACAGTTGTTCCAGCATTATTACATTTGTTCAAGAGCATTTAGGAAGATCCATATAGAAACATCAGCACTTAATCATTATAAAAATAGAAACAAAGTCAATTAAGTAAAAAACAACCTGATTGACATGACAGAGCAGCAGGTAACAGAGAATGACGATATACATTGAAAACAGTGAAGTAAGAACGTTTGAGACATTGAAATATGTACCAATCAAGACAACAGTTCTTAAATACAGAATAAAACCAACAAGTAAAAACATGAAATGAGTTTTTACAGTGCACACACAGTCGGAACTGTCAAGTAAGGTGTAGGGAGGGATAAGAGAAAAAGGGGTGTCAGTTTTCAGCAGGTGAAATGTTTGCTTTCACCCTTTTTCCCTTTTAATGAGATTAGGATTCAGGTCATCAGGATAAAAAATATTAATGCAGTTGTACACTTTTTACAGAAAATGCAACCTACACTTTTCACCTAGGCATTGTAGATGTTTCCCTCATTCCTGATTTTTTTTTTGTAGTTCAAAATGCAATAATCCGCTCATCTAGAGCTTTTCAGTAACATTTCACTTTCTTAGCAAACCCTTGATATGTTTATTGACGGATTTTAGATTAGGCTTTGAATTGGCTAGGTTCAACATCATAATGGCCATACAACATCAAAAAGTTAACCATGAAAATGAAATGCATCCTTGCATTATTAGAGTCAAGCTCATGAATTTACATAATCCGCTTTAAGAAATACATCTGAATATTTCTGTTACAGTAAAAAACAACATTAACATTTAAGAGTACGCGCTTTGATCATTCACTTTTCACAACCTATTAATGTTAACACCTAATAACCTATTAATACTTTTGAAATGCATTTCATTCAATTTAGGTAGAGGAATGGCAGTGTCAGTCAACCACCATCCTTGCTTATTAGACCTTTCTAACATAAAATATCTTGGTAGAAATTGTACCAACACACAGTTTTTTCTTTCATATTAAGAAACTCAGTGTTAATGTTAGATCGTTTCCTATACTTTTAGTTTTCTAGCAACACAATAAGTACAATTTTATTTCTTAAAAAGGGTCAGTGCAGCCATCCACAATGGGAATGTCTTATTATTATCATTATTACTAATGTTAAATGTATTTGTGTGAACTGACCCTTTAAATTATTATCTTAGTTTAATAGTGCAAGTCTAATTCATTATTTTTAAACATTAATTATAGTGTAACCATTCTGTGACCAGAATTGTGTCCAGAGCACCATTACAGCCACATTGTTCCTTATCTCATGACACTGAGGTTGAGTTGTGTATACAGCCTGAAGTGCAGATTTGTCAGAGGTGGCAGCTCATGCCCTAAAACTCCAGCTCCTCTGAAAGGGCTGGAAGGGTTTCTTGATATTAAAGAACATGAGAGGAGGTTTGAGTCGCGGGGTTTTCTCAGGTATGACAGCAGCTTTGCTTTCCTCAGTGGGAAATCGATTGTGGTAGACTTCTGGGTACGACCTCTGGAACTGAAACCAGAGGATATGCATCATTAAATCATTATGTGTACTAAAATACAAGGCCTTGGACATACAGGCACATTTTTAAACATGAATAGCTCAAATGTAAATTCTGCAGCATATTGATTGAGAGCAGTCTGATTTTGATGTACAGTATTTGGCAATCAAGACTTCAAAGAGAGAGACCTCCTCCCAGCTCCAAACAGTACAGCCATACCTGTTTAAGCCTTTTCCTCTTGTCCTTGGCCGGAAGTTCTTTGTCTGCAATCAGGCCTTCCAGCAGCTCTTGCAGGGGGGTCTGGGTTCCTATCACCTTCTGCTCCTCAGACTCCACCCTGCTGATCTGTTTACAAAAAGCTGGAGATGCACTGAAGTCTGTATCTGATCCTGCGTATTTAATCTGATGGAAGACACATAGAAAGGGTTGGATTGATGTACATATGTAGTGACAAAGTGGGATACTCTGCATATTTGCACCCAATTTTCTCTATTTGCTGCGCCATCATTGTCAATAAATAATACGTTATTGAGGTAATAGCTCCACATGAGCCCACACAACTCAAGGTCAAAAGCTTTATAAATATTCATAAAAACTATGAAAAAATACGCAGCCAGCAACCTGGAGCTATTGACTTACCTACTTAAGAGTAAGAAAATAAACGTTAACTGCAAATAGTCAACTCTTGTAGATTTTTGAGCATTGATTTTAGTGGTTTAGTGATGGTACTGTAGCAGAGTAGGTGGCTTATTACACCTACATGTTCCCCACAACAGATTAATGAGGATAATTATTACGACTAGTAAATATAAATAATATGTTGACTGTGCAGGGTGGCTACAGTTTTAAAATCCCATTTACAGCGTTCAATTAACATAAACTCATGTTTTCTGTCTCGTTCACAGCGTGGGATCTGAAAGCTTATGCATCTACTGTTGGACTGAAATATCAAATCAATCAGGCCTTCATTTGTAGGCCAAACAATATTGAGCACAGACCGTCAATACAGTCTGTGTTCTACATTTCCTAATATGCCTGCCAAAAGAAAACACATGCGTGCATCAATATGAACCAACTGTGCAGAGAGGAATAAAATAAACTCCAATCCATGCAGGCAATCAAGAAGAAAGGCACAAAATCGCAGAGAAACTGTGCCACTAGGCCTGTCTCTGTTAAATTCCAGATACAGCAGTGTCACAAGAGTGACTGTCCCAGCTCACAGATTAGTCTGAAACTATTTTTCAATCCCAGCCCCAACCGTTCCTGCTGGATTTGCAAACATTACCGCCCCCTCTCCCAGATGTGTAAACCCACACTACTGCCTGCTCCTGTGGGGATTCTGATCACTGCAGTGCACATTTTCTATGGAAAATCTGTATATCCCATGCTATATGGAAAATAAGTCACATGCCTATTTCCTATTTAAAGAAATGCTTATAGAGTTACTATGGGGTCACCGTGCACCATACACTGACTGCCACATATTGATTTTCTATTTAAAATTAGTAAAATCTTGTTTCATTGTAGAGCTGGGCTTGGCACATTGATTGGCTCAGCCCCTTCTTGCCCCCCCCCCCAAACTCGATAACCCCCTTTAATTCTGCGGCGGCTGGGGAACAACACACACACACACACACACACGGGAGCTTTACTTTGGACTTGAGGAGCTGCAGCCTTTATTCACTGACAAACTGTAACATACACAGTACATTTACTGCTAAACTGACAACCTCACAGCTCACCTTATCCTCTGCTCTGCTCCCGTTCACCATCACTCTGCAGCTCTCTCTGTATCACTCACTCGCAACTACAGATGCACCGATCCACCTTATTTTTTCAGTCCTAATTCAATGAGTGTAAATTATGCTCGTATCTGTCCCATCTCTACTCTCGCCGCACACACTACGGCTTATTATCAGAATCAGATATACTTTAATAATCCCATGGGGAAATTACTTACTTAGCAAGCATGAAAGGAGCCTAACTAGTAAGGACAGCGTGTGTGTGCCCATGAACGGAAGCACACTACTGTGTTTGTACCTGTCCATGGTTTGTTCACAGCCCTGGCTCTATAAATGGGAGCTTAATAGCTAATATTAGTTATATTACTTGCTTGGATATGAGTTATCCAGAATCCCATACCCCACCTTTAAATATGAGATTAGCAATAATCCTTTCATTTAATATTGATGTTTAAACTACATTTTTGCAATTGCCTCCATATAGTAAATTAAATTTCATCCCATGATCGTCCTGCAATAAGGCTGCAGTCTGGATTCAGTCCTGCTGCTGCCTTATATCACACATCTCAGTTTTCTACAGAAGAAAAATCCAAGAGATCATTTTGCCAGATGGGACACAAAAACCCACAACTAAACACAGGGACATTTAGTGCCTCAGGCTACTGCGACAAGTGCTTTCCACTCACATTAACATAACAATGCATGTTACTTCCAGATTTTATGTGGCTTCAATTAATATCTAAATTTAGCAGCGACTGTACCATGTTTCTACATTTAGTGCGTGGCAAGATGATTAAACCAATCTGGCACACTGTCTTCGCAAATGATGCACAGATATGGCTTGGTACACATGGGCTGTGGGAGGGAGCAGATGAGGGAGAAACGTGACTGTGATGCAAAAAGCAGAGGGACAGGACCACCTGCACAGAGCTCCTAATGCATACCGTCCGTGTTAATCAATTCATTCATACAGGAATCGTAAAGTCAGAAAAGAAAGTGCACTGACCTGAACTCTTTTGAGGTGGGACAGGTGCTCCTCAACCTGGTGACGCAGCTTGCGAGGATCTTGGAAGATGGCGTTGTGGTGCTCCATCATGAAGGTCACCAGTTTGGTGGCAAGCAGCTCGTCCAAGTCCATGTCATCTACTGACCCCAGAACGCAGTGCGAGAACATCTGTACCATCTGGACAGAGACCACAACAGGAGATGAGTATCATATTAAATGATAAAAAAGACTTTTATGCATTTATCTTCTAAAATTTTACTTTTTGTTTAGAATTTCAGTGGCTTTACTTGGTAGCGTCTTCTGTCTATGTAGTGAAAGTGTGTTTTAAAAAGTATCTTAGTTCCTGATGGGGTGGGGCTTATAGTATTCTCTAGATCAGGGGTGTCAATCATTTGGCCCCCACTGATGACTTTGCTAAGAAGTAAATTCCAATTTTTCAATAAAATGCACTGCTATTCCTTGTCCACCACATAAACAAATAAGTTTACTACTTGTTTTAAAGGGCCAGTGTGTAACATTTAAGATGATGTATTGGCAGAAATGGAATCAAATATTTAGAAAAACATTTTCATTAGTGTATAATCACCTAAACATAAGAAATTGTGGTGTTTTCGTTACCTTAGAATGAGCCTTTTTTAACTCGAGTATCTGCAGGTCACCTTCTGTGGAGTCTGCCATGTTGAACTACCATGTTTCTACAGAAGCCGAGCAGGGACAAACCAAACACCGGCTCTAGATAGGGCCTTTCACATTTTTTGTGGGTTTCACAGCCCTTTCTCATTCCCAGGTCGTCAAATACAGTCGTAGTGGTGTTAGTTGCAATCTGCAACTTCACCACTAGATGCCACTTAATCCTACACACTGGACCTTTAATACTTGATTTCATCTCCAAAATAAATGTGACTAAATGTTTTGTGCCTTTGTAGATCCACAGTGATCTGTCAATTGTAATACACCTGTAGTGACAGTAATGTCTATAGACTCTCAGGCTGTTCATCATCTATTCTGTAAACGGGTGGTTCATTAATTGTGACTTCTTTACACTAAAAGAAAGCAAACAATTTGGAAGTGTTGTTATTAATAGGTTATTATGCAATGGTTTCACTGGCCCGGTCAACTTCGGATCAAATTGGCCTGTATGTGTTCCATGAACTAAATTAGGTTTGGCAACCCTGCACTACATAGTATTTTCTACTGTGTCAGGATTCTGTGAAGAGAGGAGGGCAAGTCTGGAGGTGTAGTGGCTGTAAAGTATGCAGTGACCATGAGGTGTATCCCTCCCTGACTCACTTTTCACTTTCTCCATAGCATAACAAATGTGTTGAGACAGGATGAGAGGTGAAAAACAACTAACAGAAGAGACATAATAATGATTAGTGATGTGTACATAACCTTCAACTTCCATATAAAATGCACATAGCAACTATTTAGTAGCTTTGCTTTCAGAGAATTATAAGTTCATGTTGATAAGTTCATCAACATTAGCACTGGAGTACCACAGTTGTTCAAAGATAATGTTAACTTGGGTTTTCATTAATATGCTATATTTTTTATAAAGAACAGTGTATAAAATTTGTAGCAAGTATTATGCACTTAATGTAAATTGTTATGTCTGTTTATCACATGTTCAGATTCAGACCACTCTGGATTCAAAGCACTGTTTATTTTTAGGCAGAGAGTGTGATCCACCTCCCTCAAAATGTTGTCCAGCATCCCCTTGACTTTTAATTGTTAGCAAGGATTTGGGACAATCAATACTTCCCAGTTTCTCTCTGCCCCTTGGCTTACATATTTTTTCTTCTCTTGCTCCCATTGCAAGACTATATATTTTATATTATATTGTTTGTTCATTACACCGTGTCCCTATGTTAACATGCTAAAATTGCGGACTTCCCAACAATTCTAGTCTTTTTTGACCTCAGTAAACCAAAGATGTGGTACAAAGATGAGTAGCAAATAACTGTGAGGAATATGTACCAGTGTGCGGGTAGCAATTGTGTCATTGAGTGGAGGCAGGTGGGGATTCTGGCAGACCCGGGCCATGAGACGCAGCAAAAGCTGGAGGCGTCTCCGGTTGGGCGGCGGCAGCAGGAGACAGCTGACTTGAAGAGCCTCAGTGGCTACCTCCTGCTCCTGCAGCAGACCTGCAGAGATATGAGAAGAGAGGCACCAGCAGCTGCTTATCTGTAGAAGTGCACAGATATCAGTAGTGGAACTACATCGTAATGCACTCACTGAGAATGTTGACAAAGACTTCATATAGATGGTAAGTCAGCAGGGGTTCTTTGAGTCTCTGAAAGTAATCTCCTACTGTTCTCAGAACATCCCTCTCGAAACCCGGGTACACTGGCTGTTTGCTTTCATTGCCATTAGGCCCTGAGAAAGGTAACAGAATGCATTACAATAAGACATATACAGTTAATACATGCATATAAAATGGTACTCATCATTTGTGAAAAATAAAGTGTAGCTTCATCATCAGTCATTTAGGAGATTCTACATTTGTCCTTCAGGTACTTAAACCCACTGTCAGCCCCAAAGCAGATGTGTTGTTTTAATTTAACCTTAATTGAGAGTGAGCAGAAAAAGTAAGCTTACAATTGGCGAGGCACTTCATTGCTGATATCACCCAGTATGGCATGTCCTCTGGAGATGCAAGAACAGATAGGTATGTCATAATATTCTTGTAAATTGCAACTAAACAATTGTTCCTCCAGTTGTGAATTGATGCATCGTACCAGCTTTGTTCTCCAATAGGACAATGCCCGTCTTATTCACGCTGAACACATTGTGAACGATGTGCTTGCCGTTCACGTGTGTTGGGTTTAAAACTCCATCCAGTGACTTTAGGCCCAGCACTCTCTGCAAACTAAAACAACAGACATTGGCATCAAACATCTGGTGTTATGTATATTATGTACAGGTATTATGTAAAAGTTATGTAAAAGAGTTACATACTGCGCAACCGTCATTGATTTCCAGATGTGGTCCACTTGTTTTGGGGTGATCTCCTTCCTCCGTATGAGCTTGCATTCATGTACATCCCCAATAGCTACACTGTGCCTTTTATTCCACAAGTCTGAGGTCTGATTAAAAAGGAATTGAGACATGAATGAAAAAGTTCCTTTTAACTTAAGTGAGCAGAAACATAGAAAGCACTGTGTAACAAAAATCCAACAAAACAGTCAATTATAATGCAATCAGATGAATGTACAGTAAATGTAAGAAATTGTTAAAGATAATAAAGATACTTTTTTAATTGTTGTCGACATTGTGGTAAAGATGTGTTGATAGTAACCGTAATTTTCAGTTCTTTCAATATTTTGTATGATTTTTTTTTTATCATAATGTGAGGTTTCTACCAGTTTCTATTTTTGTTCCTCTGTATATGTAACAGTGGTGCACACAATATTAGAAACACCCATCTATATAATGCTGTCCAACACAACACAGCCTTAAAAATATACAATAGAACTGAGTTCAACACCAAAAGCAGCAGTCTGAACAAGAATCGAAAACCCGAAGTAAAGGAGTGTTTCTTGTTGGGCTCTTATACTGCATTGCATTGCATTGAACCTTTCTTTTGAAATTCAGTGTATTGTAAAAGTTGCTTGAGTGTAAAATAATGTAAATAACACAAACAAAATGAAAATAATCGCTCTCAAAATGATCTGATATTGCCATTTTCTCTCTATTAAGTTTGCATATGCTTACTCCACTTCAAGCACAGCACGAGTCAAAGCCAGCACCGGAGGAGCTGAAACATCTGCTTGTCTCTTTCTCACCATGACAGCAGACTTCAGGGGTGCAATGTTTTCACGCTGAGGCAATTCTTCGTAGTCATCCCAGCGAATGAGTCTGGGCAGGTCACTGCTGTCTCTTAACACAGGCCTTGTTGGAAAAGACTTGAGGGGAGAGAGCATGGGGAACCTGGGGAGAAAGATAACAACACTGGGCTCAGCTGAAAGGGGAAAGGGCAACCTGTGAAGATGCGGCAACGATGCAATCTGGTGTGTCAACTAACATGAGTAACAGCACAGGAGGACAAAGTAGTACCTGTACAGATGGCCACTGTCTTCAAAGTCCTCTGTCCCATGGCGTCCTTTGATGTCTTCAATGACATGGGCCTTGAGGAACTTCCTGAGGAGCTGCAGAGTTTGGTAGCGAGTCACCTCGGGCCCAAAGTTGTAGTTGCGCCTCAGCAGCTCATGCAGATAATCCACAGCCTCGGATCCTGTGAAACTGCAATCATAGTAGCGGAAGTGTGCCCAGTGTCTTCTCAATGGCATCCCCCCACGGAAGAGTTTAATGGTTTCATTCCACTGCGTAACAGGGAGACATACATTACAGGTGTGACAAATGTAAAAAAAAAAAAAAAAAAAAAAAAAGCTAATACCACAAATAGCAAATTTTTTGACTGTTGTTTTTCAAATATTAGATGTTAGACACTGTTAGATATGACATGTACTCTGACAGAGCCCGAATAACCCACATAAACATCCTGTTTTCAATGTTATGAAGGCTGTTTGGAACATTTTGTCAAAGGAGATGCATACAACCTAATGTGACTGACAGATAAAAACACAGCCCTCTGGAATATAAAAACACTGTGCATGTTCTTCATTTCATAGTGCGCTCTGAAACAACTCTATCTACTCCAATATCCTCTTGTCACAAAAAGTAGGCAGGTATCACAACAAATAGAATATTATGTCCTCATAGTGGATGGTGCAGAGGTTATGGATAATCAGATCTCACAAAGTATCCAGATGGGCTGGAGAAAAATGAAAGAAGTAGATAAAAGCAGAGAGAGAGAGAGAGAGAGAGAGAAATTAGGCCACACAAGGTTAATACAGCCCAAGCGAGTATCAAACTGTATAGAGCAAATGCTGCTCACTCTGGCTGGTCTGAATCTCGAAAAGAGCTAAAACATGCAATGGGAAAAATTAAAAAACCTTAAGACAAGTAAAAGCCATGTTTGGAGGGAAAAAAGGTGATGGCTTTGGGGATTTGAGACCATAAACCATATATTACTTCTTACTATTGTGTACGTTAAGAATTCCAGATGGCACAAATACAATACACAGCTGAACAGGGCAGAGAGAAGGATAAAAAAAGGCATGCACTGTAGATGAATAAATTAGGCAGACACAGGGGCCGCTATGTTGTGCCTTTTAAACTAGATGGTGTGTGATGATTGGAGCGAACATCAAAAATACTGTAGGGCTATTCCTTTGAAGAGCATTGGAAAACTCTGTGTCTGGAAAGATCAAGAAAGAGGAGATATAAAGTTTGCCGACGTGGAGATGAGAGATATAGAGTCTTAGGCCTTTTTCACTGAAGACCTTATGACATGAAACGGTAAGAAGGGCACGGGTGAAAATAAGCAAAGTAATGATGGCTGAATTCCATTTGGCTGCTTCAGTTTCAGGGTCATGCTGTTGTGCAGCTCATCATCATACTTACAGGGACACTCAAATAGAACAGAGTCATCATTACCTGCCATTAACATTACACCTGACCTGTGCTTCCCCAAGTCAAAATGTCTGCTATTAATAAGGCCTATGGGGAAGTTCAACTCAGTAACATGGGATGGGTGAATTAACTCGAACTGGAGTTAAGAAATACAACAACAGCCTGATTTGCATTTAGTGTATTCTGCTGATGCATGCTACAACATATACATTCAGTGCATGATTTTGCAATTTGTAACAGTAATTAGTCATTTATTAAGGAGTTAATAGGGGTTAAAGATGGCAAGCCACAGCCAACAGTAGGTTGGACACACATAATGACAGTATGGTATGTTGGTGTGTGATGCTTTTACACACGATGCATGAACACAGTGAACACATCAGCATTACCTTGAATCTGGTAGATACATGTCTTAGCAATTACCCTGAATGTAAACAATTACAAATATTATTGTAAATGAGGTGAATATAAATGCTGAATAACGTTATTTCTGAAACAGTCACAACTAAAATGAAACACTTATAATACTAACATTACAGTGTACCCACTTGAGGGTGTCCACAAAAAAAGTTGCTTTTGTTTACAAGTTAAGTCCAGAACTCCTGACACACTTTAGTATTAGTGGTGCCGTTTTGTGAGTTTTTCTTTTTTCATGAGGACAAGATATAACATGTTTTAACTCCTGTATGAATACGTGTAAACATCTTAGCCAACGTTAATTGACGTTAACCGTAAGACTAGGCGGTTTAAAAGTAACGTTACGTTGTATTTTTCCTTAACTTAATGTATGAAAATGAATTAACTACTTAATTTAAACTTTGAAACATTTGACGTTACCTACATTGTAACGTTAAAACTAAAGCTTTCACCGTGCCTTGCTAACGTTACTAACGTTACCACTGACAGTAAGTTAAGTTATATATATTAATACCAACTGACTCACCAGCTTGGTCGCCCTGTACGGACCCGCTCCGATAACTTTACCTTCCATTCTGAGTGAAAACCCACTTCACGCGTGTGAAAACATGGAGATATACAACTTTTATAAGCTTTTCACAAGCTTCGGCTGCGGATGAAAACAGAGGGTTGAGAGAGTACCCGAGCAGAGACGTTGCTGCCAACTTTGAATCTCCTGCGTCAGAGCATTGGAACGACGTGATTAGACGGCAGGCTGGTCACGTGACCACGAGGGAGCGCAGCGTTTATGAATGGAGATGTAGCAGGAGACAATTACACACGTTACCGTTGATTCTACTGCTGCAACAACAACAACAACAACAACAACAACAACAACAACAATAACAATAATAATACATTAGAACAGTTTACATAGGAATACATTTTTACCTTTTCTTTACAAAATACGTATTTTACCGCTGTTGTGTGGTGAGGGACTCTAAACATAGTATACTCTTTTTGCGGCAAAAAAACCCCATACCCGTCTGTGTCTGCTGCCAGGGGGTTTCCGACGGTGTGCAGCCATCAGCACCAGCGGAGGCACTGCGGCCTGTTTGTACTGTCACTGATTTCACCACCGTAGTAACGTTACCCCCTTAATTGGGCCCCCGCCACTCTGAGTGGAGCCGTCTGCCAAACAGGCAGCACCGGGAGTTTTAAACGCTGGCAGCCTGTCTGCTGTATGTATGTTTCCCTCGCCGTTGTTCGTCGCAATAAAAATGTAAAAACAAACAAACAAACAAACAAACAAATCTCCAGAGCGGAGCATCTTCATTACCGTTGTCAGTCCCTCTCTGTGTGCGCGTGTACGCTTGTGCAGTGTGTAAGCTAGCTAGCCGTGTTCTGTCAGTGTTAGTTTAAATGAGGAGAAAGTACAAGAGGGGAGCGCTGAGCAGAGAAACAATGTTGTGGCCTCAGCTCACAAACGTCTCCTCACTCTCAAACAACCCGACCCTCCATGTCTGACAGGTGTCCCGCTGCTGTAGCTCCACCACCAGCCAAGCACGCGTGTTTTGGACACTGGACATTTCACATGGGCTACAATGGGAATGTCACCGTTGCTGGGTGAAGACATTGCCGGTAAGTTGTTTCATATTCATTTGTTGTGTTGACACAGGCTGTCACAGAGGCTGGCTTTTTCAAAAATAGAGCTGTTTGTTGCTGCTTATGTTGCAGACCGCCGCGTCTGCCTGGTTAGTGTAGTGTAACTTCAGGCCACACAGGTAACTTGCACACTTGTGGTTTGTTGTTGTGGGTGTGGGTTGATTGTGTAAGGCTGTTTGGCTGCATGGGCATCCAATGTCAAACTGTGTTCACTGGCCTTCTATCTTTGGCCTCCATGTCCATGGTGCCGACCGTGGTTCTGAAATAATAATCAGCAGTTGTGTTGCTTACATATCAGCAGGTCGCTGTTTAAAGACCCCCTCCAGACATGTGTTAAGATATATACAAATAGTCTGCTTAAAACAACAATGTCTGATGTATATAAATCCGGTAGCCTATATAAAGTATAATTTAATCATTAAAATTCTTAAAAAGGCATCTACTCCTCATTAAAAAATCCAGTCCATGAGTTTGGGCAGGTCCATTCTTAGTGTTTGTGCACTGGTGGCTTCAAGTTGCTTCATCACACTTGAAAGTTGCATACTACTAGACCAGGATTGACTGCCAAACTATTTGTGATCAGGCTCACAAATCCTGCTTGAAGACCCCACCCTTTATAATCAGATTTTCCGTGATCACAGAGAAACTTTCCACTTTCAGCAGATGAATGTGAAAACATCCTTCTAGTGTCCAACTCTGCTCATACACTATTCTGCACAGTGCAGCTCAAACATCACACTGTAGGAACATATTTTGGACTGGAGGGGGACTTGAAGCTAAATCCATACAGTATACACATAAAATGTGTGTTTATGTGTGTATACTGTATATTCAATGTGGTTGGTTTTGTGTGGTGGGACGCGTGGCAGTCATGCACCGTATTCTGCTGAAGTGCACACACAGCTTGTATGATAATGCAATGTAAGGAGGATTTGTATTTAGCTTGAGCTGTCAACCTCTCTCCCTCCGTGCTGTTTGATTGTTGCATTGGTCGGACCATTAATGTGAGCATCTTCATTTTGTTTCAGAGCTGGAACTGTTAAACGTAACGCTTGCAGTTCTGTGAGGACACAGTAAGTTGGGCTGGTAGTTTGCTTTTTTTAATGACCACGGAAGAGGCCTCAGAGGGCCACGGTTTGCTATTAATTGTAATGGTTGACAGGTCAGCCGTTGCTTTTTATTTTCTCCAATACTATCTACCTTCGGTGTGAATATAATAAAATATGGTTATTTATAGTGGAGGGAGGGTCATGCATGTTCCCCTAGTCACTCAGGGAAAACAACAAAAACCAAGTCTCACCTCAGCCATTCACTCCCCTCTGATAAATAAGGAATAGTCCCCTACCTGAAATAAAAATAACATATGCCTAGGCACTATTTTGAGTGTGTGAATGACAGGGGAGCCAGTGGGAGCTTTTCTATTTTCATTCTCAGGTGATTATACACGAATGAAAACATACCTATGAATATTATATTCCATTTCTGCCAAGAGATGATCCTACATGTTACACTGGACCTTTAAATTAATGATAAGGATGTGTGTACTTTCATTGTATGTTGTCTAATTTGTTTATTTTAGGTCAAGGCGGCCTAGCTATTGCAGTAGTTGAAATGCAATAAGATCTTTAAGTATACTCAAATGACAAGTAGCCAGTGGCATGAACTTTTAACAGAAGCCATGGTGCAACTTTCTGGACAGACTGCAGCCATGACAGGAAGGTGTGGAGGGAATTACATAATACTAAGTGAAAGGAAATAATTGCAGAGATGACCTTATCCAAATTCAGCAGAGGATTGGTGTGGTTAATAATTGAAGCGGTTCATGGCTGCACAGGGAATGGCTGCATAACCAGTTTAACCTATCTCCCAAATTTAAAACAAGAAACACCTGGAGCAGCCTTTCAAAGTCCATCCAGACCACAACTGACAATGTGCAAGACTGTCGTTTTTCCCAAGCTGTATTTTTACAGCTCTATAGTGATGATAAATCCAGAACTAATCCATCAGAGCTGCAGATATGCCACATGCCCCTAACACATCTGCTGTAATACTCAGAGCACCTCAAGCTTTAATACATTGAAGTCTTTGGTGACAAAAAGGCACACTGTTTTTTTATCTAATAGTCTATGATAGGAGCAATGGGGCAGAGACAGATGCCTGATCAGTTGGGTCAAAACGCCCCCTGAATGGTATCGTAGTCCATGTATCTAGATTTGTATCAGATCGTCTTAAATGTAAGACGTTAATAGTAATGTTGCTTGTACCAACGTCATGTTGTTTTTTCTCCCATTCCTTATTAACCCATTCAGCTGTTTGTGCAAGAGTTTAAAAAAATAGGTGGTAACAGAAGATATGGTTTGGTCAACATTTGACTCTGGAGTCCCAGTGTACATCTGTTACTGCGTAAGTCTGAGAAAAATGTAAGAACACTGGTCATCTGCTTATTTTAGACAATGCTCAGAGAGGTGCCTTTCCTGAACGGGAACAGAACAGAGAACGGGATGGAGGCCATGTCTGCACTCTGAGGGAGGATCAATGTGAAAACATCTGTTGCTGTGGACGTGGTGGGTAGGTGGGACTGACCTAGAATAGACGGACGGACTGTTGGAGCCTCCTCCAGCTTCTCAGCTTGGCTCCTCTATTTTTGTGTCTGCTGGAGGAATGTAGTATTGCATTAATTACTTTGACATGTACTCCATTACTTGGCCATTTACTCCATTACTTAGCTATTTACTCCATTACAAAGCCATTGACTCCATTACAGAGCCATTTACTCCTTTATTAAGCTATGTTGTGTATCCAAATACAGAACCATCTACTCAATTCCATAGCTGTTTACTCAAATACTGAGTCATCTATTCAATTTATGAACCATTTACTCCATTACTTTGCCATTTACTCCATTACCAAGCCATTGACTCCATTACAGAGCAATTTACTCCTTCATTAAGCCTTCTTGTGTACCCAATTACGGAACCATCTACTCAATTCCTTAGCCAATTGTATCAGTCTTATATCCATCCCCAGTCCCAAGAATAGAGGTGTATTTGTACACCTCTATCAATTTAAACCTCTTGACTACACACCATTGATGATTTCCATTTAATTAGTTAGCCAATTGGACCACTATGGCGATTTAGGTGCATCCTGTTGAAGTTGTAAATGTTAAATTACAGTTCAGTCATCTTACTTGTACTGATCCAAAAGTTTCATTTCAGTATCCGTAAAGTGCGACTTAGTTGCATCTGTCACCACTTGCAGTAAACATTTAACATTACAATAAACTGAAAGCATACTCTATTAAAGTCTGGAAAAAGAAAACCTAGCTCTATCAGGACCTTGTTACAGGAGATGAGCATGCACTTTTATTTTGCAGAAAAAGCTGCACAGACCCACCAGGCACATAAGAGCTAGAACATAAGCACGTTGGTGCGTGAAAGCAAAAATCAACTGTGACAGAGTGATCAGAGAAGTAAGGGTGAGAAGAGAAACAGCTTCACTGTGTTGAATGAATGTTACTCACCACCTCTGATTATTAGAGGCAGCTGATACTGATCACGTTTTAGCATTGAGAGGACAACTGTGTATCCTGTTGTCGTACGTCACTAATGGGCAGAGGTGAGGAGGTATGAAGGCTCCTTCACACGTTTTTTAACCATCTGAACAGTCTTAATAATGGCAGGTAATTTTTGGATGCTGAGTTAATAAGAAGCCAAAGACAAGGGAGTGAAGGATGACACATTTTAAGCAAGCAGAATACAACCCTGTGATGTTATAGGTGGCTGGTTTTGCTTGTAAGAATTGATTATTGAATATTGTTTGGACTCCAGTACCATCGCTGGCTGGTTAGCATATTATTCTCTTGATATCTCAGGGTAGCTGTGAATGGACAAACTGGATTTTGACCAGTGTGCGAACTATACCTCGGCTTTCCGGGGGGGCTCACTTATAAAACATGCCAGTCTGGTTACAAGGAATCAAGTCCGATTAAGATCCACAAAAAGGAGTGATGAGAGGCTGTTTTTACGCAGTCTATTCCCGGTCTTGCTGTCAGTGTCATTGACGGGAGAAAACCCCCTCTCACACTCTGATGAGGTGGGGAGATATGTCCAGCTTGCTGTACAAAGCTTTTCCATTGTTTTGCCTGGTGCTTTATCGTGTAACCTCCAGTCGCAGAACTCATCCACTGCCTCTCTAGCTGACTCGCCAACTTTTTTAGCTAGTGTCCGTACTTCATTTTCTCCATACAGGATCATGCGTTGCGGTCCTGTGGCCAGAAGTGCTTATCCAGGGGTTTTAACATGTGGACAAGGTCTGATTCTGGCATTCGCCTTTTAAGGCCGTCAATCACAGACTGATAAAATTGACGCCGGTTGATTCTCCCCCCTGCCCTCAACAAGTTGAACATCTTTAAACAGGCCCAGGCATGTGCGCTGTTCAGCCTTCAGTGTGGATTTACCGCCACTCTCTTTCATGGCTGTCAGTACATCAGTAGTCTGCTCAATCTGGTGAGTGGCATCCATTAGTGACATGTCTCTCCGTTGAAGTTTCAATGAGAGGCCCTGCAGCTCCCAGAGTATGTCTTTCATGCAAGCCAGATCCATTAAAAACCCGGAGTGTGTGAGATGTTTGTGTAGCCCCAGGAATTTCTTCCTCTCGGTGTCATTGCGAGTTGTATCCTCGCTTGCTGTCTTGAAGTGGCGCGCTAATGCCGGGTAGTTATTCCAGGCTGCTTTTAAAGTATTAAAACTACCCGCCCACCTGATGGTGAATATCTGCCCAATTCTCAAAATTTGCATATTGAGATCTGCAGCCGCTCCCTCAAGCAATTGTGCATTCTTTGCAGACTGGTGAAACAGAGCGTACAGCTTGGAGATGAAAAACTCGAAATGGTTACATCCAGCAACCTCTTTGAGAGAGTCATGGACAGCCAATTCAAGGCGGTGGGCCAGGCAATGTATGGAGTGAATCTTTGGGAAGTCACGTTTAAGCTTCGCAATCAGTCCAGTGGTTTTGCCGGTCAGAATTGCAGCACCATCTGTGGCAATGCTGATGAGGTTGTTCCCCAAAAAGTCATCATCTAATCCCGCTTGGCGCAAACTCTGTCTCAAGCTGTTGTAAATGGATTCCGCATCTGTGCCTTGTGTCAGTTCTGTAATGTCGAAAAATACATTGTCCACGTCTCCTTCCCACTCACATCACACCACATGCGCAATGAGGTATGCGCGTCCGTGCACCGTGCTCTCATCAATGGTTATGCTGATTTTTTAATTTATCTCTTTTATGTTTGAGACTAACTTCATCCGCATATGCCATGCAATATGGCCTATCATTTCAGCACATGACTTATCTGATTTATGCACAGTGCCTACTTTTGCGCCATTGAGCTCTTGTAGTTTCATTAAAGGAGGGAGCTTTTTATAAGCCAGCCTTTCTTTGGCCACCATATAGGCCTACCTGAATGAAGATGCCGTTTCTTCTTTTAACTTGGAATTTATCTCAAGTACTTTGTTTGGCAGAATCTCCTTTTGCTTGGTTTCTGTGACTTCAACAGCCCTTTTGTGTGCTATGCTATCGCGATGTTTATAGATTTTTTTTACGCAACCCTTTTTGTGTGTGGCTGTTTACATCTCCATTAATCCACTCTTCTGATAAGTGTGTGCCAATGACCTTTTCAGAAAGCAGAAGAGTTTTTGTGTCTGCAAATTGTGCATCCCAAGTTTCCATCCTTAACAAACAGTCAGGTGTTGCGGGACTTCCATTCTCTCAACTGCTGGCTGGTCCAGTTAGCCGGGAGAGAGAGAGGCAGGTGGAGTCACCGTCATCAGCGGCCTCTAAGCTGTCGGCTGTTGGCGGACTTTCACCGGCAGCAGTCCCCGCAAGTTCAGCGGTGGTGTTGGTTGTCCTCAAGCTAGCATCAGAGTCATTCGTCTTTGATTCCTTTGTAAATCCGAAATTTGCGAGTAGGTTTCCCTGTTTTCTTTTAGACATGATGACTGCAAAACATGGCAGTAAATACAATTCAGCACCGAAATTGAGCGGGTCCAGCGGGTCCAGCGGCTCCAGCGCAAATGGTCCAGAGCCGGTCTTTTTTTCGTTTCCGATGTCTGATTTAAAGTGACGTTTAAGACATAGCGCCCCCACGCTTCAATGGTGAGGACAAGAATTGCATGCAGGCCGGTATCTTTATTAAAGTGAAATAGTGATGAGTCACCCTCATGCGCAAATCATACATTAAAAATAGCCTAATTTTACACATGATCCATGATTATGACAATACAAAAAAACAAAACAAAAAGGAAATGCATGGGAAAAAACAGCATTTTGCCAATATTTTAGAGACCCCCCCCCAAAAATTTCACAAATCATGTTTTCAAGGGAGCTCATGTCTCATTAAGGGGGGCTGAGACCCCTCTGGCTCCCTCATAGTTCGCACCCTGATTTTGACCCAGATAACTTCCATTGCTCCATATGTATACACTCTAAACAATGTGTATTGGCACTAAGCCTTTACATTGTCTACAAAACTGTAAAAAAATACTAAAGCATATTTGCGAAAATATTATATTATGTGTTCTCTTGCTGAGAATGAGATGATGATTTATACCACTTCTAGCATTTATAGCACTAAGCTAAACTAACTGGCTGCTATAGCCCCAGCATCATGTGTACCTTTCAGACGGTTTGGTATCCATCTTCTCATCTAACCCAAAGGGCGTCCACACCAAGAACGAAAACTGTAAGAATAACAACAAACTCTAAATGTATTTTTAAAATAGTTCGAACTCAGGTGGATGGCAGAGCACATCACAAGCGTTACAACAACGACAGTGGCGAACAATCAACAAAACTGTAGCTGTAAACACCTTTTTCCTCTTGGATCACATCTGTCATACATTTCTGACAATTGGGATCCTATGTGCTTGTCTTTGGCAACCTCCGATATGGTCAAACTTAATTTAACATTTAACAAACATTCAAGATATTGTTGCAAACCACTGAAAAAGCAAGAGGTACACTGTTTGCAAGATATACAGCCTTGTGTTTGGCAGGTTGACCTGTTGTTATGTTGAAAGACGTCAACATTACTCTCAGAGCTGTCACTTTCCAGTGTGATTGACAGCTTGTCTGACAGAGGACTCCAGGGAGGCCATCCTGCAGAGAAATTAGAGAAAACAGAGGTTTGCCTTTGTGGCACAGCATGCACTTCATTGCTCCTGTGGGGAGAAATGACATACACCATGTACAAGGAGGCATGTTATGAGAGCAGCAAGGGAACTATTTGACATGAACACGAAATGAAAAACAGTGCTTTGTAGCCCCGAGCCAGCTGCCGCTCTGAGCAACTCCTTGTAACATTAAACTCTAAGGTCATGACATTGTTATCAGTCTATTTGAAATTCTACAGATTGATCAGAGACGTCCTTTTACAACCACCTGTAGAGATGTGAAGAGAATACCATTTGATCTCCCGTTGTGTTGTGATAGGAGTAACACTGTGGGATGGCTTTGGCTTTGTCTTAGGAAGACCTTTTAAACATGCAGTGCACATCAAGACAGCCTGTGCAAAAGCCAGTCGGTCAAAAGATGTCCAGATTAAGTACAAACTGCGCTGGGAGGACTACCCATGATGCCACTAAGACTGTGTGAAAAATACAATCAGGCTCTAAACAAAGTGGAACAAACTCCCAACACGGGAAGAATGCTAATGCTCTGTAAGTAAATAAGCAACTGTTTGCTAACAAGTTTGCCATATCAAGATGAAAGGTGATATGTCTTGTTTAACTGCCCCCAGGTGGCCGAAATCAGCTACTGCAGGTTTAAAACAGAATGAAATGACTAAAACTTTCAACTAGTTTTAATGTGTGTTACTTGATGTTGTGGATTTTTTTTTTCTCCATGGTTATTCCATGTATTTATTTTATTTTGTTTGGCCCTGAATGGACTAAAAAGTGATGTGGCAGCAGGAAATCAAATAAATGAAGAAGGAGCTCACTGGTGAGAGTATGAAACATTACAGATGTCCTGTGGAGGTTTTGACCACTAGTAGCACTATGGAGCAATGTTTTTTATGAGTGGGTTCCCACTTTGTTCACATTATGCACACATGGGCAACACAACGTACATTGTGATGCAGGTTTCACACTGTTCCACTGATCTACAAGTGGTTGTAAACAGTGAAAAAGCCTAGCAATGTGGTTGGCTCACCTATTTTCTACTTAGAGGAACATGTCCCGTTATTGTGGTACCATATTCAACACATTATCTCCCATTTTATATTACTTCATGGTGAAAACAACTGCGAGGTCACAGCAAAAAGACAAATCTGCACATGATTGAAGGACATGTGCATTCATTTTAATCAAACCCTATAATCAAATATTGATGATTACCCTTTAACTAATCAGCGAGTCTAATGTCCTGACTCCCAATATGCAGTTTAATAAGGTTCATTCCTGCTGTTTTAGATCTGTTATCAAAATATTATTCCTTACTGTCTAACTCTACTGTGTATGCAGTATGATGCTGTCTCACTGTCATATTTACTGTCCCTGTATTCCCGATTCAAGAGTGCAGGTCACGCTAATATGATTGAGCAAAGCAATTAATGCTTTATTATCCTTCCAAAATATTAAGCTGTAGGATAAAGTGATTTACTCTACTTACTGTAATAATTATGTTGATGCTACATGTATTATATCTTACAATAAATTCAACAAAAGTCTACCAACTTGTGTGTGTTGTATCATGACAGTAGCAGAAATGAGAAATGAACTGTGTTTAAACTTAAATCATTATGCAAATCACAGCTACTTGAAGTTGTCTCACTATCAGTCAAACTGCAGCAACAAGTCTTGCCAAACTCCACAGGCAGCGAGAATAGTTTCCACAGGCTAACAGGCTAATAGAATAACAAGCACTGAGTCTATAATGTCTGTCTCTCGTACATGAACGACCCAAGGGATCTCTTCGGTGTTCTCCGGAGTGCAGGCTGCAGTCCATCATGTATGGGAAATAGGGGAAAATGTGTATCAGTCAGTCACCACCTGAGCACACAACCAAACACACAGTCACACAGTACTAAAGAGAGTTTGTAACACTGTTTTAAGGCTGTGATGCTTTCATTTTGATGGCTGGCAGTTAGTTTGGAAACGTAAAAGCAGAGTAGGCAAAAGCCTTTGCCAGTGTTGGAATTATACTGCATCCTAACTGGAAGTTAAGTTAAGTTTTCCCAATGAAGGTCCTAACCTGCTCCGTGCATTAGTGAAAAGGCTGAGCCACATCTCGCTTCTATTTTTGTGAATGACTGAGAAGCGGCCCATCCTTTCCGATCACCCTCAAAAGGACAAGATTTAGAAGAAGTATACAAATAACTAAACTATCCTTTAATCAGAAACAAGGCTGACTAAATGTTGTCGCTGTGACGTCGCTCATAACATATTTGGACAATTTTCGCGCTCTGTTCTATACTTGCTAGAGTTTGCAGGCTTGCTGCATGTCAGGGAAGCGGCAAACAGGGAAGTGCAAACAAATGCCTGGAGGCAGCATGTAGTGCAGACTCAGTACATATTGAACTCAAGAGAATCTGTCCAAAAGATTAGTTTGTTTATTTTTTGCCAGCAGCAGCCGATATCTCCTCCCTGATCGATTGTATCTGGGGACATTGAGATGAATGGACTGAAAACAACACATAGACTCCACCATTTTCAGTTTCATGTCAAGACTTTCAGTGAAAATAATAAAAAGATGCTATAATCACATAGTATAAAATGAATATTTGTTTAAAATTCTGGTGTTTTGTGAATGTATTTGATTTTCATACAGCCTACTTGAGCTTCTAAAAATGACTTATTCATTCCACTCAGCAAAGAAAAAGAAAAGCTCAAGAGGCCGTCATGGTTAAATAAAGGCTGTTTAATCCAATCTAGAACTGTGGAGAGCAAATGAGGACTGCACATCTGTGTCAGTGCTAAAAATGTTTGCATTTTAATAAATTAAAGCATTTGTCAGGATATTAGTAGTTGGCAGCATTAGTCATGATCACAAACTCTTCATACAACTGAAAAAGAACAATCCCAGTGACTCACACATGTACTGTATGCTGACAGTAATTTTCACAGCACTTTGAAAATACCAAAAGGCTATCAGATGTGAGATGTGGTGTAAAGGGTGTTGAAACCCACAGTTCATTTCCTCTAGGCATACTCCACTGGTTCAAAAATGCAACAAGATGGACGTGGAGAGGGAGTGAGCCTCTGATTCAAGCGATAGCCAAGGCTTTCACCACTCCTACATTACTGGCTTTAATATTCAAGGGCTTCGATTTCTGTGGGAAAGGCAGGGAGCTAATTATTAAGTCTAATCTCATCTGCCAGTCAAAATGTTAATACTCAGATATTGATGTACCATCCATGTATGTTCCAATAACGGCCTTTATCTCAACATTTATCCCTTCAGGTTACGTTGGGGGGTATTTGAACCCCAGTGGAAAAGAATTACCTTGTCTTTAATCTTTCTGGCAATCCAAGAAAATCAGGGACTGAAAGCAGATAAATGTTAATTACTGTATTTGTCACCCATTCCTCCTTTGCAATGTTAATTTCTGCATAAAGAAAACTAGATATAAACTAAATAATAAGCCACATTTGATATTTGAAAGTATGTTGAAATGTATTCCATTTTTCGTCAGTGAATTAAAAAACAAATTAAATGTGTTCTCTACAGGCCCCTATTTGGGGTTGTGAGTTTTTATAAATATTCATATTAATAATGCAAAATTTCCAATCCTTCCGACTCTCAAACCTTTTTCATTTCCAACCAAAGTAAAAGGATGCTCAAATCACCAATTCTAGTGATGATGAGGCTGTGTATGAGGCTACTCAACCAGGATTTTGTAATGAGCTATTACAGAGGGGAATACGTCCAATTGGAGCAGGATGGAAATTTCATCAGCTTTAATTCTTCCTGTCCACATGGAACATCATGGAGACTAATTCCTCTTCGCACTCAGGACTGGCGGATAGAGAGCTCATAGCTGCCACTGGAATAGTGATAACTGAAGTGACCTACTGGCATGTACCATGAATGAATAAACCATGAATTTCACAAACCCTAAAAATCTGCCACGCTTGTAAGGACAGCTGTCTTCTCTGTGGTTTGTTGTCAGTCCAACACAGCCGAAAATAATATGAAGTCTTGGTGCCGTATGTAATTGTTGTATACAACTGAAAAAAGTAAATGTAACTATTTTCCATTTTCAATTTTCACGTGTAAATAAATCAGGTTTGTGTAGTGTGATGGCTTCAGCGGGAGCTCGGCAATGCATGATTGAGAAAGAAATGACAATATGATGGGTGTGATGTGCTCGGAAAATGTATTGTGACATTTCATTTCATGCTACAAAAACCCACCGTAAGTCACTTAGAGCCCACAGCAGCATGCTACTGAAAACAGTACCTCTCCTCTACCTCTGCCCCTCTTCCTCACTGACTCTCTTTACTTTTCAGGCTGTTATTTTTCAAATTTACAACCGTTGTTGTCATCCTGACAGGTTCATTCTTTATTTAAAGAGGCCAGGGGGTGCCTGACAGCTGTTTGACAGTAGTCCAAAGATGCCTTCTACTGCTCCACTGCGCTGCCAGTGACAAGCGGTAATTGAAGATATTCTGCTGATTGTCACGATGGCTCTCAGATCGACACGCATGGGGAACATATTATGTTAGACAAAACATCAGAATGAGCAAAGAAACCTGCCCTTTGGTGGCAATGCTGACACAGTGAGAGTTAACCATCAACTACACTGACAGAAACAAGGAAGAGGTCCAACTAATAACTTACATCCTGTAGTCTTGACAGTAATTGAATCTGAGCAAGGCTGTGGATAACCTGTGCTCATGAAGATTCCACCTTTACCAAGATACAAAGAGTCTCTATCAATGTCTCATAGTTGTAAGACCGTGTTCCTCCTATTATTGTAATTGGATACAGATGAAATTCAAGGTAAAATAAGATACTATTAAGACTTAATTTATCCTTGGTGGAAATTATAGAATTATAATTGTGTATGTACACTATAAAAGCTGAAATCAATGGTTCTCTGACTTTTTACATTTAGTTATATATTTTTCCCCTGACCAACGCTAACCCTTTGTGGTAGAAAAAATAGCTTAAAGAGTAATATTACAGTGCTGCACCAGAAATGCTACATGTCCAATGTTTAGAATCCATCGCTAAATTCATGGCAAACCATCTTTTCGTAATCTTGCAATAACACTAAGATGGCATTGAAGTTGCATTAAAGTGCATTTTTTTCACAAGTTTGTGTTCCACTGAGGGTCTTTGTCTTTTTCGGTGGCAGGCAGGCAACTGAAGTGATCAAACTTACTGCAGTAAACAACTGCGTTGAAATTAGGAGTAATGAGTATAAAATGTGGGCTATCCCTATTTATACCAGGTAAAATATACATAATAATACTGTATATAGGTTGATATATATGTTCAGCACACACTGTATAGTAATAATGAAAAGATATTAAAAAAAGCATATAATAACATATAAATACAATGATAACAACATACCTTAGTAGATATATATTATTGTATAGTCATATAAGTATAATGCAGTGAAATAAAAATAGTATTTTACTAACCCTTATACTACTATTCTCATGGTATTTATAATGGTGATATAAAAGGGGACAAGGTGCAGGTGAATTGAGTATTCAAATAAACTCTGAACATTTTGACACATTAGGTTCAGTATGTATTAAAAAGCCACAGAAATACACAAATGTTTTATGGAAGACACTGCATGAGAAAGTGGCAGAAACAAGTTTTTGACATACACGGTTGGAGAGAGAAGCTCCCACTGCACTGATTTAGATTCATCATTCACAGTTTTGTACATCCATGGCTGACAATGTGAATTAATGCAAATACAGCATAGATTCATTGTGTCTATGTTACTAATGGTGTGTCCTTGATCAACACTTGATCCTCAAGACTCTGATAAAATGTGATGCTGCAATCACAGGCTAATTAGAGTGTTTAGAAGGGTGAGTCATAAGCCGCAGTGTCTGTTCAATATATCATCATTCAATAATCTCTAATTAGATCAAACTTCTTCTTCAAGCGTAAATTTGAACTAATTACACAGGAACCTTGAGTCAAACAAGTTGTATATCCGTTATGACTTTAGATTTGAAACCACTTTTCTGGAGGGAAGGTTTTTTGGGTGTTAAAGCTTCAAAGTGTAGCATGTCCTTGTATTCTCTCTGAATATTATGTAGGATCAATGAGCCGTTGATTTGATGTACAATGTGTTGACTTATGTAGGTCAAAGTTACCCTGCATTTTAATGGTGTATTGGCTCCTTAGTTTTGAAGAGAAGGATGTAATGAAAAATGGGACCTTTTTATGGGAACATTTTAGCTATTCCGAATAAATTAGGTCATCCAACACCGGGAGCGGAGATGCAGCTGTGCAAACCCTCTGCAAAACAGGATTTTAGCCATGTCAAATTTAGGTGATAATGGGATTTATCTGCAGAATTCAAAAATGAATAGTCCGCAAATTATCACTTTTCATGTCAGTCTGTTGGTTTGTTGACGAGGTCCGTACTAATTTATCTCATTTCAATTATTGGATTGCAATATAGAGGCATTCATGGTCCTTACATAATTTGTTGGAACTAATTTGCTCTTGCGCCATCATCAGGTCACTTCAGTTAGTCCAATAGGTAGGTTAAAACTAATCATATTCCCATCAGCCTCAGTTGTACTCATAAAGAAAGCTAATAGGCTTTGGTGAACATCATAAACATAAGCTGTTGAACATCAGCATGTTAGCAAGTCATTGTTTTATTAACTTAGCTCCCTAAAGCTATAGGCTAATTAAATGTTGGGCTCTTTACTCAAACCTTGAATACCTCAAATCTGTATTCACTAGACACTAAACAGTTGCAGCTAAGAATGATGAACCATAAGGGAGGTTGTTGAAGCAATTAAAGCTGCCTTTGGGGGTTTTCTTGTAAACAAACACATTTATATTTACATTCAGAGATTCTCACCAAAATCAATTTTGTGTACCCTTGAAGCCCCCCCCAAAAAAAGTTCCACCTCATTTGCAAAGCTGATGTTTTTTTGAATATTTTGAAGGATTTTGTAACATCACGGCTTACATAAGCATCTCTTGCTGGTGCATTATGCATTACTTCCCTCTTGTGTGACTACATATATCTTGTACAATAAAGCACAAGACACACACAAAAGAAGGGACCCGCTCATCCAACATTGCCCCCTTGTGGTCAAAAATTCCACAGGGTACCTTTTAGGTCATGCAAAAGTCTCCTGGCCCTGATCAATCTGACTTAAGTCCATGTCCATGCCGTGGTGAGGCAATCAGCAGACATCTGATGGCTTTAGATTCAACTTGACAAAATCAAAAAGATTCATGATTTAATTTGGACTTGAGCCTTTTGACTTAAAATACTTAATACTTGATACTTTCTCTGAAGCCCAAAGATTAAAAAGTATGTAATTAAAAAAATGTGCAAGACAGGGTAGGACAGAAACCTACTAAATGTATTCTGTTGCCTCCCTCTTAATGTATTATTACTCTTGTTAAAATGGCATTACATTTGGTGAAGTGCAGATTAGGACTTGATTAGGACTCAAAACTCAAAGCTTGTGACCTGGGACTTGACTTGGGATTCTTCAGTCTTGGGACTTGACTTAGGACTTAAGTGCAAAGACATGAGATTTGTGACTTGCAAAACAATGACTTGGTCCCACCTCTGCTAACAGCTGTGCATGTTAAGTCGAGAAAGAAGGAAACTTTTGACATCTTTTCTACAGCTGTGTCCGTGTGTCATCTTCCCACACATTTCTGCTCTATTAAAACCATTAAGTAGAATTATGCCAATCTTAATTGAAGTCCCATCTTCTTTCTTATGGATGTTTGTTGCCATGGAGACAGGGCAGCTTCACCTGATCAGCATCTGGTTCAGAGTCAAATTAGGTCTAATCAGGTTGACTGTCTCTTTGTCACTCTGCAGTCCATTTCTCTGCCTCTCAGCAGCTAAAAGCATCAGCTTCTATTCATCTCTCTTTAGTCAACAGAATCACAAAACTGAGCTAATGGATGCCATAGAGATTAGCTCTATAGGCACTTTTATCTTTTTATGGGAGTTAGATTTGTTTGTAAATTTATTGTAAATCATTAAATACTGCAAATCATATTTATCCCTTGGCCTTTGGTTTATGTGACTTCTCAGTAAGCTTTTAACAGATGATGTTTGATCTAAAATGCTTAGAATCAAATATATGGAGGGAGGGAGTTTACTGTGAAAGCTTTGTCGTCAACCCTCCTGACACAAGGACAGACGGACGCAAGTAAGACCTTACTAGTAGGGTGATGTGGGGACAGGAGATCAGAAGTGTCAGAAATAGAATCAGGCAAGAGGGGCGCGACTCTGCTGTGGCAGTGCTTTATAGACAAACAGTAGGGTGTTAATTCAACTCTAATAAAGGTGGCACCCAGTGAATAGCATTCTTTCTCTTTTTTGGTTTAATTAATAGTCTCGCTGCAGTGTTGTGAAGACGGTAAAGGTGAGATTAAGGTGCCTGTGTAGTAGGGATGTTCCTGGTGACTAATTTTGCCGTCGATTAAACAAAAAATTTAACTTATTCTAGTTGACTAGTCTAAAACGACAATTTAAAGACTCTGTAAATACACAAACTGCACGCAACGCTTGATCGTTGTGGGATAACTTGACACATGATGCCTTTTAGCCTTTTTGCCCTTTTGCCTTGTTTTCAACCCCAGCGCCAGTGTCCCACTCCCTTGAATAGTGCTCTCTCTAACGGATTTGTTGTGTGAGGTTAGATGGTAGAGAGTGAAATCGGCTGGTAGAATCCCAAAGCAGACCACACTAACCAAATGTTAATACTGTAACTTCTGAAGTGAGACAAAGGTGACTCTTAAAACCAGCGGTGGCATTAGTTTAGAGACGAGGGGCTGTCGACTGCTGGGGCTGTGTCCCCGACTAGTGACAGGTGGCTGCATGAAGACGCAATTAACCAGCGTATTACATTAATAAAGTATGGTAATTAGGTTAACCAACTAGTATTTCTGGTGTTGACTAGTGAGGTCATCAATGTGTAACTGATTAGTCGACGACTAATCGCGCACATCATCTCTGCTGTGTAGTACCAAGGTATGGAGAGTTACAGCTGTTTAGATGGGTACATATGGGGACATGAATGACTTTCTCCAAATCAGAAACTAGGAGTGCCTCTAAAACTCAACTTTTTTATGGATATACTGGATTGACCATCTATATTTGTTGCTATATACAGTCTGTGTATAGTCTATTGCTTTACATCAGGGGAAGATACCTGGGTCTTGAGTAACGATGGTGGTTTTGTTTGAAGGGTCAAATTTCCAGATTTATTCTCTACAAAAGCTGTGAGGTCATTCAGTGTTTGATTGCTCAGAAAATAAAAATATAGAGAGCAAAAGTACAGGTTGCCTTTGTCTTTAGACACACCAAAATCGAAAGTGCTTCCTCTTGAGATCACTGGTGATTTAGATAGTGTCCAATTAAACTGAGCAATAGCCGTGTCTCATTGTGGGAGGCCTAGAGGAAGATGCTCTGGAGATTTTATAAACAGTGTTTTGGTGACCTCTGCAGGTTAAACTCATTTTATTCTGCGGGTAAGCTATGGCATGTGGGATGTTCTTATTCAGAAGGTGTGACAGGCATACCAAAATACACCACTGTTGAGTTGAGGGGTAAATCAGGACATGTACGTTTCCATTTCAATGAGCCCCTCAAGCCCATACCTGAATGTCTTTCTTGCTGGGAAGAAGTGATATTTACATCTGATGTAACCTTTTCTTTTACTGCCAACAGGGAGCCATAGAGAGGGGAATTATTTAACAGAAGAAAGGTTTCATGCTGTGGAAGGTTTCATAAAGTAGAACATTTTTTTTTAACTCTTCGGGCTTAAAAGTTCTGCATGTGTAGTACAAAAGGACTTTTGTCAAAGTAAAGGTAGAATTCAACGTAGTTCACATGCATTTTAAAATCTATATGTATCAGAAATTGTATCATCAATATATAACTAATACAATAATACTAATTTGTTGGTGTGTACACAGGATCCTCCTTTTCCTGAGGTTTCTTCCATTTCTTTCCAATGTTAAAAGGGTTTTTTGGGGGGAGTTTTTCCTTATGTGAGTAGTTGGATCCAAGGACAGATAGTGTTGCATGCTGTTTATATTGGAAAGCCCCCTAAGGAAAATTGGGATTTGTAAATTTGGGCTTCATAAATAAAATTTGACTTGACTTGCCTAATGCTATACCATTTTTAGCCGTGCTAGTGGCATGGCTCTAGTAGGCAAATTAGTCTGTCGGTCCACCACTTTGGTCAAGACTGAAATATCTTGACAACATAATTATGCACACCAGTTAAGGAACATGCCACATAACAGACACATCCATGGTTTGACTCACGGCAATGGCTGCTACTTTTGTAGTGTGTGTGTGTGTGTGTGTGTGTGTGTGTGTGTGTGTGTGTGTGTGTGTGTGTGTGTGTGTGTGTGTGTGTGTGTGTGTGTGTGTGTGTGTGTGTGTGTGTGTGTGTGTGTGTGTGTGTGTGTGTGTGTGTGGATGCAGAGTCAGAGCAAACAGACGTATTACGATACTCAAGTTTTGCTTGTGCAGACGTGTCACCCCAAATACTTATGAAGTCTATCACCTCTCTATCCCTCCACTACCTCCATCACAGCTGAGTGACTCCTGCCAGAGCAGAATTTAGACGAATGTAAAGTGATGTAACAGTCGCATGAATTCTGATATGACTGAGGTCTTATGACACTGAGGTTGCATGGCAAAAAATCAGGTGGACCTAATCAGAATTGAAAAAGATCAGATTCTATGTGATTTGTGCTGTTGACACTGTTATGAAATAAAAACCCAGATCTGAGTCACATATGAGCAAAATATAAAATAAAATTTGACTTTTGCTGGCAGTGTGAACACAGCTTTTGTTGCATATCAATCCCCACATTACCTGTCTCTCTCTACACTGAATGTCAAAGAAAGGCAGAATTGGAAATAATGACAATATTTTGACAGTTTTTATTTAATGATATTTTTTGGGACTTTATATGTCTTTTATTTGATAAGACAGATGAAGATAGTCTTCAGTGGGGGGGTGGCACTTTCCCTCTAGTGCCACCAGCAGGTTGACTTTGTAGATCTTTACTAATTATATCTCGACAACTATTGCATTGTATTCTGTGATATTACACAACACAGATGAATTATTAAGTCTTTCATCTATAATATTTCATCTAGTGCCATTATATGCTGAAAACCTAATTTTATCCAATATCTTGGTTTATGACCAAACACCTGCAAAACTAATGACATCCAGCCTCTGCAAGTTAATTCAGAAGACAACTGTAGTATTTGCAGTCCTCCACTTGATGGCAGCATTGTGACTTGATGAAACATTGGATGCTTGCACATAAGCATGAACAACAATGCCATGAAGACTACTGTGGAAATTATATTAGTACAGTACTGTATGCACCGCATTATTGATCCATTACTCTGAGATTATGGTGAAGAAACACACACTGCTTTATTGGCATTTCCAACACTTCTTTATTAAATCAGTAACTTATTTTTTATGTTTGTCTGTCTCTTGGTTTAATTATCTTCCTGTATATCTATTCAATCCGTTTGTTTACCTGTCTGGTCAGTCAGTTGGTGTTTTTTTTTGTTTAAACAGCTCCCTTTCTGAAGTGTGAATCTTTGACGGAATACCCCAGACTGTTCTTTGTAGTAGTTCTACTGCCAAGGAAAGAAAAATGTCTTGATGAATTACGTAATTTCCATTCACTTTCACGTTGGAAAACAGAAAGCACTGGGGAAATGAGCACAAAGAAATATTGTTGTTATCGCCGCGGTAAAAACACTGTCACAACTTCTATTCAGACAATCAGACAATAATGCAAAACCTATAAAGAAAGTTCCCAGACTGTTTTTAATCCTCGAGGAGTGCTCATTTAGTTGTTTCCTGTTGACTTGTTTTTGAAGAGTGGTCTTTATTTCTCCAAGATTAAAATTCAATGAGGAAAAAAACCAATGGAGTGTAATAAGAAAAACAAAAATAGCCCTGCATAGCCAGCCAGGAGGTATAGGATGCCATTTGTGTTTCATTATTTATGGTGAAGCCATACACTTTTTTTTTTCTTATTTTCTTCTCGAGATGTGTCCCTTCCCCATGTTGCTGGGAATTATGCACTGCCTGTAGAGGAGTTGCCATGCTTCACTGCTTACTAAATCGACAATTCCCCCATAGCCGAGCATCGTTCTCAAGCACATCATGCAAGGCCCCGTTTTG
Source organism: Dicentrarchus labrax (assembly GCF_905237075.1). Taxonomy (NCBI): domain Eukaryota; kingdom Metazoa; phylum Chordata; class Actinopteri; family Moronidae; genus Dicentrarchus; species Dicentrarchus labrax. The sequence continues at coordinate 20,742,457 of NW_026136707.1, forward strand.
ATGACATCATCATTGCTGTCACTCTCATTGTGGACCGACCCTTCTGGGTAAAAGGGTGTCACGGTCTGCTGCACACCCATATCTGCTCGCCCGTTGCCCAACACACAAGTATCAGAAGTCGCTGCAGTGTTGCTTCGCAGCAGCAGATTATACTTGATGACTTCATCTTAATCACATTCACTTTAATTTTCTTTTATCTCTGCGGCGCCGTGCCACGCTGGCTGCGCAGCGTTCCACAAGTGGGTGCACACAAGCCCTCTCTGAGCATCTACACGCTGGGACACAGGGACGCACACATGTCGACATGCACGCTTAAGTCTGCTTTTGTTCAGTTTGAAGGCAAACTTCCTGCCCTAATGCCACATGGTTAGCATTACTTTTAAATGGGAAAGACTCCTAATCTAACTAATAACTGCAGAGTAGATTTGCCATGTAATGTATGAGCAATCGTGCCATAAGAAGAAACAAACAAGCAACTTGTAGCTCTTTCTGACATTAAATACAGCTCATATGTTCTTTAATTGTTCTTTATTTGCAGAATTGTTCATTCTGTGAAATAACCAAAACATACTCTATGCAGTTCCCTTTAATCTAGTTTCAGCTGATATACAGTTTAAGTTCATCAGTTATTTTTCTGTCGCATTGTTCCATCTATATGGGCTTTTTGTCCTGTTTCACACTAATTAGTATGAAGCAAATTTCATTAAGTATTAATGTAAAATACCCCAAACACAGAGATGTATCAATAAATAAACAAAATAAATACAGAAATATATGAGACACTTTTTTGTCACATATGTAAATGTATTTAAGTACTGCATGCAAAATGTAAATTAAAGTATCAAAGGTAAAAGCACAGATGTTATAATATTATGTATTATTGGACTAATATTACTGATTAATTAATGTGTAAGCATCATTTTGCTGTTGTACTTATATTGAACCACTGCTTAAATTATACTGAACTCTTTTGTATCGTGTACAAGATAACTTATCTCTTTGGTGCTGGTGTTGTGAAGTGTGACAAGCCATAAACATATAATGCAGTTTAAATTACATTTTACATATTGATAATATCTGTATTGATATAAATGTATTTTTAGCATGAATGTGCTTTCATTTGACACTACTAAAAGTAGTTATTTCCATTAAAACAGTGCAAAAGACTCACATATTTGCACTTTACCCGAGAGTAATCAGATGAGAAATGCATACTCTAGAGGAAAACAAGAGATACATTCAAATAATCTATAACTGAAGCAGTGAATGTGCAGCAGTGTATTCTGTTTTAAAGTGAGCTGGGTCTCTTCACTGGTCTTTGAACACTTTTGACCTTGCTCCGTGACTCCAGACACACACTCAGAGAAACATGGTTTTCTCAGACATGGCAGCAGGCCAAAATAAATAACCTGCCCTCAGAGTGTCGGCAGAACCGCAAGAAATCCTAAACCCAAGACCCGGCCCAGCGGCACTCACTCACAGGGCTATCAGCGAACGACTTGCTGAAATTTTAATTGTCCGAATGCATCATGTGGTTTGGAAACAAAATCAAATCAGGACGGATCATCCTTCCTCTTTGACACCCATCCAAAGGAGAGTAGCATTTTTGATTAGGGTTTCATTTATTTATTTTAGGAGGCTCTGATTTCAAGGTCGGGTTACACCAACTTGGGGGACAAACAGATGACATTGTATGGATAGGTAATTCAAGAGTCTGCATGCTTCGATCCTCACAGATAAGAGGGAGATAAGAGACAGGTGTCTTGTAGAATAGAGGACATCCATCTAGAAATTCAATCGCCAAAGCTCAGTCAAAAATGGTGTCCATGAAATAAAGGGATGGATATCAATACGTCCCTTCAATTAAGCAGACCAGAATTTCATACATAGCTCCTGATACATCTTCAATAAAAGATTTTTCTTTCCTGCACCAATTTTTTATTCACATTTATTGACACAAAATGGATTCTATTGGTGACACCAACTTTTTAAAACATTATATAGATGTTAAATATGACTGTATGTACGTGTGTGAGCGAGTGTTTTACTGTCCTCACTACACGGCTGCTGACGTTTCCCTTCCTGTCCATTCTCACCATCGTATCACTTGTCTGATGTCACCACACCAGTCCGGTATTACAGCTGTAAATGTGATTAAGGAAATGCTAGACGTAGACAGTAGGCAGGACAGCTCGTGTGTGTGTGTGTGTGTGTGTGTGTGTGTGTGTGTGTGTGTGTGTGTGTGTGTGTGTGTGTGTGTGTGTGTGTGTGTGTGTGTGTGTGTGTGTGTGTGTGTGTGTGTGTGTGTGTGTGTGTGTGTGTGTGTGTGTTACCATAAATGAGGGCACTATCGAGTACACTGTTTTTTTTAAACTGCAAAATGTTTAATTCACCAAACTTTGATGAATACTGCGTAAGTGAGTTAAAGATTAAACCAGCTTGCAGCTCCTTTCTCAAAAGGAAAAAGCCTGCAGTCACAGAGGCCGTCGCCCAGTTGCTGATGGTGCATTTTTTTAAATACACTGGAAGTCTGTGTGAGTGATGGGATGGCACAACGGTGAGCAAATATTGGAAAAAAAAAAGAGGGTGATGAACATCTCGGACATTCAAGGTAAGGACATATGGTCAGGAAAAAAAAAAATCAATGGTATTCTACTCAGCAACCTATGAGGGACAAATGGAGTGAGACCTTATGTCGAGCCACTTGATCTTTTCAGAGCAGATGCAGACCACACTGATTCGTCCACAGCTGTTCGAATGATAACAGATAAACATGTTTCATGACTCAAATGAAGGTCGAAGAGTAAAGAACGGGCTCAGTGATTAAAATGATCTGCAACATTTATGACCATTAATGTATAGATCAATTTAGAATACAGCCTTTTATTCTGACAATGAATAGTGTGCTGGAATTTAATGTGCCACCCTTTCAGGTTATTATTAATCGCCCCCGCCATTAATAATTGGACAGTAAATATTCATTACAAGCCTCAATATCGTGACATAAAGGCTATGTCTGGCCAATTAAAAATGTATAAGGAGTAATGGGAGTTTATGAATAACTTAGCAGATGCCTCTCGAATGCTGGAGCATGGGAAAAGCAACAAAGACTTGTACAATATGACAGGTTTCTGTACAACATAATAGTACAGATGTGACTCTAAATGTATGTAACGCAGGCTTTAACAAAGCATGGACAATAAATGACTTCTTCAAGGTCTTTGCAAACAAAAGAACACATATACTACTGTACAATGGCGACACATTCTCAATGTACGCAGCATAAACTGAGATACATATATATATCATAGGATTTTTTTAATAATTCACCTGCATTGTATTTGCTGTATAAGTTGTATTGATTAACTTATTTTTCATGCTTTCTGACTATTAATCCAAGTGTACTGTAGTTGCCCAGTAGATGTCAGGTTTGTATAAGAAAAGGTGTCAGAGACACGTACCTCACGGATCCTTAACACAGTCACTCTCATCCTGTTTGCACTCGGTGCACACCCCACTACTATAGGTATATAGCCACTTGATGAAATGAGTGAGTGAATGAATGAATGAATGAATGTGTGTGTGAATTACTGGCTGTACTCTGGACCAGTTTAACCAATTTGTTTAGATCAGCATTAACAGTATGTAGGTATGCAACTCGTCCCATAAGAACTGGAGCATGTGAGAGCGGAATAATGGGTCGGGTTCAACCATTGTCCGATTGAGTCAACACTTTAGCTCAGTGAGCTTCTCTCAACAGTATGTCTATTTAAGAAGTCACTATAAAATGAGCTATGTGTCAAACATTATACAAACTGAGCAAGATAGTGCCTAAAAAGAAACTGTTACATTCATCCCTGAATGGGGGAGTGTTGTTTGTGCCACCAGGTGTGTGTATATATATCCTCAAACCTTTAGTGGTGATAAACTGAGATGACTTAGAGGTACATATGTGACTTTTAAAGTGGGCTACGCTGCTCTGTTACTATGCATGTAAAGTTGCTGGTCCTTGGTATACCATGCAAAGAAAATACCCAAAGCAATGGATTAGACTTACTCCAACTCTTTTAGGTGGAAAGCTCCTTGTTTTCATACTCTTTAATGCTTGTTTGTTGATAGAATCTTCAGAAAGTCAGCCATAATCAGATGAGGAGGGTGTGAGCACACTGTTTAATGCTGGCAGCAGCATACATGGACTTAACTAACCTCACTGATCACCTCTGAGGGCTGTGTGTGGATTAAAAGAAATATTATTGGTGTTAACAGATTCATTAAGCTTCTCTAAAGTGGAGCTTAAGTCAAGCCTGTGTATTCAGGTTTTAATTTGGATGTGTTAATTACCAAATTTTATTTGCTGCATTTATCTCAGAAAGTCCTTTGACAAACAGGTTTTTTTGGCAGGGATTTGTTTATTTTCAGAACACTCAGCTGTCAGGTACACATGTCCCTTCACATTATTTTGAAAAGGCATTGCTATGGCCACCTTAACTTGAGTGGTAACCTTGATGACTGATTGGATCAAGAGATAAAAACAACTCTGTTTTTTTCTTCTTTTTTAATCTTTTTTTTTTTTTTCATAACGAGTTTACTCCTGTCCTGTCTGCTGCACTGGCCTAAAATTCAACAGCATCCACTTTCTGTTTCCACTGTGTCCATAGTCTGTCCCTCCACTTGTATTCCTCACCATGTTGTATCCACAACCTGGACACAAGTGCTAGCAACCTCCTGGGTTCTCCTGTGATCATAAAATCTCCTGACATTGTGTCCTGGATCATCTTTTTACTGCTAAACCTGTGACACTGATGTATTGGAATCCCTAGTTTTTGACATCTTGTTTTCTTTCCTACCTCCTCCTAAAAGTTATGCTCATGGTTACATGACAGGGAACGATGATTATGACAAAGGATAATATGACAGGGAAGCCAGAAATGTATCTACTGCCATAAAAATCACCATTAATAGGGTAATACACTGACAGGGAATCATCCCCCTGCAGTATCTGTGTGCAGTCCACCCTGGTGTTTGTTTGAATTAAAGCCAAAAAGCAACTAAAAGTGAGATAGTACTGGAGGGTTTAATGTGATGAAGGGTGCCTAATTTGTTAGCACTGTCACCAAAACAACAATCAAGAAGATCCTCGGTTTGGCCATCTTTCTTTATCTCTTTTGGAACATCATACATAACTGGTGCATGTCTGGTGGATCTGACATTTTTGATAGTTGGTGAGTGTTTGTGTAGTGTGTTCCAGCCTTCTGCAGCCCGGACATGGAATAAATACCGCGACTGGTGTCAGCACCGGCGTGCATGAGGACTAATTCTAGTTGGGTGTTTAAGGTTTGTACCCATGTATCACTTAGTCACTGCAGGACATTACTCAGTACTGGAACAAAGTCACCTGTCACTCATTTGCATAATTATAATTCACCTCAGGCACATAGAACGGTACACTCCCAGCTTATCTGCTGTCTGTTGTAACATTATGACATATAGTGATCTAGCACTTGCACTAGTTCTTGGGGGATTTTCACTGATGTTCATGCTGTGTCACATTCAAAGTACAGGTGCATAAAGGGTGGACAAAATAAAAATTAAAATGCAATGCAACAATACATACAAGCTACTGTCTGAAAAAGGACCCTCAAGTTATATTGACACCTCTCTGAAAACGTTTGAACATTTACATCTTCACAGTTAAACGTACTGCAGCTCTGGTGATTGGCTCGCAATAAAAGGATTCAACATTTAAATAAAGTGCAGTAATTAACATCTCAACAAACAGCATGTCTTCATCAGGGTGAAGAGGGTTATTTTGTGAACCAACTGTATGTAGGTCTAGATTTGGCAGCAGTCAATTGACAAGTGTTGGCTGAGACTCTTCTCCAAACCATGGAGTGTTGCTTTGGAACAGGTGGTGCATCTACTTAGCTGAACAGCTTGTTTTGCGTGGTTGCTGAAAATAAACATCGACTGGTCCAGAAACTTATTACCAGTATCCGTCCAATTCTTGGGCTGTTTTGTTGCAACAATGTCCAATTGAACATAACTTGTCTATAATTGCTTTTTTTTAACCTCTTCTGGTTCTGAGCCTTTTTTCCATTGCTACCAAGGCTCAGCAGAGATGTTAGAGCTGCTCTGCACACTGCGGACAGTCATGGAGCCCCGGAGCAAACGGGCGGACATATATATCACTTGACTGTGTGTCAGGGCGATTACTGGATAAAGATCACAATATGACACTTTTCCTTTTCTGTGCTGGCTCAGTGAACAGAAGGAAAGCTCCTGCAGCTCAGCATGCCCCTGTCCAGGTTATTGATCACAGATCTCAGACTTAAGACCTCTCGAGCCTGTTAGGAAAAAAATCATTCTGCCTTTTTCATTGTCACATCACACTAACACTCATTTTAGGACGCTGGCATTTTACAGGATAATCTATGTCTGATGATTTAGGACTGGTTATCCATTTCTTTACTGTCTTTTCTTTTTGGGAGTATATTTTCATGATGCACCTCCAGCTGGGCAGCGGTTTTAATCTGGGCTTTTTTTTCACCATATCAGTACAAGCATTGTGGTGGAGTTTGTATTATGATATGCCTGCACTTGCCTTACATCTTTGTGTAGATGGCACATTTTCTTGAGGCCTTTTGAGAATGTTTTGCCTACACTCACGCATGAGACAGATTTGTCAAACATACACTGACTATCAGTCAAATAAAACACAAAATTAATCTTAGACATGAATCTATGTTTTGAATTAAGTACCATTAAAAAGACCAAAACCAAAAATATGTAACCCCCTCTCTCAAGACGTTCTTACTCACTTCTATCACAGTGTCTCAGTTCCAAGCCTATTTGTTCCTGCTGAAGACCTGAATCTTTAAAAATGGGTCACAAATGTATCCCTTCAAAGCAAAGTAATTCCTAAAGCAGATGGGCACTGTAGTTTTTTGCAAATGCCTTCCTAAATCAATCACACATTTTATATGATTCTGTTTCAGTGATATGGGAAACTCATATTGCACACCCTGCAGAGGTGTTCTATTTTTCTTTTCTCCCAATGTCCTTTTTCTGGGTAGTGCTGAAGGGGGAGCAGGGCACTATATGACCCTTAATCTTTTCTATTCCTTTCTAGAATGGCCAGGAACAAATCAATAGTGCAAACGAAAGCATTTTTATATATGCAGTTATTAGGTCATAAGCTACAGTATGTCACACTTCATTTTAGCCCCAGCTGAGGCCTCCAGTGGGGCTGACTCTCCCCCAGTGCTGTCCCCGCAGGGACATTATGAGAATCATAAATAATACGTGCTAATGAGATATGAATTGATTACGTGGGGAAAAGCTTGACGCTCTCAATCCATCACCCTAAATGATGTTTAACAATAGATTACCAGCCAATAATTCCTCCAATATGAGATTAAATAAAATAGCAGGGCAGTTTTCAGCAGACTACCGCCGCCTCCCTCTCCTCCCATTTTCCAACGGGTGGAAATAAATCTGCTCAATTACTGTACCATCAATCCGTTTTTCACCGCTAAGGACATTATTATTTCATTTAGAGCTTGTTCATGCATCATAGATTATTTCATTTTACTCAGTCAATACGGAGAAGTGCAGTATTTTATGTTATCCACTGGGGCTTATGGTGAAGTGGGGTTTTAATGGACATGGCTCCGGAAGAGGGGGCTTGCTGTAAATGGGAGAGAAACGGGTTATCACCTGGGTGCAGTTAGAAAAAGCCCAGATGTGTATATATTCATGCTCACATATTCAGTTTTCGTGGAGATGTATACATTCACTCCATGCTATCCTCGGGCACCTGACAGACAATGAGAAAATGGTTCTCCTTCAAACCTGTGATCAATTGAAACCACATTAGCTGTGCCTATAAGATGATTTGGAACATCACTTCAATCCCAAAGAACAATGAAAATTGGATAACACACATGCTCACTGGGCTCTAACTTAGCTGCAAATCATGTTAAGGTTTTCAGTGAAGCTAAAGTTGTGATTGGTTATTTCTCCTTTAACTGCATCACATTGTACCTCTGAGGGTTTGCTTGTGATGATCTGTGTTAATGTGTGTTCTTATCGCTTTTCTATGGCTCAAAGACACACAGGCCTGGAAACAAACAAACACGGAGCGGGAGCTCTTGGAATGAAATTCCAAATAAAAGGTTTTGATCATCGGTTGTCTTGAAATGAGCTCCAAAATGCAGCAGTTTCACTTGGTAGGCTGGCAGTTGACTTATATCTGACATGTTTAGGTAACTGCAGAGCAACCACATTCAGAATGCACAGCAAGAGAGATTTCAAAGACAGGTTTTAGTGAGAATGGCATTAGCTACATCTTTATCCAAAGAGTGCAGTGTTACAAACCGAGAATGGTTCTAGTGACTTTTCTTCTCCTTGGTGACCTGTCTCTGTCACTGCTCCTGTCCCATCATGCACTAGACCATTGAACTGCTGTGTAACTCTGAAATTGGCTTTTAGGAGGTTCTGCATTATAAAGTATGTCCTGATGAGTTAAATCAAAAACTGGTTCTAATCTAATCACAGATCTTAATCAGTTCAGATGGCAATGTGTCTGTCAGCTGGTTGGTCAGTCCACCCACTTCGGTCCAGACTGAAATATCTCAACAACTATCACATGAATTGCCATAGCTCTTTGTACAGACATGTATCAGGCCCCAGACTCCCCAGACAGGATGAAAGCCCACGTTTCCTTCCCTTTTGTGTCACCAGCTGGTGGACATTTTTGGCTTTTAGTGAAATGTCTTGACGACTAATGGATGGACTGCCATGGAATTTGATGCAGACATTCATGGTTCATGAATGGATAGTGTTATCATCAGGTAGGTGCTGTAATTTATAATATACTTTGGTTTATTACCAAATACCTTACCAAATACCACAACTAAAGACATTCCCATCAGCCTCAGCTGTACTTAGGTGTCTTTAGTACTTAGTAGCACATTTTAGCAAGCTAATACACCAAGAATGTAAACAGTATACCTGCGGAACATCAGAATGTTAGTGTTTTCATTGTGAGCACGCTAATATGCCAACAGTATTTATCTCAAAGCACTGTTGAGCCAAAGAATAGCCTTGCATCAACATACAACAGGCCTTAGTCTTGGTATATGGTTCAGAAGCACAATATGATGCACACTTAAGTGAATACATGTGTCTTATCAGTTTATGATCCATCCACGATGATCTTTAGAAAATAATCTCTCTTGCCCACAGGAGCACACTACACTATCTCAAGCACCAAGTCTTTTCTGATACTTACATCTTTTATCTGTAAGTCCTACCCATCATGCCTGAGTTCCTTTTATACCTTGGCTTTCCCCCTTCATCCCTTTCTATCCTGTCTTCCCAGTGCCCATTCAATCCTCTTCTCCCTCTGTCTCTTTGCTCCCTGCGTGGCCTCATGTGGGTGAGGAGTTGAGTGGGCTTGTCTAGGGGCTGAAGTCGGGGCTGGATTGGGAAGAAGTGGCTGTCACAGTGTCTGATTAATGACCCGTCGGTGGCGTGTCCAGCCACATTAGGGCTCCATGTATCTACCAGCGTCCACATGGGGCGAGGGGCTTTGTTCTGGGAGGAAATGGTGTCAGCTGCCCACAGCCGTTTGCCTATAAAAAGAAAAAGATTTACTGTCATCAAAGGGCAGATTAAAGCCCACAATGGCGACATTGATTTTTTTTCTAAACCAAAAAATTCACATTTTGGGAAAACCCATTCCAGGACTAGAGAGAGATATGATCAGCTTATTTAGAAAGGATAATATGGAATCTTCTCCCAGAATGAACTTTGAAAGAAGTAAATTGTAAATATTGATTTCTGAAATGAAGTGTCAATCTTGGTTGGGCCAAGATTATTCCTATCATCTGGCTGAACCCCCAGCAAACGATGAATTCAAAACTGCTGACAAAGTGGAGTGTATAGGATTTCTGTTAGGAGCAGTCGGCAGCGCTTTACCGCTTGGCCGGCCTGAGCCCCTGCCGGTAATGGCTGTTCAATTTTATCAGATAACGGAGGAGATCTCATCAGAGGCGAAAAATGAAATGAACTGTGACTCCGAATCAGGATCCTTGCTCTTATCCCAGCAAAAATCATCCGCGCGGGGCCCAGGGCTTTCCATTATTTCAGGTCACTTCATTACGGCCCTGCACACAGGACCCAATTGCTACAAACAAAGCAGGCCCTTCCTGTCTCACCCAGGGGTCGAATGTGAGGGGCAGTTTGATAGGCTCTTGACGTGTCCAGGGTTATCCCATTACCACTTAAGAGGGTTGCTGAAAGGCAGCAAATCTCGCCCACTTGTTTGTTATCCTTTCTCACCCTTTTGTATCATGAGAGGTTTTATTGCTCACCTTATTTCTCGTCGTGGAAAATAATTCATCTTTTCCAGTTGTGCTTCAAAATTGATTTTTTTTCTCTTTCTGTCACATGGATGATGAAGATAAGGCAAACTGAGAAGCACAATTTTGCCAGTGCATTATTCAAATGTACAGATAAAGTCATACGTTTAGATATAATGACACAGCATGTATTACAAACTTATTTAGCTGTTGCGTGATGTTAATATAAATAAAAGTTTCCTCTCTACCTCCAAACCTAACCCTAACTAATAAAACTGACTTGAGGTTTGGACAAGTAGCAAAAAATAAAAAAATCTCTGCTTGACTATCACTTCGCTACTTTCCGTGTGTGTATATATGTGCCCATGTGTGTATTCTTCTTACTTGCAGTACTGAATGAAATAAGCTGTTATCACCAAGGAATTTGTAGCTTTGTGAGTAATTACAGTTTTTGTTCCAGCCTCCGTAGGCCCAGCATTGATCTCCAGGAGGAGGGTGGTCGATACACATGGGGGCAGGGGCATTTGATAGCTACATGGGAGAAAAATGACGTTGGTCCAAGCGAGGAGATTTGTAATAGAGCGATAAGGCGAGCTAAAGGTAGGGAAACAAAGACTGAGGGTTCTCTGCGTTCCTTGACTTCTTTGATCACATTCTTCAATCTGAAAAGTGGCTGTTTCTGCAACTATTTCGGGCTGCTTTTTGGGATTAGCATTTGTCTTGAAACAGGCCCAGTAAAAAAAATCAATGCCAAAAAATTTAGTCACCTATAATTGTAAATTAATAATTCAGTGATGTAATGACATTTAAACATCTACAGTCATTTATTTTCGCATAGTAATCAAATCATACTTTCTTAAGGTTACTTATGGTCTCTCTTAGAGCATTCTTTGTTCAACTGATTGAGACTTCTCTGATATGCTATGAGCTCTAGACCACTGGATCAACACATTGACCCATCCAGACTTACATCGTCCCAATGCTGCTTCTTTGATGTCAGTGATACACAACATCTTTTCTCAGTGTCACTCAACGGTCACACAGACTTCAAATGCAGTGCGTACAATGCATGTCAGGCTGCCGGAGATGATCATTAAAGAGAAGCTGTGATTGAGTCACACTCTTTATATTAAATCAATAAATGTCTTATATATTATATATTCTTGAATGGTTTAGGGACAGTTTGTGGAGCTTGATGCTTTGTCCTATAGGGAATTTGGGGGAAAAAGTGTCTACAGCAGAGTGATTAACACATGAACCAATGTTTCCTTTCAACTTCAGATCAACTAGTGACTTGATTCAATGCAGAAAAGACATTAAATCCATTACAAAGTGTGTGACGTGTCATATTCAAACCTTTCTCAGACCGTATGGTAGATTAGGGTTGAGTCTAGCTAGGTTTCTGTTATGTTATTATTTGAGAACTTATTTGTGTTTAATTTTTTAGGTATGAAGGTTAAGTTGTTTGTTAGTAACCACAATCTTGGGTTACTTTGTCCTGTTTGAATAGGCAAAATGTCCACATGTGATTTCATTCCATTCTTGTACAGTGACATGGCTGACATTTCCATACTACTGTGGATCTAAGACATACGGTAAGATAGAGGTTTTCCTTTGCTAAATTGTATGAATGAGACTTTCTCATTTTAGTTTTCTGTCCTTTATCAGATAATGCATTTATTGCTTGCAAACAGGACTCACTGTTTGTAGAAAGTTATTGGACTTTGCAGATTTTGCACTTACAGATTAAAACACCAAATAAAACATAATTTTGTGATGCCAAAATTAGCTCCTCTTGGACCAATTGCTACTTACACATTTATACATCAATGATAGCAATCCAATAATATCATATATAATTGTTTAACACTTGCAGAGGACAATTGTTTCAGAATTCTAAGTTGTTTTATTTTTGATACTTAAAGTACAGTTTGCCAAAACCTACACTGTAGAAGCAGATAAGTTAATTTAACTCAAAGAATTGTTGAAACTGATTACATCAACATTTTTAAGTAAAACTAACTACATTCTGTACGTTAAAAAAGTACCTTTAGTAGTTGTAAGACATTGACAGTGCAAGGTGAAAGCCCCAAGACTAGTGTTTTAAATCTTCCTCAAGATTTGACGATAATAATATGAATAATAATGTAAAATATTTCAACTTGTATTTTGGTTATTGCTGTCTGCTCATTTCTCTACCAACAACTGGACACTGAATCACTGCAAACACATGTATAAGCATTTCTCAGTCATTTTAAGTTAAGCTTTATAACAAAGAAACTACCTCTTTTTTGAGGTTTATAGTTAAAGTCATTAAGTCAGATCAGGTGGCGGTCTGCTAAGCTGAGGTTGCTAAGATGAGACAGGTTGTTGTACTGCCCATGTGGTCCAGAGTTGTTCCACCTAAAGAACAATGCCCAGAGAGATTCCTCTGTTTGAGAGACACATGCCATGTGGAAGTCCCTGAAGAAGTCAGCTTTCACTTCCTAAAATTGGCCTGCGTTGAAAATCCTCCGGTCTGCTATCTCCTTGGACGCTCTGGTGTGACCGCGCAGAGGACATTTACAACAAAAAGAAAATGGCCTTATTCCCTCTCTTATCTCATCCTCTCAGACTAACACAAAGTTGACATTAATAGAAAATAAAAAGGAAAAAGTCTTGAAACAAAGTTGAAGCCTTTGGTTACGTTTCAGAGCACAGGGCAATTTAAAAGCCTGAAATGTGGAATTAGAGAGGATTTGATGCGTTTCAAATTGAACGGAGGGGGACACCGTCAGTGGCGTTTGCACCTTCAGGCATTATTTAAGTAATGTCTTGTGGCACGTTTGAGGCATTGGAGGCAAGGGCATAGAAATGAGGGATTTATGCAGACGCCAGTGCTGTTTTATCTCTCTTCTTCAGTCTGAGTGCACGCTCCGCCGAGTAAAAAAACAAGCAGACATACAAGTAGATTCAGATCATACAGAGTATGTGTTTGAGCTATCTGGATATTCACTTTAAACATCTAAATCAAGCTGTTCTCAATGGACCTCATCCGCTCCTTATCGAAACACAGGCAGTGCCAGATAACTTGATTTGCTTAAGGAATGGAGGAGATATTAACAGCACTTGACTACAGCAGTGGCCCCTTCTGTTGTTGGTATTAAACCTATCCAGCACTTCATTATACCTTCACTCTCTGGAGAGTGTCTGCGTACAGTCTCTCTTTATCTCCTCTTTTCTCCCGTGTTTTGCTCCCTCCTTCTCTCTCCCTCTCTCTCTCTCTCTCTCTCTCCACCTCATGATACAAGCATCCTGGTAGCAGACAAGAGCATCATCAACATGCGCGGTGTGCCGGTGTCATGCAGATAGCCTCTGTGTTGGTAATGGAGGGAACAGCGATCGATAGGGAGCAGGAGATGGCTGCAGCTGAGGAGCCTCTGTTTGGCTAGCCCTAATCCTGATGAGTAATGTCGCTGTCATAATAGCGGGGATAATTTAATGCTGACACTTAACTCTGTGATGAATGGCCTGTCGCCGACACGGGGGCCGAGTCAAGCGGCCCGTCACAAGTTTTGAAATATTAATTTCGTTGCAAATTCAAAGACTGTGTGGTGGAACGGGCATTAGGAAAGTCCGAAATGATCAGCCAGAGCAATCAAGGATGAAGAACGACTCAGTTGTTGTTTGCTTTGGATCTTGGGACATTTCACTGAACGTAATGAGAACATCAAAACCCCCTTTACTCAGGCTGTGGATTGTTTTTGAGGTGTTTTGGAGGCTGAACTTGGCAGGTGGAACAGTCATTTGATATTCTTCAGTGGTTTACTCACAGATACAGTAGGCTGATGGAGAAAAAAAAAAGTTGTGATTTTATTTTTTCAGTTACATAAAAACCCTCCTTAGGTTTGTCTTAGCTAGGTCCCTGTCACTGTTACTGCCTGGCGAAAACAAAACAAGAGGTTGCGAGTGTCGGGGTCGTTACTGAAAAACAGATTACACATTACTCTTTAAAAGTAATGCATTAATTACTTAATTACTGCCTATAGAAAGTAATTTGCCGCCTGAGCTCATATAATAGGAAGTGCATTCAACGAGCCAAACGCACGCAGACAACCTCACTGAAGTCTCTCGCTTACCAAACTATGGCTTTAAAGTGGACTAGTCCTGCTTATTTAACATGTTTATCACTAAAGCATTTATTATACCCAAGCAGCAACCTCCGTGGCTGACAACTGAAGAGCCTCTCCACGTGCGCACTAGGCTGTTCTGAATTTCATGGATATTATTATAGGGAAACTGTTCAGGATCTCCATCTCCGACCCTGACTTCAAATATTCAATGACTAAAAGGAAGCTGTGCTCTCCTCGTTGAAAGTCACTCTGGGGATTGTTGAGCAAACATGCATGAAAAGCATGCTTGATTTATATCCGCCCTATTGTGCTGATAATCGAGGAACTTATGTAACTCAAGTGATTACATAATTGTTTGATTAGTAATTGTAATGTTATTACTGAATTTAGGAAAAGTAATGCGTTACATTGCTGCGTTACAGGCAAACAGAATGTGATTACAGCAGTGCATTAGTTTGTAATGTTTTACACCCAACACCAGTTGAAACCAGCAGTGATTTTTATGACACTGGGTGTAATTTCAGGCAGAGGAGATTACATTTAAGAACGCTGGCCATTTTGAAATGACCGGTTAAACTGTGTATCACCAACTTGTGACTTCTTTCCCCATACTGGCCATTTGTTGGTGTGGGGTGAATAGATGATATCTGATCCAAACCTACAGCCTGCAGTCTTAACAGCATGCAGCAGCTGTGTTTGATGACGTCCCGAAGAGAAGAGTAAAAAATGGGAAACGCCCAAAACAAATGAAGCAGATTGTGAAGTGGTCATAGCTGGGGTTTACACAAGTCTGCTTTCATTCCCAAATAAGTGCTCAACTTAAACATATTTAAATTTACTTATACATTATATCTGTGCCATAAAGCAATATTCATTCCTGTGCGGGAACAATATAAAGTGCCTCACACCGGATGTTTTAATGTGTACAGCTGAGGTCTGCGTGCTGTAGCAACTTCCTTTAAAACTGGCTGCAGGGGTATCACTCACACATGCTCATGAATCCATCAAACCACAAAAAAGCAAAACCTACATTCAAATTTACATAATATTACAACATACAGGACCTTTAAATGACATCTTAAACATGGACTTAAACTTTCCTCATGTGTCAAATACATTTTTTCTCTTTGGTTTTGTCAAAACAATTTGTATGTGTCAAAAGTATTTTTCCTCGTATAAACTTAATTACTGTATCACATAAATAAATGAAAATGACGAAGAGAAGTTTCTGATAAACACCAACTGCACTATTTAAGAGACAGTTTGTGGAGTCTTACGACTTCCTTTAGGGAAAATAGTTAAAAATGAGTCAGGCAGCTGGAGACAATGAGCACTGCAGAGTTTTTTTCCTCGTCTCATATAAATGCCTTTTTATGCTTTGGGAATGAATGTCTCGAGGGAAACTCAATGTTATATCCTGACAAAGTACACTATTTGCTCGCAATAATACTGAATGAGTCACAGATACCAAACTCAGCTTTGCCTGGGTACCTAGTCATTACACATGGATAAAGATTTGTTTTGTAGATGTTGTGGCTTTTATCTTTACAGTTGATTGCTCTCATAATTTTGACTAAAGAAAATTTTACTATAAAAACATTTCACTTTGTTTGGATAAAATAATTTCATTGATCCTGAACTTCTTAAGTGCTTTGTGTTATTTCCAAGAATATAACAAGTGCCATGTTTCCTGATGGCACGAGGCGATTTGAGATAGCTGCGGGGATATTAAATTCATTTTCATTTTCATTTTGTCTGAATGACCCTGTATGAGTTCTGTCAGTCATACTGTAGCTGTGTTTGAAGGATGACACCCCCTCCTATCTCCCCACACTAATCCATTTACAGTACCTTCACGTTGAGATGGTTTTGATACTCAAACTGTTTGCGGGCCACACTGGGACGTTGTGTACAGAAACTTAAATTGATTTGATTCCTAACTCCCTTATCTCTAAATGTTTAGGAACAGAGTAGTTTTTTATGATTTATTACTTCAAAGCCATAAAGTCTCTTGTTGACACAAAAGCAAAGAACTCACTTACTTCTTATCCAGCGCGGTCTATCTCTGAGGCCACCGCGGCTCGGCCCAGAGCTACACTTCCTTTACGTGACTCAAAAAGGCATTTTGATTTTGTTGACAGAGGCTGTGGAAGGAAATAATGGAAAAGATAAAAACTCCAATTATGATTTTTTTTTTTTTCTGGCAAAGCATTGCTTCAGTATGACAGATTGTATGATAAATGACACATTTGGAAGTCAGTTGTTGTTGAAGATGTGGTGATTTCTTGAGCGGCAAATAGGCTAACTTGACCTTTTTTGTCTGAGATGCAATTCTTTGGTCCCCTGATGCAGTGACTGTTTTTGATGCAGGGAATGATATGAAGTGACGGTGAAAAGAAGTGCATCTCTAGATATTTTCTTTATCTTAATATTCTAAATGTTACATAATCTCATGTTCATCATGCAGTCCGGGCTTTGTAGTCGACATTTTCGCGCTGCAAGCTGACGCAAACATTGTCTCCTGCTCTGCTTTGGATTTGTGTACATCGTTTCTGCTGAGACCTAAAGACCAATGTAGCTAAGCTGGAATGGACTAACGCAGCCATTTGACCTTGGGTGGCTTATTTGCTCCAGCGAGACAGCCTAAATATTTACCTGTCATTGTTGATGATACTCCAGGCTTCAGTGCCCTTAATGGTTTTGATGGAGAAGCAGGGCTTTGCAGCAGCGGGGCGATGGAATTGCAAAAATTAAGAGCAGTGAATTGGGCTATATATTTAGGACACTGCGGGCTTAATTCTGTGTCCTATAATACAACTGCCTTAATCTGTAAAAGCTGGAGCAAGATAGAAGAGTAGCGGGGAATTGCAATGGAAAACAATGTGTCAACTGCCGGAGTTTAACCTTGACAAGGTCTGTGCAGTGGGAGTGTAGTGTGGGAAAGTGGAGGTGTGCAGGTACCAAACACAGCCCATGCTCAGTAGGTTATAATCATAAAGATATTATGAACAGCATACCAATAGTAACATGGGGGCCACTGTTCGTAGATGCATAGCTGATGATGAGAGCTGACCTGAAGAAGTGTTTGGGGGTCCTGCTCTAACCCTGCCACCGCAGAAGAGCGTTGATATTGGATAGTTCTAAAAAAATCTGAGCTTATGTTCTGTGATCTTTATTTACATTCAGTGCAAATGTATTTTAGAGCCTCACTTTGTACAATATACACATACAGGAGCAACTGTGGTATGGTGAACGTTGGCAAAAGATCGTAGTTATAGTGAAGAAGCAATGGTTGCTTTATGGTTAGGGTTAGATGACTAAAACACTTTAAAGGTATAATCATTTAGTTTTTGATACTATATGGTCTGCATTTTAACAGCAACAGCCGTTCAGTGTATTAACATTCTGAAATGAAGTCAAGGAAAACCCTGCTGCATGTAAACTGTTTAAAATTAAAATTAAAAGTCATTGATATTAGCCACACTGTTTACTGTCCACCATTCCACTGCTGCATCAGAGTGGGAGTGGGAGAAACTGGCAAACTACCCGGTGACTTTTATTG
The DNA here is from genome assembly GCF_905237075.1 of Dicentrarchus labrax. Lineage (NCBI taxonomy): Eukaryota > Metazoa > Chordata > Actinopteri > Moronidae > Dicentrarchus > Dicentrarchus labrax. Next base: position 20,760,495 of record NW_026136707.1, read on the forward strand.
TGAAACTACCACAGGTAACGCACCGTATTTGTCTTAAAAAATGTGTCTACAAAACGAGACAGGAGTACCTTTTGGCAGTAGATCAGTTTTAAATATTGCAGGAAGTAATATGAACAGTCAGGAGTGGCCACGATGAGCTGCTAGATGAAGAGCTGCAGGCGACAAGCTGCACACCTCCAACTCCTCAGCAAAGTAACCGACTTTACAGAGCCATGAAGTCAGATTGAGTTCCCAATAATTGTTGAGTGACTTCCTTATTAAAAACGGTTTGGCTGTGCTCTAATGATACACCAGTTGCTCTTTCCTTGTATTTCTGACATAGTGGCTGTTCAAGGAGTGTTAACTGTACCATTAAACCACGCCTGCTGTTACCACCAGGAACCATGGGTGTCGCCCATACGGCCAGGACTGAGCTCTAATAGTTCTGACTTTAATGTTAGTGAAAGATTGTGATTATGGTTAATAAAAAGGTGAACGTTAACTCTAATTGCAGGACTTTGACGGGATGATCTCTGGTCTCCTCCATGAAAGTCATGTTGGCTTTGGCCACACTACTTCCCGCACTGATGCTGAGCGCCTAACTAGCCTCCTCCTCCTCCTCCTCCTCCTCTAGCTCTTCCTCCACACTCAGCAGGCTCTGAAGTCTGCTGCTTTGAGTCTCATAGCCACGCACCAGAGGGATTGCTGATCCCCATTTCAGATACTGGCCCCTCAATCTCTTATCATTTACAGCTGTCCACCAGTAAACAACAAAACGAAACAAAACAAAAAAATGATAGAAACAGATGAGGAGGGGAGGGGAAGGGGGAGTCAAAGTCCTTTACTCCCCTCAGAGGTTTCACTCTCTCAGCACCACTGTTGACCTCCTTATGACGATAGCCATCAAAATCATAACTGTTTACACTGCTGTCTCTTATCCTGGCAGCAGAAGTTTTCAATTTCAAGATTGATTTGTTTCAGGGGCGTTTTATCTTTTCAACAAAGAAGGAGGGAGAAAGCTCCGGCTTTTTTCATTACACTTTTGATTGCGCCTCAGGCTAAAGCTGCTTCCTCAGGAAGGCAGTGAGACAGAAAGGTGAGGACTAAACTGCCCTTCCACAGCTATTACTACATCATGTTATGTAGAATTGGCCACCATAGTCCTCATCCAGATGCACAGCACAACATGGACTATTCAGTGTACCATCTGGCTAATATAATAAGGTAAAGTAATGCATTTTTAACCCTCCCTAATTGGCTAAGTCATTTCATTATTATAAATATTAGGTATCTGTAATGGGGAACACTAATTCCTTTGACTAGACTAAAGATTCCCGCCTTCAAATAAGCATGCTAATCTAATTAGAAAGCTAGCAGAGCCGAACGACTACATTTTCTCATACTTAGCATTGGAGGGCCGGGGCTTTGTGGAGCAGATGTGCTGTGAAATTAATTTCCTCTGGTGTAACCGGAGACGCTCTTCTCACCGTCTCTGTTATGAAATTTCCATTTCACAGATGATAACCTATTATCACTTTATTCAAGGGAAACATGTTAATGGCCAGGAGGAAGATTGAATTATTCATATTTGCTCATTTCTATTCTGCGGCGCGGCCCTGCTCTTTTCATGCACTGAGAGAGGGCTAATGTAAACATGACCAGAATCCTTGTAAATTGGCTTGTAGAGGAGGCTGTTAGCATAGTGCCTGGGGACTGATGCTAGACGGGGATAACAGCTGATATCTGTAAAGTACAGGCTGTGCATGTGCATGTGCATGTGTGTGTGTGTGTGTGTGTGTGTGTGTGTGTGTGCCTAAGTGCATGCGTGTGTGGGTAAGAAAAAGAGGAACAGAGCATGTGTGTGACACAGAGAGTGGGTGAATGAATGAGTGAGGGTGTGCACGTGTGGAAATGTGTGTCAACAGTGTAACGGGGGATGCTACCAGCTGGTAATGGAAGCTAATTGGACCAGAGAGCAGTTAGCCACACTGCTAAGTGCGTCACGATGAACCTGGATTCAGGTGATCCGGATATCAACTTCTGTCTCGGACACACATTTTCCATCTTTGCAGCTTCTGTTAGCGGATGAAAAAAAAAAGGCTTAAGAAATACAATGTGGTTAAAAAAAAAAACAAACGACAAAGAAAGCCTCCTCACTGATCTTTAGATCTGTTTCATAAAGTTTTATGGAGGGAGAAATGCTTTCTGCAGCAGCATCACAGGAAGGTATCTTATTTATTTTCCTTAGTTGGTGTTGGTTGGCTAAAAGTGCTTCAGTATGGCAGGACAGGAAGGAGCTCATTCACAAATAATGAGCCGTCCTATCCCAGTGACGTAGCTGCTGTTCATTCACTAAGTAGGTCTGACCCCCATAGGACACAAGTGTTTTGTATGTGTGTGTTTGCACATGTTGTAAAGCACACAGAGTGTATTTATCTGTTAATGCATTTCCGTTTCCTTGAATTCAGAAGTAAAAACATATGGTTAAGTTCTCTTTAATGATTAGTTTGTCATCCACTATTGTATGAGCTAGGAAATTTGACATTGCTGTACAAAAATGTGTTTATCTCTCTCTTCCCGCGTACAATAAGCAGTGTTCTACATCAAGAGAAGGCAAATTTGCAGTGCTGGATTTCTTGGCTTCCTTATGTGGTAAGAAAATAATCTTTATTGCAGTGTGAATTCTTAGAAGTTTGATAAATGGGGCGAAATATAAATATAAATGCAGATTCCCTTCCAGGCATATAAACAAAGTGATAGGTCATATTTTTAGCCATATGCAGAACATATATTTTGTTCAAAGAAAGAAGAATAACTCTGTAACTATGAAGTTAAATAAAATCCACTTGATGTATGTCAGAGAAGGAGTGATGGTGTCTGTCTGAAGCAAACATTTGGCGAAGCATTAGGTCTGCATTTCAGCCCAGACTATTTTATGAGAGAAATTAAGGGTAGAAAGAGACATGAGCAGCATGTCTACTAGAACTTGAATTGAGGTCTGTTCTTACTTTTACAGCCAATAATGAGATTATATTTGAGCTGAAATGTGGCCTTCCTCTTTAGCCATGATAGGAATCATTACAGATGTCTCCCATTCAAATCCATCTTTCCCATGGGAATCTGCTTTGAGGACATTTACATTGCCTCTGGTTTACATAATGCTGTCATAAGTATTGATTATTAAATCTATGATGGATAGCATGGTCATGGATATAAACAAATCTACGTCAGCTAAATGTTTTGTTACTATAATTCATCAGTTTTGATGATAGAATGTAATGAATGTAATCATTGGACAAACAGTTAATTATAATTTAATTTCATAACAGGTTAATATTTAGAAAATGCTAAACTAGATAGGATTCTTTGATGTAATTGAGAAATATTTGGGTTCACGTTGCAGGACAATATGCATGAGATACAAAATAATATTCACATATTCAGTGATCACTAGGTGGCAGTATAGTATACTATAATTGCATATATGCATATTGCGCCGTCTAAGGTCCACTCCAACACTTGCCCTTCAGTCACAGAGAGATCTTTAATGTGATGTGAACCTCACATTTTGATGGCCTTTACCTTCATTGCTGAAAATAATATTTTCTTCCCACTGCCATCATTACACATATGCACAGATTATATAGAATTACAGTTTTCACATTGTTGCTTTAACTTTGTATTTATTGTACTATTTTAGAAACATTCAAACTAATTTGAATGTTTCATAAATGTGTCCTTTCAATTTTTGCATGTGAGTATAAAGGCATGTTTGTCAGCATCCAGCTAAAAACACAGGCTACTTACAAATGTGATGATTTTTTTTAAGACAAACAAAACAAAACTGAAGAATGAAGTGGTCCTTTGTTGGTTGTTGAAATGTATATACTTCTTAAGAAAAATTACCCTTTTAAAAGAGATGGAAACAAAGCTGTTTTGGGGATATATTACTGTTTACTCACACAAGTGCAATCACAAGTTATGATGTAATCTGGTGGGTTTACACTATCTGTCGCAAAATCATTTCAAGCTGGGAAAAGAAAAAAGACAGAAATCATCATTTTGCATTGGATTAGACTGAATAAAATAAACAAATAAGGGAGTCGAAAACTTGTCTAATAAAGTGACTCTCTGACCGCAATCCTTTTTGAGGACCTCTCTATTATACTGCTGCTTAACACAATCCATAGCAATCCAAATCCTTATCAATATCAATTTACTCATATCAATAAAGATCAGGCTCCCTCTGGATCAGTTCTCCCTGGCATCTGTCTGACATTGCAGGCCCCTCATCACCCAGACAACCCCCCCTCCTCATCACACACACACTAACACAGCAGCCCTTGACTTTGGCGTCAATAAGGCTGACCGTCTTTGTGAGAGTATCGACAGTTATCAAAAAATGCCCTTGATGTAATTTCATGCCTGTCGACACTCACGGGCCATATGCTAAGGATTATGGGATGCCTGCGTGCCGCATAAGTGTAAGGCACTGCAGAGCTGGGCAGCCCGGGCCTTGGTCACTTTATAGGAGCCTTTAATGGCCCTCGCTGCCAATGTTAGAGCCACAATGGCCAAGTACAGCAGAGTGTCCACTGGGGGCTACCATCAACCTCAGCCACAGAGCAGCCAGGGAATCCCGCCCCTCCCACGTGTGACACTAACTTATCACATTAAAGCGTCCGCAGTGTCACAGCATATGTCGAGTCTCTGTGTTTGAGGCTTTAATGTCATAAGACTCTCATTTACATTTTCAGAGGTATCCACAAATGCGCAGTGAAACAGAGGGCAGTGAGAAGGCAGCGAGTGCTCTGCTGAGGGTGTTTTATGCCTGTTTTGCTTCTTTCTTTCAAAGTGTCATTGAGGATGGACAACTGAAGTCTGATTATACGACAGAAAGTGCAGTTTTTTGCTTTCACAAAGAGTTTGTAAAGGCCTGTGAGGTTTAGGACTGCTACTGTAATCCAAGCGTGTGGCCATACTTTTTGGATGGAACTCAGCATGACTGAATTATGATTTACAAGAGATGAAAAACAAATCTTATTAAAAAAACAAAAACAAAAGTAGTTGTATTGTGTTGTCTCTTTCTATCGAAAAATGTCCCTACGTTTCATCCACTATTAAAATATTGAAGGCTCTCATCTTATATAATGTTATGGACGTTAATAATTTCATCCTTCAGGTGCATTTCGCTGCTGTCCAGTGAAAACCACATATTATATCTCCAGATTTGGGGCTTTTGTAATTTTCAGACCAACTAAAATGTTTCTTTATGAACTGAGAAAATTCTCCATCTTAAGCTAAAAAAAAAAAAAAACACTTAGGGGGTGTCCTGGTGGTCAAGAAGTGAAAGTGACGACCATGAACTTGTGTTATTGCCGGTGTATGTCTAATAAGGGCAGAAAATGCCCATAAAACCCTTGAACACATTTAGTTTCAGGTTTCATGAAAAAGCATATGTACTTAATTTCTCATAAATTTTAAATTCATGATCCTTTTTGGCTCATGGGATGTTTTATTATCTCTTTAGCTACAATGTGACATAACTGTATGCTGCATAGAGGAATCTAAAAGTATCCACAAGCTGCATCAGTTCCAGACATCATGTCTTTACAGAGCCTTTGATAGCAGTGCGTGTGTTTTACAACACAAACTAAAGACTTTTGAAGTGATTTTTGTATGTTTGCATCCTTTTGTTACCTTGAATTTAATCAACTATGCCCCCCCCCTCCCTTTCCCTCTTGTCTGCACTGCTTTGTTTTTCTGCTGCCGATGGTAGCTGAAGCGCCTTAGCTGTTTTGTAAGCATGTGCACATCCTGATCTCTCATAATATTAGTTAAAATCAATGTGCTGCTTTTTTAATTATTGCTCATGGTACAAAGCGGGGAAGGCTCATTTAAGGGGGGATCGATATGGGAGAGCGATTGGTAGACGGTGGAGCTGTACATCAGGCGGCTTGATGTGAAAATCATTGGGGCCTGTGCAGGCTGTGGCTCGCACTGATCATCCTGGTTAGCCCCCCAGCTGGCTGCAGGGCCTGGGTAATGGGTGAACCCTCCGTGAACCAGCATCCTTAGCCTCCACAACACCCCTCAGAGCAGCACACAGTCTCGCACCGCCCCAGCCGCTACGCAGGGCAGGAATAACACATCATAAACTCTATTACAAATAGAATCAAAAAAGTAAGGCAGAAAATTCAAGTGCATTTCTCATTCTCCTCTCTTCATCTCCCCATTGATTATTTGTGCCTGGGATTATTCTCTTTTTATTTGGTCCTGTTCCCTCACTTGTTCTACTCTTTCTTCCATCCCTAGATACACCAGTGCATTGTTCCTCCATGTGCACTTCTATTATCTCTGCTATCTGTTCCCTGACCGCGACCAGGCCTGACTGGAGGCTTGTGCCACTCTGCTCTGTGGGCTTTAAAGAGGTTAATAACTTGGGCCTGCGGACATTATTTAAGGGTGGCCAGAGGAAATGTAACGCTCCCCTGTTTCTGTTGCTTTAGATCCACCTTTGACCCTGGAATCGTCCCATCCTCCCCAGCCCACATGACAAACACATCCTTATATCCACTACATCCCACTTTCTCTTGCTTTCTTCACACTTACTCTCCTCCTTCCCCAGTTTTCGCGAAGGCCAATTCAGATCTCCTTCATCATGCAGTTTGGCCCCTCTGGCGCTAAACTGATACAAATGACGTTAATCTCGGAAAGTGTGAACGGCAGCGTTTCACGGCCTCTTACTGTTATTTGTCACCATTTCTGTCTCCAAAATGGCTCCATTTTGCACAGAGATAAAAAAAAGTTAAAAGCCCAAATAATTGTTTTCATCATTAGGCCACTACGCATTTATCATGCAGTTTGTATATCAGCGCCCAGTGGATGATTTATACAGGCTCTTCTGCAACCAATAGGATACCACTATGAGGGTATCAATCCCTATAAGCACTGATCCAATGTACAATCAGCATCCAGGAAAGCTGGGTTGCACATTCAATGTTCCCAAACGGACAAAAAGGAAAAAAAAAAAAAACCTCTATCCATTTGAAATAAGGTTACGAAACAGCAGTTTGAAGTAAAACTATTTAAAACTGCCACATTATAACAGAAATGGAGGCTGTATGACAAATATTCTCAGCTGTAATGTGTATTTTCTCTTCTGCCTACGGTAAAAAAAATTAATTCATGTACTAACCGTTGTTAAAAAAACACATTAGTATGGCTTAAAATGCATTTTGACATTAGCTAAAGGCACTTCTGCAATCACTTAAATCAAATGCCTATATTTTGACAAGCTACCAGTACATAATATGTCCAATTAGAATTTAATACTGGTTAGACACAGTGACCCTTCCTCTATATTACATTCTGAAACACTAATGTAATGGTTGTTTCTCATTTGGCCAGTCTTTCTCAGATGATCGTTATATATCATCTGCATCATTCACATGCTTACATACACGCACACACTCATTCACTCACACTGAAGGGAGATGGTTATTCCGGGGCATCAATCATTTGTCCATAGGAGCAGTTCATTTACTAATTAAAATCTTTAAAAAGAGAGCAAGATTGACTTAGCACTAAATTCTTAATTGCAAGTTTTGACCAGCAACTGACAATACGATCTATGGCGAGATATCAATCAGGCCCATGCAAATAGCTTTTATGAACTGGCCTTTTTTGTCTGATCACCAAGGTCATTTATTTAGCCTTTAATTCCCCCTCTTAGCACAATGTATTCAATCATTCAGATTGTATTGTGTAGTGGATGACTCTGTGCATCTCTTCTACCCGTGATGACAAAGCACATCAGCTAAAAAAAAAGTTGAGATATCAATAAATTACACGCATGCTTAATTTTCTTTGCTTGTCAGTGGTGATGCCTGTCAATTTCAGAGGGTCCATGTGCTTTATTCTAATGAAAGAGGCGGAGGGCACAACACTCTTTTCATTTGGCTGAAAATGCTCTGTTCAGCCAGATTTAAGATGAAATGATGCCTTTGGTTATGGACTGTGATTAATGTCAAGGACATCAGAGTTCATCTAAATATAGATGATCTGCATGTGCCTTCAGCAGTGCTGAGTCTGCACCATGCAGAGATCACACACAGATAAATATCATCCCAGTGCCAATAATAACATGGACGACGCAACAGAAACTTAAAGTATCTGGCTTGATAGGGACTGATAGGAGGAACAAGATTAACACTGCCTTACATGGTAGAGAGGAGTAACTGCAGAAAGCTGAGAAAAAAGGGTTTGAAGTTTGCCAAACCGCATAGCAGATATACATTGTGAAGTTGTGCCTTTATTGGCTGGATATTACTTATTGTCAAAGACTTTCAGTGAACCCTAAAGAAACATTTAGTTACTGCACTTTATGTTTGGATATAAAGGATAAAGGGGAAGCACACAATTTACAAATAAAATGTTTCTTCATCAGCTTTCTTGTCCATTTAAGCTCACAAGCTAGTTTAATACATCAATCGTCAAATAAATAGATTTAACTATGTGCCTTAAATGTGGCATTACCAGATCTGACCATGTAAACCAGAGCCAGAGGCTGCAGGGCCCCACAACCATTACTGCTACTCTGCTACTAAGCTAGGCTAGGTAGCTTTTAGCTAGTTTATCTGATGTTACATTCTTTATGATTACATTTAGCTACTACCTAACACTTCAAAATTCTGGTTGTTTTTTCCAAATATGTGTATTTTGGCTTTGTAGGGCAGAACCAAGCAGCAACCTTCGTGGCTGGCAAATGAAACCAGTTTCGAAGTAATAAAAACTGCAGTTCCTCAAATGGCCACTTAAGGCTGTAGTAAGTCTCCATAAGGCCCCATATTAAACTGTCCAGCTTTATAGCAGAAATAAACCTGTTTACAACCTGGTACAAAAAACTTCTTTTGTATTTATAGCTATATGTGCAGTTTATTACAACTAGGTGGGGTGAAACTTTATATAACTCACCTGTAAACCTTTAAATTATTTTAAGGCTTATCTTATGCATAATTAAGAACATGGCTACTTTGAGTGACAGGTGTGTACAATACTTGTCCTGTCCTAGACAGTGGAAGAAGTATTCAGATCATTAACCTAAAAGAAAACAAAAACATTATAAATTTCACTTGAAAATCAGCAACAAAAGTATCAAAAGTAAAATGAATCATTATGCAGAATAGCCCCTGTCACTGTCAGTGTATCATATTATTGGATCATTATTATTGATGACCCAGAATTCATTTAATATTGTATTTGGTAAATGTTGCTTTACTGTTATGCTTCATATTTTCTATACTGATCATATGTTTTGTGTGTAAAACCAAATCTGAAAAGTAACTAGTGTAATAGCTGTTAAATAAATCTAATGAGTAGAAAGTAAAAAGTACAATATTTTTTTCTGACATGTAGTGGAGTACAAGTGTTAATTAGCAGAAAATGCAAATAGTCAAATGAAATGCCTCAAAATTGTACTTAAGTGCAGTACTTGAGGAAGTTACTTTTCACTATTGCATACAGATGCAAAACATATGTTCCAAATATATAACTACTTCAATAATTAACACGTAAGAAATGACATTTCTGTTTATCCTTGACAGCGGAACTCAGACAAAAATAATGTAACATACACGATAGATTAAACATCTTGACATAGGCATGATGCGAAAAGCTTTAAAATGCAAGCATTAGGTGAAACAGAGCGTGGGTTCCCGGCAATGATATTTTTCATGATATATCTAAACAAACATTGCATGTTGCCACTATATCATCCTGTAACTGCCTCTCCCCCTGCAGAGAACACAGTGTAAAACCCAGATCCACAGCTGCTTTCATCGAGATTGAGTCAAGTTTCCCTTTGATGGGAGAATGTAAATGTGTCATTTATACCTGTCTTGTCTTTTATCATGATAAAGCAGTTCATACTCTGGGAAAAGGGAAAAGAGAAATGCAAGCAGTAGCTTCATTCATCGCCTGTCCTGTTTCATTCACACGCTTGTGATTCTCTATCATGCTCCTCTCAGCAGCCGTCAAGAGGCCAGCTTGCATTGAAACAAATCTCTCATATTCTGCTTTTTGATTTCATTCTTTCTCCCTGTCGTCTCTCCTATTAGCTTATTCATTCTTCACATGTGACTGCCAGCCTGTTAAGGTCATATTAAACCAAAGCAATCCACTTTAAATGGTTATCTACGACGCGCATTAAAAAGCTCTTTGCTGCCCTTTAAATATTGTGATTGGGTTATAGGGGGGTCGCTGTTTCGGAGCGCTGATCGCTCTCCCAGGAGCCCGCTTCAGAATATAAATTGAGTAATATTATAAAGGCGGGCACTCCAGAAGGACTGGGTAATGAATAGGATTCATGATCTGAGGAGGAACAGGAGGTCATGCAATGAAGTGAAATACTCTAATAACTCCAATCCAAACCCACTCAGATGATGATACATTAACTGAGAGACCCTTGTGTTCCTGTTTTTTTCTCTCTTGTGTCGGACTATATGAACATTACATCTATTCCTAAGCCCTTGCTGTGAAAAAAAAAAGAAGAAAAAAAACCCCGGATCAGGGTAGTAATGGTTAGTTAAAGTTCACATTTTGACTTTAATGTCAAGGCCACCTACAACAGGGGGTCAGATCAAATCTTGTAATCTTCTGAAAAGACATGAATAATAAAAAAAAAAAAAGCAGATTTGTATTACTCATGCAATTTCATGATCTTCTGCAAACGTCTCAAGAAATGTACCGGGCAGATCAGACAGCAGATTACTCCCACTGAAGGCCTAAATACAAGATATTAAGATTTTAGACGTAATCCGCCTGTGATTATGATTTTTTTTTTTTTAACTGGAAGGAATTACATTCATCATCTTACATAGTAAGCTGTGTTTATTTGAGGTGGCCCATGGATAAGTTTTGCATGTTATCCCTTCAGATCAAGACAAATCTGGTAGATGCTATCATTGGCCTTATGCCTCTCTGTATCCGACCTATCTTCCTTGTACCTGGGGATGACTGATTACATGTTATTTAACTGTGCCCAACTGGGATTAACATTAAAGCTTTGCTCCTTAGTCATAACTTATCAAAAGAAATGATTGCAGCAATACTCAGTGGGCCTTAAGAGTGGCTCAGAATGATATTTCCTTACATATAACATCTACAGTTGATCCCTGAAGTTGTCAGTAGTTGTGTTTTCTGTGCAGGATCTTCATGTTTCTGTTGTGTGATTTTTTGCCTTTGTGATGAGATCAGAGAGCTGCAAACATTTACTGTTATATCATGCTTTTAATAGAAGCCGGTAGGCTTTCTCTCTGTCAGTGGATATTGATGGAGTGTATAGGAGTGCTGGAATGAGTCGGGCTTCTTGCAATCAGGCACAGGGAAAATGGTTAATTCCACTTGTGATGACACCGGCTCGGCAAGCACAACAGTTTTCAAGTGCTGACACTGACCAGTAATGACTGAACGAATGGATAGAGAATAGAGTAGGTGTGTGTGTGTGTGTGTGTGTGTGTGTGTGTGTGTGTGTGTGTGTGTGTGTGTGTGTGTGTGTGTGTGTGTGTGTGTGTGTGTGTGTGTAGCATGGGGGGTGGGGGGGTCGGGAGGGTGGACAGAGAAAGGCTAAGAAAGGATAGAGGAGTCAGTAAAAGAGACACTAGTAAAGTATGAGAGAGCGAGAAAGAGGGAGTAAGAGAGACACAGCTGCTTCTGCACAATCGCTTTTCAACATCTACAGTCCCGGGCCAAAATACCATTAATACAAGTGTCAGAGGAGTGAGTGGAATCAGGCACAGCGCGAAGGCTTTGAGTGGCTTGAGAAGAAAATGCCCAGGATCCTTTGGGGACGGGCCTGTCCGAGACGGCCGTCCATTCTTCTGGCCCCTTTTGTGGCGCTGCCTCTCTGACCGTCTTCTTCCTTTTATTTTGTGTGAAGATTAAATTGCACATGATCTCTAATGTCTCCGGCCCTCCGCTTGTCGTAGGTCGACGACCTCCACGCGGCTCAGATAATAGATACATCCTCTGTTTGTCTTGTGGTGAAACGCTCGTCCGCCACAGTCCAGTAACCCGCCATTGTCACACAGTCTGAAGCAATTAAGTAAAATGGTGGATAAAGCCTCGGTGCGTCCTTTCAATATTTATTACATCCTCCTTGTGAAAAGAGCTATTTAGTCGCTGTATCTAAAATGATCACTAATGCAATTACAAGTGCATTTAGAATACACATTAAGGGTAATCTTCACCCCTTAGAGAGGACCCCAACAAGAGGAGATAACAGATGAAAGTTACAAAGGATGTTAGAATAACAAAGAATACATCCACTATACCGTTTGAAGCAAAAATGCATGTTGAGGCTGGTTGGGATCAGCGTTTCTTCTTATCTTTAAAGTGGTAATCTGTACAATAGATAATTATTTATTTTTCCCATTTTGTCTCCATAATGCTAAAACACATTATTGTGCGCGCGCGCTACACTTTCTGCTCGCCACTCGTCCATCAAACAGCATGAATAGTACCGTGACAACTTTTTCATTAGACTTTTTTCTTGCTGATCTTTGAGTTTTTTTGTACGTGTCGCTTTCTTTTCTTTGTCACTTCAGACATTCTGGATGGAACCCTCGTGCTCCTTTTCTCTGTATTTCAAACAAATCTGAATCACAAAACATAGCCTTGATATATGTTGCTGGTCAACTGTCAGGAAGTTTGGCTTGTGTGATGAGATAGTAAAGAGTTTGAAACGTTCAAAACTCAAGCCTCATGAAAGTGGAGCTCAAAATAGGAGCGGTGATTCAAACAGGAAAGTACTCTTGTCATCATCAAGCCTTTGGTTACAACAGATGTAGTTAACTAGATAGCCACAAAAGACTTAATTAAAACCCATACAGTAGATGTGTGCTGTGTTTGTGGAAAATGTACAACATTTTATGGGATACACTTCTCTATAAAACTGGACAAAACATGAGCCATGCAGAAAATGGGAGTATGTGGCCTCATTCAGAGATGATACAGCTACTGTATGTCTAATGTGAGGACAGTTTCCTCGCGAAAAAGACGAAGACAGCAGAGCGGTTGTACTCTGGGGGGTCAAATCACAGGCAGGAGGAAGTTGGGTGTTGGTATGAAAGCTTGTGGGCATGTAAGCAATGAATTTTTTCATCAACCTCTCAACACGTCAAACGAGTTGTCGCCATACACACTGAGCAGTGTTGGGCACTAACTTATTGCTTTAGTTACTAATAAACTAATGACAGTTTCATTTGCTTTCGTACCAGGAGTTTGATGTATGATTGATTTCACTTTGACCTCTGCGTATAGTGGGGACGGTCTGGTACATGTTAACTTGGCACAGGGGCTTTAGGTGTGAGGAGGCTAGCAAATGTAACTCCACACTGTATTCTCAGCTGGTTTGCTAATGTGAGTCTTTGGTAAGCCTACAATTAAGTTTGCAGGGGCGCTATGCTTGTGGCCATGTTCCAGGGCAACAGCACGTTAAGCATGAGATTGCAAATACGATTGGTTGTATCCATCCTCTAACATTTGAGGATGGATTTCAAAATGGCAGGAAGGAGAAAGAAATCAGGTGTTAAGATAAAACAATCAGTGTTGATTCTTGGTTTCACACAGATGAACCAAGAAGTGAGCTCCATTCTCTATGTTCTTGGGTACTGCTGCGTCAGAACCACAATGCCTACATTTGTACACATGTTCAATACAGAATATGAAGTATTTAAAGCTGTTTTAAAGGAGCTGTGCTGAGGAGCAAAAGTAGGGGCGAGCAATGTAACTAATTGCTTTTACTGTCAAACGATTGAAATAATATAATTACATTTTCAATTTATGTAATGAACAACTGATCAAATCTTTCAAGTAACGTGAAAGATTACTTGAAAGTTCCCGAACAAGGATGTTGATGTGTTTTCTGTAGCCTACTTTTGCACACATTTAGCAAGACTGCACCACACTGATATTTCCAACAGCGACCGTCAAAGCTTTCATGAACTGGCTGTATTATCCACTATCACAGTGTGTGAATGAAGTGCAGCAAAAAAAGAGAGCAATCTACTTGAGACTGTGACTTTGAGCCAGCTAGCAGACTACAAGTTGGTGTTTCACAGAGACAAGGTTACATTGCACTGCTGGATATTCCATCATCCAGCACTGAAACATTGACTCCTGTATGTCTGTAGTCTGGACTAAGTCTCTGAAACCTACTTCCCTCTGTGAGAACCAGTCTGCTGACAGCTTGGAGCCAGTCCCTCTGTCCCCTCTCTCTCTCTTTCTCTCTCTCACTGCCCTCTCCCCCCACCCTCTCTCTCTCTCTTTCTCTGTCTTTCCCTCTCTCTTAATTGACTTCCCAGTTTGATAACACATGCCTGTCTGATTGGAGCCGGGCTGTCTCGGTGATGCTCAGAGGAACGTGCCTCTTCAATAGCAGATCAATTAGTCTATTAAGATAACCAGGGACATAGGTCCTCCACCCTGGCTCCTATCTGAAAAGGGTCTAGCGTTGTGATCAGTGTTCTTCAAAAAATATCCAGTCTGTTAAACTTGACCTGTATCTGCATAGACTGCTCATTAAAATATTATAATTATCAATCACATTTATTTTTTATACATATGCATGTGTAGATAAGTGTTATCAAAATCAAATGAAGTATTATCCGGGCTTAGGGATTTAAGTTTTACCTTTTGTAATTGTTATATATATGTCCCTAATCGTGCATAAATGCTTTGTGATACAGACAGATGGCAGGTCTCTTATCATTTTGTATGCGAGTGTTTCATCTTGAGCCATGCCAGGTGGCTCGAATATTCATTTCATTTTGATAATTCCACAGATTACTCTGAAGCAATCTGAGAGCTTCACCCGGCAAGATTTATATGTAAAAATACCTCTGTCTTATCAGAATCACAAAGTGGGTTTAGGAACAGAGTGTCCCTGAAGATTCAGATTTGCCCAAATTTATGTCTGATGTCACTATGATCATTGCCAATTGATGCATACAAAGTTACCTTTCGCAGCTGATAATTATTCAGATTTGTATTTAGAGTCGCAGCAAAAGCCA
This sequence comes from Dicentrarchus labrax, assembly GCF_905237075.1. Lineage (NCBI taxonomy): Eukaryota > Metazoa > Chordata > Actinopteri > Moronidae > Dicentrarchus > Dicentrarchus labrax. The sequence goes on from NW_026136707.1 coordinate 20,775,545, forward strand.
ATACACTGTTGATACAGAGTGCAGGGCAGCTGGGTGAAGGACACCTGATAGAGGAAAAGTGAATTTCCCTCGTCCCAGTGTTAAGAGCAGAGGTCCATGCAATAACCGGGCCAAATAACAGGTCAACTGACACCACATCATTACATCAGCTCCACAGATCTGGTTTCCCACCTCTGCCCATTGAGGTATATCCAGCAATTGTGTCCTTTCGTAAGTAACTTTTATGGAGGCTCACGGAAAAGCCTCCAAGCCCAGAGGTCAGGGGCCAATGTGCTGATGGATTATGGGGTTTCACCATGCCTGGTGCTGCTGACAGGCTTTATTGGTTGGGAGGATGAGCTTGTAACCCTTTATATAATTATTGTATTAAGGCCAGTGTGCCCCTGCCTTGCTGGCACTTGTCCCTGGATCAATGTGGAGATAATTTCAGAAATGAATAGTTAGTATCGATCAGCCCCCTTAGTGATGGCTTATCAGCCACTCGGACAGGTCGCTGTAGATTATTGTGTCATTGTCATTTATGGCCTCTGTCATAGAATTTGTATTTTTTAGTTTTTTTTTAAGCAGGCCCAGTTAAAACAAAGGCAATTCAATTTGCAATGGATTTCTTTCTGTTTTTTTCTCCACCTCTTCTCCACTCTGTGGTACACAATAAGCAATAAATCACAATCGTTTGTGTTTTTATCTCCTTCTTTCCTCTGTTGTTCGTCCGACGCCCCAGTGTTGGGCTGGTCTCTGAGGACTACAGGAGGAAGGAGGAAGAGGAGGGCAAGCGTCAGCACTTGAACTCTGTCTGAGGGATTGCGTGAGCTTTGGTTCAGACAAACCAATGACCTTCAGGCCCGGTTGTTTGGAGAGAAGGGAACTTGGTGTTTTTGTTATTTAGTGTGCTTTGTGTGGCCTTAATAAACAGTCAAGAGTGGGGACACACAGACTTGGAACATCACCTCATGAGCTCCTTCGATTCATCTTGCATCTTGTTTTTTTTTTTTTTTTTTTACCTTTACAATTCAAGTAAGGTACACATACTAGAGTAAAGGATATGGCTGATATGGTGTCCAGAGCATGCAAACTAGCACACCATCTTAAGTTGCAGCTCTGCCGTAGGTGTGTTTGTGTGTTTATTCATCCAGTAGCCTCTTTGTTTGAGCAAGGCGAACCCCCCGGTGTCATGTTTGTACTTTCCCCTCTTGCCTTCTAAACTGTGAATGACAAGATGTATCCATCAGAGGGCTGGAGCTCGATTTCAATAGCAGCTCAGGGGGAATGATTCAGAGAAATGTAATTTACTCACTATTGGTCAGTTTGACCCATGACCTCATTCACTTGACACGGTTGCCATAGAAACCATTGAAAAAAGAACAAGAACAGAGTCAGATAGCATCATTTCAGCTGCTCATCCAATACTCACAGTCGAACAAAGGCAGAAAAAGGTAAAGAAAATGTATAAGCAGCAGAAAGAGAAACAAATACACCAGAACAAACTGGATTTACACCACATCCAAGATGCGGGGGTTCGTTAAACTCAGTGTTCTTGATCATTACATAATTATATCAACACTGCTATTTGTCATAACTGTCAGACACTGTCATTTTTTCACGCTACTGACAGATTAATTACACCCAATTATTTCAGAAGTGTTCTCATACTAATTAGTCATACAGTTACACAGCGCTAATAGCTCAGGGATCAAAGAAAACAAATGACTATCATACATCATTTCAATTAACCAGCATGATGGATTAATTAACACTCTGTCATTTTAATGCCCTGGGTGGTCGGATATGATGAGGGATGATCAGAGGAGGATTTTCAACTCATTAATGGGGGTGAATCCAAGAGCATTGATGTGTTTTGTAAACAGTTGCAGTTCAAAATATGAATTACATAAAATGCTCTCATTGGTTGAAATGTGAGAAACCACTCAGGAATGCGGGACTTCTATCTTTATCCCTGCACGTCACAGTTGTTATTTAAATATTTTCTTTTCTTTTTTTTTAATTACCGGCTTTATTTTTACATTTACTGATTTGAGATGCAGTAACACCTCAGTACAAGACAGACGTCTAGACAACATGTTGCTCCAATGTGACTGTTAATATTTAACTATTTACCGCAGCCTTTCCAGACCTTGATGCCCAACATAACTCCACATATGGGACCCAGGATGCAAATTATATTTGTCGCCACAACATATATTACAATTTTGTAGTATATAAACACAATTTCTAGGAGACAAGGTTGCCATAAGATGCTGTAATGCTATGTATATAATGGTATGCAAGTTGGTTTGTGGTGGTGATACAGTAGCAGGGGATCTTTAATTAAATTTTTTCAATTTTAAAATCAACATGGCTTGGGGATAATATAAGCATTTTTCATTTTCTCCATTTGTTTATCTGCTTTTTAATATTTTTTGGAATAGTTTTAAGTGATTTTCTGTATTATTTTGTGCTGACAGATGGAGCTGATATGGATATCCATCCCTCTAAAACATGCTATCACTGTACTGTAGGTGCCAAAGCACTGGCATCATTTTAACAACAGCACCTCTACAGTGTTTCACTTTCAGATATCATAGAGTTCATCGTTTGCAGATCATACGGTGTCTCATATATCTGCCCTCTTGTGCAATTGACCAATATTCTCATTAGTGCTTTTTCAACCAAAACACAGAATTAGTTTGTCCATGACAGTTTACAGCAGGTCAGCGCTGACCCACTATTTGAGGGAGACCCTCCATCAGTCTCTGCAGCTGAACATTCATCATCAGAAGACAGGACGCAGGCCTTTTACTCTGCTTGTCAATGAGCCTGCCTGCTGGATTTTTCTGACCTCAGGTCTTTTTTTACAGAAAGCAGCTCAAAATAAACAAACTGCTAGATGCTGCACATTTTTGATAGACATGTCTATATTCTCTCTAAACTTAACGGTCCATACAGAGGACTGAATATAGGATCCATACCTTTAAATCTTTCCTGCTTCACCAGGGAAGCTGTCCTTTAGCTTCCTCTCATGCCTTGTTGACCCACAGAGATTAGACAATATATGCAAATTGTTGACCTTACTAATGAAACTTTGGCATTGATTTCTAAATAGGCCATCATTGTGTTTTACTGTAGAGCCCGGTGTGGCGGCTCTCATCCAGCGTTTGGAGCTGCAGGCAACAGTTTTCCACTGCCTAATCCAACTCAATATGGCAGACACACTCACTCTTCATTTAAACAAACAAAAGCAGCACATAATGATCAGCCCTGCCATTATGGCCGATTGATTTGATCTGGTCCAGGGCGCTGTGGATTTATTTTCTTTTATGCCCATATAGATGTGTGTCACAGCCTCAATATGCATCACAAGCGTGTGTGTGTGTGTGTGTGTGTGTGTGTGTGTGTGTGTGTGTGTGTGTGTGTGTGTGTGTGTGTGTGTGTGTGTGTGTGTGTGTGTGTGTGTGTGTGTGTGTGTGTGTGTCAGTCCCTATCCAAACAAATGGAGGCGGTTTGGGCCAGAGAGCCTGGAGCACTGCTCGTCCTTTAATTGCCATTTACATACTGGGGGAATCATTAATTTCTAATTCCCCTATTATTTGTCACCACCCCCCAACCCTCCCCTCTGTCTGATGCTTGTGTCAATGTCAGGCCCCGTCAGTGTCATCAGAGTACAGGAAGTCCCACAGACAGCTCTCCATCTCCCTCAGATAACTCGTGTTTACCTTGTTGTCCTTTCTTTATGAAGGCTCACTGCAAAGTCAGTCCTTGTTCTGTGTTCAATATTGGGGCTTGTCATGTAGTGATACACAAGGAGGGTGAGGTCTGACCACAAATCAGAACAGAACACATAAGCTACACACTGAGACTAAATGATTATTTTACAGTGTGTAGGATTTGGTGGCATCTAGAGGTGAAGTTGCAGATTACAACTAACTGAACACCGCTTGCATGTGTATTTGGCGACCTGGGAATTGGAGTGGGCTGTGAAAACTACAGTGAAACTCAGCGTGAAAACATATGAATATTATATTCCATTTCTGCCAATAGATCCTATTAAATGTTACACACTGGCCCTTTAAGGTGTAAATAATATTTTCATATTGTGGCTGTTGAGATAGTTATTCTGAAGTATAAACAATTGTGTAGTTTTATCTTAATGGATCATATTTTACAGGTTGATGATATGATTTGTCTTATAAATTATAGTATTTCCCTGTGTTACTGTACCTTACAAAAAGCACTATAGAGCAACCTCTGCAGTAAAGAGTCAGTCATTGTAATCAAAGCACAGAACACTGGAGCATGCATGTAAGACATTTACAAGGAACCCAGAGTGTAATTTGTATTTGTTTGAGCTTAAATTTCATGTTCAGCAGTTATAACTGCATTCTGGCAATTAGGAGATGCTTTGAAAATGCATAAACATCAAAATGCTTTTGTTTATGATTAAGTTGGGGCCATTGAAATGAATTCCACCACTTAACTTCCAGTCAAAGGGGATTATTGAGCTTTATGATGCAGCCAGTGAAATATCAATAGTACTGGATGGGGCTGTTGGGGTTTTGCACACTGCTCTTTTGTTTGGTTGTAAATGAGCTGCATCAAATTCAATGACCACAGAAGCCATTAACAATGGACACATTGGATGAGATCCATGATGCAAACATACACACTTTCAGCACAAAAGCAGAGGATGCAACACTAGCAGAGGCACTAAAATCAAAAAAAGTGATGTAATTCATCTTATGACCAGTATCAAAAACATAATGATGAATATGAAAGACATTTCACCCCAACCCAAAGCAACATGTTCAAGCTGAATGTCTGCAGGGATTGTGACCTTCTTGTATAGATTTTACTAAGCCAGGTAAGTGCTTTGCATGTAGACATTCTCTATTGGACCTGTCGCTGGCATCAGAAGCCCAGTAGTTGCAATTACTCGCTGATCATCGCCACAAGCCAGATAATAATTAGAGGTTGACAAAATTCAGGGCCAGGTTGGAGAGCTATTGATTTCCCTATGTTCCCTCTTTGGAAGGATCAAGAAAATAAGACATGAAATTTACTGTCTTCATAAAAGTTTTAGTAAATCAGGCCATTTGAAAGGGCTATCGACAGTTTTTTCATTACCATACATAGTGTTCTCTAAAGTGTTTTTGATTATTAGCAATAAGAGAGCAGCTTTCTCCTTTGTGTCTTTCATGCACCAATAAATAATGGCTCCTTTGGAATATTTGGAGGTAATTTTAATCACCCAGTCACACATATAACCTCAGCGAGGTCATAACAGGATTACTTTCCAATTTAGCGTTGACAAAGACTGCCTTAAGCTTTCAGCTGAGAAATGCACATATGAAGGTGTGCAGAGAGGTGCGGACAGAAAAACAATGCAAAGACACATTGCTGAGGGCAAGAAAAACACATGATTATGCTCTGTAACCTTTCCCTCAAACAACATTTTAGCTAGTCTTCTGTTTCAAGTGTCAAAAGTGGCTGCAAAAGTTCCCCACAAGAAATTATCCACAGGTAAAGAAAGGCATCGAATGAGAGAATTAGAATTGACAGAGACATGAGGAGCAGGCTGACACAAAACGCTGGCGTTCTGTATGCACGCAGACAAAGTCAAAAGCAGTTGCATTTGAGTTGCTGTGCGCGCGAGAGATGTGCAGGCTGAAGCCCAGGGGGTCATTTCCCTTCCTCGATGGACAGACTATTAACTTTTTGATTGGCAGCAGGGCTGACGCTGCCTGTTCATCATTGAGCCCTGTCGATTCCTCGGCATCTGGAAACCGCACATAAATTCAAAGGCCCGAGTATGAACAGTGCGTCTCAGCATCCTCTGAAAGGGCTGCATCACATGGCCATAAAGAAAAACAGCAGCATTTCACTGACGCTGATTTCCTTGCTGGCAAAAAGTCACAGAAATAAATGACTTGGAACACTCTGCAGTGGAGAAGATGCTGAGTGCTGACAGCCTTTCTCAAAGTAGTTTTGGCGTATTTTTTTTTAAAATCCTTTTTGCTTTATTTCTCTTCTTATCTGTTGTTGACAGGGTTGTAACAAAATCTCACCCACCTGGATGCAATGATTTCAGCAATTTCTTTAGAAAAATGGCGACATCTGGCCTACAGTGGAATATTTAAGTGATAGAACTTTCCAAACTTCAGCCCTCACTTTAATTACTTGTTAGTCTTTTTATTGGGGAAGAAAATATGGCTGTCAGGGTTTATGGGGGGCAGAAAAAAGGGCTGACCTGTTTTATCTGCCCTTGCACACGCATCAGTGTAATGATGACAAAACGGGATGTTAACTAATGATTAGTAGAAATGGTTGCAGTTAATTAGTTGGTCCTTCGTTTATCGTTCCATTTGCACATTTTGGGGAGCAATCGTTATTAATTAGGGCCATCATGCCGAAAGGGGTGAGGTGGAACCCTACAGCCAAGTTAATCAGGCTGCAATGAAAGCTCCATTATCCTGCTCCGTCCCGTTGGCCTGTGATCTATTAGCATTATCTAAAAGCTGCAACGGGATCAACGACAAGGCTGAAAGAAAAAAAAAATCAAAGGGACATAAACAGGGTGGCTTTGATCGGCCCAGTTCTTGGGTCACTGGTTATATGGGAGAATCTCACATGATATCGTGTGGCTTTTTGTGTCATTGCATAAATCCAAGCAGTTGGTATTGAGTGCATTGGAAGGGGTGTTTAGTATGTGTGACTGTGGATTCGTCTGCATGGGCGGTGGAGCTGTGTTGATACAGCTCGGTTTCAGTGGCTGAGGTTACTGTTTGTAGGTGAAGTTGAGGGTAAAACAGCCACTTTGGTTAAGGAAGTTCTTAATAGTGTGTAATCTGTTGTCAGCAGAATGGCAGCAGAACATACAAAGAGTTTTAAGAAACAACTGTAGCTGGAAAAAAATGAATCTAGTGTTCGAGTCGTTAGGATAAGGTTGTCAATATTCCATAGAAACCTTTTTAAAAGACCAAAACCAACAATGATTTGCCTGTGTAAGTGAAGCCCAATATGGACACAGTCCCACACACACCGTTCTGCTTACATGAAGGACATCAACTGTGTGTTAATTCGCGGTTGAAAATAGTCACTAACAAATGCAAACATTGCTCCTCTTTGAGTAATGTTTGCTAAAAACTACAGTGCCCAGCTGTTTTACAAAACTACTGAGGCATTTTTAAAAATGAAACTTTATATTTTATGACCTTTTTGTTTAGATTTACATGTTCAGTTGCAACAAATGGACTTGCGACTGAGAGCCAGGGTAGGAAAGTCAGAGAGTATTAATGCATTGTAGTGTCTGGTATTCTCATGGATTGGTTGACAGTAAGAAACCAATAGAATAATTGTCAGCCTTAAGCTTTAGTATTATAGTATATTATAGTATAGTTTTTAACTGGTAAAATATAGTTATTCTCAATGAAAGTGAGATATAATAAAACTAAAACAAGTAAAACCTAAATTAGAAACACTGGAAAAAAGCCCATCCTTTTGGCTTTTAGAAATGTACAGAATACTAAAATAATAATAAATAATAAATAATAAATAAATAATAATAAATAATGTGTAAATCTGACTTGCAATATGTATAGAATCTTTGCACAGAGCAAATCAAGCATATCATGCTGTTATTGTTATCATATTTTCCACCAAATGTACTATCTAATCTCTGCACCACTGCATCGAATGAAATTACATGAACTAATCACATTCTCCTTTCAAAGTAATTACCCTGAAAGACACATTAGCTCTCTGTATTATTGAGTTGCTAAACCTGCAGGTTTGCAGTAATATGAGTAAATGTAAATGTTCTCAAATTCCTGCAACACTGTGAGCTGATTATGCTTGAGACTTAGTACCATGAAATACTGGGTGCATTCATTACAAATAACCAGGGACTGGCCACCAAAGTGTAAAGGAGGAAATCAATGCATTTTCCCAGCTTATTTCATGCAAATGAGTTCTGAAGGAAACTGATATGGTTAAGGCAAGGTTACAGAAAGAAAGAGGGAAAGGCCAGTGTCCCAGAGAAATCAATGGAATAAACTTGAGAAATGATTTAGATAGAGCAGATATGAACATTGAAATAAACAAATAACCTTAAAGGAAATCAATCATATAATTTAAAGAGTAAACGGCTTGAACCGGGGTGATCTCCCTCATGGTTTAGACAAATGGAGGATTTTTAATTTCATCATTGATATTATGCCAGACTTGGAGATTTTGCAGATGGTTGCAACCAGGAGGAGGGGAGAAAAATCAATTGAGTCTAGTACTGTGGTCTTAAGAGATGTTAGATATTTACAGCATGGAGGTATGGAGCCTTGTATAAATTTACATTTTAAGAGATAAAAGACCTCTGTATTTTATCTTGTTATTGATAATAGAAACTGTCGACTTTTATCCTGTCCCATCTCAGGGAAGCCTAGCTGTCTGCTCAATGTGTTTGTGTATGTGACCGAGACAGGGGATGAGAGTGTGTTTGTGCGCATGAGAGGGAGAGAATACGAGAGACAGAGCAGTGGTCTGAGGCAATTTCAAGCCTTTATTTTCTTGATACACAAAAGGCAGGCTTTGTGTGCGGTTGTTTTTTTTTTTTCTCCACCTCTCGCTTCCACGTCAAGGCAATCGAGGTGGCATAATTGCATCAGAGGTCCAGAAATATAGGGTTGCAATTTAGAAGGAGGATGAGAAGAAGAGGAAGAAGAGGAGAATGAGAAAAGAGAGTGTGTAGGTGTAGGTGTGTGTGTGTGTGTGTGTGTGTGTGTGTGTGAGTGTGTGTGTAGGGAGGGTAGGAAAGGCATCTCAGACAGGTTCATTTACGACTGGAACAGGGACAGAGAGGTTAAGACATTGTGACAAGAGACAAAGTAAATGTATATGTAAATGCAAGAGGTTGTTATCACTCCTAAAACACTATGCAGCTTTTTTACGCTTTAGAGACCTAAATTATATTTAGGCCACATAAAATCCAATAGTCCAACTGTGACCCACTGCTATGTAAATGGTTCAGGTAATTCTTTAAAACACTGCACTGGTGGCCAAACGGTGGGAGCAAATAACAACAAAGTGTTTACATCATTTGAATGATTTAGGACTACTTGGAGCGATCACTTTAATAGACTCCAGTGTGCTGGCACAGACTTCCAGGTTACAGCTTTCCCTGCTCTCTCTCACTGCATTTCTACACAGACTTAACAAGAAGCACTTGGAAAAAGGACAAAAATAAATGAAGTTCTTTCTTTCAGATGTCCGGCTTTGTATAGTCTAGATGTCCACTTTGGAGGATTTGATTATGCAATTCGCTAATGTACACCTCAAGTCCTGTGATAAGCCATGAGGCAGATTACATGGGACTATACAACATGTTGTCAAGATAAATCTATGATATAGCTTGCAGTGCGTACATAACTTCCTGTGTGCCACATGATTGTTCTGAATAAACAGATGCTCGGTCAAATGTACACCCTCAAAGCTGCTGTGATCAATATTCTTATAATGACAATGGATCAGATGACTGTGTGATGTGAAAGAGGTCGTTCATAGTGACAGATAATTATCACCCGACTCTGCTTTATCACTCAGCTCTATATGCTCAGCATTTAAGTGTCTTTGTTTTGGTTAAGTCTCATCACTCTTAAAGAATCGTTTTTTGGGCACATTTTTCAGTGCAAAAGCCCACCCACTACCTGCCCAACAAAGTATTTAAAGGTCCACTGTGTAACATTGAGGAAGGTCTATTGGCATACCTGGAATATAATATTCATAGGTATGTTTTCATTAATGTATAATCACCTGAAAATAAGAATTGTTGTGTTTTTGTTACCCTAGAATGAGCCATGAGCCTCTTCCACTGTGTCCACAAATGTTGAACCGTTATGTTTCTAAAGAACGGACACCGGCCACCACTCACTTTGTTGAGGCAAGGGGGTTTCAGTTGGTTGCAATCTGCAATCTCACCGCTAGATGCCACTAAATCCTTCACACTGGTCCTTTAACAAGTAAAGAGACCGATACGTTGGTAGAGACTGAGCTAAAATGCCAGATCGGAAACAGGACAGTAAAAAAGTTGCATTATTCCTTTAAAACCCTTAATTAATGTATCTCCCTAGCTCTTTGCTCTTAATGCACTCCTTACTTTTGGTCCCTATAATTTTTGCTGATTACAAAACTGAAGTTCATCCTACTGCTTTATTACATTCAAGTCACCTTGGAATCTAACAACATATGAGCTCTTAGCTAAACTGTAAAATAAAACAATGCTCTCTGCTACATGTTTGGGAGTTTAATGCAAGGACTGTACATTTCTGACAAACAGATATAAATATTCTACTGTTGGCTGTGATCAGTCAGAGGCAGAGGAATCAGCAGCAGTAAGAGGCAGACTCATTTGGTTTGCCACCAGCACGCTTTTTCCTTTTTTTCCCACCCCGATTGCCTGCTGTTAAAAGAGGTGTATCCAGCCACCCCTTGTCCACTTTAATTTTTAATTACCATCTTCCGCTCACCTTTGTTATAGTCATGACACGCTCGCGTTAAGCCGTGTACAGCAGGCAGGCAGGCTGGAGAGGGAGGGGTGAGGGGGGGCCTACGCTTGTTCTACCGAACAGAATGGCTGGATTCACTTCTCTAATTATGCAGGTAGACATGCTCTGGGGTGAACTCTGGTACCAACATGCTGCCTCTGACATGGGATCAGGGCCCCAGGGCTGCCGGTGAGGCCCGCTGGAGGATAGGGGGGTTAGGAAGGTGGGGTGAAGGATGGGGTTGGGGGGGCATTCAGAGAGACAGCCGAGGATGAAGAAGTAAATCTGCACAAGAATGAATAAAGAGGGACAACTGAAATGGTGGAAATTAGCACCTGTGGTTATTTTTATTCAGTGACTGACAAGACCTAGCCTAACCTCTTAGGAAAGCTGGTTTGCTTTCTAGGCTGGTTGGCGAACAAAAAAGGTTGTAATGCCTGTCTGACTACTATTAATCATTATATTGAACCCAATATAAAAAATATATTTAAAATTTTAACACGTCAATAGACTCAAAGGTAGCTTAATCACACCATATTGCATGAATTCGACTTGAGTCAAAAGCTGAAATAGCAGCTAGTGACATCTGCTAACCTTAAGCTAGTTACCGTTAGCGGGAGTTTAGCTAGGGTATTTTTCTCCACCATGACTGCATTTACAGGGGTAACTGCCTCATTTAGGTATCTGGAATAACTCACATAATTCAAAACATGTCAGTACATGAAATTAAAAATGTTTTGTTTACACATAAGATAAAAACAAATCCGTTTTAGCTAAGGCTAGCTGCCTCTCACCAAATAGCGTTCAATAAAGCGCTCATATTTTATCTGCTTAGTGGTCTTTTAACAACAATGCAGTATGTGACAGCAGCTTTAAGGGTCCAGAAATCACAGAGGCAGTTTGTTTTTTAGCTCAGCTTTGTTACTGCAAATTTAAAATGCCTTTTAAAATGTTTCCACAAAAATTACACACTTCAATGGCATAATATTAATTGTAAAACAGAGCATTTAATAAACCAAAATTTGTATTAATTAATAAGAACATGCTTGGTGTGAAGGTGCCTTTAGAGAGAGAGAGAGAGAGAGAGAGAGAGAAATACACAAGAGATTGCAGAAGTATAGTCCCTACTCCCTCTAGTCTCACATGAATATGGAGAAGTGTAATCAAGCATGTGAATTAACACATCTTGCTAAGCATGTATAATTGATATGAATTGATCCTTGTCTGCACTCCACAAACCCTCCATTGCTATGCGTGCGACTGAGCGTTTGCATACGCGCAGTGGAGTTAGGTAGAGGGAGAGAGTCAGGAGTGAGCTTGCCATTAGTGCCAGCCAGTTTAATGGGGACAGTAATTGATGGGTCAGCATGTTTCAGAGTGGCCGCTAAAGCTTCGTTAATTGTCATAAGAAGTTCAAATTGATTGGGGCCGCTGCATTAGTACATACAGCGGAATTGATGAATGTTTTGTTCTGAAATGAATGCACGTAATGGATGGCTTGGTGTGGCACTTTATTTATTGAATTCATTAATGCAAGCCTCGGGACAAGAGTGATGCCAGTGGCCAGAGGGAGAGAGAGAGGGAGGGAGGGAGGGAGAGAGAGAGAGAGAGAGAGAGAGTTCAGGTTATGATACAGCAATTTGTGTCAATGAAGTGATATCAACCTGTGGTACACCCACATACTGTACAGTATATATAAATAGTGTAAAAAAAAGTGTGTATGCAAATGGAGAGGGAGGAGAAGCAGAGAATGAGATTTGCGCTGATCTCATGTGTTTTAACCTTTTTGTGTATTCACCCATATGGTGGCACCAGAGAGTACGAACTGGCTGTGTAGCCCCTTCATTCTATCCATTATCTAAAAAAACAATACAAACAAAACATATTTAGAGGGATCTTTAGAGGGATTAGATACTAAAACAGGCCAACCTTGCACAGATCAAGGGGCCCAAGGAGTCAGCCTGAGCCTCTGTTTAAACTGATTAACATTTCTTGTTGAAAAGTATAAAAGCTTAATCAAGTGGAGATGTCCCGATCACAGTGTTTTCCCTTTGTTTTCCTTGTATAATCTGATATTTATCTGAATAATGATTATGTTCATACAGTACAGCTGCATATTTGCATACTGAAGCTACATTGATCCTACATTCAAATTATTGTTATGTAAAATGTGTCTGCTGGAAGCTTAATTCCTTTGTGGTGCCCATATGATGATTGTGGGGTTTGTGTTGATCCTCCCCTAAAAACATTTGATGTTATTTGACAAAAAATATATATTATTAAAAACCCCACACAGGTTGTAGTTTTTCCAGTCTTGAACAGGATTGGGATTTATTTATGTATTGGATATAAATTAATATTGTTTCTAGGACAGCAACAGTAAAGTTAACAAAAGCAAAGACACTATAAACTCAATAATATCTCACTGGAAACAAATCTGACTATATATATATATTCCTGACCTCAGACACACAGACATCAGTCAGTATCAGTCCTTCCTCCTGACAGTTACAGATATACTGCATACAGACAGCTTTCCGTTGATGGTTTCCTATAATATTCTGTAGTGTCCCACAGTTTTTCCTGTAACATCTGTACAGTTTCAGTGTGGAAGATGGAGTCTTTTTGTGTCCAGAGTAAACAAAATACTAAAGTTCAGGTGTAACTCCAGGGGCCCTTCATCTCATATTCCTTCCACTATACCGTATCATAATATAAATTAGTCTTTTTGTTTAGTCACATGCAGTCTTAATATAATACATTGCATTTTGGTTATAAACCTTGGCTATCAGAAAGTGGAGCCGCCCTCTGGGGTTATGTTGTGTGTTTGTTTAACACAGCAGCTGAGAGAAGTTACAAGCAACCAACTTCCATCTAATCATGTTAAGAAGAGGAAGAAAACAAGAAATTTACCCCTCAAATGGAAAAGTGGAGCCTCTTAACCAGGCCACAATTGTATTTACAGACCTTGCATTGTACTGCTGGACCAAAGTGAACCAAAAAAAAAAACACACAGAGAGAGAGAGAGAGAGAGAGAGAGAGAGAGAGAGAGAGAGAGAGAGACACACACACACAGGGGGGGGGGGGGGGGGGGGCAGTGAATGAGGACACACAATTGCACACACAAATACTCAAAAACAATAGTGCACAAAACAGCTTACACCATTAACAAGATTACATCCTAAACCATAAAGGGATGTTGTAACAGCATAAACATAAGCTTGTCGACATGGCCATGGCAGGATAATAGCCGGAGGGAAAGCAGCGGTTTAACCTTTACAAAACTGAGACTATGAGCTGGTTGCTTTGAGATCGCTGCTTGTATTGCCGAAGCTGTGGATTGTTTAACCTCCTTTTTTGAAATATAAATAGATTTTTACACACTAGTGCATTATTTACAGAGATCACCTTGCATTCAATTCAATCTGGATACACAAGCTCAGCACATGACTTTTATGTTTATGTTTCATTGGAAAATATGTCAGTATTTTTAATGCACCCGGGCAGCGAGCCAATCCGGGTGCTCATAAAAGCGTCCTGGTCCTTGGTGCCACACAAATAACCATGTAAAGCACTGTACGATTACAGCGGGGATAAAAGAGAGATGGAGAAAGCAGACAGTAGCTCAGTGACGAAGTGTAACACAATTAAAACAATAAAGTCTCACAAATGAACATGTCACTGTGGAACCTTTCAATTAGGCATCAAAGTGGAGGCCCCCCTCTGAGGTGCTTCCACCTATTCTTCCTGTCGCGCAACACCGTAATAACTCCCCCTCGCCCGTCGACTGGGAACCTATTTGTATGCGTCTGTGTTTCCTCCTCACACAGCGGCATGGTCGGACGCTCTATTAATCTTTCTATATGAACAGTTACTGGCGCTGATGAAATTGGGCCCAATGAGGCGAGCCTCCAGTGGCCGGGATAGGCCCCATTCATCTTGATTTGATTCGCGCGCTGACACTGGAGCACTCTGATGACAGAGGTTAAGTCAGTGAGTGGCCGTTGCCTTCTTGTTTGCTCTTTCAACTCCCCACCTTTAACCACCCGCCGCCCGCAGAAATGAGAGGTGGGAGAAGCAGGAGGTGTCTCATGTCGATGTTATGGGGGCACAAACTGGAACATCCGATAACTCCCACACGGCTGATTTCACCCCCTGTCACCAGCCGGCACATCTCAAACAAATATATACAGCAGCGGCACTTCTCCTTGATAGTGTGTGACTTCAACAGATCAGAGATAGATGGGGGAATAGAATCAGCTGCCTGACAAGCGGCACCTTCTCTCATCCAGCAATTTCACAGTGTCATTTTGGGATTATTTCATTACTTGCCATGATCCATGACTGAAACTCATTTTGGCCCTGAGTGCTCAGAGAAAATGTGTGACATGCAGTTGAGAAGAAGTGAGAGATGGTTGCAGAAAAAAACTGGGAGTACTTACTATTGAGCCATTTGAATAATTAAACCTCAACTCCTTAAAGTATTCATAGGAAAACTTTGGGCAGTCACCGGATACTGTGTTTTTCTTGGACGGAAATGTTTTTTTGTCTTGTGGTGCGGCTGTTTATTTGTGAACTGCAATACATGTTTAAGTAATTAACATTGTAGCAGCGGCTGGCTAGTGATACCAAATTGTCTGTTTCCATGCTTCATCAGCCACTGAGACAGCCCGTTCAGCCAGGGCTATGATGTCAGCGAGGAACAGGTCCAAAGGCCTGTGGCGGCTTGTAGCACTTCGCCCTCCAGCACCTCTCGGCTGTGCGAGGTGCCTCTCACGTTACAGAAGGATTCCAGTCAGAGGACGTAGGAAGTATCGCCACATTAGCTCCATTAGATTAATTAAGAATGTTTAATTTCTAAAATGGAGCATGAGACGGAGACATGACTCACAGCTTGCCATTTCCGTTCTATCTTTAAATAAAAAAAAAGGGAAACCTACTTAATGGTTTGGCATGTGCAGAGGCAACATGATACCGTGCTCATTTTCAGTGCATGCGACTTATTGGCACTTTATGAAAACTAGCTGCTCGCGTTGAGGAGCATGAATGATGAGGTGGCTCTTTGAAATAGGAGCGTCCGCTGAGAGTGCACGCACACACATTCACAGACACACAGAAAGCAGAGGATTACACATAATCTTCAGAATCATGAGTGTTGACACAATGTACCTACAGTAGACGCCATTCATCCTTTATTCGAGCGTAATCACCTCAAAATGTCGTAGTGGATGTATTCAGCTGCGTGCTAAGAGGCTTTGTTTATGCTAAATTCATCCTTCACAAAACTCTATCATACCGCTTTTCATGGGTTTGAATGGGGGTGATTCACACCAATGAGAGATTACCACCGTAGGCCGGACTGCTACCTTGTCAAATGCCTGCACACACTCACATCTGAGACAATATGTGTATACATCCACCACCGGTATTGTTACCTCCCAGTCGGGGGGCACTATAAACCGCTTAGACATGGAGAGCTTTACTGCCTTTATAGCCTCACTCCCCTAAGTCAGCAAGGGAGACTGGGGGACCCTCGCTGACAAGTACACACAAATGGACACACATCATTTCATGGAAGTTTTTTAGTTTGCTGTTCCTAACATCCTGTGTCAGTTAGGTGTTTCCCAGGAAAAAAACACACTGAAAATGCATTTATTTTTCCAGCAGCTACAAAAGGAGTTTGTTTAAGTAAAAAACAAGAGCAATGGATGCTACCTTTGAAAAAGTTCTTTGTGATGTTTTTTGAGCTTTTTGTTCATTTTGTAGTTTACTTATTTTTAAGAATACCTGGCCATACATACACAAATACCCGCACTCATACAGTTATCCTGAAAAGTGCATGATGTACTCTGGAAATAATCCTACAAAACATGCCATGTAAGATCATAAAACTCTCACACCACTTCAAGCGACGTGCTGTAGACTGATAAATCAGAGGTAGCTGTGGTCTGAGAACCATATGGAGACAACCCCTCATTTGCATGACTCACCCATGTGATGTGTGTTAAGTGGGGACTGGGGAGCTACAGTATAGGAAGTGGTTTGGATTATGACGACAATGAGCGGTGCTATATTTTTTGTTAGTCAAGTTGTTGCGTATGTGAACTGGATGTTGAAATTATGCGAGGCTCAATGTAGCCCAGTATCCTTGGAATTACGTCCATATTGGCTAAATGAAAACATATTTGACTGCTGATAAGAGACAGGATGTAAACCACAGTCTGCAGTGCTGTAGCAACGTCACGCTGCTTCCGCCTTAGCTTCTTAAAAGGGCAGTCATTATCTGAATTAAACGTCTTCAAGGGTTCTTAGTAACTGAAACCTGACCTGAGATCTGAGTTGTTGCCATGTGTAATTAAGCCGGGTGGGGTCCTGTTGTATTGTTATAGTTGTCAGGTCAATGTGTCTAATACAGTACTCAAGGGGATCCATGCAGACTAATTATTACAGAAGAAAAAGTAGTTTTTTTGAGGAGGCGTGGAGTATGAAGTGTGAAAATCAGGGGAAAAGTATATATCTGCTAGTGATGATGTTCTCAACCAAATTTAGCATCAAGTCTAATCATCCTTGGTTCTGGTTTGGGTTGGGTCTTTCTTAATTTATTCATTTACATATTGCATGAAGTTTCAGATCTGGTCTGAAATTTAAGACCCGTCATGACCTCTTTGCTTTTTTTAAGGAAAATGTCAACACACTTTTCCAAAAAGAAAAGAAAAGAAACAGAAAGTGCAGCCTGGTTGTGTGTGATGCATTTATCCAAACACGTTAGGAAATGTTCATTTTAAAAAAAGGGAGAACAGAAGGGCTGATCCAATTGTTTGCAAAGAAAGTTTTGAGGCCTGTGGCATGGTAAAGAGCACTGATATGAGTGTTCCTTAAAGCCCAGTACCTTACCTAAAAGGTAAGTCTGTTGGAGTTGGAGGAAATCAAGAAATTTGGTCAATGCTCTTAAATAACACACCTAACCCAAGCAGATTTCTGGAGCCTGATCAGAATACAATGAGATAAACAGAAATTATGGACAGCCTATCTCTTTTTGCTTATCTTAACCAAAGCTGTTAAATTACTTCAACTCAAATTTCAGCTACCATTTTCATTAACACACAAGGGAGTGTTTATGTCCAGCTGTCACATAAATCTGTTTGCTGTGAAGGATCATAATGCTCACATAATCAGCAACTATAACAAACAGTCTGCAGTCTTTCAGAGTATGCACTCATTTTACAACATTTTATGAGATGGCTTTGGTAGGGGTGCTAGCAGTGACACATTGTGTCTGTAAGGCAATTATCCTCTGTGTGTGTGTGTGTGTGTGTGTGTGTGTGTGTGTGTGTGTGTGTGTGTGTGTGGGTGATGTGATGTGACATCAGGGGCTGGACAAGCTTTGGTAAGAAAGTGTGTGTTGGGGAAACCTGGCCCTCTGAGGTTTGGCTCTTCTGACTGCACTGGGCCAGATGGGGATAATGGAATGTCATTCTGTCAGCTCCTTGGCTGATTAGGGAGTGTTTGTTATTTATTGATTGTCTTTCATGGCGAATTATCTATGCACAGGTCAGTGCCAGCATTTTATTCCTGGAGCTCTGATGGCCAACCATTCCCATCCTCACACAAAATCAATGAGTACAAATAAAATGGAATTTTAAAAATGGGGGGAAATTAGCAAACATCGCAGCGCGGCCGCTGTCATGCATATGTTAGCGGTGATCGCACGCAGGCTGACATGAGCCTTGCGTTGTCATGAAAGTGCACTCTCGCCAAGCATTCAATTTTAACAGCAGTCATGTCTCATCCTCTTTTAGTCCTGTCTGCACATTTTCAACCCTAATCACCATGCAAATGTGTGATATCTGCACATGACATCTTGACCATATTTATCATTAGTATAGCACTGACAGCATCCTGACTGGCCGTATTGGCTTATATTGTCATTTCACATACACACACTTGGTTGTTGCATCTTTCTTAAGAAATGATATGGAAAACAAGAGTCTATAGCCATGCTAGCAGCTCTGTGAGGTTGTACGTTTTGGCAAAGTTTGAACTAAATACCAATGCCAGCATGCTAACATGCTCACAGTGACACTGCTAACGTACCGATGCCAAGGAAGCCGGCTATAATGTTTACCATGTTCATCATCTGAGTTGAACAGAGACTGCCCTCCCCATTTGTTTACATTCGAGTGACCAAGCCCTCTATTGGCTGATGGAATCGTGATTCCTGTTTACCTAGAGCAGGGGTTGATCCAGAGGGGCTGCCACCACTTTAAAATGCCCGGCATCCCCAGTGTAGTGTCAATCAATTTAACAGATTGGTTCAGAATAATTTTAACATGGTGAAAAACGGAAATGAACACGTAATTTAATGATCTGTTATGGCCACATTTTGGCTCAAGTTGATTAAAAAATATTATTATATTTAGAAAAATTCTTGAAGATTTGAAAAACAAATGGTAAATGGACTGCGCTTATATAGCACCTTATAGTCTTCTAACCACATAAAGCCCTTAACTCTACAGGTCACATTCACGGATTTAACACTGGTGCTACACAAGATGCCAACTGCTCATCAGAAGCTAACCCATCCACACACACTCACACACCAATGCCAAAGCATCAGGAGCAAATTGGGCTTCAGTGACTTGCCCAACGACACTATGACATGCAGAGGGAGAAGCCGGGGATCGAACCGCCATCCTTCTGATTAGTGGATGACGCGCTCTACATCCTGAGTCACAGCTGCGACAATTTATTGATTTCTAATAATTTATTGAAAATTCTATTCAATTCTTTGAAAATATGTGTGGACCAAAGTAGTGCCATTCCACTAGCATACACTTTTTTTTGGTCTGATTTTGAACTGTCCACGCTGTACATGTGGAGTGACTATTGGTCAAATTGAGCCCTTAGATTGTTATACATGCTGATTTCTAGTGGACCTATTTAGCATGAAATTACTGTAACCTTATTTTGCTGTGGACTCCCCCCTTTAAGGTCTTAAACACCAGTGACTTTAAAGAATGACCTCATGTTATTGCACTGCATCTGCAATCCACTATTCTACTCTTCATTTATTTAGTTCATTTCTCATTGACAGACAACAGCTACTATTTATGGTGCTAGAGAGTCAACAACTGTCAGGCCTGCGTCGCCTTTACACACACCCATTCTCTTCCTCTTTCTGACTTTCTGTGTTGTCTGTGATGTTTGTGTGCTTGAGATGGATGTAGCCCTCTTTATTAGATAGCATCAGTCTTTTGTCTGACGACTAGAATTGCACAGTGGTGGCTGTCTGTGCTGCTGCACTGGATTTCGCTTCAGCCCTCCGAGGCCGATCGCTTAGAGGCTTTTTGTTTAACCTGGCGGCCATGTGATGGGGCCCACTTGGCCTCGTCATCCCGAGCATAAAAGGCGTCGGTGTCGGGCCTTCTTCTCAGACCACACGGCTGTCCCAGCCGCATTGACTTTCTGTCAGTGCCTGCCCGCTTATTGTTTGTGAGTTTGATTAAAAAAAGGGAAAAAAAGGAAGAAGAAGGAAGACGAAAAATGCAATTACTCAAGTTGGAGGAAACCGAATGCAGACCTCATAGAGATAATCACAGACTAATGTGACATTCCTCCATCACCACAGCAACCAGAGAAAAGCCTCTGAGCTGCAGAGAAGTAGTATGAGGGAGAAAAAAAGGGAAAACAGTGCTGTGCTGTACAGGCTGTACAGATTCCACATCTTCTGTAAAGTGTTTTTGGATGTCCTTCGCTTTTGTAGAAGTGTAATGGCTTGTTGTGCACAAATGGATTTTTATGAAGCATCACAGCTGCATCTGTTCCACTTTGCATCCATTAAACTAGCTGAAGCTACAGTATTGTGCGCTACATCTGGGCGCTAAGAAGTGTCTCCGCCACATGACTGATGGTCACAGATGGATACGGCTCCGCCTCCATAGTGGAGATGCAGTAAAATCAGACTCATTTTGCCATAAGAATGAGCAATATGGGGAAGACAAACACCAAAAATGGGTAGGAAAATGGGAAGAACGGGAAAAAAAAACATGTGTTACTTACGCAGACACACACTCACTTACACTCCAAGTTAGTGACTGCGGGTGGTATATCTGTGCGTGGTGCGTCTCTTAATTTCTGCCGAGTAAACAGCTTCCAGATGCAAGAGTTTCCTGCTGGCCCCGCCCAGTCCAGATGCCCAGTCTGCCAGCAGATCTGCCTCAAATTGGGCACATTCGAGCAATCATTTAGTTCCCATCTTCCTGAAGGGGAACTTTTATTAATAAAGCCTTTTCATCTCTGTATCTTTGATTAGGATGGGTGGTGCTGGGGGGTTGGGAGGGGATAATGGCTTAGTCATGTGAAAGCAGGTTGGGGGGGGGGGGATCACTGTTTTAAGGGAAACTTGTGTTGGGGGAGGGAGGTGTTGTTGTTTTTTAATGTGTCTTACAGTACAGTGGAAGGAAGCCGGTGATAGGAAAGAAAAAGGACATCCTCTCTTGTACAGTAAGTGGTTCCAGGTTATCCGACCCCCATACTTACTCGAGCATGTTGCCCTCAGCCACAAACTCAAGAAACTCCTACGACGCTTCAAATCACCCGTACACGACTGCCTCTTATCTCAAACTGGAGGGTTCTAATTATATTTTTGGCGGTTTTGTAAATAAGGTTGAAAATGAGATGTCAGTGTTTTGTGTGTGTGTTTCTTTAATCCTACTCATTACATGCTCATTAAATCCAGTGATGTTTTAATGATAAATGGCGAGTAAACTGCAGTTTGGTGATCAAACAATATAGTAAATAAGAGAAATACAGTATATTCAGAAAGAGCACTGAATGGCTCTTTATATCTCCTCCTCATTATAGTAAAACTAATGTTAAGTTGGTTGTGTATTTTGAATTTATTGTATGTCATAAATTCACACTGTGAATTCTCAGAAGACACATATAACTTCACTACAATTATCATAAACCAGTGGTTTATCAGTGGACCCCCATTAGGGGTCGCCAAAGCTTCACTGGGGGATGCGTGGCCTTCTTAATTTTAAGAGGTGCAAAAAAACGTATAATGTAGGCCTACACAATAGGCCTGTATCTCAGCATTTGGTGGATTTCTGTGAAGTTGGTGTTATTCTTGTAGATATAAACTTTAAAGATCTGAACACACTAGTATACAACCCCAGAAGCGCCCGTCGTTCCCGGTTCGCGCC
This sequence comes from Dicentrarchus labrax, assembly GCF_905237075.1. Classification (NCBI taxonomy): domain Eukaryota; kingdom Metazoa; phylum Chordata; class Actinopteri; family Moronidae; genus Dicentrarchus; species Dicentrarchus labrax. Next base: position 20,797,278 of record NW_026136707.1, read on the forward strand.
ACAATTCATTCAATTCACTTTAGTTTTTTATTCAGTTTTTGAGAAGAGCCGGAGAGAGGTGTGCAGGAGAGTTTCCCGATGAGTGCAAAGCGTTCAAAGTGTTGTGGAGTAAAGGCAGTTTTCACATTGAAAAAATAACAGAAGAAAACCTGTAATGGAATTTTGTTTTTGTAATTCAATTATCTCTGGCTTTGATGAACTTTGGGACTGTGGGATTTCGGGGGTTATTTTGTGCAAATTTTTAAAATATAAATTTGATTTTTAGCTTTAGAGGTTGTATTTGTGTTCTTATTTTAATGTTTTATGTCATTCAATGTAGGGTGTGCATTCTGCTGTATGTGCATCCTTGTGGACAGTTTGGTTTAAAACCTCCAAAACAACAAAAAGCTACTTGACTGACTATCTTAAATGCCAGGAGAGAGACCTGGCTGGCACCCCTATATAAATAAAATATAAAAAATTATACGCCACCATATCAAACTGTTACAGTATGCAGAAAAAAACGGCTTATTCTAAGGTAAATAAAACACAATGATGCTGATTATACACTAATGAAAACATACCTATGAATATTATATTCAATTTCTGCCAATAGAGTGCCAAAACTGAATACTATCTGAATGATTAGCTAGAGATAGGTAGGGAACGTTTTTTTCTTTTTCTTTTTCCCTTTTTTAATCAGGGTGAACTGACCCCTCACTTACTGTAACATACTTTGTAACACTTGTCACAGTAAAATCCCAAGTAAACTCCTCTATATACGTATTTGCTAATAAACAGACAGATAAACAAAGATAGAAAATGAGAGGATAGAGGTTTTTAGCTGCTTAATGTTTGATGACAGTGAGTCCCGGCTCTGCCTGACTGCGGGTCAGCCACAGGGATGGCCTTGTGGTCGCCTGATTCCCATTTCAGCATCGCTGTCCTCCTCCTCTGCCCCGACCAGCCGTCACTTTCCATTTGAGCCTGCTGTGAAATGCTGACATCCTCAAAGACATATAGGATTCCATTATTTTCACTCATATGAGGGTGCCACACTTGATTCAAGCAGAGCTGTCATGGCAAACCCTCCCCCTGCACACACACACATAAACACACACACACTTCCCATCAACCTGCTCACCTTGAAACCCTGCGATTCGCGGCAATGAAAACGAACTAATTCTGATGTGCGCGTATGATCCCTCTCCATTTAGCCAATGAAATCTTTTATGCAATTGCTGACTTACCTCCCTGGTCTCTATAAAGCAGCCGAGAGCCATGCAGCTCATAACGCTGCCACTGTAAATCAGACAGATTTAATTTCAATTTCATTTCAAAGGGTTAGCCATCAATAATTAAAAGGATGTGTTTATGACTTACAAAGATCATAATTAATCTGCTCCAGGGAGAGAGGTTTTACACAGATTATATCCATCATGTTCTGTTTGGCTCCTTACAGGCCACGGCATGGCAGAGGGGAACATTGATTAAGATGTGCTTAGTGGATTATAAGCTGCTGTTCCTCGGGCAAGTCATAAAGAATAAAAGCAATCTTTTACCTTTCTGCTAAAGCCCATACAGTTTTAACAGGCTATGATTCATAAGCTTGTTCATAAGCAGCCTGATTCATAAGCAGGGTGGTGGATGTGGGAGATTAGTTTATGACTCGCCTCACATTTGGCTGTGTGTGATTAATTCAGCAGGGATCAGATGGGTGGTTACAGTTTTTGTTTTCTTGTAGAGATTATTTAAATCTTGTGTTCTACATTGTTATTTATTCTCAGTTCAGCAACAAATGTGGGTTCCTTCCACAGGCGTATTTGGGACCTACTAATTTCAAGGTGCTGCTGAATTGTCCCTTCCAATATTTTTCGTGAGCCGGTAAGATCCATTCAGAGTAGCCAGGTTTGAGAATTATACACATTGCTGGCTGTGCTGGCAGTAGTAGTAGTGTCTTAATAGTTTGAAGCAGTTAGTATTCTAGTTTAAACATTTCAAACATTGCAGAATTAAAAACATATTTGCTGGATACAACTAACACCAGTCAGCTGATATTATACTTACATTTCGAGTGTCAGACATGGCAGTAACATCACATCCTTGTTTTTATGAAGATCCAAAGTGTAGTGAAGTAACAGCTTATCTTATTATCTTTGACGTCACGTGTAGGATTAATATTTATCGAACGACATCCACATCCCTCCTCTTCTTCACGAGTGGCTTGGGAGTTTAGTTCTTATTGTACCGGTCAGTATTTATGGACATATGTACTGTATGGTAAATTAGTGGCAGCTTGTCCAACTGATTACTCTGTTTGTGAATATCATTTATTATTTTATCAGTACAATCCTGGTAGCTGCAACCTGACCACACAGATACAGACGGATGAGCTCTGACGTTACAGTGAAATGCCTGGCTTTAAGTTCATGAGCTATGTAAAAAATAAAGTTTTTTACACAGTTTTGAGATGGTTTAAAGATGAATGGATTAACGTTATTGATGTTAATGTTAAAGCATTGATGTAACTGCAGAAATGTTTGAGTTGTGTCTAAATCAGCAGACTGAAATAAGGACAGAGAATCTCATATCTATCATATCTAAATTTCTAATGATTAATTTTAGTCTCAGATTTATATTATTAAAATAAATTGTAAAATACATGTGCATATTGTCTATCTGGGAAAAACATCTTAATCACAGTTCACCAAACCTACGCCCTTGGTTCCTTTCACATCGTAAACCTTGTGAAAAAACAGGATCTCCTCTCACTCTAACATATTTTCTTGCAGACTGTACATAAAAATGTTTTTCCTTAGGAGAATGTCTTTTTAGTCATTGAAACTTTAATCAAGTGGATCTGGTCCATTGTTCTTGAGCTAAACAGCAGCCAAACTTGGCAATCTTTAGAAATACATTGAACTTGTTTCATGGTGAGTTGACAAGGGAAAAGCACATCAGCAGTTACCAGTCAAACAGAAAATGGAGAGTGTCAAGCAGTACACCAAATCAAGACAGATCCTGCAGCGAAATGTGTTTAGGCATTGTACCGATTTCACTTTTCCCGTCTCGCTTCTTTTCCTGCTCCCTGGGCCAGGCGGGGAGGAATTAGCCATTATGATGGCTCCTAGCCCGGCGCCTCGACTGATGGGCAGAGAAGTCTGGCCCCGTTTTCGTCACCTGTCTCTGCTTCTGGGATTTAACATGGCTGGGTGTCTGGCAGCAGACAAGGCGAGGCGGCGGGGGAGGCGGGGAGGGGTGGGTCGGGGGGGACACAGGTGGGAGGCAAAAACAAACAAACACAAAGAGAAATACAACATGCTTGTGAACAAAAGAATTAGACGTATTGGGCATGGAGAGATTGCTTTCTGTGCTGGGGTCAGTTGATTTGACAAGCAGCATTTTGCTTGGTATATATGGCATGGACGCATATGTACAGGCTGCAACTACAGCCAGTGGAACTTTAGTATGCAGGGAATAGTAAGGCAGGGTGGAAAAAAAAAAAAGAGGAGGAGGAGGAGGTGCTGGATTGATTTTTTTCCCACTCCTCGGTATGAAAAGGTCACTTTGATCAATGCCGCATAATTGGGACTGTATTAGGATCATATCGGGTCATTTTACTGTTTAATGATGAAATATTAAATATTGGGTAGGTAAGATTGCAGTCATTAGCAGGCTCTTTCATTTATAGCCCTTTAATTAATTTGAACCTGACCCCTAGTCCAATACTTTTGAGTGTGCAGACTTAGAAGCACTCTCTACTGAAACCACAAGCTCTTAGCCAATTGGATCCACTTACCTATACACATACCTCACTTTGTTAATGGACATGAGAGAATAGTATTAGCACTTTAGTAAATAATATGACTCTACTAATACTATACTTGGAAGCCAGAAAGGAAACGGCGCTAATTATGTTTCATTTAACCCTGTTTTTTTCTTTTTTTTTTAAACATGCATGAAATAAAACAACCCAAAGTAAAGTTGAGACACATTTTGAATTTGCTCTGAAATGGTAAGCGTGCAGCTCTAAATGAAGTTTGACTTTTTTCCCCTTACACGTCAAGGAGTCTAGGAGAGTTTTAATCAGATTGCTGACCGACGCAGTTCATCAAATCATAAAATAACCCCAGTTCAACTTAAAAGAAATCCTTTATCAATGTCAAACTTGACTCCATATTTTTCCCCCAGACTTTAATTTATTCATTTCCTCCCTTCTAAAGCTCTTCATTATTAACCATGATTGGACATAAAGACAATATGTGAGGAGTCATGCCGCCGCGTAGATGAGTGCTCTTTCTGTAAATGACCAGCAGTGGGCTGGTAAAACAAAGAGTGCATCGGGGCAAAGGGAGGACAGTAGGACGACTAAAAGCACTTTAATGACATGGCTGGACTCGTGTTTCCTAATGATGCAGGCGAGATTAATTATGCTCTGTGTATGGGTCATAATTATACGAGCACTGATCCTTTCCACCGGCTATGCTCGGGCACTCTCTGCCCCTGCCTTGAGTTTCAGACGATCCATCAACACATTCACATATTCCTTTCATTGTGTGTGCGTTATTTATTTATCATGGTTGCATATTTATTTCTTAATGTTTGACATTAGGAAAGTAAGGGAGGGGATATTAGATCCTGCAGAGTGATCGCATAACATCGCTCGCTGTGATGTTATGAGTTGGACGAGAGGGAATTAAACTCTGTAATTCTGATATCATCCTGCGAAAAAATCACTTTTGTTCCAGCAAAATGTCATTAAGAGTATAATTTAGTTTTTCTTTCATATAATGTAGCTCTGTATTCACTATTTTAAGACTAGTGAGACAAATTGCCGTTTCCTTGTCCAATGCTGTTTTTCATACGTTTCATGTGTGTCATTGATTTGCACATGTGGATTTAGTTCACCCAGCTGGCGGATTTTTGTACTCTTTTTGGAAGAAAATGCCAAAGTTAATGACACCTTAAGATGAACATTTATGGCCACATTTGCTGTTCATAAAACAATCTAATTACCTACACATGTCTTTAAATGATGGATTCAGTCATTCTGGTCAACAGGGATGAAACCACCAATCATGCTCTGTGGGATAGATTGAATGGGGATGAATATGTGGATGTAACCACTGAAGAAATTTCCCCCCCAAAATGTCTCCTAAGACACTTAATGATGAACCAAGAACAGGATTTAACAGTTTGGAGGGGTTTGTCAGTAACAGCTCTGACAATCAGTCACAAACAAAACCAGGCTGTGAAAGTGTTCATAAGAAAAGGAATAACACTCAGCAAAGAGGAGCTACATATATGATCATGACTGACTAATGATAAACTGTATGTGTCTCTATTTACTATCTTTCAATATTTTTCAAGCTGAAAAAGTTACTTTGCCAAATTACATATTCCATGTTCCTCTGCTCTGAAAAAATATGTTGTCTATTTTCAAATCAATAATATAATAATAATATTATAATCAAACTTTGTTATTTTGTCACAGGCAAACTGTGTTTATCTTTGTCATAAGGAACTTAATCGGACATTCCTATATTGGTATAAAGTCTCACAGCCAGTGTTAAAATACTGATAAGTAAAATCCCTTGTTCAAATGCACCTGCAATATGACTATTGCACTGATATGAAATACAGTAGGATTGTGCACAGGATCAATCTTCTCTGCAGTCTCTTAATATGTATTTAGCGAATAGTGTGTCTACTGTACATCAGTCATGTTTTACACGCACAACACTCAGTGGATTTTCTTGAACAACAGAGGAATGATATTCACGCTTACATAGAGACTGAGAGGGGGGAGGAACAGGAGGCAATTTTCTTTGAGGTAAGCAGAGTCAGTACTTGATTTAATAAATCTCTATGAGATGCTCCCATCTAGCATCCTGAGAGAACAGAGCTTGGGGGTGGGAGGAGAGGGAGGGGTGTGTGTGTGTGTGTGTGTGTGTGTGTGTGTGTGTGTGTGTGTGTGTGTGTGTGTGTGTTGGGGAAAGGGATGAAGGGCTAACAGGGATGTCTTAATTCCTTGACATAAACATACACACAGATTAATGAAGCCTTGGGAGATTGTGAAGAAGGGGAAAGATTGCTTATCGATCCATATCAAAATTTTCATGCTAATCCCAGTCAGGAGACAGAGTGTCTGGTATCAGAGTTAATAATCTGATTTCTAGGCTGTCCAGGACAATTCCAGCCAACGTGAGGGCCTAATCACAGCGCCGTCTTCCCATCTGAGAGCAGCTGCCTTGGCCCCTGCAGCACGTCAACCCCCTTACCTCCCCAACCCCCATCACCCCCCCTCCCACAGCCAAGGCTCTGGCCCCTGCCACTGACTCGGACAGTGATGGAGCATATGATAGAAACATGTTGACAAATTAAATTTTTTAAATTTCAGAGCAGATTTGCAGCAGAAAGATTGGTTGGTGACGGTGCAGGCTCGCTTAGTGCTGGTGGAGCAGCGCTGACCTTCGTCTATGAGCGTGCTCATGGGATTCCTCTGCATGTGCCCTCCCTGTGTTGTTTGACCTCCTGAGCAGTTGCCGGAGACGAATCCTGAGCTCGGAGTTCTGAGGTTGTATCTGGGTGAAGGGTGCCCTTTTGGACATACTGAGACTGCTAGCTGGCTAAACTGTTCTGCTGTTTTAAAACCGCAACAAAACGTTCCTAGAAAACCTGCAAATCCCGAGTTCACAACAGAAACCCAATTGGACCCCGCAAGTATCTCAATATGAATGCATGTTCTGTAAATACCTCCTCTTTTTTTCCGCTACCTGCATCATCTCAGATTTTGGTCATAGTGGCCCCCGCTGCAACAGTGAGGATACGGGGTGGGGCACCCTGACGAGAGCCAGCTGATGTGTCTTAGTTAGGCTAATATCCCTGCCTCACATTTTTCTCTATTAAATCTTAATCACAGACTTGTCGAGTGTCACTTGACATTTGCATTGTGCCAGGCGGAGCGGCGATGCACACGGCGCTCAGAGGTTCGACAGCTTCCTTCCACTGAGCGCTTTGTTCAATCACCAGCACTCATCTTCAACAGGGTCGCGGTTAGCAGATTGGCGATGATGAGACTGTGGGCGTGCTGCGTTTTGTTTTCCACAATTCAGAATGGGTAGCAGAACATGTTTAACAAATAAACCACAAAAGGACACAAAGGACCATTTGTAAAACACACCAGATCAGGCCTTCATGCATCTAAACTGGAGCTTCAAGATATAATAAAAGCTATACTCCTGCTCACTGCAGCAAGTGTAAAATACGAGAGAACAGAGAGAAATGACAAGGACGTGTGAAGAGAAGCAGTCGACTCTGCTTTAACTTCTCTCAATAATCAATCTCCTCATCTTGATGTTTACAAAAAAGAGTCAATAAGTGGAGAGGGAGCTTTGTGATTGGCTTTGATTTCTACTTCCAGTCCAAATCAGACATTATTGTCTCTGTCTCTCTCTCGATATGACATTGATGACAGCGGACGTGATGAAGGCCATGCACATCGATGAAACACACAAACGCATTCTTTTACTGACGTCAAACACCCTTCTGTGACAGGCTGTATCATAGTATTGTAAAGCCTCAGTAGTATGTTGGTGGCACCGAATGCTACTTGGATGTGTTATACCAAAGATTACCACAAAGGAGCACTCACTTTCTGCTGTGTAGGAGATGTTAAGGATTGTCACCTTTTGTGAGCAGAAGTGACCAAACCCAATAACTTAATTTGGGAAAATAGCTTCAAACTATTGTATCTTAATTAGTCAAGATGAGGCACTCTTTCTATGCAGCCTTACTCTCTTACTCAATGGGTATATATCGACCAAAATAAGTGTAGCTTTAAAAGTCCAACTGTTTTAAAGAAAATATTTCACATTTTAGGAAAAGTTAGATGAGATGATTCATGCCATTCTATGGTTACCAGACGTCCAGGATTGTCAATGGGTGTCCCAAGTCCCAACAAATATTACTTAACGGTTATCATGTTCTGTTCCACTTAATATTACTTAACCCACTATAAAAACATATTCAATGGACCACATGTGTAAATTCATCTGTCTGCATGTGTCAATCAATCAGTGTTTCATTGTCAAGGCTGTTGCTTACCTATGTGTCATAGGTTTCATATGCTATGGCGCTATTTCTGACACATGTATAGTGAAAGTTGTTTTTTTTTTATAAAGAGCTCCAGGAAGCTTACTCCTTCATAAAGTACCCAGTTTGATAAATATGAAACCGCAGTCAGCAGCTGGTTAGCTTATCTTAGCATAAAGGCTCAAAACAAGAGGAAACAGCTACCGTGGCTTTGTCTAAAAGTAACAAAAACCAGCACCTCCTGTACCACCACATGTAAACAACTGTAAAACTGTTTCCATGCTTCGGTTTCGGTTGTACAGATTAAACAAAGAGGATATATTGTATTAATTATTTCAATTTGGAGCTTCTGGTGGGCTGATTTTGTAACCTTTTTTTAGAGTCAGGCTGTTAAACTGAGCTAGATGTTTCCTTTGTTTCTATGTTAAGTTAACAGGCTTCTAGTTCTAACAAGATCCTTTTTACAGACATGAATATGGTATTGGTCCTCTCATCCAACTATTTGGAGGAAAGCCAATATTTGCCAAAATGTTGTACTATTCCTTTGAGCAACTAACGGATAATGATTTACAAGGCGAGGAGCTTACCTACCACAGTACATGTCTAAATGCCTTTTATGATTCAAAAACATTGGGCAGCTCTAATAAGTCCAATTTGCCAGTGGATGTTGTTTTATTATGGGCTTGTGTGTGTGTGCATGGATGTGTATCTGTGTGTCAGTGGTGTGAAAAGCTTCTTGCAGAGCCTGCCAGTAAGAGCAATAATTTGACAGTAATGTTGCCAATAAACAAACAAAACCCAGCCTCTCTCATAATCTGTATCTGTTTGAGGGAGTATAATGATGTGTTAGCGTGGCCCGGTTTTCCATTGTGCTGCAGCCTTGTCATGGTGGCTCAGGGGAAGACTTATCCATATGAGAGGCTTAGGGAAGCCTGTTCAGATCCGCCAGGATTAGGACCAGGCTAATACACTGGGTCAACAGCATGGTTCTCCTAATGAGACAGGTGTACAGTACTTACGACTGTCTCTCCACGTAGCGGAGGCTCAAACAAAAGCTGATATCATCCCTCCTGGCTTAGCCCGACTCATATGATATCCCCCAGTAGTAAATACAGTCGCTGTATCTGGGCTGCACAGCATGCTGGGGAATTGGGATGCCAATGGCCATTTTTAAAAATGAGAAATAAAACATTTTAGGAGGATTTAAAATGTCCTTTGTCTCTGTCTCATTCAAAGCCAGATACACAATGTCCAATGATTACAGCTGCAGGTAGAGAAGAACTGGGCTACCTGCTGTGGTACTACAGTGCACTTGTTTGTTTAGTCCAGTCCAGGGGTTATCAACCTTGGGGGGGGCACACCTCTAAACGATCGCAAGAGAAATCCAAGGGGTCATGAGATGGTTACTGAGGTAGGAATACAAATTTGTATTAGGTATTAAGACTTTTTTCTAATTGTTGCGTTTTGGTGAAATATTGGATAATTTGACCTCTTTGGGCCTCAAACAGTTAATCTTAATGAAACCAACTCAGAAGTTTAAAGGGGAAAAATCTCTGGTCAAACTAACAGCTCATAAACATCTGACAAAGGGTCTGAAGCAGACCACTGGTTTTTTTCAGCTAGTTGCTCACTACATAACTGTCGGTTTGTTGTGCGGTGCTAAGCAGGTAGCGCACAGAGAGTTTGCAGAGCTTTTTCAATGAAAACAGCTTGACACTGACAACGGTGAGAGAGGGACCAAAACAGTAAAGTTGCGGGCGGACAGCTGAACAATGACCTGGAACTATAAATCTCCATAAAGCCAAGGGGTGCTGCAGATTCAGGTGATAATTCTCTGTAGGTTCATCACTATAGAGTCACCCCTTTCACATTGTTTTCACATTAGTCTACCATTTCATACAAAGTTATTTTAAAAATATCAATCATGCTATTATCTGCTTCAACAATGTATTAATAATTTTAAAGAAAACTAGCTGTCAGATAAATGTAAAAAGTACAATAATTGCCTTTAATAGTGGAGCTAGTGGAGTAGTTAAAGTAGTTAAAGTAGCATGAGTGTTGTTTGTAACTTTCCACCAATGCTTCTCTTAAAAAAATGTGTATTAGTTTAAACTATGAATTAAATGTAGGCTATATCTAAGGTTTAGGGGAATTTGTGGCAAGTAACGATACAGACCATTAAATAGAATTTTGGTTCACGTGCACGTTTAATAACTAGCACAAAAAACACTTCAGTTTGTGGTCTCCTCCATCATGGAGTCAGGGTAATTAATCCGTGATCACATGATTCATTTTGTGTATGGTTGCTTAGATACAAGAGAGGGCTCATCTTACCCCAGTCGCCCCCCCCCCCTTTCCTTGCAAATCCTCTGTCATGCTGTGATTTGTGTAGCAAAGATCAGACAATCGCCCATACTCACAACTGTTGTGGCGGCTTTCACAGCCACCTGGTATTCGATCCTCATGAGTTGAATTTCCCACTTTTCTTTACCTAACCCCTTTTCATGAACCTTGCCCACAAACCATGAATCAAGCCCCTTCTGTCGCCTTCAACAACACCACCCCCACCACCTTCCACCCTCCACCCCCCCCCGCTTGTCAAAACATTTGTGAAATCCTATTTCCCTTTAATAAAGTATAGTTCTGTCCTGCAGATGTATGCTTGGATAACATGTCATACTCTGTCTTTGTTGAGAATGGCGCCCCGCTGATGTTCTTAGGCAGTGAGAAAATTGCCTTATTGAAACACGTTGCTTGGAGTGACTATAATGCCACACTGAGGGCCGGCATTATGCACATGACATATTCAGGACCTTGGAGTGGAAAAACTATGAATATAAAGTAATCACTGAAGGCACCTACATGTTTCTCTACCATGATAGCTTTGCTTTTCCTCTAACCTTTGTCAAATATGATGATTTCATGATTTTAGACAAAGCATTCTGCTCCGTGCTGGCTGTTTTCCACAATGAATTCTTTGCAAGGGCTCTCTCTCTCTCACACATATACACACATACTCTTTATAGCGTTAACATTGTGTGGTAATAATAATGATACAAATTATAAAGATTATTAGATACACCCCTAATAAATCAATATATTCCTAATTATTACAAACACCCACTTTCAAAAAATGGATCTCATGTTGTGCATGGGCCTGAAAATAATGCTGCTACATCGCAGTCAGTACAAGCACTTTGAGTTTAATGGGCCAGGCTATGTGTCTGTGTGTGTATGTTTGTTTATGTGTGCATGTGTGTGTGTGTGTGTGTGTGTGTGTGTGTGTAAGAGAGAGAGAGAATGTTCTAGGGAGCTGTGTAAACAGAAATACTAAGCTACCCCAAGAGTGCACTTTCTCTGTGAAGTTAAGAGCCGGGTACACATGTTTATTACAATTTCAAACAAAATGCAAATGCCATTAAACAAATGGGGTTGAGGCAAATTAGCCAGGAATTTAATATTCGCCGAGTCTATGATATAGGACATCTTGTTACGAGACAGTGGTCTGAAGTATCAGTCGCAGAGCCGAGCCTTTCATCCAGCCGGCTCTCTTGAGGATATTTGTAATTAGCATCATTTGCCTAATACTTCAGGTTAATTAGAATATTTAATTGAATAGCTCTAATCTTCGGAGATGACTATATTATAATCAAATTAGCACCACCACTAGGCTGGCTATTGAACGTGGCAGACTGCCTGGCTCCTGGTCTCTTATCTGCTCCATCTCCATAGAGCATTCTCACATACTTAATGGTCCATTTGAACTATGCTATCAACATTTGATTATTCCTGAACAACAAAGGCAGCCACACAACCAGTAAGCATAAAAGAAGAGATGATAAAGAAAAGCGCTATGGCTCCCATATGGCAGGTTGGGGAGAGAGATCGCTCTGTGTGAAGCATCCGAGCCAGGCGGCGGGGCCTACGAGGCCATCAGGGGAAAGGAGTCGACTCAACTCTTACTCTCCTCCATCCACCCCTCATCTACCGAGCCAAGTGTTTGCCAAGATAAGCAGATGAGGAGACATATGCTTGAGAGGCTTCTGGAGAACTATTGAGAGAGTTTTAGTAGTCGAACCAGATGAGAGGAGGCCTGTAACACCGTGGTATTTATGCTGCTGCATACAGTAACCGCGTCCTCCCTTTATTGAGCATGGATAAGTTGCAGGAGTGCATCAATTACCTTAAAACGTGTGATAGGATTCTTCTATTCTGAATAAGAAAGGTTTCAACATGAATAATGCACTTTAGCTCCATTATCACACACGTCATCCTGTCTTTATTGAACTCAGTCTTCTGCTCATACACAGTGATCTGTCTCGCTGAGAGAAAAACAAACTAATGAAAAAGCTAAATATTACAGTGCGTTCAATTGCAACAAACAGATGGTAGCTAAATTAAAAGAAATTACATATACATTATCTTCGCTTTATGGCTTCGCTCTAATTGAGGCGATTATAACTCCTACCTTTCTACTCTATAATGAAGTGAATTAATTCATTTAGGGTGGAACGTGTTGAAATTGTACTTGCCAGTGTTTTGTGCTTAGCGTCTCAAGTGATAATTTTTGACAGTGCCATATGTTTCACTGGCAATATTTCTTCTTGGTTGAGTTTTATTACATAATTTTATTTGTCCCTGCGCTGATTTCTTTATATATCTGCAAATGAACTCTTGTTGCAAATAGGTAGCCATATGCCACGAGGATGCAGAATAGAGGGTAAAAAAATATTCCTTAGGCTTTCCGCTAATTTGTTTTCTCTGCTCTGTCTCGCTGTATTGCAGCTGATTGTGCACTGTGGCTATATTAAAATGATAATGAATAAATGTATCATTAATTCAACCCCGCCTTCAGTGGATTCATTGAACATTGCCACTAGGAGGAATGAAAACCTAATTGTGTCCTCGGCCCTTTCAGTTTCACACGTTATTGGAGTGAAAAGACAGAGAGCGATACAGCAGGTCATCATGCCAGCTTTTATATAGGAAGAATGTAAAACAAGGGATCATTGCTCATTTACAATCAGGGACTCATCTTTTAAATATCTTCTTTAAATGTACTCTTACAGACTTCTAATGATGTTTTTTCCATGCTTTTCTTGCTTTATATGCTTTCTGCCTGCTTTCTGTTTTATATCTTTCCATTTCTTCTTTTACTTTTGTAAAGTACTTAACACTTGAACACACTGGAAATGTGAAAATCATATAGCATTTTACTAATGTTGTTGTCATTATTATTATTATTATTATTATTATTATTATTATTATAAAAATGACTGTTTGTTCTAAAGGAACTGATGCCTTTCTTGTTCCCATCTGCCTCTGCTCCAGTGGATGATGTCAGTCATTGAACACACTTGCACTGACTGTCACACTCATTGTTGAATATGGGATAAAGACTAATTATATGTGTCTGTGGGTGTCATGTTATGGGGGGGTTAGTCGTGCTGACATCACCCCCTGTGGCGGCGGAGGACAGCCTGATGTGTCTTGGAGAGCAGAGGGATCAGCTCTGTAAAGCAGGCCCAACGTTTTTAGCTACAGTTTCCGAGTCGGACCCCCTGGGTTTTAAATTGCCACATAACGGATGCAGCGTCGAGAGGTAAATGTTGTCTAAGCAGCACTCATGCATTTCAATCCATATTGTTGTCATTTTGGAAACAATGGCGCCATGATTGGCATACCTCTTCAGCCTTGGAGAGGACAGTGTATGATTGGCTGCGCAGCTCGTCAGTGGAAGCAGTCAATTAAATCATTTACAAATGCTCCATTAAGGTGTCTGTAATAGGCAGCATTGTGGGCTAAAATTTTATTTTTGCCTCTATTCCTAAAAAGCAATCAATACTTATTAGGAATTTCGAAAAACAGCAGCAAGGCCTCTGATTGTTAGGAGTGCCTTTTAAGTTGTTTCCAAAGACACTCACCATATTGTTGACATTGTAAAGCTCCTCATGCACAGTTTGACAAATTTTCACAACATTTTTATCCTCCCCTCCGGGCGGAAATGAATGAAACACGCACACACATATGCTGAGTGTACTTCCTTAACTATACTACATAATTAGAAGGTTCAGCATGTTTGTCCAAGGCTTTCAGGGTTGTGATCATTCCCACAAAAATCCCGTGTTCTCATAAACATTTCAATTTTAGAATATATTTGGGTGATTAAAGATGATTAAAGTCAACACAATTATATGAAATACTTAATTATGTCAAACTAGTAACTGTTTTATTTGGGAAGTGCGGTATGGTTAGTTGCGATGTTCAGATTAAAAGCAGTTCAAAGCGTGCAAGTCTTGATGCCACATGCTTTGATATTAAATACTACACGGTTCAAAAGTCTGGAAGATCTGACTACATCCCTTTAAACTCAATTACTTCACACAAGAAATATGACATACAAATAGAGACAAGCAAACACACCCTGAACTACTTGAGTGCATTTGTGCCAAAAGGGTAAATAGATTGGAAACTATTATCTGCAACAACATGATGATGGTTAACTGGACCTCCTGTTGACTGAAAACACAATAGAATTCAAACCTTCATAATCCTCTACAACAAAAGTATGCATGCTTCACTGCAAATACAAACAAATAACTTGAGACTTCTTCTAAAAAATGCATCTAAAACTCCTGCAATTCTACAGGGAGAGGTAGCGAGAAAGAAACCTCTGTGATCTATATTAGGATTGTTTAAAAAAGCCTGCACCGGCCTACTCCGTGATGTCCGAAGCAGTCAGACCCCAGTGTATGGTCAGAGGCGGTTTGATGCTGGGTTTGATGGAGTATGTCAGTCCAATCAGCCCAGCTTCCAGAGTCTGATTGGGTCTGCCAGCCAGAGAGGCAGCCCAGATATTAGCTCTACAGCCAGCTGACAGCCGGCATAGAGAGCAGCTCATACGACACACAACAGCAGAGCTGGCACACTGAAGGAGCCACACTTTGTCTGGGTGAGTGTAGAAGATAGTAGATGTAAGGAGAAGAAAGTGGTTTTCAGGTGCCACATGTAGCTAGAGTGATCAGAAAGAAACACTTAACTCTCTACACCCCTCTCTGTTTTAATATTTTCTGTTATGGTATGCTATATATTCATATTCTTTTCCTCGTTGTTTTTGGGCCCTGACTCCAGTGCTATATGTGTGAAAATAATAAAACAAAATCAGTATTTTTTTCTTTAAAAATATATATTTTTTGCTTTACATCATCCCAGCATGTATAAAAGTGCTAAAGTGATACCCCTTCTCTCTGCCACAAACGGCTCTTTTACATTTAATGACATAACAGAAATGATACTGCACCAAATGAGGAAGTATTTCATATTCCATATGTGATATGAGCATGAAATATATAGAGATTTTATTTCCTAAAAAGCCATTCACAGACAAATAAATGTGCAGAATGTGCAGAGGTCTAACATCCTATTAGCCATTATATGGACAAATGGCTATAAAACTCCAATAACAGAAATCTAAACATATTTGGGGTTTCGAGGGTGCTGTGGTAAAAACTTACCTGTGTTGTAAACCTTGACTCTCTAAGACCCCAAACAGAAGTAATGTTATAATCTGAAACATGTCATCTGTTCAAAATCACGTTATCAGGCAATTCTCATAAAAGGAAGAAAAGTCATGAAGTGTAAATGTAATGAAACAATATTAAATAGGTGTTTTTGCAGCTGTTGAAGAGGACCTGAGGTCTCCGGGAGAAACAGAACATTAGGGTCAAATTCAGCCCCATGTATGCATTCACAAAAGCTGACATGACATATCAGGGATTTTGGGCATGGGCAAAGTGGGTGATGGGCTGAAACAAGGCACTGAGTTTTGTTTGTGTAAAGCATCTCTTGCGGGCATGTGGGAGACTTAAAGGCTTTGCAAAAGTTCTGGGGGAAATTTTCTCTAAGGTTTATGAGCCATAGCAGATGAGTAGATGACCCAAGTTAATTATTATTGAATTTGTTTTCCCTGCTCCACTGATACTTACCTCTATCCTGATGCAACAATGACAGTGGGTCCTCTCATTAAAGCGAAGGATGAGGCTTGTCGGAGGGAATCTTTTTTCATGTGAACATTTTGCCAACAGTCTAAACCCGTTAAGCTTCATCATCTGTTGTGGTTAATATTAATGTATCATCATTTCAGAGCAACGGTATCAATATGAGTATTCAATATGATAATGGTTTAAAGTGTGAAAGTAAGACAGCATAGCTTTCCGTGGCACGTGGTAAACAATGTTTTTCTATTTCAGACAATTTTTAAGTGCTTGTAAATAAGCGCGCTGACAGAGCTGACATGACAGCAGAGCTGCACATAAGGAATGAGTGAAAGGCGAGACAAATTACTTCAATCAAATGCATAATCTTGAAATTAGATGGGAAGACATGTAATACAATATAACAAAATTGCTGAAAGGTTTAGGGGCAGACTTGCCTTCTGTTTCGTCTTATTAAGACACATGACATAAATCGTCATGATATGAAGATAAACCCTCTCTCTTGTCATGATTGAATTCAACACAGATGAAACACACGCCATCTGTAGCTTGTCACCCTGGAGTTCACCAACTTAACTGAAGCAGTTGTTGTGTGCTCAGATGTGTGTTTTATGAATTAACGAGACTAAGATTGCTCTCTAATGTGAATTGGCAGGGAAAAATCTTTGTTGAATGCACTTTTATCCCCCCTCACAATAAAACAGTCTAATAAAGAAAGGAGGAAAAGAGGGAAATCTCCATGCCTACTGCAGGTGTATTAGGGGTGGGTAAAAATATCGATTCATCAATGCATTGCAATATATTTTTTCCCAATTCAATATCATTTCATTAAATCCTCTGAATCGATTCATACCAACACGCAAACACATGACGGGAAGTCGCCGTCCCGAAGCTTTTAAAATTATCAACAGGTACTCTAATGAATTATTTGTGTAATTCTACTTATTACTGAATCGATATCGAAGCATTTAAATCAATATCGAATCGAATCGATATCGAATCAAATTGTGACCTAAAGAATCAAAATCAAATCGAATCGTGAGGTTCTTAACAATACCCGGCCCTAAGGTGTATATAGGTATGTATAAGGTGTTACGATTATCAATTATCAAAATAATTACGATTCACGATAGTATTGCGATAATCATCAAAATATGCTTGAAAATTCTTGAAATGCCACACAAACATACTAGAATTACATTTTGTTAACAGACATTTTTATTGCCTTACAGATAGGACAGCTAATGTTCAGCAATGTTTGGAATACTTGTGACTGTGTAAGCGAGCTTGGTCGGTCGTCATGGTGAGGCTTAGGGTTTTAGAATAACTGGAAAGTTAAGGGTCCCCCCTTGTTCAAATGAATCAGGAAATCAATATAGGCCTGTACGTTAGTGAGTTAGATGGCTTTTTTTTAGTCAAGTGAGGATATTCATGATCATCCTGATGATAGAAATTCACTACAAAATACTGATGAGCGCTTCTTATCACGATACCCAATAATATCATATATCGTAAATATTAATGTACGGTGAATGTGATCATTAAAATATTTCATGACTCATGTCATTTATGACCTAATGATCCATTGTCTAGTCTGCACAGTAGGTTGTTGGTTATGGGTGAGGTAATTCTTAAAGGAAAAAAATATAGGATGGATATATGTGATTTAGCAACTGAGAACAAGTCAGTAGACCTTCACTGCAGGAGTTCTGCAGAAAAATGTCTCGAGATAGCTCAGACAGGTAAAAAACGCTGATCATGTACTTACAACCGGACCAACTACGAGGACAATGGCCCCAGTTTGTTTACAGCCAGCAACTTTGTTGCATGCAATTTCCAGTCTCTCCTGGACAACATTCTGAAAAAGATTTAAGGCGGTAGAACTGGAACACCTAATTGGAATGTAGCCATAATAAATTATTTACACCTGTGTTTGATCGTGGTCTATTAAAGCCATTATGTCCAGAATTTGAAACTTTTTGACTTTGGTGCCCTGGAGTGGCTCCTTAGTGGCTTACTGTTTAAGCAATGGACCTTGCTGTCCTTGGAAGAAAAAGGCAAAATTTGCTGTGAATTGAGTTGACTCATCATTTGCTGCTATCCTTTCCTAGAAGGCCCAATATTATACCATGAGTTTCAACCTGGGCTCACACTCACTTCCTGTTGGTAGGAGGTGCCAAAGGGAGAGCAAGCCACACCGCGTGACGTAGTGCTTCCCAAACCGGGGGTCCGGACCCCCACTAGGGGTCGCCAAAGCTTCATTGGGGGTCGCAAGGCACTCTTGATTTTAAGGGGTATAATGAAACTTTAAAAATATACACAGTTGGCCTATACCACACCATGCTGCTTATTTCTGAGAATAAAATGAAATGAAAGTTATTTTTAAAATTTAGATTCTGATTTAACATGTAAACATTGAATATCTGAACACAAGCTATATTCACAGAGCCTTCACTCGTCTAGCCTCGTCCTGCGATAGAAAAAAAATACAATACAGACAGAGAATTGTATAAAAATATCAGGAAAACTAATTTCTAATCAAAATTCACAGGAAATAATCTGCTCAAAATTCATTGCTCGTTTTACATAAACTCCAAAAAATATGCCACTTGGTCAGGGGTCGCCGGTTTACTCAATGATAGAAAAAGGGTCCCTAAAGGAGAAAAGGGTGGGAGCCACTTGCGTAAGGCATTCTTCCAGCTTGGACTACTAGACACAAGGGGAGAGACAGAGTGTATATGAACTTTTTTTAAATGTTAAACACCAGTTGTGTCCAGTCATTAATAATGACTTCACATGGGAAAACACCAAAACAGAAATTTTGCTCTTTTAACATGAAAGTGAGCAAGTTCTCCTCCATTTGAAGACACAAGACCACCCTGACAGAAAAGGATGACAGAGCATCCTTCTCACTCAGCAGCAGTGAATCACTGTCATCCTCAAGAGGTCTAATGTAAGCACAAGAGAGTAAGCCTCAGAGGAGCTGAGACTCTGCTTCACCCTCACTGTCAGCATGGTGAAGTTACATTTAAGGAGATGACTGAAAAAAACCCAACAAACCTAGTCTGGCTAGGCTAGAACACTTATAACATGCAGGATGCTTAGTGCCAAGACACATAAACCACTGCCGGTGTGGGTCAACCATGATGACCAAGTGGGAGCGGGAAAAGCAGCGTTGTGCACAGTCTTCTCATGAAGCCATAGAAAGTTATGTTCTTGTCTGCTGTTGCTGAAGAGAAGTGGTTATGGAATGGTTTGGACACTTCCGTTTGGTGGGAGCAGCTCTAAAAGTGAATAATCTCACCCTGGCTGGCTAAATGTCTACACAACACACCCATGCAGAAGTACAATATGATATTGTGAAAAAATGACATTCTTCAAATAGAATAAATTGGTACCAATATAAATGAACAAGACATTTTTGTTGGTCAATCAGACGAGCTGCTGAGTAACAGATAGGCCTATCTCATTTCCTCAACAGCTCACATCCAAACATTGTTTTCCGTACTCTGTCTTTGCTCTGGGACAATATGTAGGAGCGTTTGTCATTGGTTATCAGGGGATGATATATAGTCTAGCCTGCAGAGAAACATGTGTTGTGCTTTAATCTAGAGTGCATAGGCCAGTATTCATGACCAGCAGCTGGAGAAAATCACAGGAGACGAAGAGTCCACTGTGGAGAAAGGAGACATACTGCCTGCCTGCCTGGCAGATGCTGGTTCTTGTTATCAGCCCTCTTTCCACCTTATTTATGTGGTGACTTACAACCCGACACCCCCTTTTCCCCTCACAGACTGCTCCTTTGCCCACGCAGACACACTTTCATATGAATAAATGTCTGTTTTGTTGCTTTCGTTGCCCATAGATACAGCACTCAAGAGCACATTTTAGTATTATACAACACAAACAGGAAACATGTTCTTATGATTAAAGGCAATCCTCAAAATAAAAGACCAATGAACAGGAGGGAAGGTTGCAAATGAGAAACCATGTTCCATGTGCTCAAAATTTAAGAAAATTTAGAATTATGGGTAGTTGAAATTTTAAACTATAAATTATGGCATGTAACTTTTTTAGAAAGCTAACTTCCACTACCGAAGTGCATCTCTGTGAAGTTGTAGACAGGCGCAGCTTAGAGCTAAATCCTCATGTCAGCATGCTAACATGCTCACAATGAAAATGTTCAAGGCGAGTAATGAATGATCTGCTGCACATCTGTGGTCGCCATCGTAGTTTAGCTTAGTTTAGCTTGTTAGCATGATACAATTTACTAATTAGCCCTTACAAAGTGCCGCTTAGACTAATGGGAATGTCATTAGTTTGGCAGGTATTTGGTCATAAACCTGAAGACACTTCCATCCCTTGAGCCACGCTGCTAGGGAGCTAAAACAATGCTACCCTGGCAGATACAGTGCTGGGCAGGGGCATCGCTAAAATGACATAGAAGCTGCATGCCAGGTCTCGTTGGAAATAATTTTTGTTTAATTTTTATTCAGGTGCACTGAACTTGTTACGTGATACAATTCCAGTATCTTTTTTAAAAGCTCCTATAGTCTCAGAGGCAGGAAAACATCTGTACAAGCGCCTCATCTCTTCATCTCCTATCTGTCTCATATCCATATATTAGTTTCTCTTTTACACCCCAGTTTCACACTGCTGTGCTCTTATTGACAAGCCCCTACTGTGATATTTATGTCACATATTTAATATGGACATGGGAATGATTATCAAATCCATAGTTGCCAAGAGAGTCCGATCGGCCTTAAATAATGGATGAGCAAGGATGCGACTCAATTTGTGAGGCCGCACAGAAAGACAGGGCAAGTGCAGCCATCGACCCCTCCGCCCACCCCCATCGCTTTCTCCCTCTCCGGAACGTCATTATTCTGGTCGATCTTTTCTCCCCTCGCTTGACATCATTCAATGTAATCATCCTTCAATAAAAAACCTGCTTGTAATAAAAGGAACAACCCGGGTCAATACACAGAATATGGAGAAGGATGACCCTGTGCTAGGAGACAGCGTATAAATGGGCCTCTTTATCAAAGCGGATAGCCGCCTGGTGCCTTAACAGGAATTCGACCATGGATGGAGTTGTCATTACTGTTACCTTTTGTATCATCTGTGTTTGTGCTCTGTGAATATGAGGAAGAATGATGGCTACATTAATGAATCAATGGGCTAATGAAGCAGCCATTGTGTTGCTTTATTGAAATACACTGAGGAGAATTGAAGACTTCTGCAGCATCTCTACACTGAATACTCTGCTGTCATATTACTGGATTGCCACTCTCACCCATAGCGGAGAATAAAATCAGAATCAACATTTTCTATAGTGATTGGCATCTGTCATATGACAGCTGCGCACCAAACGGTATTGCATTCAAGGAAAGAAGTGCTGGGGAAGAGAAAAGAGCAAAAAGGAAACAAAGGTCACAACGATTGTCACATGCTGTTATTCAACTACACACAAGCCAGTTTGGACTGAGGACGGTTCGAGGGTCAAATTAGCTGACAGGGTAATTTTGAAAGGACGACATGCAGAGCTGCTGATTATCCCTGAGCTAGCATCATTTTTGTTTATCAAAAAATGTTAATTGCCTTTTTTTACGAGTAGGAAAAGATTAAAAGTTAATAGGAGAGACTAAATAAACACAATGCAATTGCATGAGGCTGTAGAAGATGGTAATTAATTTGTGGCCACCCCTGAGCTAATTAGCTAATATAAAGCAGGAAAAAAGAAGTTAATGAGGCTTAATGTAACTGATACACTGAAAAGTTTAGACTAATGAATTTATGAATGCGTGAGGAAATCAACTTCATGCTCGCTGCCGACTCTCACGTTGCGAGGCACCTCCTGGAGATGGAAAACTTAGTTGTTGTAACTCGATCACCTTTGATGTGCAGTGTAAGAGTTTAGCGCTGTATAAAATGTCATAGCTCTGTTTGATTCGGTGTGTGTGAAAGCAGAATCAGAACTACTGCCTCCATGCCGAGTGAGAGATGGTGGACCATAGGAGGGCCCATACCAGCCCAGCGGTTAGTTTGTTTTGTGAATCCTCAGGGTGTATCTGATCTGAGGATACAGGAGCTTGTATATTGGGAGGTCTGGGGAGGTCAGTTTGCTCGGGGAGAGGGAGGAACGTAAAATAATAATCTGCTGCCAACTTCCCGTGGGGCTCATGGTGAAGATGGTCCAGGGGGCTATGTCACATGCTAATCCCACCATACTCCAGCATCTTAACTACACCTTTTAATATCCTCCACTGGGTCCTGAGTGATTGGTGTGTCACCTCTTAGCATGTTCACTCTTGTAATATCTGTCGCTCTTCTCACCTCTGATGTTCATTTTAAGAAACAGCTTATTATTTCTACTTATTTCTACTGTGCTGACCGCAGAGGACATTACTTACACTCAATAGGGTCACAATGGCATTTACTGTTGACACTATGGACTAAGGTTCATGGGTAATTTGAATTAAATTATAGGGCCATGATGAATCCTGCTAGTGAGTGGGAGCCAGAGCGGCGAGGTAATCAGGTAATTGCAGCTTTCATAAATGTAATTTATCACGAAGGCAAAGGCCAGCAGTGGTAGCTGACTAACTAGCACGCTTGCCGTCTCTTCAGACTGACCTGCAAAGCTTTCACATGGTGACATATCTTTATGAGCTGTAGAGAAGCATAATGGGTGATAAGACAGAAATACCACCATCAAAGCATCCCTGTCATATTACATAAATCAGCGCTCTAAATGGACATCTTCCCACACAGTTTGCTTTCTTGTTCATGGTTTACTGCGGGTAATTTGTCAATCACACTTTGATGGAGCAGCACAGATGCTTTTAATGACATTCATATAATAGATTTACAAGTGTCAAAGACTCTATTGCAGTGTCACAAATGGGAACCTGATGGATGAGCTGGTGTGTCGCATGATCTGTACAGTATAATCAGCACTGGCAGGGAGCATATTGTACTTTTTAGTTGAAGTTACTCAAACAGAAATGTGGCATTATATGAATTATGTTAATGACATTTCTTCACCACAAATTTGTTTTTGTGAAATACCACAATTTGGACACCATGTATCCTCCTGGTTGTCATGACAAAAGGTTAAAATTTAACTGTGGGGTTACCGTTGAAAAGTGGCTACATTTATAAAGAGCTTTTATTCAAGGCGCTTTACAATTTACCCCTCATCACCCATTCACACACGCCAATGGCAACCCAAGGATGGTTCGATGTGTAGACAGGAAGAGGGCTGAACCACCAACCCTGTGATTAGTGGGCAGCCCGCTCACAGCCAGCCCCACTTGTCTAGATTAGACTATTCAAAAGTTTGACATTTTGGGAATTACAGACAATTCTCGAAACTATTCTCTATTTCTTTTGTGTCAAGAGTTAGATTAAAGATTGATACTACTGCTTAGCTTAGCCCACCAGCACCTCTAAAGTTCACTAATTGCTATCTTTTGTCATTTCTTGAATGCATACAAAAACTTAAGAGTAAAAAAGTTGTGGTTTTTCTAAACTGGGGCCAGTAACTTCCTGGAATCTCAGCTGGTCGGCTTATAAAGGTCTAGTGTGGAGGATTTAGTGGCATCTAGTGGTGTAGTTTCAGATTGCAACTCCCTCGCATCCCCTAACTTTCCAAGGGAGAGGGGAAACGGCAGCAAATCTCCCGAACACCTAGAGCCAGTGTTTGGTTTGTCCGTTCTGGGCTACTTTAGAAACATGGTGGTTCAACATGGCGTCTGCCACGATAGACGACCCGCTTTATCATTGATAAAAGTTGCTCATTTAAAGGTAACAAAAATACATATTTTCAGGTGATTAAACATTAATGAAAACTGTAGGAGCCAATTTCTTAGTTTGTATTGATATTTTTTTTTATCTATAACTAATATTGGCCATTTTGTATTGTGTGTGTGTGTATGTGGTGTGTAGTTATTGATGAGACCTCTGAGTATTATATTCAATTTCTGGGCCCCCTAAATGTTACACACTGGACCTTTAACCTCACAGGGATTACATGATGGCGACATGTTAATACACCTTCTTTACGGCAGTCATTTTGAGAAGAAATAGGGTAAACACAGGTGCCACCAATGATACTAATTACGGTTCTGTTCCATTCAGATCATGTTGGTTCACTGGAGAGGCTCTGCTACACTAAATGGAACAGAACTTTAATTAGTGTCATTGGTAACACCTGTGATTACCCTACTATTTCATGACAAAATGGCTGCAGTGAAAAAGGTCTCATGCTATAGTGTGTTTTAGCCTTTAGACCGAGCCAAGCTTTCCCCATTTCCCCTATCCAATCTTTATACTAAGCTAAGGATTGCTAATTGGCTGTTGCCTGTAGCTTCACATTTAGCATACAGCCATGAAAGTGGAAGAATTCTAACTCCCGGCAAGACAGCAAATAAAGGTGTTTCCCAAAATGTCCCAACTATTGCTTTAAGAGTTTGGCAAGGGTTAGGGGTAGTAAAGTTTTGCTCACAGAAAATATTAACAGTACTGCATTTTCAGCAAAAAACAGCATACATGTTTATACATATAACATGTAACGTAACTGTACATGATATCTACATTCTAGTTCAATTTCAGACTAATACCTGTTTCTAGTCTGCCTTATGTCAATTAATACATCATAGTGAGAATTCATGTTCACAAAGCACACATTTTCATTTTAAGAAATTCTGCTCATTTATTGTAATTACCAGATAACAAGTTCTAAAGTGGCATCACAAAAACGGTACAGTACATCGATTTCCAATGGTGAAATTTGGGATTCAGCTGGTATCCTCATATCATTTATTGTGTTGAAGAACTGCAATGGCAATCTCAAGCAGAGTGCTCTGGGATGAACAAACATCGTCGTCGACTTAGCTCAGCTCAGATCTATATGAAACGCTGGTATCCAACCTGTTGAGAGACATGTCGAAAGCTCAGTCACAACAATTTGTCCCCTAATTCGAAACTCTACAGATACATTCAAGGCTGATTCACACATAGCCAGACTGACAAGCAGGTACATCATCAAGGAAAAACAGGAGGACAAAACCAAGCAAAATGAATAGAGGCTGTAATGATCCCTGTTTTATTTATCCCTTTGGTGGACAGTCATGAAAAACATAGGAGAGAGACGGCAAAGGCTTTGTTTATGGGTCAGATACTCATTTCATAAAAGCCTCCTGCAGAAAACTGAAACATGATAGGTCAAATACAGGTCTAAATGCCTTTTCCAGTTTTCCTATTTTCCCATTTCAACATATCCGTCTGGTGTCCGTGCTCTCTCGCCTCTGTAATGGAAAACTATTGCAGAAGCATTTCTCCGTCAGCCGGGGTCAAGAGGTCATCACTGATGTCACTCTCAAAGTAACCAGTGGCAAATAGGTCCTGACATGTGCTCTCCAATGAGAGAATGAGACTGGACAGCTCCTCTGGCTTCCCGACTGATAAGCCATAGAAAAGAATATGTGAGGCTTGGAGCATCACGGCCACTGGTTTGAGACACTAATACCAGCAGCTACATTAAGGCACAAATAACAACTGGGTGATCTGCAGGAAAGGCACGTTTTTTTTTTTACCTCCCACAATGCAATGCCACTTTGACAAATTGAGAATGTGGCCTTTATGTTTTTAAAAATAAATAACGTTACTAATTTTTTTTTTTATTGAACTTAAATGTGTGCACATCTGTATTGAAAGGGATGTAATTTTTGCTCTCAGATTTGCGTTTTACTACATACAAGTGACACTCTTCGTCTTTCCTCCTCCTTCCATCTCCTTCCCATCTCCGTCTCAAGTGTTAGAGCGAAACAAATTCCTCTTGTTCACTGTCAGATGCATGTCGTGTAGTGTGTGATTTGCTATGCACATCCCGGTCTAGTACAGATTTCTACGCCTGTTTGTTCCATACAGGCGTGCAGTGCGTCGCCATGCAGCGTGACCGCTCGCTCCCTGCCCTTGCTCCCCATCTTCAATCTCATCTGTTCTCCTGTCAGTGCAGAATATACTCGGGGAATGACATCAATTACAAAAGGGAAACATGGCAAGAGTTAAAATATAAAACCTAAATCCCTCAAATATACCTGATATTTTAGAGCTTTGTGTTTTTTTTTCCCACCATCAGCCCTTTCAAATCTCTGTCTCTTCTCTCCTCTCTGTCTCTGTCCGACTCTCCACTCGGCTAGTCGGAGAAAGGATGACTGAATGAGCAGGAGAATGGCATTTTCTGATAGAGTTACACCCCACAAATGGAGTCAATCAAGGGCCGGCTGAAAAAATTCATTTTCTGACAGATGTGTGAGCAAGATTGTCAGGCTTCCATGACAACAAATCCATAGCACTAAAAAGAAAAAAAGAAAAGGGTGTAAGGGAGTTGTGGGGGAGAAGAAAAAGAGTTAAGGAGAACCGAGAACCCTGACAAAGTGTAAAACAGGAATCCTCGGAGTGGATTCCCAGTCAATCAGAGCACTTACCTTTCAGCTGTCCATAACGCTATTTCATACCAATTATTACCCCCACTGAGCAGGTGACAGGCTTGTGTGCCGATGGCAGCGCCACGCAAACTCCCGGTAATCCCGAAATGACGGATTGGGAGGGAAGCCTTGCAGTGATTTGTGACAAAGTAACTGAACGTAGACTTCTGTACTTAGAAACGTGAGAGCAGTTTGTCTTCATGCTTATGGTAACACTCTCCACTTTGATTTGATGCATGGGTTTTAGTCCGCCTCACCAATATACTCCCTCGGCTTACGGGGGCCATCACCATTCAAGTTCTAAATTGAAAAATTGCTGTAGGGTGTCCATTGGGTGTTTACTGTGCATTAATCAATAAAAGTGATGTTTTTGTTTATGGGAAATGTCCTTTTATTTCATCATAATTAACAGCAGAGTTCACTTTGTGCCTTCTTTTAGTCCTTTGTTTTCGTTTTGTTGCACTTAGTCTAATGCATCAAAACTTCTCCAGCATTGTTCCTGCAGAGCTGAAGCAGGCATATTCACAGACAGACCATAAAGATGGTTGCTTTGTTTGACTGTTACCCATAAAACCCCCAAACCCCTCTTGCTTGTAATTTTTTTTTTTCCCAGCCGAGCCCTGAAGTCTTAAAGCTTCCCGCCTGTTATATTTCCTCCACATCAATATGTCACCTAGTGCCGCCACAGCAGGATGTCAACCTAATGCAACACCAGGGTTAAGAAAACACCATCTTTGCCCGCTGACTGATAGCCTGTCACCGCTCACACAAAAAAAGTTTAGAAATTTGATCCACCTGTCATCTCGTCTGTGATTATGAATCTCTTCCTCTAGCGGCTCAGAGGCCCATTCAGATGCAGTCTAGCTTGGCCTCGCTCAGCATTAGTTACATGGATGAGGGAGCAAACTTCAAATCAGTCCAAGTGAGTGAGAGAGAAAGAATCCAGCTCATCTTAATGTAAACAATTGGGCCCAGTGGTGAGCCCACCAAAATAGACACCAGTGTGGGGAGGACTTTCTTGTAATCTGATTTGACTTATAGGAGTCATACACCACACATTGAGGCATCTGAATGATTCTTAAAAAACTAAACAAATTAACACTCAAGCTAAGACATCTTTTTCCCCCCTCCTACCTTTTCTGCTGTTTCCCTTTCATCCCCAGAAGAAGACAGCAAACACAAAAAGAGAATACGTGTTTCTTTATCTCTAACCTCACGGTGAACTGCAGATGACCTTCTAAGTCAACTGCATTAGCTTTGGGGTGGTCAGACTAAGTGTGTGTGTATGTGTGTGTGTGTGTGTGTGTGTGTGCTTGGGGGGTGCGAGAAGAGAGAGAGAAAGAAAGGGGGATTTTTCATGCTCTCCATTACAGTTGTTTAGGTTAGAGGGGTTAACTCAATGAGGCTAAGTAAGTTTGAACTGTGAATCACATCAGCAGACTTGCACATTCACTTATGCACAATTGCAAATGTACAACCTACAGGTAATTACATTACCCCTGCTTTGCCTTTATATAAATTGCAGGGCTGAGGCATAGTGAACAGCAGATATTAAGAGGTCCTTAATTTATCATGCTGTTTTTTTAAAAAAAAACCCTTTATTATTAAGGGCTATTTGTAGGGAAATTAGTCGCTGATGGAAGGGCTTTAATTTACCTAAATTCTCTGAGCATGTATGGGGATTCGAACAGACAACCTTTCAACCTCAAAGTCATTTGTTTAACCTGCTTTCTTCAAACTGCCAAAGAAAATTTCTCGTTTTCAGTTTTCAAACAGCTTTTCCTTGACTGAGCCCCCTTTTTTTTCTTTTCCCAGATAGAGCCTGAGACTGATTTATTATAGATTTTCTGTGTTTTGATTGTTTTGCTGAGAAGCAGGATGGGAAGATGGGACTTCCAGCTGCTCTGGATGCTTGGGAGTCCTGGGAGTCCTGGCCCGGCTGCCCTCCTGGCTGGCCCAGCCAAGTGGGCATGCGCTGTTGTGGCCCGCGGCAGGGGGTTGATGGGGCTGCAGGGGCTGGGCCAGAGAGGCCACAGATGCCTTAAATGACTTGGCATGATGGGATAGCAAAGGGGCAGGATCATGGCTCGCAAGTAAATCAAAACATTTTTTCCGTAATATGTGTCGGGAGTGTTGTCAGAATCTAAAAACAAACAAGCAAAAAATCCCAACAATCAAATACACTCAGACATGGTGGGGTCTGTGAGTTGCTAAATATTGGGTCTCAAATGGTAAATGTGTGTCAGTTTTGTACTTACATTCTGTTTTTCTGATGAAAGATGATGTCTTTGTTACATTTCCTGTGCCCCTTCATACCTACGTTCTCATAAATGTGAATTTGTATCTAAAAAAAAAACCTGTATTTTTTCATTTGTATCTATAACTACTAGATTTTTATTTTACACAACCCTGTCAATGATGTCAATTGTTGGTATGCCCAATTTAACCAGCACTGAAAGGCCATTAATCCCTTTCTCCTGGACGTTTTCCCTGCACACCTCTGAACCAGGATGATCTCAGTTAGTCCTGGCTGACCTTCTCAAACAAAGACGCCCCAGGAAGGGCTTCCAACCTGCGCTTGAATCAAGCACCCATGATAGCAGACCACCAGAAGGGCCCCCATTAGATAGTAATTCATGTGGAAGCTGTGGGACCCCAATATCATTATCAAGCAGCAGACCTGCCAGCTTTTTGTTGTGCCACAGTCTGGTGTGATGCACATTCTTTGACTTTGAGGGAAACAAATCTGTATTGTTGGGAGTGGAGTTGCATGGTTTTTCTTATTTTAGATAGGAACTTTTGCATGATTTTAAGGTTAAATATAGCTGCACCTCCATAACAAATTGGATGTAATTAATGCAAAATGGATCCTATGTATGAAAAAAAGCAATTTATTTCCCTGATCCTTTACATCCTAATCATGGCTTTTTTGATGTGCAACACTGGTGCATCAAGTTTTGTGGTAATCATTTCAAACCACAATCAATCCCACTTGCTCCCATTATCGTAGCTGCAGCTTACACATGTGGCATTAATGTATTATTTATAAACAGTATCTTTGTATCGGTCTGCACGAGTGAAATGACTTGACAAAGTTTTATGCATGTGACAAATACTTTAACAGATCATAGTAACGCCTGCATTCGCACAGATTTACAAAACAGTTAATCAGCACACACAGTACATAGTAACTCACACCATTTTTTGACTTTCTGCATGCTCCTCCACCTACAAACACTCTCCTGTGACAGCGCTCAAGCACAGCAGCTCACACTGTGAAATGCAGGAAAAATGTAGGTGATCAGGTGGGACCCAGAGAGAGAGAGAGAGAGAGAGAGAGAGGGACGGGGGGGGGAGCCAAACTAGTCCCTTTAACTTTTTAAAGACTTTTCAGCATTTGTTCTGCACACTTACCTACGCAAACTCCAAGGGGCCACAGTGACTGGGGTCCCATTTCAGGCCCAGCGTGGAGCCGGAGAGCTCCTCAGCTGTAAAATGAGAGCGCCGGAGCGCAGTGTGAAAATGGATTAGCCTCGCTGAGATAAGGGGAGCCCTCAGCGAGCCATGCACGCCTTCAATGGGGAAAAAGAACTGCTGTACAAATTGTTTTTGGTACATTAAGTACCTGTTACTTTATTTCACAGATGGAAAACAATAACACAGGCTCTGGGGTTGGAACCACCGCTGCACTGAGGAATGTGAAAGGTTTAGCCCACCTAACGCCCTCAGAGTTTGCCCCTTTTTCTTAATATGCAAAGTGATTTTCTTAAGGACTTTTGACTTAAAGAATTCAACGGATTGACAAACATAACATATGATGATAAATGACAAAGTGCCAAGTGGGCAGCCAACAGGCTACTGAGGGAAATCATACAGAATATCAATGTTAATAAAAAATAAAATAAAAAAGGCTGAATGTTCCCACTCAGCAAACAGGGCAGGGATTTTTCATTAATAGGCCCGCTGCTGCACCAGGGCCCCCCAAATTAAATGAGTGTGTCAGATCCTGGATGATTTATACATTTGGACTGATCTAACAGCTCTGTGGAACAGCTATGACACCCTGACAAGCCAACAATGGATATGAAAAATGAGCCAATACCACAGCACTAAATCTGAGACTTTCAAAGCCAAATGCACGCATAGAATCGAAACCTCTAACATACTCGCAAGTATAATGAAAATAAAGTGGGGAAAAAAAATCCCCATAAGATTCTCTGCGCAATTTTAGCTAAATCATTCAGTGTTTATATGAATGGAGTGATGGAGACAAATTGGTCCGAGTGGAGAGTGGCAGTACTTTGCTTTTCTGATGTCTTTTTGTGGCTGCGAGAAGAGCACATCACTTCACAGCTAAATGAGATATCAGGCCTATTGCTGAGCTTTGACTCAATAGGAAAATGTCAAATCAAGTTAGTGCTAAGGTGCTTTTCAAAACACCTCAATTCTCCTTCTGTTTCTATCAAATTCAGAATACCTATGCAATTTATTGTGTATCCCCCCCCCCCCCTTTCTTTCTTTAGTCAAAGAAAATGTTGTATACTGCTCAGCGGCAGCAGCAGAAACCAACCTTTCTCCAGTGACCATAGCAGTGGCAAAAGCTGTGTTTATAATTATGTTGTGTGGAAGGCTAGTGGCCTTACTCACTTGTTAGATGAAGTGATAAAAACCAACATGATGGACTAAAGCATTTTTGCTTTTCTTAGTATTGTCCTTTTACCCTCTCATTCTCTGTCTGATGAAAAACTGCACTTGGTGTTCCTCAGAGCTCAGCAGATTTAGAGGAAACAATTACCAGTCCGGTGATCTCTGCTTCTCCAGTCCCGCCGATAAACACCCAGCGCCCTGAGGTATGGTCTGAAAATGATACAGTTTTAAACGGGTTAAATTTCATTGTTTCCTCCACCCCCCCCCCCCCTCCTCTCTCATTCCCCCCCTTCTCTCCCTCTGAGGTTTTATTTCACAAAAGTGTGAACACATTTTTTTGTCGATGGGGGCAAAAAAAAGAGAGAAACAATAAAGAATATGAAAGGCCCATCTTCACAGAACATTAGACATCGCAAAACAACCCAAAGCCATGATCGGATATATCAAAACTGACAAGTAAAAGTTGATTGCTGAGTGTCTATTGATTGAGCTATATTTCACCGGGAGAGCCCGGCCTCACAGTTGTCTTCACAGTGCACCAAACCCTGCAAAGCCACATTTAATTGAGATGGTCAGCGTAAATACACAGAAATAGTCAGTATGCTTTTGGTAACTTTTATTATTATGTACACAAAGGTAGATGTTTTATTGCTCAAAATGACAATACCATCATGTATCTATCCATGCAGCATACAGTATATGTAAATACACAAGCATTTGACCAGTTCTCTGAAGGTTGGCCATATTTTGTGAAATATTAAATATGATTTTTTTTAACTTATTAGGTTATTATTAGGTTATTAACTATTGTATTGTAGTGTTGAAAGTGTAGGATATCCTACTGGATCTATACCTATATATGTACACACTCAGTTACCAGTTTATTAAATACACCTTGTTAAAACTAATCATCATAAAGGTTATCATGTTCAACTGTTTTAGGTGTTGGTACAACTGTATGATCAGGCTGCAGTTTGTGGAGCTGTTGAACTGTATGGCGTTATACTGACAGGTATTTCTATTGTTTTGTCCAACCTTTTTACATCAATGTTGCTAGCGGTAGATCATTCGATTTCAGATAATATTGTTGATATGTTGATATTTTTTGTCTGGTCTCGATATGAAGCCATTTTGTTATTTCACAGACACAAGTGATTACATCTCAGGGGCCAGCGCAACATACGTCATATTTCTTAGATTTAGATGAGAAGATCAATACCACTCTCATGTCTGTACGGTAAGCTGCCACCAGCAGCCAGTTAGCTTAGCTTAGCAGGAAGACTGGAAACAGGTGGAAGCAGTTGGCGTGGCTCTGTCTGTTAGTAACTAAATCCACCTACTAGTGCCTCTAAAGCTAACTAATGTAAAAAGACAAATTGTGCCTGCTGCCATGAGCTTATTTAGTGTACAAACATGACAGCGGTATCATATAACTCTTGGCAAGGCAGCAAACAAGCGTATTTCCCAAAATGTCTTACTATTACATTACTGTTTGATAAGGGACAAGGTTCAAGTTGTCAGAATTTGCTCACAGTTTGGTAATAAAAATACAAACTTTAAATAGCAAAAAAAAAAAAAAAACTGCAAACCTCTAAGAATTTAGTAAGATAGCCTATTAGTTTTTAAATTCAGACACATAATGAAGGCCAGATTGAAGCTGCTATTAGTGGTGAAGGGTTTAAAGGTGATTTATGGGAGGTAAAAGTAGAGTCAGGTCATGAGAAAGGTGAGACAGTTGGAAGATGAGAACAGAGTCAAATGCATCTTCTGTATGGTTTCCAAATTCTATTTGACCATGTGACATTTAGTTATGACGAGTGCGCGCAGTCCTATGATCATCTGTAATCTGTGTCTTTACCCCCCGACACACACACACACACACACACACACACACACAAGTAAAAGAAAGAGACAGGGAGCAGAAGGGGATGAAAAATAGGAGAGATGCTGACAGGGAGTGAAACACTTGAGCTGTAGAGAAGGCCAAGTGTACCGAACACAGCACAGCCCAGGAGTGATTGAATGATCCCATTCTGGGCTCTTTGTTAGACACTAGGCAGCGATGTATGAAGATTGATACACAAGTGCTCGACTCGGTTTGCTGGATCATCAAACGGATTGATATTATACTCCAGCCAAGGATGAAGACAAAGTAAGTGTTATCATACTCAATACTAGGGCTTGTCAGAGGCGGGAAATCATCCAGTGTCACTGGTTATGGGAGCATTTCGCAGACTGTCATGAGAATTTATCTGGGAGACGTGGCGCTCTATGGCAGTCTGCAGCTGACGGCGGAGGCCCCGGCTGTACCGTAAAGATCTTAGCTAAAGATTGAATTACAGCACCGTGCTCTGGACTACATTTATTTCACTACTATCATGTTTGTCCCCACAGACACTGTAAATCCCCTCTCTTCTTATCAAGTGGCCATTTATTGTCGTTCAAATAACATTATTCATGGTGATATCATTATTTAGATAACATACGCATTACAGCAAATGATTTGTTTATCTGTTGTACAACAAGGGCTTCCTACATTACCCCTGAGGTTTCCGCAGTCTCCTCATTACTCCTGAGTCCTGGGAGCAGTCAGTGCAAAGTGAAGGTAATAATAGATAGCTGTTCGGTGGTTCTACTGAGGGTGCTGCATGGAGCTTTTTAACAACATGAAATGATTACCGTGTTAAACATGCACCATAATGGCCACTGAACTGACTTTCATACATATAGATTTGGTTTGGAATTGGCTGAATTTCTGACTGACTTTCTGCTTTCTTTTCTGGGATTCTTGTAATTACAGGTTTTGGAATTAGTGACAGACATGTTGAAAGTGAGAAATAACTTCAAACATGTTCCTTTTTCCAATAAACCAAAGGAAAAAGCAGAAAAGCTTTGCGAAAGGGAAGCAAATTCGGTTTCAATTTGAGAAACAAGACAACAGGTATGACATGGAGGTCTCATTGCTTTCATTTCACAGGTTTTGTTCATGTACCTAGCATCTTTTAAACTACTGTAACTATTCTGATTCTGACTGTCCCTTCACTTCCACGTCGTTTCCCCTACTGTCTATAGATTGCTACAATGGGAGAATTAGAGAAAGTTCTGTTTATAACCATGAAAAGCAAGCAGGTGAAGAAACCAGTGATGTGTTCTCTCTGTCTATTGATCTCCTCCGCTCCGCTTCAGTACTATGGACAGCGCGGCCGATAGTAACATGTACATCGGCCAGTCATTTTGTTGTTTTATTTTTCTTTAGAGACATAAAGCTTTAAACAAACAGAGGGGGCAAAAAATACAACTGCGGGGGCTCAGCCTCCTTTAGCCCCCTTGTGGCGCCGGGGCCCCCTTTTGTTTAAATGTAATGTTCTAGCATAGTAGTTGTACTATCAAGTGTACTTATTTGTTTTTTGAGTGTTGTGTATTCAAAAGGCCCATAAAAACATGTTGTGGTATGTGGCATTGGTCCATGCTTGCACCTGCTGAGATACCTGCCTGGTAAATATAATGTGGTGTGGCAATGAATGGGAATACTATCAAAAGCACAGCATGGGACAGTTATAAAAGTGTAGTATTTGAGTAAATGTTTTATTTTGTCAGTTATTTTATTTGCAACATTTCAAACTATCTTATGTCTTGTTGATATATAAAGTCACAAGTTGCATTAATTGACTTCCACTAAAATCAAAAACAAATATATTTTTTGTCTCTAACATTCTCACTAAAAGCACTGTAATTTGTAATGTGGTTCTCTCAGGTACTCTGCTATGTGCTGTTCACTATTTGAGCTAATAATTCTAGTCTACCCATGCTGCTGCCAGCTTCCTGATGCTGTTTTCTTAAGAATTAGAGACACAGGGCAATATAAGTATGTGCTCCTCTCCGTGGAGTGGTTTTATGCACACTGTAAAGCTGTCATTTATGTCTGTGCATACAGTGCCCTCACCATGTCGCCAGGCTCTGTAAAAAGCCATGTATGGGAAACACTTCAGGCCATGGCACTTATGGATATTTCTCTTTACATTCATCATTTTTACATGTACTCACTGGGAGCCGAGGCCTGTCAAAAAGACTTACTGCTTTTCATCTTCATATTGAAATACCAGAGGAAGCTGTTGTCTTGCTCCTTGTATTATATCATTTCTATTGTAATCATATAAAGTTACACTACAGTTATCCCATCCATGCACAAAGGCAAGCACACACACTCTCACACACCTAGTCCATGTGGGATGCTTGAGCCGAGAGGTGCTTGCTATGATTTGGCCTTGTTAAGCTGTTGACCCTGAAGAGAGAGAATTACCTCTGTTGGGAAGCAGGAGGTGCACGTGTGTGCGTGTCTGTGTGTGTGTGTGTGTGTGTGTGTGTGTGTGTGTGTGTGTGTGTGTGTGTGTGTGTGTGTGTGTGTGTGTGTGTGTGGGTGTGGGTGTGTGTGTGTGGGTGTGTGTGTACTATATACGAATGTCTGGTGGTGATGGGAGCAGGAGGGGGGTGTACTAGCTTTGAGTTAAGGGCTCTATCAAGGGACAAACTTCTCCGGCACCACAAAGCCACATGATCCATCTCCCTTTTTAGCTCGTGTCAGGACCATTTTATGTGATGATGATTTGATGCTCGGGCACTGGGCCTCCTTCTCCCCCTCTCAGATTGAGCTATGATAGTCAGAGCTGGGATCGCTGGGATCACTGAGCTGTTGGGCTCCAGCCATCAGAAAACGGCAATGTGTCCCTCAGCTGCGGGGGGGGGTACACTGACAAATCCTCGTCCTACTGGATTCACAAATCCCACTGGGCTTCACAAATCACACCTAGAGGGTCTTATCTTAAGTGCCTAGAATTAGACTATAATTAGGGCGGTTCGAAAATATTGAAAAACAGATTTACACATTGTTGGTTTTGGTCTTTTCATTGGATTTGTTGAAATAGGCCTTTTTTTCACAGAAGATGTTTTAGATATTTCACCGTAGGAAAAGCACAGGTGTAATTAATAAAATAAAAATTCCATTTAGCTGCTTTGGTTTCAGGCTCCTGGTATTATTCATGCTGGCTCACTGTCACACTGTCATGTCTTACTGGGACACTTGAATGAAACAGAGCCATCATTCATGTTATTAGTACCACCTGTGCTTTTAGTGCAACTGTATGAAAATCAGAATTTCTGCTGTGATAAAGGCCCAGCACACCCACACAGATCTCTTCAATTACACTAGCTGATTGGACCTCTACTCAGGTGTAAGTTGGGCTGGAGCTATGCTGGGAATTACTTGATGTCTGAATTCTGTGTGGGCATTTTTTCACGATGTACTGCACTCAAAAATTCCCACTTTGGAACAAAAAAAGTAGTGTCCATGCCATGTACATTGCACTACTTTCTGCTAACAGTCCCACAATGCAATGCGTCATATTTTGTTGTGTGAAAATTATAGTTTTGCTTCTCCACAAACCAGTGGTTCCTACAGTTTTTAAGTCAATTTTTTTGTCATGGCACCACCAGCCACCCAACCCCCAATACAACAGGTACAGTTGTCACAGTTGACAGTGTCTGCACAGTTTTTACTAGTGTATGTTTTATGTAATGTTATTATTATTATTATTTTTATGTATATAATTATATCACAAAAATATTAAGTTAAATAATACAAGCATATGCACAGAATAAAAAGCCAATAGGTGCTCTGCAGATTTAGAGATAAATATTTAAAGGACCAGTGTGTAGCATGTAGTTGCAGATTGCAACTCCCTCACTTCACCCTCCCCTTCCAAGTGTGTAGGAGAAACTATGGTGGTTGTGAAGCACACAGAAAACCCACCCTGTCTAGAGTCAGGTTCTTGTCTTGTTTTCTCTGTATACCAGAGATGAGGAAGACAGACCACACATATAAGATGTTTGGAACACACAACTGCATAGTGCGCTAGTGGACAATGATTCCACAGCACACACTTTTGGAACCACTGGAGAAAACAGTGTGTAATGTACAAGGGATGGCGAATGAGTGAATCAGGGAGGGAGACTAGCTACTAAAAGAATGATAATGGTGTATGTTGTCCTGCCATGACAGGTGCAACGAAAACAAACGTCACATGTCAGTCAACCACGGTACATGCCAATGCAGTCCTGAGAAAAGTCTAACTATGCCAGGCTCATACTATAGGAGTTTGGATCCGATTTATGTCACATCCTGACAATTGGAGAAATCCATGCTCGGCATATGTTCTATCTGGTAATGTGAGGGACATGCTTGCAGACTCACTAGGGCTGCCCTGATCACTTTTTTAAATAAGATGTTTGATATTTTAAACATGGGGGGGGGGGGTTCAGTCAATGTAAATACAGCAAGTTGTTCTGCTATGTCATTCTCCATTTTGTTTACATCTGCTGCCCCATTAGATCACGTGAGGTGGTGCATTGCTTCCTCTGGCACAATTATCTTAATAATATCCTGTAGTGTGTGATCCGCAAAGTTGTGTGTGCATGTTTTAGATTAGAAAGAAGAAAATCTTTGAGTTTTCTCCTTATGTGTGAGATGCAACCCGAAT
This sequence comes from Dicentrarchus labrax, assembly GCF_905237075.1. Lineage (NCBI taxonomy): Eukaryota > Metazoa > Chordata > Actinopteri > Moronidae > Dicentrarchus > Dicentrarchus labrax. The sequence continues at coordinate 20,835,018 of NW_026136707.1, forward strand.
TCAAATGTGATTTTGAAACATTAAGTGTTAGGTGACATCAGTAAAAACTCCTGCCTTGTCAAAAAGTGATCAGTTTGAAATAACAAAGACCGTACTTCATAGTTATATAAATGTGTGTAAATTGAGTTTAAACAAATCATATATTCACTGTTAAACACATGTGGTAAGTGAGGGTAATGGTAGGAAAAGTGTCATATAATTGCCTCATATTACTCAGGATAATTCACACCTTGCCTATCTATCAGCAGTTTTCATTGGAACTACTTTTTTTCTCTCTTTTTTTTTTTTTTTTTTAACCAAAGGGATAGTGAGCTGTTTAGATGAACTAATTTGGGTAAACTGATCCTTTATGTCCTGTAGCTTTCCCCTAATGCACATCCATAGCAGTACCACCTATGCTTTAAGTGCTGGTAATAAACAAAACCCTTTAACACATTGCTATTATGATCATACATGTTGTAAATCTACAGTATTGTCCAATTACACGCAGCTTTTAAACAGTGTCAGTTTGTTGTGTTTGTGATAGGCTGTGTAATAGTGTAATAACTCTGTCCCCTGTAAGACGGCCAGGGAGGCTGTGTTTAAATGAGACGGTTCTGCTACATTAGCTTCATAACACCATAATCCTTTCTCCATAAACCATTACATGCGCCGCAACATTTCTGATTTATGGGGGGTAGAGAATCAATGGGAAAAAATTAATGCTCGCAAAACGTCCCTGGGACAATATTGAGCAGATTTTAATTGTGATTTCATTCAAGTGGCTGTTAGCCAGATGATGAATGGGAGCTAACCTTCCTCTCTGCCGAGCGCTGGAGAGAGTCTTTAATATGACAATTAAGTGTCTGTCCTTTAGATTTTATTGTATCTTTCTTTCTCTATCTTGTGAGCGACTCTGTCCCCCCTCCTCGTCTTTTTACCTCCCACCCATTCTCCTTTTCCTCTCTCTATCTCTCTCTCTTCACATCACTTCATCTGTACAGTGCAGCCTTTGCGCAGATTAAATTGAGACTCCAGTTTTCTCCATCTCAGAGCACTTACTTATGTTTTATGACACGCACTAAGTCAATTTTATGTTGTTATTGATTTTTTTCTCCCCTCTTCTTATTACCCTCTTGCTTAAATCGACACAAACCATTTTGCCTTTTGCTCACTGATTCTTCCCACTCTTGTCTTGTGGTGACCTTAAGTGTATGACCAAGACAGAGAAAACCTTCTATGTGGGGGATGAGATGTGCGTGTGTTTGAGTTGAAGCTTAAAAAGTGTGGTTCCCTCAGAGGAAAAAATCTGTGCAGAGACTGATGTAAAATGAAAAGGTATGACCAGAAGGTGGCAGGTTAAACTTGGAAGTGCCACTATTCAAAACTCCTTTTTAAGCATTCAAAACTTTTTTCATGTGCAACATTAAAAAAGGTAGTAAAACACAGATTTTGTTTAGCTGCCGTACACCTCATAGGGCACAGTGTTGGCTCCAAATACTTTCATGGAAAATAATTGTCTTCACAAGTTGTTTTCATTAGGTTGTTCAAGTAAAATAAAACATGGTTTGGACAGATTTTTAATTTCACCTTCATCATTAAGAGTGACAATGCTTCTGGCAAAATCTAAGTGGTTTTATTTTATTTATTCTCTAGTATAGTATCTCTGCAAACTGAGCCCCAAGTACTGAAGGCCAACATTTTCAATGATTGTGTGAAGCATTACAGGATTTAACTGAATAGAACTGAACAAAACTGAATAAAAATAAGTGTAGTAAATGTTTTTTTATTGGGGAACTTGTTTTTACCAGTAACTCTATTTACACTTCCTTTCCAGTTTACTTATGCATTGCTCCAAGCAGAACTAACTGGTAAGAGCGGGGGGTTAAATGCAATAAGAGCTGGCTTGATCTCAATCAATTTGTCCCTGTCTGCTGGCAGGTGCCCAGGCTTTGCTGTGTCCCAGTCCCCAGTGTTGGCTCCATCAGGACTCCCAGCAAAGAGCTAAGCAGCAGCATCAATGTGACCATTTAGAGTGTGATCTGTGCAGATGCAGTGGGAAGGTCAGGCCATTGTGCCGCCCTCCTCCCCCTTGCCTTTCACTTCACCCTCTAGGACGCCGTCCACATCAAAGTTGTTATTGAGGCCCCTCAATCGGAAATCCCGGTTTGGCAGGGAAGTGAGGTCTTTAAGAAAAGAATGAGGGCCTTGACCCAACATGGGCGACTAAATCAGCCCGCCGACAGCCAAGAGGAAGATTAATACTCATAGGGCTTCTTTACACCTGGTGTTAACAAGCATCTCATATCTGGACTGAGTCTAGATTGTGTTTACACCTGACCTTCAAATGCATTTCCAGTAGAATCTAATGTTTGCTTTTGTTTTTCATGCATACGTTCAGTTTTGACTAATGTGTTATTATTCATTTTCCTGACACCTCTTTGAGGTGTTTTCCGTAATTGGTTCTGTACATAACTGTTTATGATGATTTACAACAATAACCCTTTTTAATAACTATGTTGTGTTTGGGGACTTTAGGCCCACCTAACATTGTTTTATCATCTTGATATCGAAAGGGTTAGGTTGCGTTCTGCAAGGTAAAATGTCTTTGTGATAGAGGCCTGGTGGCTTTGACAAGAGCAATAGAATCGCTTCAGTTCCCGGTCGGAAAGGGCTGTCAGATGGCGAAGAAAAGCAGTGCTTTTGTTGCTGCCCACATCCACCGCAGTACATTGCGTAGCTTCCTAGTTGGTACTCCTGTCTACTTCTCCAAACTGGGGGCATGCTGACCACTATACACTATGGATAAGTATCTCATACACTCCACTTCAAGAAATTTCAAACAAACCCTTTAATAACTTTTCCTCATTTTAGGACAATTGTTTACAAACACAAAATGGTGTAAAACATGGTTAAATATGATATGTGATTGGTGTTGACAGTACTGTTTATACAGAGCTACCCAAGTCTTTTTGGACTTTTTTTTGTTAATTTGCTTTCCTGAACATCTGGAATATGCGCAGAAAACCCTGTTCCAACTAAAAAGCATATTTATTCATGCATAATCCATATTACATAAAACATGAAATATCTTTTTATTTGGTATAATAGCAACACTTTCCTTTATGTTTCTTCACGTTCATCAAGCCCAGTTTGTAGCAAAAGGAATAGTTACCACTTTATTGCCTTTCTACTTATTGGATTCTAATGAGGTCAGAAAACAAACAAACAACACAAACACAACTAGATTTAGCAATTATTGTTATCATTGTGACACAACAGCAGTGGAGTCTGTGAGACAAAACACAAAGGCTGAAACTTTTATTCAGACTGTTGTTAGAACAAATGAAAGAGTAGAAAAATACATAAAATCTTACAGAGTTTAAAAGCCTTCTAATGCAAAAATACTCAAAGCAGCAGCATAATAAAAAATGGTAATAACATGTTTCTGAAATAGAAAATAAATAATTAAAAACACTTACTTCAACAACTTGTATTAAAAGCTAAGTAAATGTGTAAAGTAACAAACTCTTTGAAGTGTTTTCCCACAACCTTGGAAGGTAATATGGTGTCTTGTGTGTATTTACAGCTAGACTTGACGCACTTTCTCTTTGTCTGATTATAGTCCCATCAGCAAAGACAAGTTTAAGGACGCCATGTTTTCCAGTTCACCATCTGAAAGAGAAGAGGACAGTACTTCATCTCTGTCTTCACCAGTAGTTAGGGAAGAGAGAGGAGGAAGAAATGGAGGCAGATTGAGGAGAAGGAGTTGCAGACAGTGGCATATATGAGTTCTGTTCTCTTCCTCTCTCCCTCTGTTTCAGCTCATGTGGAAAAGCTTTTCAAATTATGATGTGGATTGACGTGCAGCAGCTGTCCCCTCTCCTGGGTCCTGTCCGTCACCTCACCGGTCACCGCTGACAGCACTATGATGGATTAGGAATTGTCATCCAGGACGCTTGTCACTTGTTTACAAGTCGGCCATCCCTCATCTCTCACCACAGGCCTTATAATCTGGCCGACACTCCTCCAACCCCCCCCGCGTGCTGCCAGACACGCTATACAAGACAACACCATACATTACAAGAGCTTTTTTTTCCCTTTCCCCCTAACCTTTCTCTCTCTCTCCCTCCTGCATCCCTGGGCTGAACACAGTCAACACATTTAATGCATTAATATATGTGTTGTGTTCGCCAATCTCCCAGGGACTGGGGCGATGTCTTCTCCTGTCAACCTCTACCCCTGAGAACTGACTGGGTTTTAGACAAACATCCCAGTGGGAGAGGAAGGGAGGCTCAGATCTAACCTGCATTCTGTTATTTGAACAATGGGGCTTTTAAATCTGCTGGCCAAAAATATGGACGATAAATTCTCTGTCACTACATGACTACTTTAGCGCTGTGATGGAAAATAAAAATCGGTGTAATCTATAACCTCTAGTTGGTTATAATGAGGTAATTATATATGCAGACATAGCATTGATTTCTTGAAAATACTATTCTAAGGTGGTTTTACCTTTTTCTGCTCCTACTAAATTGGTGCTAAAGCGTTTCTTTTTAAACTTTATTGAATTGATTGAAATGTATTTATTAGATGACAAAAAATATTATTCCCAGCTTTTCATATGTAAACAGTTTTTGATTTTAAATTGAGTATCTTTTGATTTGGGACTATTTATTTGACAAAATAGATGTGTAAATGTAACCTTGCGCTCTAGCAACTTTATTCAGTTTTTAGACATTTCTCTGCCAAATGGTTCTTTAAAATGACAGATTGTAAGAATTAAAAAAAAGGCTTCACTTTGTGAACAAACAGGAACTTTTTACTCACTTAACTTTTTGTCGTGCACATTGATTTGGACTGGTTTTCACAGTTTGAAACAAAGACAGTCAAATCAAGCTCAAGACCATTTTCCGAAAGCTTTCAGACCCAATGATGTAGAGCTCACATGCCTCTCAGAAATATTAAGGAAGAAAGCCCCGCAGAGCGGACTCTGATCTCTCTCTACAGCATCTCTCGCTCTGTGGCCTGCTGTGGGAATGTGTGAGTTTATGCTCCCTCTGCAGGCATAGTCCAAACTGGAAGACGAGCTAACCAGCCTGCCTGTCTAGCTTGGACTCAGCCCTGCCAGCTGTGATCCTGCAGAGAGGATGAGTGGATGCCATCTACCCTGCACTGCTGAGACCCTCCCTGTGCTCCCAGTATGGCCCTTGAGAGAGACCATAATCTTCTCCTATCTGCCTTAATGGTTCCCTCTGTGGATGCCGAGATGGCAGGCCTGGGAGTGGGGGCGGCACGCTGAATCCTACCATGAGCATATTGTCATTAAATTAAAAATTTCCAAACACTCCCTTGCTCGTGGCATAACCGCCGCCGTGAGAGCGATCATAATTGGCTCTGAAAACATGCATAATTGCCTTCAGCTGGCGTTCTTTTACAGTTGACATTGTTGAGGCAGCGGCGGGGCGATTGCTGAATTGAATATGCAGCTTGTTTCACAATGGCAGTCGTAATTGAAATATGGTATGTGTGAGTGGAAGATTACATTAAAGCTCCTAGATAATCACCTGACAGGGGAGTCATTGAATCGACAATCTGCCGTGGAGTTTCGGGGAGCGGGCCAGAGTGAACAGGCCGAGGGAGGAAGGGGAGGGAGGAGGGCCAGAGGGGTGGGGGTAAAGGAAGGCATCAGGCAGAATTAGAAGGGGGAAAAAAAAAAGCTCTTGGCTGGCTCACTTATTCAGAGCCGTCCTGGATTGCCAGACTGGCATTCCTGGGCTCTTTCTATCACCACATTTCTCCCGCTCACTCCCACCCTCCCTATTCTCTCTTAGATGCTCACCCCTCCACTTCTTTGAGTAGACCACTTCCCCTTTAAGAGCTAACAGATGGCTATCCATTGCTGCTGCGTTTTATCCTCATTTGCATTCATATTTTTATTGCTTTTTTTCCACAGTGGCAAAACGGCACCTTTCTAGTCAACACTGGCACACAAGACTGCTTACAATCGGTTGAAATAGATGTCAAATATCAAAACAGAGATTGTTTACTGTTGACCTGTAAGGCATCTTTTTGGAGAGAGGAAGTAGGTGGTTGTAACACCCAATGATTCAACTGGCATATTAATGTTTTGATCTCTCTGAAACCTTCTCACACCACTTTTTGCGACGGTCCTTTCACTTCCTCAGCCTAATAGACAGCAGGAAGGGAAGTGTTATTTCACAACACATGATAGGAACTTTACTAGAAAATTGATAGAAAAGGCACAAAAGAAAAAGAAAAGATGCTCACATTCATCCTCTCCTCCACCATGCATGCTGCAGACCGGCAGTGCTGTTGTTGTTGCTGAGGTAAAAGACCTTGCAGGTGCCTCCTCTCTTTAATCTACTTCTCCCCTCACCATTATCTTATATTTGGGTATAAACACACAGACTGTGCAACCCGATAATATGCAATTAAAAACAAAGATCATTAAAAAGTTATTGGTGTCTGCCTAATTACTATAACTTTACCCCCCTTATAATGAGCGTGCATGGGTATTGATTCGAAGCAAATCTCCCTTTCCTCCTGGAAAAAAGCAGGTAGTTACTTTGTGTTAAATCATTAATATAGTAATGATTTTTCCAGAACACTCTCAATTAAGACCAGAGCAGAAAATGACCCAGGGGAGTTAAAGCTCACGCTCTTAAAAGTGTGATGTTCCAAATATATCCTAGCTTCTCTCACCAGAGAATATGGATAGGCCCAGGTACGTGTCTCTGAATCATTTAAAGCGGAGCTTGTTGATTAGGATGTGTGTAAATGTGTTTCTGTGTTAAAGGTCTGCACCTTTAATGTAATACAGTATGTACTAATACACTGCACTGCATTTGGGTGAATACAAAGTGATGTAATGGTGCGGTTTGACCTCCAGGTGATAAAGAAAAGGTCTGCCAGGAAGAAAAATGGATGAAAAACATTCATATTAAAAAGAAAGCCAGACACTTTCATTAATACAGTTGTAAATAAACTACAGTGTATACAATGACCTTAACAAAAGGTTAAACAATCATCAATGAACCGAAAGAGAAACATGTGATTAGCATTTTATTTCCTTGCCAAACCCTCTCTTCCTATAACTTCCATTAGCTTGATGATGCTACCATGATCTACACCACATACTGAATTCACTGTGTGGAATAAACATTAGTGTCAACCAAAATAAGGTCAGTTAATTATATTCTGCAAATAAAAAGACTAAAGGTATGATCAGAGGGAAGTGAAGTTGAATGCTGCTTTGTTGATTAATCCCCAACAGCCAATGTAAGTATGTATGTCTTTCACATAGGGAGGAGGATACAGTCACAGTTGAAAATATGAAAGACTTCCTGTGCCTGTCATGGTTTTCAGGTTTGCATTCGTCAACTTGTTTCCCTTTGTAATTCAAATCCTGACACTCTGTGATCTCTGAACCTCCACCAGCACCCATCTGAGCCCCTCCCCCTCTCAATTCTCCCCCCAAATCGCTCCAACAATTACGTCATTTGTCCGTCTATTATCTCAACACCTGCAAGAAAATCTGTCTCAATTTTCCCCTCTGCTTCTGATCTGGTCTCCCTCCCATCTTCCTCTGCGGCCCCACTGAGACGCGCGTTCGGCCTCAAGCAGCTTCTGTCTCTGTCAGGAGGCTCCTGGTCGCTGCCATCCCACCATGCATTGTGCCTATGCCAAGAGACTGTGCCAGCTCACACCCCTTTAGCACCGAATACTTGTCTTGACCCAGCCTTTTCTTTTCTTTTACGCTCTTTTGTGGCCCCTGTGCCAAACACACACAGGGCTCAAGTAGGGATATACAAAAAACATCTCTCTTGCCTTCCTTTCATTCAGACCCATAATATTCACTTAGTGAGGACCAGGAGGGGTTCGAACAAAGAGATCTTTGGGGTTGGGCAGTGATTCGTTATAGTCTCTATAACCACAGTTTACAGCAACTTTCTTTTGAAACGCTTGACATTTTACTTCCTATTCCTTAGATATAGTCAGTGGGTACAGTGCGTCATCTTTGTTTGACTTTATCACACATAAAGAGCCGTTTTCACTCAGTTTAATGTCATCGCCTAGGTAACCAGCAGCTTTTTGGCAACAACGCTGAAACGGCCAATTTGTCAATGGAATGTGTGAAGTGTCAATATGAATCTATCTAACCCCTCTGGCCCCCTTTCAGGAGATAATTTTTCATATGCATATGAGAATTTTTGGTGCATTACTTTCTCACACTTTTTTTTAAATTTATTTTTTTACATCCAGTGACAGATTAGAAAGAGGCTCCAGCTCAGGGGTCCAGAGGAGTGAGGAGGGGTGAAAGGGAGAGAGGTGAGGGCAGAGAGCAGGTTTTGTGGGAGTAAGCAGTGGAGGGCCGATTCAGATTTATGAAGAAATTTGAGCTCCATTCTTACAATAGGCACTCAAACCCTCTAGGGGTGTTGTTCCCGGTTACTCCAGGGATTTCTCACTGGATCTGAGTGAGATCTGAAATGAGTAATGCTTAACTGTTTCACCAAAATATAATCCTTAAAATGTCAGACCTAGTTGATTTGGTGACACGTGTGGTTAGTGGTGGTAACAAAAAGTGTGGTTTAATACTACAAGTCTCCTTGAACAGCTTCTTTGTCAGGAATACAACAGAAGAGCAACCGGTGTATCGGTATACAGCGTAGTGAAAACAAGCTAGGAGGAAATATTCTGTTTGCAAAAGAAGTAACGTAATGCAGTTGTGATATGGTGTTAGGAGAGTAAGGCTAATAGCAATGAGATAAAATTACAAACAGTGACATTGAATTACACACATGAATTGTTTCCTGTGAATTCCCTTGTTTGTAGGTAAACAACTTGAATCCCACAAGGGAATGGCAGACTCCGCCACTTACAATGAAAGCTAGTATACTTGTTTGTCTATGCACTCTAGAACGACAGCATATTCTGATATTGACAGGACGAGATCATATTTCTGTGCCTTCCAAAACTATAAATCTGTTCTATGATGAGGCAAGGCTATGGTTAAGGGTTGTTGGGTTGGTTAAGGTATAGGAACAAAAACAGCTTCGATAGGTTCAGGGACAGGTAATCTTTTTGGGGGTTAACTTTGTTAAAGTTAAGGAAGCGTTGGGGTTAGGGTTAGGTAAGTCTGATGTTTTGCTGGAAGCCAGACCCATTCCCTGCGCAGACTTTGTCGCTGTTTAACGTTATCTGACTTCCTTTTTTGCTTCCAAAGCCCACAGCCACTAGTGGACTTTGTCACTTAACCGTCAACATATTTAGAGGAAATGTAACGGAACAGAACACATCATGGTTTGAGTTCATGAAACCTTTTAGAAAATGAAAATGAGAAATAAAAAACTTAAAAGACTAAACATAAGGATAAATCGCGGGCAGTAAAAATCCTAACCAAACCAACAACAACAGGTCTTCACACTGCTGGGGGTATCAAATGGGGATCTATGACCTGTAATGATTTTTTACTTGAGCGTCCGTGACATGAAAATGTTTGAGCTCTCCTGCTGTACATACTTGCGATAGCTCAAGAGAAGTGTGTCACAGCATGGCATTTATGTTCATGTGACATTATCAAAATGCTCATATGACAGCACACCAATTATGAATCTTGAAGAGACGACACCGGAAAACATTTTGCACTTCCACTCTCCCTGACATGACCTTTTACTATGATCCTGCGTTCCTCCGATGGACGTCCCCTCCTGTGCTGCCTCTCTTTCTCTCTCTCGCTTTCTCTTTTTTCTATTCATAGCCTCCATCCCAAGATAAATCCCACTGGGTGGATGTTTTTGTCGTGGAAGCTTGTGAATGTTTTTGCAGTGCTGGTGTTATTTATTGCCCGCTGACAGGGCCATGAATTCCGGGCCAAAGTGAAACTCATATTGTTATCAAAAGCATAAAATTCCTATCACTTTAGGTGTCAGAGCATAGACAAGAAAATGAAACAGGTACTCATAAAGGCAGCGAGTGTCATAAATCAGCTGGAGGGGCCTGAGCAAAGGAGACGCTTGATTAAATAAGGGGAATTAGGTATTTTTGCAAAAGCGGGAAATAACATTGATCTATGCCCCTGTCAGTGGTGAGGCTTGACACTATTGTGCATTGTTTATTTTTCTTGTGTATTTATAGTATGTCAGTCTTCCTCTGACTGAATGATATGAGTGAGAGAAAACCCCGCCTCCTTTGGTTACCATGTGCTCTGTTGCTGGAAAACTAGGGACACACTTATCCAGGAACTGAGTTTACCTTTTCTAGTTTCCTCAGCAATTGAAATGCCAACCATATCCTGTAGCTTTGTTTACCAGGACATATGTGAAATGAGCCAATAGCACTACTGTTTTTCCCACAGCGCCATAGGCATCAAGAGGCAATTTAAGGTCAGTCAGGGGTGAGACACTTCACTAGTTTATACCAGGGTGCAATCAAATTTCATTGCGTTTTACGGAAAATCACTTTCGGGAAATCATTTCTATTTTTCTACTGAGTCTCTGGTATCTGTTTAATAAGAAGAGGTCTTGTTGTTAGGAAAATGAAATAAATCTTCACACTTTACTGGAAAATTCTAACACAACAAACAATCCTTTACTTGTGTAGCCTGTTTCATTGTTGCCTTGTATCTCTACAGAATCTGCACCAGGAATTTGAGTTTGAAAAAAGTGCAAAAGTGCAACAAATAAGATTTAGTATGCACTTTGAAACCTATTTTACACCAGGTCTAGATGGAACTACGAAAGAGTGATGTCACTTGAGGCTAGCAGCTCAAGGCCACGTTTAGTCTAACACACCTGAATTGCTGATTGAACTGTTGGCAGATGAGTTGCATTGTGGGAAATGACGTCACCAGGTTTTGGCAAGGTAGAAGAGTAAAAAAAGCAATATCTCTGGTTTTGCTGCATTGATTTTGTGATTCTGACTATGTTATGGGTGTGCTCTGTGTACTCTTTTAAACATAAACAAAGAGCTTCATCATTACTTTAAAATATCCCTCCTACATGATTTCCTTGGGAAAGTCTGACAGCCAGTGAAATTCTGAAATATGACTTATTGTCAATGACACATCTCTCTAAAAGCAAGTGTTGCTAAGCACATCTCTTTTCCAGGTTGTTCTCCCTACATGTATAATTTTAGTAACGTCCCCCACTATGATTTGGAGGTGTCTGCATGGCTGATGGGATCAGTGAACTCTGGAGAGTGGGGTGACGACCTTCCACCCCATCCATCACCCAATGATGGACATGGGAAGCCGGCCCCTGACAGGTTGGGGGGGTGGGCTGGGGTGGAGGGTACAAATGGGGTTAAGGATAGGGCTGGAGAGGGATCGCAGTTACCACAGTATAGTGGCTGGGAAAACAAGGGAGGGGGTAGGTGGATGGAGAAAAGTGTGGCCAGGATTGAGGTCAGGGATATATGATTGGGGTATTAACTGGACCACAGCTAGCCTGGTTAAATGTTTGTGTGGGGGGCAAAGATGGATTATCTGACTGTTTTTGCATGTCTTATGTGTGACAAACAAAAGTGCATTACGTCATTTTTCCTTGAATCTTTCCTTCTTCAGTTTTTTTTACAGTACAGGACACGAAACCAGTTCTCCAGCTGACATTTGTGAAAGAGCAAACCAGACCAATACAAATGATGAATCTGGTAATCAGGAGCAGTGTCACTCCATTCTCCAAATCTTGCTGAGGTGTAATGAGTCTCTGAGGGCCACTTGTTTCTTACTCCCACTGAAAGAAGGACCAACGTCATCAATCTTCAGAGTGGCTGAAGTGAAGTTGACTTCTGTCTGAAGGTTCTCCCCTTTGTTGATTTCTTCTTGGGAGCTCAGTGGAAAGCCCACGTTCCCGTCACACGCCGAGAAAGCGTGCACGAGAGAGAGAGAGAGAGAGAGAGAGAGAGAGAGAGAGAGAGAGAGAGAGAGAGAGAGAGCAGGGTGTGGTTGCATGCTGTGCCGACAATGAACAGCAAACCTCCAACTGACACGGCCAGTATTGAGTAAAACCACGCCGTGAAGTGAGGATGCACTGCACACGTTCACAAATGTTAGTGCAGAATGGGTTCAGTGACATTTGACCCGGTGATCCAAACGCCTGTCAACACCATATACTACCATCGTTTTGTGCATGACAGTGTGATCATATGTTTTCCTCTGTCTGACCTAAATGCAGTCATGTCTAGACACTTATTTCTGCTGCTGCATTTGTTATATTGTGCACCTCATGTCAAAAGTTTGCTTTTTGGGAAGTTAAACAAGACTCCTTCCCCTCTCCTGTCAGACAGTAGCTTCATGCTTGGCATAGTGAAACCAGGAACAGGCCTGGGGTGAGCTGCCCAGTTCACTCTCACTCATAAATCTGAGGTTTCACAGTTTATTCTTTCTACACTGGTTTTGATTTCATTTTTAAGCACAGTATTTTGGCGTTTTTCTATATGTGTTGTTTTTGCCAAAGCTAATGTCTTTGCATACCATGACACAAATAAGGAGGCTATCATGTCTTAAAGCCGAGATGAGATTAAATCTTATTCTGTAAATAAGGATAAGCTTTTGTTATAACCTAAAAAACAACAGGGATTGACACAGATATACCGTATATTATAATCTTCTGGAAGATTTGCTCTGATTGATCCTGTTGTTCCTGACTTTCTTCTTCTGTTCATCAAAATATTTGTGCAACCGACTACATATGCCTTTGTAATGTATAGCGGCGTGTGATCTGTTGCTACCAGTCCATGTTATCGGGTGAAACAACAAGCTGCCCTTGCTTGTCTTCTGCTGGCCAGGGCCTCAGTGGGATGGGCAGTTTGTGAAATGACAGGACATGCCAACAAATTGCATCACTTCTGCCTCTGTGGCTGAGGACAATGGGCCACCATATGCCGAAGTGGGGAAATGAATGGATCTCATTTGTGCTGGCACCCTGAGCCCCCGCTCCCCCCGACCCTGCTGGGGCCTCCGTGGCACCGAGGCCGACACAGACAGACGAGCCCACCCTCTGCCACGCCGCCGTGCTGCTGTCCACCACAGGATCCCGTAAGCCAATTCCAACAAACACATTATGTTGGATTTGGTGTATGGATATTTCATAAAAAAAGATAAATCAGTTGAGTTATTTTGATAACATTTCACTCAGTTGGGTTGAGATGACATGTTTCAAACAAAATTCGAAACACGCTGTAATTATTATTATTGCTGTTTTACTTTTTAGAACTTTGCCTATTTAGAAAAGAAAAAAATATATTAAATAACATGTTGCATCACTTATGTCTCATGTAAAATTGTTGATATACATACCTGTTTTTTTCATAGATGAATATATAGGACGCGTCTGTAAAAGTAGCTCACGTGCAAGTTTGTGTTTATCTGTGTTTTTATTTGTGTGTGTGTATGTGTGTGCGCAGGCCTCGGATGATAGCAGATGATTAAGGAGTGGCTGCTCTGTTGACATGAGATACTAATGAGGATGAAATGAGAAGGTCAGGGCTCGTCTCCACGAGGGGGACACCCCCCTCCTTCCACACCCCCACCCCCCTCCCCCCTTTTCTCCTTGTACCCCCTGGTTGCCTCCCTCCTCAGGATGGACGGCTAATCCTCCTCTTAATCGGCACAGGCCAGTACACACACTTGTATACACGAACACACAGACACAAACAGACACGTACACGCTGAGGCGCCTCTGATCAGGCACTCGGCATCTTCATAATGGAGGTAATTAGCAGCTCAACAAGGCTAGCTCAGCATTATGATTAGCACCTCTTTTTGAGCGCACTTTAAATCTGACCAGCGTGGCCTCTGCTGTCAATCTACTCTGCTCTATACTGCCAATAAAGCTGATATCAAATGTTTATTATAGAGCAGATTGATGCTATATAGGTGTCTCATAATATTCTTATTTAAAAAAAAGTTTTATTTTCGTCATTTACTTTATATTTTCTGTAAAAAAAAACAAAAGTCCAATTAGTGGCCACTGCTGACAGCCCAACTCAAAATATCTTCTTGTAAAACGCCCACAAGTCCAATACAAATACATGGTAATTTCCTATCAAAAGTATTGAGCATGTTGGATTATTTAGATATTGTCTTGGCTAAAACTTCAGTGGTTTGATCAGGCTTTTCACATAATGACCAAGGGCTTCATCATGATGTCATGAAACGGAGTAAACAATTTAACAAAATGACAACAAACTGCAACTCTTTGAAGTGTTCTTTTCTAATTTCAGGAAGATAATCAAGCAGCTGTCAGTCGTCACCAAAATAATCAATGACTTATGCAGCGATCGAGCAATGTAATGATAGGATATCCAGACAAAGGTAGGAGTGATGGCCATCCAGCGATGCAGCAAAGCGACCTGTGTGAGTGCAGTTATTAATGGAGGTGTGAGGGTGTCTATCAGCACAGTGAACTGTTGACCCTGACAAGGGGAAGGAAGTACTCGGCCAGCTGCATGCCATTTTTCATCTCTCTGATAGAACTCAAAAGAGAGCCATGGAGGGGGAGAGAGAGATGGGGGACAGGAGAGAGGAAGAGAGAGAGAGAGAGAGAGAGAGAGAAAAAAAAGGGGGCGTGTCTGATAATAAAAAGAAGTTTGCCCTGTGAAGTGTGGCGAAGTGTTGGATAGAGGCCTCCTAAGCCGTGACCCCTGTGATTTTAAAGAGCGTCTAGCTCACCTCGTTAATCAAAGGCTGATGCGTATCACAGTGACCCCCCAGCCCCCCCACACACCACCCAAAACCCCACCTCCAAGTCCTTATTGCACTTTGTCATTTTTCACAGGAGGTTCATGGGAAGATAATCCTCAGATCCTCAGGTCGCCACCCAGTTCAAGAGACAAAGTGTTGGGAAAGGTGTGTGATTGATTTCTCTGTGTGTGCTTGTGCAGAGGGGAGGATTGGGGTCAAGCTGGTGGTCCATGTAAAGATGAGGTTTTACAACACTTTCATGTGTATGACACATATGCTTAATGATGCATTATGTCAGCACTCATTAATAAGGACCTCGATTTTACACATCAGACTTTGTTTACAGGTCCTACTGCATATACAGAAATCCTATAAACAGCCTAAATGAGCAAGAGATATGATTTGTAATAAACAAGGAAATTGTCTGTAATTTCACTCTTGTGTGAATCTGCCATGTTTGTAATTTGTAATGTAAAGAGTCCTGCGTAAATCACCTACCACATTTTGGTGAAACAGAAGTTCTAATTATAGAACTCACGTGCAAATTGGAGTGCAGGAGTAATGTGTCTTTGGCATGCGATTTCCCGTACCTCCTGGGCATCTGATTTTTCTCTTCCTCCTGTAACAGAAAATGGAGCCGTTGTGGAATTTATAAAGAAAGGTTTTGAAATCATTTTCAGCGCAATCAGCAAGCTTTGCTTTTCTATAATCAGGAAGTGACAAGTTGTTGAATCTTCTGCAAAAAAAAAAAAGCCCAGATATATTTATAGATGATAAAAAAAGTTACTCAAGTTTGCATGCCAGCTTTCTGCAAATTAAACACAACCAACATATTCTCAAACTTCACAAACATGCCGAGTATTAAGTGTTGCCTCAATCCAGTGTGATTGCTCTGTTTGATCAAGAGCGAGAGAAAGAGAGAGTGGGAGAGAGAGAGAGGGAGAGGAAAAATGAGCCTGCCAGTGGTTAATTGAGCATACAGATTCCTAATGTGTCAGGCGGTGGCCTCGCAGATGAGGGATGGCACTTTTTTACGATGCATCTTCCTTTGTTTCCTCTTTAAGGCTAATGAAGTCGGCCTTCCAGTCGCCACCTGGGCCAGACACTCAGACACCAGAGACACTCTCACATCCCATTCACAAAGTCTAACAACGAGTCATCATCTTCAACACCCCCCCCACACACACACACACACACACACCACCCTCCACCTTCCACCCGCAGCCTGCCCAAAGACAAATACACACACACATGCAATGACACACAGAACCACAGGCTCGAATGCGGACATGCCTGTGCACACACTGTATATGAGAATGCACACACGTACACACACAAGCCGGGTTATTAGCTGGACGTTTGTGATAAACTCACACTCTGGGCTGATGTTTACAGCATATTCATTATCAAAGCCGCAGACCTGTTTATTTTTACTGTCTCAAAACAGCAAGCATCCATTATCCGAAGATTTTTTTTTTTGTCTCTCTGGCTTGTCTTTTTTTTCCTACATGCCTTTAGGTCACCCACTAATGAGCTTAACACTGAGGAAACGTGGAAGCGATTAGACGAGGCTTGGCTGTTTGAGCAACGGGGTGATGATATTGTACCTTATGATTACATGCATTTATATCAGGAGAAACAAGAGAAGAGGCAAGCTAGAAGGTCTGTAGTTTTCTGTAGTTGGGTGACTTCGCATTGGTTTTCCTGCGTGTGAGCAACTAGTGAATGATGAGCGCCGTGGTTGGCAGCCTCAGACTCGCTCCTTATCCTTGTTCTGCTTTAGCAAGGTGAGCCTAAACCTCCTTCAACGCCTCTGTCTCTTTTGCTGTGGCAGCTCAGGCCAAGTAGTTCTGGTCACCCAAACATGTTCAAGGTGCTCCATGGCCATATGTTTGCTCATTGGGGAGCGGAGCAGGGAAGGGCTGGATTCTATGACCTTCACCCAGGTTGAGCAATGAATACTCCAGGCTCCGCTCGCTTGGGTTCATGCCAGGTGAACATCCCAGACATGCAAACTCCAGCCCAGCAAGCATTTGACGGCTCCAGACACACAGAAGGGGGAGAAAGAGAATGGGTGGGAAATTGGAGAGAACCTAACAACTTCTGTGCTCTGTGGAGATCGAAATTGTCCAAACTAGTGTTCAATGGGTAGTAGAATTTTCTAAACACAGGGTCTCAACATACAGCATAAAAAGGTCTCCACATACAGCATAAAAATCAGATTTTGATCAGAAGAATTAAATAATTTTAGTCAGATTTTTTGGAAAACAACAAAAATACTGTTTCAGTTCTGGTGCCACTAACATCTACTACACAGTCTCAGCTACTGTTTCTCACTAGTTGTGATACCATATGTTGTGCATGGCACACACTGTCCTGTACATTTCCTGTGAAATGCATCAAATCCATTTTTAACTTGTTTCATTATATGATATCAATTCCTTCTTCAGAAATATTCAGTTATGGCAATTTCCGACAGCACTGCAACAGAAATGCCTCAAGCAGTAGCGACAGTTCCCTGTTTTAGTTCTCCTGGGTTGTAGGCAAAAGTGCTGTGGTTTTACGAGCACTCGGTGCCAGGATTATAATAATTATAAGTGACTTTTAGTTTCAGTATTAGCATCTTCGGGGTCAGAGTCTGGGTCAAAACTAAAATTATATAAAAGTAAAAAAATGCAGTAATTAATTGGATCTAATTGTTTAAAGCACAGATTATGTTCATTGTTCTGAATAAAAATATATCAGGACAATATTAGTGACTAAGAACACCACATTTTATAGATAGTGGGTCTCTGTAAATTTTATTGGTAAAAAAATCACAATAAATAATTAGCAGTTTTTTTATATTTTTATATAAATAAAGCTTTATAAAATGTACATAATTTTTTAATATACTTTCTTTAACTTCAGTTCACACAGAAGCTTTAAAAGTGCATGGTTACATTTCGTTGTTCCCCACTGGACTTCCCTTACATTATTTGAATTAATTGTTTAGTTTTAACCTCTTTTAGCACATACTACGTCTTGAATTATACCATCTGCATGGCTGCAAAATAAACAACAGATCAAACCTGTGCTGATAACTCAAAATGTCCGCATAGTTGAGTCAACAAGGGATCTTTATGGGGAGGGAAAGGGCTGAAGGAGAACGCCATTACTCTCCAGATAATTTAAACATGTGTTGGCATTTATCTTGGTGGTCCATGTCCGAACACTAATGACAAACTCTTGTTATTAGTGGACTGAATCAAAGCCAAAGGCATGCCCACCCAAAACTTTAATCCGTTAATGTTCCCTACTCTCTAATTTGGTATTACGAAAAAATACACTACAGTAGTTCTTCAAAGTAGTATAAATACAGAGTAACACAACACATATTGGACATGGTTTGTCTTTTTTATCTCTGTCTTGCTCCCCCTGTCTTTCTTTCTCTCTTTCCCTCCCTCCCTCTCTCTCGCTCTCTCTTCATACCAGTCTTCCACCATCAAACTTTATTTTCGTGGGAAGATTAAATATTTCTGCTTGAGAACACCCTTTAAACTATGAAATGACTGCTGTCACTGACAGACAGACCCCCCTGTACACACACACACACACACACACACACACACACACACACACACACACACACAACACACAAACACCACGCTCCCCTGATTTTGGATGGATAGATGGTTGGGGAGAGGAGGAAGGAGGGAAGGGGGGGACTGAAATATATAATCTCCTGAAAAGAATGAGGCCCTCTGGGATTTTCTCAAAGTGGCCCCTCTTTGCGCTGGGGCTGGGAGAGACTGGGTGAGGGTGGGGTTGGGGGGGGACTACAACACGGCCACTCCACACTGTAACCTGAGCCAGAAGGGGGCCAATCTGTCAAATAATTAGCTGTTGCCCAGCACAAAGGTTTTATTTGCAGGAATTTCATCGAGGCAGGATTGAATAATATGTCTGTGTATTGTGCGGGGTCATGGGAACATCATCTCTTACTGGTGGGCCATAAAAGACGGCTAAATGATAATGAGAAAAGGCTCCGGTAATTCAATTCCTCAAGCGTTGGTTTCCATCTTTCCCCCCACACCCACCCCTCCTCTTCCCCTTTCTCTGAGTCTTTCTGTCCTTTCTCTCTGCTCAGCTAATTGCGGAACTTCATGTTGATGTTGAAGTGATTTTATTCAGTGTGCAGGAAAACACACGCTTATGTGTGCACACGAGGAAAATGTTTACAGATAATCAAATTTTTCTTCTTATTTATTGCTATTTGGTGTAAAATTCATGAATGAACAGTTGCATTTCTGTTGTGCAATTATGTGAACAAACAAGCGATGAATAGACTAAGTATGAATAAACAGGCAGTCAGGGAAAAGCATTTTTAAAATTTTTTACTGGTAAACTGATTGATTGAACATAAATGAATAGATAATCAGTAGGATGGGCCTCCCACTCCAAAAACCCACTGGCTCAGTTGTCTTTTTGAACATTGACCCCTGACCTCTGAGAGCAGCCAACCAGGAAGTGGATAGTGTTAAAAGGGATTGATTGGTTTGTGGTCTATAGATGATTGTTTATATCATTCCATACTGGAGGTTTGACCTTTGGTGACCCCCATGTGGACCAATCCGCTGAGAGCCATGACCTGCATCCATTTGCAACAGCGCTAATTAGCTTTGACGGGCCTCGGTTTTTGCGTCGGGGTTGTAAAATGAAGCCCTGCAGTGCCCTGATTGAAGAAAGACGCGGCGCGGCTACTCCACTTCATGCCTACCATTTCCTCCCGCCGAATGTCAAACACATTAAACTTAATGTACCAGCAAATCTTACTCAATTATTTGTATGTTGTTGAGGTGTGTGTGCCATGTGTGTTTATGTGCGTGTCTGCTGGCCCTAAATGGTGTTCATATGTCAGTGTATGTTCAGCTGTCTGAGCACACTCAAGCATGCTGGTGTTTACATGTACGAGGGGGATGAAGTGAGGGAGAGACGGAGTTCGCCGTTTCACTGCTACGTCCATGTGGGATGAGGTTACACATCCTGCAACACATTGCAGAGGGATGAGGAAACTTGCTTTTAAGTAAAATAATTGGATTATTGCATCCTGTGATCTCGCTAATTATAATGAAAGCAAGCTTACAATTTTCCAATTATTATTCTATGCCGATTCTGTTCCTCTCTAATAAAGAGGAGCACTGATGCAAAACAAAATGCCAGGACTCCATTTCCTGCTTGTGCCTTAGAGCTATTCAGAGATGAGGGACGTACACGCCCTCCAAATATCACCCCCAATACCCCACATAAAGCTGACAACAGAACATTGACAGCTCCCAAAACAGTACTCGTTTTCTGTATCAAACACAGAGATGCTTTTAAAAGGAGGAAATTATTGATCTCCTTTTAATATACATTTAATATAAAATTCTTGGAGGGATGTGTGAACTCAAAAGGACAGTACAGTACAGTTTATGTGGTTTATTCCGCTCTGTGTCCTTGGTTACCGGGCATCAAACTGACATGAGTCACTCACTCTGCCTCTGACAAATCATTGTATTCAATCTCCTCCCCTCGCGGTATCTTCCACTCTCTGCCTGCTCCTCCTCCACTACATGCACAAGCGCTTACACACACACACACACACACACACACACACACTCGTGCCTCTCAGTATCAGTCACTCATACGTCTCTCTGCCCTGCCTGTCAGTCTTCCACCAAATTTCCTGGATCACAGTACATCTGACAGTATTTCATCTTGGATTTGAGGATAAGTGAGAGGATTTCAGTTCAAGCTCGGAGCTTAACATGAGAACGCCGCTCAGTGTGAAAAGCTAAGGGTTTACACGATGTGGGATCCCCCCTACCACATCCTCACCCTCACACCAACCTTTTTTTTTCTCCTATATTGCTACCTCACTGTCTCTCTTTCTTTCTCTCCTCCCCTCTTTGCAGGATTTTGTTGATTTAGCTGTGAGTGGCTGCCTGACACAACATTGGCTAACTCCTCAAGGAGCTAAATACAGCTAACCCCATTGCATAGTTATTCTATCACTGGACTCCAAGGGGAACACAAAAAGGATGTATTTTAATTAAGCAAAACCCAGGGGCTTCAGCATTACTATAACCACACGAAGGTGGAGACAGTGAGATGGGGAAAAGAGTGAGGATGGAGAGAAATTGTAATGTTTGAGGTGATGCTGCATGATGCACCTTAATGTGGCGTAAAAACAATGCATATTCCTGCTTAATATAATTTGACAAATAAAGGACTTTGATGGCCACTGGGATAGGTGATATTTAGTGCATATATTGTAATATAATAATAATGACAAAACACCACCAACTTCCCAAAATCTTGACAAACAAAGAAAAACAAACGTACTTCTAATTGCATGCAAACACCACGATAATACCAAAACTAACTATGAACTGATCCTACTAATAGGCATTGCCTGTGTAGCCAAGGCCACTTTAAATGCCAGCAAATGCGTATTAATGCGTGGCTGAAAATAGTCATCCAAAAAAATCACTATTTGCTACTATTTGGTAACATTTACTCGAATCTACAGTGCTAAGCTTAGGAAATCATTTAGCAAAAATAAACTCCCATCAAAAGATTTCCATCATCAGTAGTAAGCAGCAGGCTTGGGGTCGAGTGCCACAAGTATTGAGAGATGGACTAACACATTGTGGGTCTTTTGAAGGATTTAAGAAAGAAAGAAAGAATAATGGCAAACTTATGGTGGAGAGCAGTGACAGAACCTCCCTGATTGGCTCTACACAAGGAGATAAACATGTTTGGAGATATTATTTACCCATCTGCCTATCACTCATCCACCATTACCAAATGTAGCTCCAAATTTGCACTGCAAGGACTCAAACTAACACCCACCTTGAAAACAAGGGTTTAATAACTCTTTATTTCACTTAATAAGGTTTCTGTATAGTGACACTCAAACAGACTGTATTTGCACTAAATAGTAGCTTTTTGGACTTTAATTTTTGTGTCTCTATTATCTCTCATGCAGCAGATTTCTTGACAAAACCAATAAGGCAACACATACAGTAAAATGGCTGTGGCAGCAATGGCTGACAATAACTGCCAGTCTTCTTGTTTATAATCTCATTGATACATAATTACAGTAATTATACTAATGCCTTCACATTTCTGTGCAATGATTTATTTTGTGTGGGGTGATAGTGAATTGACTGTGTGTACTTGTGTGTGTGTAGTGCAGTTCCTATAGCATACATGTCTAACAGACTCTAATAACAGGTGAAGGGTTAGAGTGGACCCCCCTCACAAATATCTGCAGCATAGGTTAACCCTGGAAATAAAGAAATAAAGGCATTACATGGAGAACCTGAGGAGAATCTTGAATGCCAGTTGGCGGTAGAAAAGATGGATTGCCTGAATTCTCCACCAATCACCAAACAACACATTGGCTGCAGCATTGATTGATGAAGTATTTAAGTCGTCAATCTCACATCACCTGCTTTTCTTGTCCCACACCCCCACCCCCTCCCATAATGGCAGCCGAAAAGCTATGCTGTGTCTGCAGATCGGATGAACCCTGACCAACGGAGAACTTTGCAGATTTTCAGCTTTTGGGATCAAAAATTTAAAAAAAGTTCTTGTTAGCATATTGTACTATACATTAGTTCTGTTTAGCACAGAGAGGTGAGGTGAGCACCTCTGTGAGGTGAGGTCTTGCGTGAAGTCTTTGTTGTGGGTGTTTTTCCACCTCCCATATTTAAAGCAGTCATTTTCCAATCTGTGCATTAAGCCGCCACCACCACCACCCTCAAAGTACTTTGTAATAGGCCTCAGTGTATATAACTAAGCCCAATACTATTGATTAAAAATCATGATTAACAATAATTATATTGATAAAAATGGAACATTAGCCCTCACCTCTGACCTTATTTGCAGACCTCTTTGTACTCTATGATGTATTCAATATCATAATCATGCTTGAGTACACTTGGTTTGAAAAAAAGGGGGGGAAAATCAATGGGACTGCGCTCATAAGCAGAGAGAAAACATCACACCTGCAGATATTGTGTTGACAGTGCATTGGAGAGCAAACACAGAACTGCTGTCTTCTTGGAGTTATGCTGGAGGAGAAGCCATTGATCCACCGGTTAACCTATTCTCCTGCATCAGTACAGCAGCAAACCCTCGGAGGAGAAGCAACCTCCCCCCACCCCAGCCATTGTTTCCCTCCACTAATATGATACCCCCTGAAGGTTCTCCACAGACCTCATTTCTAATCAATGCATGTGGTTGGTGGGATCATCCTGTCTCTGCAAATTAATGACTTCACTTTTTTCTGTGGTTTCATTCCATTGATTTGTTTTATTAGCCCATTGATCTCCATGCACCCCTCCCCTCCTCGACCCATCCTCTACCTCACCCAGCCCCTCTGGTTCCTCTTTGCTTATCAATATGAGAGCTGATGGCATCAATTCAGCAAAACAAAAAGTGCTTCCTTCATCAACTGATAACTTGGGGATAAACATGAGTGGGGAGTGGGGAGTGGTGCATCCTGATGGGACGAGACTCTGAAACTCTTGTTATCAAGTATGATGTAGGTTTGTGCTATTTTGTGAGCAGAAAAAGTCAAACTACCTGATTCACTATTTCATTTTCTTTGAAATTTGTTTCCCAGTTGAACCAAACATCCAATTGCTAATTAAATGAAGGCTTATACCTCTAAGATGTAATGTAAAAAAAAATTTCTTCATGTTCTTTGTGGGTCCAAAATATGAATATCCAGGTTAAATTAATCTGGTTTTATTAGTTTAATACAACTGTCATGGTCTAAAACACTTAGACGTTCATCCGGTCAGGACTTGGCGGTCTTATTAACAGCCATATCTAACTCTCTCCCCTATAATTCCCTTTGAGATCTGAACAAAAGGATAGGAAGTGCTTTACTCCGACAAGTCAGACTTCACTTCACAGGAGGAATTACAGCTTTTCATTTTCTATCACTGGAGCGTTTTAGTGAGGTGCCCCACTAGCATAACGTTTTTCTTTCTCTCTTGTTTTATGACTTGAACCATGCAGTTGTTGCTGTGAGTTGAGTCACAGTAATTGCATGTGAAAACAGAAATGCCCAATGTGTATATGTGACATTTGGTGTACGCTCGCTGAGAGACAGCCGCAAAAGTACACACAGTAGATATTCTGATGCTGAAAGAAATATATAGTTAGAGTCATTTGTGCCAGATACAAAAACTTACACCCTGGAGAGAAACAAAAACACACAAAAATCCCTAAAGGAAACAAAATTCAAGTGTGTGGTTATACAGGTTAGCCCTATATCCATCAATGCTCCTGTCTGAATCCATTAAGATAAACACAGTTTTGCATTCTGTGGACGGCCGCAGTCACACATTGTCCTCCCTTAGCCACTGCTGTATTATTCCTGTCCTTCCTGAGCCATCAAATAGTGACACATGCCGTCTAAGAAAACAAGCTGAAGTAATACTTGAGGCCGTAAAATGTCTGGCACCACCCATCCTACCTCCTCACTGACTCTTCTATCCTCAAATCCCCTTTACACTGTAGTTCTCTTGCAACCCAAGAGCTATCACCTATTGGCAAAACTGCAGCTACATCATGCCTGTAACATTCAGTCACGTGGATGTAAGGTGTGTAACACATGAACCTACTGTGAAGGATAGTTCTGATATGACTAAATCCTGACAGTGACCATGTTCAAAGATGAGAGAGAGACTATCAAGCACCCCGTTCCCCCACCAAACTGCATGTTTATCCAGCTTGTGGGAATTCCTGTTCCTCAGGATGGGTCTGGAGTCGTCACCACTGGCGATGTTCCCGTCCCACCCTGCCGGCCTCTTTCATGGAAATCACATCCCACACAAATAGACGATTACTCACTTTCTCTCTACCAAGACATTACACTGCTGACCTGGCAGCAGGAGAGATGGCCAGTGTGTTTATATTTATAAATAACAGTGAGGTGAGCCCTCACAAAACTACGCACACCAACGCACGCAAACATGTGTGCTGAATTTATATTTTCTGACGGAGCAGATCGCAATGTTTGCACATGCATACATTTAAAGGGGCAAGCCACTGATTTTACACCTGACGTGTAGTTTATTCATCATGAGCAGCTCAGCCTGTAAAAACGGTTATAAAATGTCTTCTGAGGCTCTGGAAGGGGCTTTCCAAAGTTTGAAAAAATAACTGATGAAGTTATAAGGGTTACAGGCTTGAAAAAGATTTTGTTTTAAACTGGAGATGAGTGGTTTGAAAGAAGAGGGAGCATAGAAATACACCATTGAGTTGCATTGTGGGAAATGTAACCATTTCTGCAGTTTGACACATACAATATCTCACCCTAAACTGCTTAGATTTTTTTGCCAAGTCCCCCAACTTTATGGAAATGGAATATTAATTGCTGGAGTATCCCTGTCAAACTAAATGTTAAGAATCCTGCGAGGACTTATACACATAATGTGACCTAAATTGTTTTGTTGTTGTTTTTTCTCAAAATTAGTGAATTGCCGTTCATAGCAGCACCCACTGAGGTTTTACACAAGCAATGAGTTTTTCCTCAGCCGCCTGTGAAGTAGAAAAAATAAAAATATATATTTTTTAAATAAGAGATTTAAATAGATAAATAAACGCCTCCTCAAAGCATTCACGCATATTTACCATAACAGACCTTCCATCATCTTGATACTATTATCTGTAATTTATACGCAGGATTCAGGTCATAAAGATTTATCTCTGGGATTAAATGTGGTTCACTATTCAGCACATAAACAGGTAGGTAACTTAGGCTTAGGTGGGTTTAGCCACCGCTACATCCCTACATCTCTCTCCTGTCTTTACATAAATCCTTTCAGGGCTTCTGGCAGCAGTTTCCTGCTCTTTCATCTGGCTCCCTTGTGGTAGGACTATTAGCCCGGCCTGTATACCTGCAAGTGTTTGGGAGGCAGCTGGCTCTGGACGCTCAGTGCCTGCACGGGCCCAGGGGCTGCTGGGACCTGGGAACGCTGGCACCAAATACCGATGGGTAATTAGACCTTCATTCAAGAGCAAATGTGGCAAGCATTAGACACAAGGCTCTTTCCAGTTCAATTCATATCTCCATCCTGCCTTCCTTCCCCTCCTAGCAACCATGCTCCATCTTCACTTTTTCCCCCTTTTTCTCTTGTTTTTGTTTCCCCCGGCCTTGGACAGTCCCTAATCTCAGGCCAATATCTTGACCCTCTTGTTAGAGACGTGGAGATTTGGGGTATAACAGAGAGACAAAAAGCTGCCAGTCAGTGAGGGAAAAATACTCTAATTTCTGTCATTTTGAAAATCAATTAGTTTGAATAGAAAAGCACAACTGCAGATGACTCAAAACAGTAATTTGTCGCTACTCGGCTTTTTAGTTTTAATTTCTTACCCCAAAAATACATAATTAACACTACAAAAGCAAGGCAAAGTTATTACAGATATGACAATATAATCGTCTCTGCTCATTAAATGATTTTCAGAAAATAGCATTTAATTTTTTTTCGGGGGGGTTAAAAAAATAAAATAGAAATCAGTAATGAAAGAAATAAGTACTAAATGTTAGTTCTTGCCACAGTCTCAGGAACATGAGTGTGTAGACATGATATGAGCTGAATATGTTTCTATGGCTCTGCTGATGTCAGGCAATGTGGCACTTTGTCTTTCTCAGTTGTGAGAAACATGACAGCAGTTGTTTCTCATGTAAGAGGAAAACTAACTATGAGAGGCCCCTTCTAGTTTTGTGGTGAAAGGTGACATAACCCATAATTCCACTCAAACCACAATGTTCTTTTATCAGATGTTCCTCTCTGATGCTGCGAGGGTGGTTCACATGACACGAAGCAGTCACAGAAGTATGGAAGCCCAAAGTGTTCAGCACTAAATAAATACAAAAGACCTTATTAAATAATCATGTGAATTAATGATTAATTAAAATTAAACATGTTTTCTCTTTGTGGTTAAATGCTACCTCCCTTGGAAACTGAATAGCTTAGGTGGTTTGTAAACTTGAATTATTACTCAGCATCAAAACAGCAATGGTTAAATGATTCATTTGGAATTTCCAGAGCAGTGTTGTGATTTTAAAGATATTTCTTAGAAAAAAAGACAATTAAGTGCAAAAAACCCCCTGCAATCTTTCTCTGTGGTTTTTCTACCCAACAGAGGCTAGCTAGTTACCTAGACTTTCTCCTAGGAGATCGGGGTTTGGTCCCATGTGAAACTAAAAGTAAATTATTAAATATTGATAATATTTTAGTTATGTTACACGTTATGTGATTTTATGTGATGTGATCGCTTAGGCCTACTTCACATGATTACGTAACGTAACAAAGTTATTTTAACCCAAACCATGATGACCCTTTCCTAAACCCAACCAAGTAGTTTTGGTGCCTCCACCTAACCAAACTGCAACTGTTTCACTACGTTAACCATATGTTCAAAAGGCTTTCTGGCTACCCAGAGCGTCTCACATAGATGCTAAAAGGTGCTATGTCCATCTGTATGAGACACCAAGGGGGGGTTGTCAAAACAGATAGGCTGAAAGGTGAGGGGGTGTAGGGATTGCTGGTTAAGGGAATATTATGAAATTAAATGTCATGTAAAATTATTCATTTGGAAAAAATTGCGTTAAAACAGACTTTTGATTGACAATTTAATGGTTAATTTATATATTTCACTTTATTTATCCATGTGCTTATTTATTTTATTATAACTTTATATATTTATGTATTTAATATTGAACACTTGAGGGCTCTGTACAGAAGGGCATAAACATGTGGATATAAAATAGATTTTAATTAGAAATATTGGACTCCTTCATTAAATCCTTGTGTCACAGGTAAGGGAGGCTTGAATAGGCTGATGGGCTGCTCTTTGCTGTGCAGTGAATGGAATCAGACGGATGGGGAGGATGCTGCTTTTAGCGGTCAGGGAAAAACACTGGGTCCAAATTAGCATAAACAGGAACACAAAAGAAAAAGGGGAGAGGAACGAAACAGAAAATAGTGTTGTCAACAGGACCCCCGGTGAGGAATTTCAATTTTATATATCTAATTATCCCTGTCAGATGGAAAGAAGTGACAAAAAGCTGTCTTTGTTCTCCCTCTTTATCTCCCGCATCTCTCTCAATTAATTTCAGCATACGAATATGACTAATTGTCTCTCTGCAGCTCTGCAGCCACATAAATAATAATTTTGGCCCATGTTGGAGGGGGGGTGGGATGTTCACGCATCAATTTATGATATTTGAACACAATGGATTGTGCATAATTCAGGTGATCACGTTAGCAGGCCGATGCCACCTCTCTGTAGGCATCACCCTCTGCCCTACAGTCTTGTAGCCCGCATAATACCTCTGTGCTTTCCCGCTTTTGTAAACGAGAGCGTTATGTCTTTCATTTCTGTCACTGCGATTGTTTCTTTGTTTAGAGTGATGATATTAGCATCATAATCACACAGAAAGAAAGAGGCAGCAGTGATGACTGATTTATGCATGGTTTGTGTGGAGAGACCAACAAAACCAGTCACCAATCTACTGTGCATTTTAATCAGATATGCGCATGTTTATTATTTCAGGCATTCATGTGCTAACTAACCTGAAAAATCAGATTTCCCCAAAATACACTATTGAGCAGTAAAACTTTTTCAGTGGACTGGTTGGATGCCTTTAATGAATGTTTTTATTTTTAACATTTTACAATACAGCAAAAGTGGAAAGGAACAAAATACATTTACCCAAGTACTGTACTTCAGTTAAATTTTGAGGTACTTGTACTTGAGTGTTTCCTCCACTACATGTCAGAGGGAAATATTGTACTTTTTTTCATCCACAACTATAGTTACTAGTATACTAGTAATTCAAATGTAATCAACAAATAAATTAGAATGTAATATTATAGATAAGATAAAACGTGGCTCCCCAGGGGAGATTCCCAAACTACCCAGCAGATAAAGTATGTCAAGTAAAATTAGCCCCATGTTCCCCAAATCCAACAATAGAGTGATGAACAAACTAATGCATCAATAATTATAATCCATTAATGTATTATATATTATTATTAAATGGGCCATTCTACTTTACTTATTGTACTTTAAGTATATTTGAATGCTCATATTAATAGTGTTTCTACACTGTAGTATTGCTACTTTTACTTGCAAGATCTGAGTACTTCTTCTACCACAGTCCAGTATACAGTAGTTAGTGAGGAATGAGTGAGGAATGAATCAGAAACAACCTGATAATTAATGCGCTGTCGATAAGTCGTCTCTGAAGAGTAGATAATGGTGAGTTACTATCAGACTGTGAGATACTATATGTCATATATAAATATCTGTGAATGGACACACTGACCACTGTCTTTTTTCAGTCCCTGTTTAAGTATGAATCAGCCACTAAGCAGCACAAAACTACTCATTAATTGCTCATTACTCAATCAGGTGTTTTGTGCACTTTTTGTGCACCCTCAAGTAAAGTGGTACAAGTACGGAGTAATTAGTCCCTCCTTTCTCTTTCAGATATAAAACATATTCAGGAAGTTATTAACGATTCATTAATAATCATCTAATTCCTGATTGGTCCCTCCCTCTCAGTAACTACTCACAATGTTGTGTAGCGTATTCTAAACTGTTACCTCTCGTTTTAGAATAACAAAACACTCAAAGCTTTACCTTTTACATTTAACTCACATCACAAGGTTTGTGACTCTGACAATGATTGTATAATTAATTGAGGTTCTATTCACTTCACGAGACCTTGTCTTTTCCTGCATCTCAAAAAAAAGTAAGGCCTGCTGAACGTATTGACACTGGCATAAAAAGCCTTTGAAGGATAATGCTAAAGTAATGACATTTTTGATTTCAATCAAATGCTTCTAAAAAACAATCAGCAAAACCTAAACATAATGAAGCAAACATCCAAAACTTGTCTAAACGAAGCTGCAGTCGAGCCGCGGCACTCCGACCATAAAACATACTCGCTCATTCACTCAGAGCGAGAGAGAGGCCGGTGGGAGGGGTGCGCAGGGGAGGGGTGGTATTGTTACATTTCATTAGACACATTCCTTCTCTGTGGACTCTTGACCAGTTGCCATGTCATTTTAGCTGACCACATTACATATCAGCTTCTCTCTCTCCCTCTCTCCCTCTGTCCTTCTCTGTCAGTTTCACTTTGAAGATGGCTTGGATTACAACAGTAAATGTATTTAATGAAACTTACAAAGTTTCAACAACGCAACAGATGGCTATCTTAATAAAGCACATATTGGTGTTTTACAAATGTTACAGTATGTATATATTTATTTTCTTGGAGGATTATAGATAGGCTATAAGCTAATAATAATAATAATAATAATAATTTAAAATGAATTAAACTGACCACGGTGCAGTTCAAATTCAACACTTAAAATTATCACAGCTCACTGCACTACACTTGCATTGCATGAATTTGACTGCCTTTTTAGTACCGGTAAGTAGCATTATTGTTGTGTTTAGTTTAAATGTTATCACTGATATTGCTGTCACTGCTATCTCCATTGTCCATGAACATGTTGTCCAACCCTATCACCAGACATCACAATCTACAAATTCAATAATTTTTTTTACGTCCAATATTGCAGTATTTTAAAATTCTTCTTTCATGGCCATCTGCATCTTTGGGTCAAATTAGTAATAGTAAACATCCAATGTGCACTTGGTTGGGGCTCCTCAGATGTTTTTATTTAGTTTACTCTAATAACTGGACAAAAAAAGTGGTGCTTTAGCTCTTCCTACTGAGGTTCAACTCGTAAGAAACCAATAAGATTACTTCTACAACCAGCGTATATCTCCCCGTGAGAAATATTTGTGGAACGTTTAACTCCAGTATGCAGAAAAGCCTGCTATATAGAGGTCACTGCTGTAACTGACACCTGTTGTAGTCAAACCAGAAGATGGTCTTCAGTTGCCCTTGGTGAAACAGACTGCATCATATCAACTAAATGCAACCTGTCACTCAAATCCAGCTGTATAATTTTGTCACAAAACTTTCCGTACATACATCAATTTGCATTTTTTCATCAACAGTCAAGTGTCAGCAAAAAAGACGACAACAAAAGGAGAAAAAAATGATTTGCATTCAGTGTATAAATAGTTCCAGGACAAGGGCTGTTAAGTTTGAAATTAACATGTAAACAGTTGGAAAGTCTGCCCCGCTACCCCCGCCCCCTTCTCCTTAACCCCCACCCCTGGTTCCCTTTTAGCGCCTTGATAAATATACATAAAGCCTCAGACAAAGACTGCCTTGTTCCTTTAAATGGGCTACTTTTTAATGGAGACATATATTTCCAGGATTATATCAGCATTCAGTTGCAAATTCTGAGTTTTAATACTCCAGTTGGGGCAGTCTATGAATAAGAGTATCATTTGAATTCAGGGAACACCTGGTGCTGAGGGCTGGGCTGTGAGGGGGCTTTGGCCTGACCTGGTGTCAGTGCCAAGGCTTCACTTGTTCCCAGCCCTCCCATTCAGACTCTCACTACCTCAGCCTTTGCTCTGATACTGTAGACTGCACTGCACATGTAACTTTATGCTCCTGTCTTACAAATGCCAAAGACGCTACATTGAGAAGGCCGTTATGTTTGGAGTTTTGAGTCAGACAAGTGCAATATTTTTGATACGAGATTGGATTAAAACACTTCACTTATAAACTGATATTATACTATGTTTTAGTCTTGATATAAATTATATTCCAGGTAGCAGCTATAAAGACTTTTATTTTTACAGTATTTATTCTGGTTTTCAGAACTGGTGCATGTGGTCACATTAGAATATATTCAATATTACGGTTTTAATAAGAAAGCACTTGTAAACATGTAAATGAATAAAAATCATTTCAACATTCTCCAAAATAATATTCTCCAGCAGATCAGCTGTACTTGGTTTACACTATCAAGTTAAAATGGGACAAGAGCTCACTACTGTACCAGCAAAACCAATAAAACAGAGGCTTTTATTTTTTTGTTTTACATTACTTACTTGGCTGCACGAGGAAAGAGAAGGGACGGGGGAGGTGGAGGGAATGAGTAGTACTATTTGGAGGAGGAGAGAGGAAGGGGTACAGGGTCTATTCGTATGCACCCCACATCCACTCAACACACAATCAGGCCTGTATTGCATTTTGCAAATTTATACCCAGGATGTTGGTTTAGAGTGTTTCCCTGAAAAAAAAAAAAAGGAGAAGGAGTTTTTTTTTCAAGTAAGTGTCTGCTTTCATGAGCAAGAGTGATTGAGGCACACAAACAAACCTTTGTTTCCTAGCTCACAGATGCAAGGCCCAAGCTCTGATTTACGCCCCACCCCGAGACACATTTGCACTTTTTTTTTTAATACTTTGAGACTCAGACAGTATGAAGAAATACATTGGGTACTACTATAAAAAAAGAAAGTTTAATGTAGGATGAAATTTAGCAAAATTGTGATTAAATGTCTTTTGAGGTTATAGCTACAAAAATTGTAAAAAATAAAAAAATTAAATAAAATGAATACATGTATATTTATATTCATAGTGTCACCATACTGAGTGATATACATTATACACTATACATCCACAAGCCATTCAGTCAGCCATTCAAACCAGCCTCTCTTCTCCTTCAAAATATTTGCACAGCCTTATGTTTGCAGTGGCTGGAGAGCTGTACTCATGACAAGCCAATCTATAGACACAAACAGTCAATGTCAAAGGCAAGTGAAGCTAAGAGACTGACCTGCCTTTGATCTTAAGTTTGTAAGAGTGTGTCTTTTTCATGGTATGCAGGTTGTTGGTAATGTTTACTTTACTCTTTGGTCTCATTCTGTGCCACTGATGCCATAAATGAACAGAGTCACAGTGATTCATGTTATGTTGATTCATGTTATTTTACTGTTACAGTAGCATGATGGCGCAGTGCCAGTGTGTCAGGTTGGGTGTAGGGTAGTGCTTTCTATACTGCAGTGTTTTGATGTAACTCTGAAAATGTGTCGACCGGTGAGAATTATCATTAAAGGGATCTATAAGGTCATTTTATCAGAATTGGAGCAAGCCAGAGGCAGTAGTCTATGTGTTACACAGTATAATATGTCTATACAAGTCCTAAAAGTTAAAAAGCAATGTCATTCTAAGTACTAGAATTAGAATTCCTAAAATTAAATAACACAGATTAAAACTCAATCTGTGTTCCTTAAAGATCTCTTTCCTGCTGGACACAAGAAGTCTCCTACTTCATTATAAAGTCCATTCTCAGTGGATGTGCACTAGTGGCTTCAAGTTTCTATATCACACGTATGCAGTGTATAAGTTGCATACTGGACCATGTTTGACTTCCGTATTTATGATGTCACAAATCATAGTCGTACGCCCCGCCCCTTAAAATCAGATTTTCAGTGAGCAAAGAGAAATTTTCCACTTTCAACAGATGAATGTGAAAACATCCTTCTAGTGTCAAACTCTGTACATACATCTTTCTGCACAGTGAAGCTCAAACATGGGAACAAGAAGGAAAACATATTTTTGGGTGGAGGGGGACCTATAGCTGGTGAGCTATAAAGAGCCAATGTATTTGGCAACATTTAACTTTTTACACAAAATACACATTGCTTTCCTGCATTGGATTTGCGTTGGAGAAAGTTGCAGATATCCAAATGATAGCTTTGTAATATGTGCACCACATCGGGTCAATGTGTTATATTTACTGAGCTGAGAACACAGTCTAGTCGACAGGCTGCTGACAACTTGTTTACGTCAGTCCCAATTAATAATTAGTTTAATGATTTGAGCGCTTGACATGTGCCCCGGACAAATGTGGGCCGGAAAATGCACACACAGTGCTGTTTGCATAAATCTGCCATTTCAGCTCGGGTTGAGGGGGAACAGAGGGAGAGAGGTGGGGGAATTATAGGACTCAGATGTGTGTGATTGGCGGTTCCCTTGGCTCCCAGGGTTAGAGAGTTCAGAGAAAAGCCGATTATTGCTCTCCCTCAGGTCAAGCCTTCATAAATAAACAAGGGGAGAGCCTGAGGCACCGTGTTTTAGTATGATTAGCATATCATACAGCCTATCGACAAGGCACTTATCATATTACAGCGCACCCGTCCTCTGAGCACACGGAGGTTACATGTACAGGGCTGCTGAGCATACATCTCTGTTCATTAGAAGGGTCCTCAGGGGAGAGAATAAATCATATCAGCACGTGGTTATGGCAGCGCAGGCTCCTTTAATAAG
The DNA here is from genome assembly GCF_905237075.1 of Dicentrarchus labrax. Classification (NCBI taxonomy): domain Eukaryota; kingdom Metazoa; phylum Chordata; class Actinopteri; family Moronidae; genus Dicentrarchus; species Dicentrarchus labrax. The sequence goes on from NW_026136707.1 coordinate 20,868,965, forward strand.
CTGGAGAGGAGCTGACAGTTAGCTTTGCACTGAGGAACAGGAAGGGAGACAAGTGGAAATTATGGGATTGATAGTGGGAGAGGAGTATACTAAGAGACAGAGCTGTGGTACTTGAGGCTAATATCTGGACCACTTTTCTTTTTGACCCCTTAGACTTGCTTTGCTCATGGACTCAGTTGCCTTCGTCTCAGCTTCTGGAGCTAACTAAATGTCTGCCTGGTACAATTGGGTTCATGTCAGAATTACACATTTTTCTTAAATGATCTCAAAGTTTTAAGGTCAAGGTTAAAGTTTGGTTAGATCCACTGAGTTAGGGGCAGGGTTAGGGGTTGGACTCATGCTGAAGACTAAGATATCGAGCAGATATGTTTTGAATTGAACATTTTGACTTTGAATTACGCTCAGTTTCTTTGGTCTTGGCCCTGACCTTTAGTTTCACTCTCAAACTTGGACTTGCCAATAGTGGTCTTGGCTACCTACATGGATGATCCAATGAACAGCAAAATGGAATAAAATAAGAGGAAAGGATGATGGATTTTGGTACAGCGAACAGGCAAAATAATGTTTCTTTGGATGATGAAATTAGCCCTGAAGGAATTATGACTGTGTCTTAAAACTGCATCCATGATGGAGTGGAAGTCACCCCGACTCTCAGACACGCTACTCAGATTTCAATTTGGGCAAGCCTTTTCTCCTCAGCTACACAAGCTCAACTCACAGACCAGGGGCCACAATTAGCAGCTAGCCACTCTGACCAGGGAGAAAGAGCAAATGACATCCGCACCTAAGCCTTCCTAAGCCTGGGGAGCCAGGGCGCGGAGCAGCGTCAGTGCTCTCCTCCCTCCAGTCAACCATGGCCTCTTTAGGTGGTCCACACACTGGGGAGCGATGGTATATTTTAACTGTTATTAGAGCTGTTTAGCCTCCCTCCAGGGGGCGGGAGTGCCAGCGATGACCAGCTGGGTGGATATACAGTCTGCTAAGAGAGGCTATAATGCAAAAACTGGAATATTGGATGGGTGTTCTTCATGTCTTGGCTTCACGGTTGCGGCACAAAGCTGGGATCAGTCTGGAGGCCATGTCACTTGGATAATCACATCCACCACTGGCATGGATCTTATGCCAAAGAGAGGGACAGCATACATTTAGTTTCAAACTTCATGTTTAAAAATGAGTTGAAATAGCTAAATAGCTATAGTCTGGAGTTTTTTTTATCTAAAAAGTAAAACAATTCAATAAATTATTCACTTGACCCTCCAGGACTGTTGCAGGATTTGCCAATATTATACAGTATTTATTTAGCATTTCCTGAAACCATCCCACTACATTTCTATATACCTTAGCGTGTGTGCATGTGTGTTCCTAAGTGATGCCATCCCCTCACGCCCACCCCCCAAATTCCTCCCCCCCACCCCACCCATGCAAATTAGAACTTCACACACGTCGCGGCAAGCTGCCGGTGCTCTGTGATTTCACACGACCAATTAAGGCCCTCTTGGCAGTTGTGTGAACAGTTTCATTAGAGGAGATAATATTGCAAAGTGAAATGATAAGCAATCATTATGATTAATTCCCAGACATTACATTGCTCGTTAATGAGGTGTAAATGATCTCATTATTTTTTGAAAGAGTACAGATTAGATTAAAGTGGAGTGGACAGCGCTCCTCAGTGTTCAGACAAGTTAGTGTTAATTAGGCCCAATCTCCAGGAGCAAATGAGCCGCAACCCTTTGGTAAACAATTAGGCTTCCATAGCCCTGGGCTAGATGGACAAGGATAGGCAACTGAATGGATAGATCGCTGGAGAGATGGATGTTATGAGAGTGTTCGAATCTGAATCCAATTCATCGGTCTACAGCTGGGCAAAATTAGAAAAATCATCTTTCCTCTTGTGCTGAATAGTAGAGAAAGGAAAATATTTGAGGTCGATATTATTAAATATCAGCCAGTTAGTTTTGTTTACTCCTGATATGTTTTAGGCCCCTTCTTAACTACAGCCACATAATACTTTTGTAAATATTACTTTTAATCTAACTGTCCTCTTCTTCTCCTTAAACAATTGAAAATGTAGTGTTAGTTTCACTGGTAAACAGGAGTGGGTCTTTCTTAAAGAGACGCTAACCATAAATTAACAGTAAACAGTGAGACTGATATCAGTTTTTTTTACAAAATTACAAACAGTAACACTGGATTACATGCCGCATCATTTCCTGTGACTCCCTGATGCATAGGTTGGCATTTTTGTTTTAGCGTGGTTATGGCGGACTCCGCCACTAACAACTAAAATGAATGTCTAGAAAGCTAATTAAAGAATGTAAATACATTGAAGGGCTATTGTGAATTCTTTTTTTATCTTAAATCTTGAAACTTTAAAGTAATTGAATCAGTCTGGCTTTGAGTGGGGAGTTTTAATGTCAGTAAGAAACATTAACACAGTATAAAAGCAGCCGTATTGTAAAAAAATACTAAAAAAACAAAAGCAAAATGTATGAATGAAATCCTGCTGAAAAGCCATGGACACTGTGCATTATTTGTACATAGATTGTCTGTTCACACAAGCATTGACACAATCCATTCAAAGTCAGTTGCCTACCCCCAGTCCCATATTTTAGGTAAAGAGGCCTTGCAGCTGCTCTCAAGGTAAGAAAACTCACACCCTTCAGGTGCTTTAAATTACTTTTTGGAAACAAAAGTGAAAAAGAGTGCTGATTTTTAAGTGTTTTATCTTTATCTCACCAAAATCGAGCTCAGCCTATTGATGTCAAATTGTCATTCATTGTGTGTGCTTATTGATTCAAACAACACATTTTTGTATTTTAAGTTTTTGTGTAATGCACAATTTAGCAAAAGAAAAAAGACTTATTTTTGTGCTTTTGTTTTTGACTTTAGTTCATTCATTCAACAAGACCCAATTTATTATTGGGATTGAAATAATTACATCCGTCATTGTTGGAGTACAATGTCTGTAATCATGAAGGCAAAATTGTTTTAAAGGTTAGAGCTGTGGTACGTGTGAAGTTTTAAGAGAATGAAGAAAGCACTTAAAAAAAAAAAAACATTATTAATTAAAATCATTTTCCTTGAAACAGGAACAGGGGCACTTTTCAAAGACAAATGTTGATGTCTCAAAGGTTAGAACAGTGTTCCTGTATCTCATCTAAAGACAGACTGGAGCAGCCACAGTGGGAAATGTCTGCCTCTGACAACATTGATTTTACCATCCTCTCCCTTTGTCTGAAAAGATATGCTTAGATTATGACAAGAAAAGCGATGCTGTAATCCCTCTGCCATAGGAGTTATGTTTTAGAGACATCAGGCCCTTATCGGTGATTGATAACGCTTAACTCAAAAACATATAGAAGCATTAGGAACGTCAATATTTTGTCGGCGACTGAAGGTGACCCCTGGTTCCTGTGTTTGCAGTGTGTGCGCGGAGGGCTTTGATGGTAAATTTGTAAGGGTGGTTATGTGGGGAGGCTATTATGGATTTGCTATCTTGGCCTGAAGTGTTTGCGGCTGATTATGTGATTAAATCAATAATAATTTCTGTTTGGGCTCCTTTGCTCCTCTGCTTCATCTTCTTTTTCCTGTGTAGTTGAGTGGAACGGTAGGTGGGGACTGGTGTACACAAATACAAATGGCAAACACAGACACACACACATACAACTTTACTGCACACAGTGGAACAACTGTGCAGCAGATGGCATTGAGGGCACATTTCAGGGTCCAAAAACTTTACATGAAGGACTTCATCAATAGAGAATACATGTGAAATGGGAAAAAATACAAATAATGTGTCGACAGTTTTTAAACACTTTTGCACAAATGCATCTTTAACACCCAGGACTAATTATTTTCAACAAAATAACACACTTACCTAACTTTTACCTATGATTTGTGACCCTCCTCAGTGATGCAAAGCTCAAAATAAGACTAAAGAAGATGCCTAACACCTCATGTTCCTTCCTTTATACCTCAGACCCTGGTTTGTTGCTGACTTGTGCCAGCCACTCCTTAGCAACCACAATCGCTCCCCTCTCTGGTTCTGCCAGGTTTGTTGTTATGTCTAGACTGCAGGAAATGCAACATTACATTTGTTTACAACCAACAGGAACTAGAACCAGAAGCTGTTACGTGATTAAAGAGTGCTACCCAGAGAGAGTGTGTGTGTGGCTGAACCCCCTGGGTTTGGCAACGATCAACTCGATATAGGCAAACCAAAATGGAGAAAGAGAGCAGAACTGCTGTCCGTATCAGTTAGATGAACTAAGATTCCAGGTACTGCAAGTAAGTTAGAAGGAGCCAAGTTTGAGTCTGTTCTGTATGTACTGTATTTATGTTGGTGTTTATTTGAGCACGTGACTATCTATAATATACATTCAGTGTGTCTGTGGCTGCATGTGTGTGGCTGAGTTAACTCACAATCCCTCAGCAGCCTCTTAAATCTATACCCAATAAAAATCAGCGCCGTCTCGAAAAACAAAACCCAGGGAAACATCTGTAAAACATCGATTTTGCAGATTGCAAACCAACTGCATGGCTAATGAGAAAAGAAATCATTTTTGATTAATTAACCTAAAAATTGGAGAATCTAAGCTGCCACCAGGGAGATGACAAGTGCTGCAGGCCTGATCACACAGGAGGAGATACTGTAGAGCTGCTTCCAGCTCCAGCTCGCTTTGGGAGGGAAGAAGGGGAGGCTTTGGGAACGCTGGTAGTTGAGGTATGGCACCCATTACTGAGCCAAAATCACCAAGAGTCTTTGTGGTGATCAAATGCAGGAGTAAAATATTTTCCACCCAGTGATTGTGCCCATTTATTCATGAGGGGGAAAATGTTGGTTAGCTATCAACATAGGTGGAATTTATTGCTTTTACAGTAGTGTGTGTGTTTTAAAGGGTTGGTTCACCCAAATCACATTCACGGACACACACACACACACACACACACACACACACACACACACACACACACACACACACACACACACACACACACACACACACAAACATAATGTCTTGTGGTATAGCCATGCTGACTGTTTTGGTTCTATTTACAGAGGTTATTTCTGCAGATACCCCAAATAAATTTTTTTTGCTGCTCCAAGTATTAAAAGAATTACATGAAAAACAACAAGGTTCCCTAACTTGTGTTGTTGTTACGTTATCCCACTGTCAGCAGTTTTCATTGGAGTTACTTCACAACTCTTGAATATTACAAAGCACCATATATAAAATTCAATTCACCTTCTTTGTATTGGGGCGAATCAAATCAGTCTCCAAGGCTAGATAGAGTAGAACAGAACATTGGCTCCCAACCCACTTGGCTTGTGACCCACTGAAATTAAACAATGTCTACTCACAACACATCTTTAACGGTTGTGTGTATAATATAATGTAATATAAAAACTTTACATAATGTTTTTTCATTGTCACCTGCAGGTCTTAGCATAACTGTATATACTGTACATAATATACTATACATAATATATATAATATGGACATTAGCCCACCCTGTGAATAGAGTAGGCTATTATCCCTACAGTATTCATTCCAACATTCTTTGCACTGCCATGCACTCTCGTACTGCATGAACCACAATCCTGTACATACAGTAATACTCTATGTTTATACATAGTTTGTCCATATATTATATTTAATTTATATCTTATTTTTGAATCTGTATCATCCCTGTTTATATTGTATATTAAGAGCTACACTGACCAATACAATCAATTCTGATTCTGGGATTACTTAAAAATGATAATACACTTTAATCCTGCAACTTGTTTTTCTCAAGTATAAAGTAAAACAGCATTACACTTTTTCATTTTAAAATGTTCTTTCACCTTTTAAAAATTTTTTTGTTAATTTGATGCCACTGAAATGTTTATTTTGATAGGACATTGTGACTGTTTTTTCTACATATAGCCCAGTGAAAGAACAACGAAACATATTTGACCTCTCAAACTTGTATCCCAAGCCTGCAAGTGGCCAGCTGGGACTTCATGGGAATTATCAATAAGTTTGGTGCTTGTTTTTAAGCAATCGAATTACATCGCTGCAGACATTTATTGTGCATGCACACAAAGACACACACAAACGCATGCAGTCTGAACAAAAACACACCCTTATACTCAAGAGCTCTATTCTGCTCACACACATACGCACACACGCGCACACACACACACACACACACACACTCTCTCTCAGCAGAATCGAGGGAGGGTGCGGACAGCCAAGTTGAGCTGCACTCACAACACAGCTGGTTCTCCAAGGTCAATAAGAAACTTGGAGTGTTTATTTGTTCATGTGTTTTATTTGCTTTCTAATACAGCCGAGGCTCCGATTTGACAGATCTTCTTGAAAAGAATCATAGCGATTTAACGTCTAAAGAGCGTGGGAAATTTCCACTCACCAAAGAAGTTTTTCTCTCTCCCCTTCTTCTTTTTCATTCTATTAGATTTTCATAATTCATTACCATCCTCACTATTTCCCCTGGTGTCTTAATTTTCCCCCTTTCCCCCCTCAAGAAAGCATAATGGTTGTACCCTAGCAGCTCACTAGGGTGATGCAGTAACAACCTCCTACCCTCTGATGGCTAGACAGTAGGCCATTGTAAAGCTGAATCGCCATGGATTTATCGCCATAGTCCTGGGTTCCCAGAATGCAATGTCACTCTGTCACGCCGTCATCAATCTGCTGTCTCTGACCAAAGACGAAGAGGGAAAAGATCGCTACTGAAAGTAACACAACAGCAAGAGTGATACTTCTTTATGCATGATCTCATTTTTATCAGCTGCCTGTCTGTCATAGGTAAAATGTGTGGGCACAAAGAGTCCATTTACTCTAGACAGTCTGGGTGCAGCCACAACAGACATCATCTACTACTTCCAGATTGCACAATTAACAAGGGGCTGGTTAAGTGCCAAATGTGGCCATTGTAGCAAATTAATACACCTTTTGATGCCAAAGCTTTTCCAAGACATTTAATCTTCATTAAGCTATAAAACCTGCATCCCTGTAGCCCCTGTTCACACATTAATATCCACTCATGTCACAGCATAAACCTTTAGAAACATAGGTAATGTGTATAATAATCCAAATGCTGTGAGATCTGGCATAATTAATTGACATAGATTCCTGTCTCTTTGCTGCAGATCAAATCCTTCTTTCCACTGCTAACTTTGCTATTTTCCACTTAAACACACATTCAACAACAAAAGCAGTCTGCTGACAGAGACTACACGCTGCTCTCCTCCCTCGCTCATAAACTGTTACCTTTCAGAGTCATTTCCCATGATCTACACACACAGATATTGAACATCATAAATCAGCTTCATAAAGGACGTCTGAGCGATTCTGTGTCTTTTTGGAAAAATAAAAGAGAAAGAAACCTAAATCCTCATGATTAATGTGCTCTCAAACCCCCTCATAGCCATGGTAACCGGGGCAGTTTGCCATGCCATTTAGAGGATCCAGGCTCTAACATAGAAGTAGCATTTTTTCCAAGTCTCTCACTGATGCATCTCCTTAGTTCCAAAAAGTTTTTCAGTCCCCACTCTTGTTTCAAACAGGAAACAAAACAATATTCTGCTCAGGCCGAATGATGTTGCACAACATGATAATATAATAAACAGCAAACATCTTTACAGTGATTCCACTTTTCATGTCCAATAACTACTCTGTCATAAGGAGACCACACTCATCTCTCTGTCCTTAAATACTCTTCTAAAACTTTTTGAACATGTTTCAGAGCATAAGCCAAATGAAAGGCCTTGTGTCATAGTGCAGTCACGACATATAATTCATAATCTCTTGTAAAAGAAAGACACCAGTATTGGATTTGACACCGGTAATTCCTCTTAATAATCACATACAGCAACAGACAGGGCTAAAACAGATGTCTTCACATGGCATTCCTGAGCTGAGGTTTTAGGGGGAAATTTATAAAAGTGGAAAAACTAAGAAGCTTTTCACTGCAGAAAATGTAAAACACAGGAAGGTCAAGTATTGACATGCAGAGGGGCAGACTTTCCTTACTTTTTTTTTTACCTAAATTGAAAAGTTTCTTCTTTTCTTACATAACTATTCATGAATTTTCACATTTATTAATCAACAATGTTTAAATTAAGTAGGAAGGAACAACTTGAGAAAACAGGAAAAGACACACCAGTAAAAAATAATTTTAGATACCAAAAATACCAATAATCCTGCTTAACAAAATAAAAGTATAAATAAATAAACTGAATACCTTGTGGCAAATTTAGAAAATGAAGAGTAGTAGTATTTTATCCTTTTCCAGATCCAATAAAACTGAATATTTATGCTCAACAAATGCATGCTTTCAGGTAAATACGAGGAAATACACACCCAATAAAGTAGGGCATACTTTTTTTAGATGTACATAAAATAGAATGGAGAAGGGAATTACAGAGTGTAGAGGCAGAAGTAAATGAGAAGTATGGACGTAAAAAAAAATAGAGAGAAACTCACCCACTGTGACAGAGCTGCGATTATAAGTTTGCTGTTGATGTCTCCGATCCGTCAGCTACCTGATGTGTGCCTCCTTTAATTTACTATGTCAATAACACTGCTGTGGAAACCCAGCCAGCATGATAGATGGAGATGTTTTGCATGGACTTTCCTCCAAAGTGCCAATTCTTGCAAGTAAAACAGGGAGAAAAAAATAAAGTTAATAAAAGTACCATTTCTAAATCACCTTACATGTCGCTGCTACATGTTACGTCTGCTTTTTCATTCTTTTTGGAGCTGGTGTTCACTTTGAGCCTTTTTCTTTTATGAGGCATCAACATTCTCCTCAAGTAATTAGTCACCACAGTCACGGGCGGATGTAAAAACTGTTTGTTTTGTACTATACCAACATAATTCTGTAGTTTGGGCAGAACACAGTCAAATTGAAGATCAATCTTAAAACTTAAGCAATAAGTGCTAAATCTACAAGTAATAATAAATTAGGCAGGAATGCTGCAAAGGACAAGCACACATTCATTTGCGAGAAACTCTCAGCCTAGAACTGTCAAAAATCTCAAATTCTGTATATGCCAACATAATCAATCACAATTAAGTGGACAGATTAGAAACTTTCCATGACAGAGAGGAGTTTTAAAAGTTTGATTTAGCTCTATTACAGTTAAGAACTTGGCTGTTTTGTTAGACAAAAGGTCTTGACAGGAGGCTACAAAGTTCAATTAAAGGAAGAGTGGAGAGGTGAGCATTGATTTAAAAGACAGTATTTCAAACTGCACCCCAGAGTGCAGGGCAGGGCTCTCACACTGATGACACTAATTCTTCAGGGAAATTCATGTTAGTTGGTGTCTAGACATTTTATTACTTGGCCAAAGCACCAAAAGAATGGCTATGTCCCCATTTGGAAGTCTCTGCTACTTACTTAGAGGCATACAAATTGACATCTTTCAATCACACTGGTGCACTAGCTAATTGGTAATCAGAGGTATCTATTAAAAACTTGTTGATAAAATGGGGTAACAAGATAATGTCCCAAAAATTACCGTATATAGCCGCCATACCACTGCAATGAGATGTGTCGGGTCATTTTGTTGCTTGATCCAAATGTCTAATGCAAATTTTCCACCAATTTTCAGAAAATCTGTGGAAAGATGAATTAATTTGTGTTTCTATCCACTACTGTTATGCAAATATAGGAGTTGAGCACATCAAGATAAACTGTTGGTGGCTCTAATTCTCCAGTTGGATGCCATAAACCATTGTAGAAGAAAAGGGTGCAATGAGATGATTTAATTGTCAAACCTCGAACAGTGGAAAACATGATGGAAATATGTTTTTTTCGTCATTTCATTTATTAATTTAAGGAATGTTACCGTCTCCTCATCAGTCCACACAGATCTGCTGTTTTCGTCTGCCACAATTTTTCTCTCTTCAGTCGAAGCTTGAGTGATAAATAGGTCACATGCTTCTTGTGTGTCAGGATTTGTTAACTAAGTCTGTTTCCACTGCACTTTGTCACACTTTGTTTTTATCAATAGAACAACTTTTCCACCTCAGCCAAGGCAAAAAACTTTATGAGATATTTGGACTATGTTTTGAATTTCTGGTGTTTCCACTCAGGTTGTTTTTTATTTTTCAGATTGAAAATGTGCATTAAAATCGTTGAAAAAGCGCTTAAAGTGTGAGTTTTTGAAATGTGTCTGGGACTACTTGACCAGTCATCTACTGCAGTGGTTTCATAACTTATTTGCTTGTGCAACCTTTCGTAATACAAAACAATGTCTTCTTGTGACCCACACAGGGTGCATGTCTATGAACTGTGTGTAAAGATACAATATTTCAAAAGAACTTAAGTCTTTCTTATCAATATTTAGAACAGCATAAGTGTTCATACTTTCTACAAGTTGAATCAGTATTGCGTTACTGCTATAAAGGCTTGAAAAACAGACATCATTTTAAGACAAGAGGTCACAGAATGTTACTTTAAACAGAGACACTGTACCTCACTAAATGCATTTCCTATCATTTAATTTGTACATAGTACAAAGACTTCAAAACAGACACTTTCTTTCTCTCTTTCTCTCTGTCTCTTGCTCCCTCACTCACACACACACACACACACACACACACACACACACACACACACACACACACCTAACCACACACACGCACACACACACATACTCAAGTTGATTAGCAGGGCTCCTGTGAGTGTGTGTCATGTTTTAGTGGAAAATTACAGCTCTTTCAACAATTCCTCAGTCGGAATCCCATTCTAAAGTGGATTTTATCTGCAAATCACAATTATTTTGTTCATGCTCTGTTTTAATGGGCACACCCGCTGGGCTGAAGAAGACACTTCTCTATTCATAAATGTATTACTGCTGGGGAATCATTAACTTATTGTTAGCGGCGCGACTGATGGCTTATTGACATGACAACATTCAACCAACACTTTTGTCTTTAAGCCGTACATCCATATCACTGAAACAATGTCATCTACCCCATTTTCACCACCTCCCCTTGTGTGTTTGAGCTTAGTGGAAGGCTTTTCAGTGACCGGGTAAAAAAAAACTACCCAGCAAGAGATAAGTGTAGGCTGGGTTTCTTGAAAGTCTGAAGAGGTTTTCTTTATGACGAGGAATAAGAAAAACAAAAGCACCAGATGCCACAGTAAATGGGACACGAGGGTGTGAGATGATGTTAGACAGAAATCACTGTTTGCTGAAAATGGCACACTACTTCGGTTTCTGTCAGTTGAAGAGAATCGCGCTAAAAGCCTAAATAGTGGCAAAACAGAGCAGAGACGATGAATTTGTGTGTGCAAATTATCTGAGAAGTGAAGCTCTGTCTGATATTTATGGCTGGAGATTCAGTAGAGTCATAGAGTCAGACAGTTTGCACAGATGGTGGCCATCCTTGGTCAACATTCAAATAAAAAACGGAATGAGCGTCTCCCTCTGTGTCCAGCTATTCCTCTCTCTGTGAATGCAGACGCAGATAAAAGGAGGGGGTGTAAAAGTGTTTAAGTAGGCAGAAGTTGTAAAGGAGAAAAAAGCAGAATCGCTATTCACTGCTTGTGCAATCCTTTCTGCCTTGTTGAACTTTATTAAATTCTGTCGTTCTCTCCTTCCCGTCTGGCTGTCTTTGTCAGCTTCTTCTCATGCGTAACTTTTTTTTTTTTTTTTTACAGAGGTGTTGTGGAGGGCATTCAGGCTGAAAGAATGTGTTGGTGATAATCATCCAACAGTGTACCAATAAGAATCCCACTGAGATGAATCGCTGTCAGAAATGTGGGGTGAGTGGGGGTAACTAAAAGTCGACTGCTTAATGTTCAAAAAATGTCTGAGTTAGTGAGGATTTCTATATCCTGAAATGTGCATAGGGCTGTATTTACACTGTATGTATATCTGTAGTGTGAATACTCATATCTGATCCTTATCTGACACCAATATGAAATCACAAGTGCACACACACACCGAAATCATCTACGGCACCACGATGTGACTGAACTGAGCCTTGATCAAAACAATAATAAAGTTATGTGGCCCTTCTTCCATGTTAACATTAATGCCAGAATGCTAAATCTTAAGAAATTTCTTGTTTGCAAAACTAAACACTAAAATCTAACTGTGTTGAATACAACAAACATATAAGTCACATGCCTTCGGGTCCATTTCTGTGCCACGTAAAGCAGCCACAAAAGATCTGAATGAAAACACTGTCAGCTTATTTGTGAACATAACTTCAAACAATGTCACAATACTGAAAGTGAACAAAACATATTCAAAGTCATACTTTTTAACAAGTACAGTATGAATTCTGATTGAAGCAAGTACGTTTTGCTGCCTGAACTAAGTTCTTTTGTCAACATAAGGAAACTTCAGATGTGCTGCGTTTGTCTTTCGTCTTCTGCAGTTGTCCACTATTTTCAGGTAAGAAAAAAATAACCCATTTAAATTTCAGTAAATGTAATTGCGTTATTTAATTTGAAAACATAATTGGTTACATGACTAGTTATTGCAAAATGTTTAATTAAAATGCTGAGTCGCAAGGTGTACACATTTTCACTGACAGTATATATATTTTTTTTACCTTAAAATATTTGCTATTGCAATATGATATCCAGGCTTAGAAGTAATGGATTGCATGTAACAGAGTTATATAATCAGGATGCAAAAAAAGTATAACACATGTGTCAAAACACCACTCTGGACTCCATAACTCATCTCCATTATTATGGCCTCTAGTGAAAAAATGCTTTTACTGGATGGGAATTTCACCATTACTTTGTATTTAAAGCAGAAAGGGGAACAACATCACAGTATAGTGCATGCTATGCCTTCCAGATGTGAAACTGGTCTAAAGGGCTACTGCTTGCTTAATGAAAAGTTAGGTTAATGATAAGGTTACATTGTTGGATTCGATTACTGACTACACTTTTTAAACTGCCAACCCTGATATTTGCTCATATAATATTTGTTTTTGTGCTTATGTTTAGGCACTGTCCGCACTTGGTTGAAGTCGGGGAAAAACCACATGATTAAATATTAAAACTTGAAGTATAAGACAGCATGTGTTTACTTTATCAACAGTTTATAACCAAAGGGCTGGTGTTACGTGTAGGACTGAGGATGCCCTGTGCCTTGAACATCCATCATCCACCTCAACCACCTCATTGTACAAAAACATATACATTTCTTCACTGGAAACAGTGTCACTAAACAGAATCCAGTAATTATATTTCAGTCTAAACATATTTAACAAAACAAATAAGTAGAACTTAGTTTTTTAGGAAACAGGGTTCAATCTAAAACAGTTTCATTTTATGCACCCATGTTAAAACACAGATTCAAGGTTTGTCAAGCAATAGTGGAATAATTTGTAGTTAATTAAATTACAATGTCATTAAACCTTTCTTCATGTTGCCTTGGAGATCCTTGGACTCCACTGAGAGGTTCAGGATACCTGTGTGAATTGCAGCTGTTCTGCTGTCTTTTTCTCCCTTTCTTCTTTCTAAGAGACAAGTTTGGTCTCGAAGTATGTCTGTAGTCTGGCCATTCATTACAGCAACTATGAAAGCCAGGCTAATGGATATGAAAGCCCAATCAATTGGCCAGGAAAGGGAGATTAGGGAGGGATGAGTCACCATATTCCTCCTTCTTGACAACCATGTCATGCCTTGCAGCCTCTCCAGAGACATCGCTGATTGATGCCTATCTTTCATCAGTCCAGCTTTAATCTGACATTCCCACGTGCTTTTATAATCATATCAGCAGAAAATCTATATCGCATCAGCCTCTCTTTCCCTGTTCCCCACCTGTGGAGCAGAATATACTTTTGCTTTTATAAGAAGAAGCAAAAAAACTGACAAAGCTGACAGTAGTTCGAGGCACGTCTTTATCTATTGATCACATTCTAAAAGAAATAAAAATAGAAAACATTTGAGAGGAGATGAAGACGAGGCGTAAGAAAAGGCTGTTCCGTAAAACAAACAGTGATTGTGAAGTGACATTCTGGGAAGAAGTGGCAGGCTCTCTCCTGGTGCCGGCCAAACAAACAAACAGAGGAGCGAGACAAAGTGCAATCACTGACCTTTGTTCAAAGAAGCCATCTAATCTGTTTCCACTTTACTTAATTAGAAAAAGCAGAGGGATTTTTAATGTGCACAGTGTTAATGGGAAACAGCTCACAGGTGCTAATTAAAAGAAAAAAAAAAACGGATCTCTTTGGTAACTTTGAGTCCATTAATCTATATATTCATCCATCACAAACTTGGCAAACTTATCTGATTACACTGTTTTAAAGCCAAATAACAATAGCATTATTATAGAAGTTCACATTAGCCAATGTTAAAGTAGTCTTAAATAAATAAATGTTTATTCACCGAATTCACACTTATGCACCACGAATTACAGGATCTGGCCTTTGTCAAACCCGAGTGCTCGGTAATTTAAACTCTTTCTCTCCATGGCTCATGGCTTTTCCCCACTGAAGGCTATACAGCTTCATTCAGACAGTGATTAACCACTGCTTTACAGGTTCCACAGAGGTACCATGTGTGCCCTTGAGGTGGCATATACGTTCATTTCCTCTTTGACTTTGACTGTTAGAAGGAGCCGCCACTGAGCTGCCAAAACAGTGTTTCATGTCATGTAATCCAATAAGTGTTTGATGAATGGCAGGACGTGGCCAGCTGAACAACTAAAAAATCATGAAAAAAAGCACTATTTTTGTTTTTTTTAATGTTATACTTTAAAATGATAAGAATAATGTTGATAATATTATAATAAAACTATTAATTCAAGTTTTACGAGAAAAGTTTAAATGTGTATGTGTGCACACACACACACACACACACACACACACACACACACTCATTTAAAGTGTGTCTATCCAGTTGAAAATATATACAACATATTATCCATACTGAGGATATGCCTGTTGATAAATGACTACCCACAAGTGTCTGCTCTCCCCAATCACTTCTAAACAGTTTTGAATTGAATTTGGAAAATAATTTAAACAGACATCATAATAATAACATGCAGTAAATGCAGTAGTGTAATGTAACTTTGTACATGTACTCGAATCAAGTCTACTGAAGTACTTCCATTTTCTGACACCTTATAATTAATACTCTACTATATTTTAGTGTCCAATATTGTACTGATTTGCTCCGCTATACATTGGACAGCTATAGTAACTAGTTACTTTGAAGATTAAGAATCTGAATAGTCTACAATACCTATTATTATCTTATAAAAATATAATGTCTTCTTATAGATAGAACTATCTAATGGTGTTTAAAATAGTTAGAAACAGTCAGCCTTGATCACCAACAACAATGAAATTCTGCTAGATATTAATTCATCGGCAATGATAATAACCAAGTTTTCAAATAGCAGATTTTGAATGTAGGACTTTTTCTTGTATTGGAGTATTTTTATATATCAATACTGTTTCTTTCACGTATGTAAAGAATCTAGATACTTCTTCCATCACTGTATTTAAACATTCAACACTGGTGCAATGCCAGGATTTATTTCTTAAAATATATGATGTCAGTTAGAAACAACAGCAAAATGTGTCTCTGCTCTCAATAAAACATGTCTTAAATACCTCTCTGTTTGTATAAATGTGTTACACTAGATTTGTTTTCTTAATATTCACTACAAGAACAGAGTCAGAAACAATAACACACAGATTTTTGCTTCCTGCGTGATACAGGACCCGGAAGCTGATGAGCTCAACCCCATGCTATGCAACCACATTAAAGCCCCTCTTGTATGGGCAGTGTGTGGTCTGCCTCTCAGGGACGGCAGGGGACGCAGGAAACAAATTAGCTTTCTTGACCTTGGCCCAAGTTTCCCTTCCACCCTTCACCCCCCCCTCCTCCTCGCTGCCCTTCATCTGGCCACTTCAAGGGTCAGCTGGATGACAACACGCTTCTGTTGTCCTCCACAGTGGGGATATATTCAGATGAGTGCTCATATAGGCCTGACGTGCATCGTGAGAAACAAGGTTTATGAGTTCAGTTTATATATGAGGTCAACTGGATCTGGATGTGGTCAAAATGATTACCAGCCGAACAAATGTCAGGTTTACGATGCAGTGCAAAGATAGCAATTTTAAGTTGGAAATACTGGAAGTGCAAAAGAAGAAAGATTTATGATTTCTTTTGGGTCTCTGCAATTTAAGGAAAATGAAAAAAAGCTTAAGCAAGGGTTAACATAAGGCACTAAATGAATACAGCTACATTTCAGCATGGGATTAAACAGCGAAAATCACTAATAGAAGGAACATTTCCTGACAACATGAAACAGTCACTCAGTCTTTTCCACCCTCTGTCTCAAGGTTAAGATTGCTGTCTTACACACTGCTATCCCAATGAATGAAAAGTAGGTGTTTCTATCATGTTAATAAGTTTAAAATCTCAACAGAAATGCAATTTTCGCTGCCATGGCGGCCTCTGCCCGAGCCTAAAATGAGCCACCTTTGGCTATAGGAGTGAAAAGAATCCTTTCAATGATAGATATTGGATTGTAACACCAACAGGCAAATCTAATTCTCCCAGTTCACGCGAAAGCACGTCTATGTGCATCAGTGTTCAGCCTGAGAGCAAAAATAACCTGGGGTGTCCAGGGGAGGGAAGTAGCAGCACTATATTAATGCTCATGCTCTTCATTGATCTATGAGGACTCCTTAATCTTGTGGGCAGCTTTCTCCTACGTATATTTCATAATGTGATACATCGTGCATCGATAACACTGGTAAGGGCCTATGCTTTCTCATGCTGGCTCACAGCATTTATTGATCCCGGAGTGAAGTAAACATGTCTTTAACACATGGGCCTGTCACTCCTCGCAGATACAACAAAATTGTCAAGCCACAGTCCTCGTTATTACACACTCTAATGATGACAGGGATCAATAGTTAACATGACAAGATATCATCTGCAAAGTTAATAACTGTCTCGATGGAAAGTGGGGAGGTTAAAAGAGGCACCTCTGTGTGGTTAAGGGAAAGCAAACACATGTTTGAGACACATGTTTGTTGCTCACCACCCTAAACTCTCTCTGTGCTGGGGATTATTTTCTTGCTGTATGATTCAACTGGTGTTCTGGGAATGGATAACAAAAAATACATACAGTAAAATGACTCAGGAGCATGGCTTTGGCAGCGTACCAAACTGACCATAACCTTATGACTAAACGGTAGCTTAAGCCAGAGCAATTTCCTCTGTATTTTCTGCAGGCAGCCATGTAAAGATGATTATAGGTGAGAGCTTTGAGAAATGTTCAGCCAGTACGGGTTTTTGAAAACCAAAGATATTGGATACTGCCTGCCAACTCCTGTTTTGTTTTTACAGTTTTGGAGCTTTTCATGTCAAAATGTAGTTTTAAAAGATACCTGGACTGGTTATTGTTAGACTTCTATCCCATTTGAACTTCTCCCATTGATAAAAGATGCTTATTGTTCTTTTTTTTAAATTAAATAAGTTCATTTTTTCATCTTCTGTGGATTTTGATATATATTTTTTATCAATTACCAATTTATTAACTGTCGTAGGTGTCTGAGATTTGTCTCTCCTTTTGATTGTTTGTCACAGCCCTGGACCCTGATGTAAAGATATTGTTGTTTCATTGGAAATCTAATGCCTGACAAAGGTCCATGACCAAACCACTGAATCTGTAATAAAGTCACAAGCTTTTTCTTTAATATAATTAAATTTTCTCCCTCGAGCGGAAGAAAAAGCCTCACTTAAACATTACCCATACCCTGCACTACATCACTGCATTCATTCAACTGTTATATGAAAAATATGCAAACATGTGAAACTAGCTGGACAAGCTGTTATCAGACAGTTACAGTAATATCAGCCCAGTATGTTTCCAAACAAATGAGTCTGAGTCTGAACTGATTCATGTAAACTGGCGGGTAAACCCAAGGCCACCAGTTGCAGATGACACAGACAAGTGTGTGTGTGTGCGTGTGTGTGCGTGTGTGCGTGTGTGCGTATGTGTGTGTGTGTGTGTGTGTGGATTCCTCTAAAGTGAGATCACATGGCCAGCGGTCTGAGTCCAGACAGTAGGAAGTGAAAGTGCTACTGCAGCCACAACACAGGTCAGATCTCAAACATGGTTTTCCGCTTTACAGTGCAATCACTCTTCTCGTTTTACTCACAAAACTGCAGGAGATATTTGAAGACCAAGGACAGAGGATGAGCCCTTCTTTTAATGATGCAACAAAACGATGATGGGAGGAATAAGAAACTGTGAACATGCACTTTTAAGTTCAACATCCGGCATGAGGAAGGACAAGAGGCAGGACAAGATTCCTAGAAAAACCACCAGTAGTGTGGTTACACAAATAAAAATAGCACAAATACTCATTATAAATACAAATCACAAAAAAGAGAAAAGTTCTTCTTATTAACTGTTTTGAGCTGTTTTAAGTGCTTTATTATCAGTCAAGTATAATAATGATTATGAATTGATGAAATAATAACATATTTCTACAACAAATTAAGTCACGGATATCATTTGAATTTGAAAGAATAACACAACCTATATTAAAGTATTACTGATGTCAGCATTTGTTAAAAAAATAAAGTATGTTCTCATTTGCTGTTTGCGTTACAAAAATACAAGAGCTTGACGCTGTGCTCACTATTGCATTCGAAGCTCTTATTTTTTTCTGCAGTTTAATGAGCTGAACCATGGAAGTGTTTTGGAGAAAAAAGGGACACACTACGGGTTACTCAGTTTGATTTTATTTTGTCATTGTGTCTGACATCGAGGGAGGGAGAGAAGAGCAAACGTGAGGTTTGACAAAGACGGTGGCAGATGTGGAAGTGTGAAAAATAAAGCGAAAGTGGGATAGCTATTTGTGTGCAATGAAGAAAGACATAAAAAACAGCCTCGCACTGAGATAGTTGCTCTAAATGAAATACCTGGAGATTGCATGTTGCTTTGCATTTGCAGGGGTATTCAATTTTAATTAGGGTTTTGGAGACATCTTTTATCAGACTGTCACTAATCTCTCTCTCTCTCTCTCTCTCCCCCTCCCACCCTCCCAACACCCGCCCTCTCTCAAACACACATCCTCTTATCCCAACATTTCAAAATGCAAATACGCAGCCACAAGAAGAAAAAAAACATTTTTATGGAATAGTACAACAAATTGTCTGATACACATATTATCAAAAAGCAATGAATTGGGGACAAAACCATTGTCCCATTTCATTTTGGAGAAAAAAACCATTACCTCTACTTTTTAATTGCATTTTCTTTGGGGCAAAGGTGATAATTAATTTTGCTCAAGGAGACACACATGAACCCGTAACAATAATATAAAAAAATGTTAAATAGTATTCTTGCCTTCAGTCCCAGAATAACTATTTGAATTCTAACATAGTAAGTCTATGAAAGCATATTGTGGGCCGGGATTAAAGCAAATTACTCTGGTGCATTGTTCACAGACAAATGCCTGCTTATTTTGACCTTAAATGCCATCATGGTTTAAAATTGAAAGCCACAGAAAATCCTAGTGGATTTCTTGTAAATTATAAATTGGACGATTACAGTATGTCCTCCCAATCATCAGGAACACAAACAAAAATGGATTTTTGAAATTTGAAGAAAAGCATCCATATTTCCCTCAGAGGATCCTTTCCTCCATTACTTAATTTAATATAATGATCAAATTGACATCAACTTTATTAAACAAGTTAAAATATTAGTGGGGTTTACCCCTCAATAAATCCCTTGATGTTGTTAGAACATTTTGAATTGTTATATTAATTAAATACAAACAAGTTTAAATAGATCTAACCTCAGACTAACACTTTTTAAAAAAAAAAGTGTCAACGTAGCTGTAAAACAAAGGCCAGTTCTAGCTATAAGCCCCCCCTCCCCATTTCTATCTGTGTGTGGTGTAGCGGTTAGCCTGTCTCCCTCTCTTCATTCCCGGCCCTCTTCCATTGTTAGTCACCTTGTTTATTGGCTGGAGCAGCCGTGGCGTACTGGACATCATCTGAAACTACAAACGACAGGATGCAATAAGCTGGAGAATAGCAGCAATCTGAGGAAAGTTCTCCATTCACCAGAGCTCCCTAACTCTCTGTCTTCTTATCCTGGGCAGAAAATAAAAAAATCAATACGGGCTCACAGGGCTTGATAAAAGTGCTGGACAGGGAGAGCAGCAACGCTGGATATAGTAAATTAAAGTGATCAAAATTTTCCAGTCGACTCAGCCCACAGCCTACATAAACTAACAACCCTGTCTCCACAACTGTCCGTCATCCTTCTCCACACACCATCTTCATTCTCTCCTTCAGCTTTATTTCAATCTTTCCATTACACTGTTCTTCCTTGCCGTGCTGTTTTCTTGTTTTTATTTTCATGTGTGTGATATTGATGTAAAAATGTAACATTATTAATTAATGTAACAATATAATGGTTCAATTTTTTTAAATGCACAAAGCGGGTTGGAAAATCAGGGAGTTTGACAACTGCGCTCAAGTAAGACACCAAATCAACAAATTCTTCCACGTGGAGGTGCAATAAGTAGCAAGGCCAGACTGCATTATTAGTCATTCATGCTACTACTACTCTCAAGAGTTTTATGTATTTCTCACTGACCTGAAAAATGTTAACACTTATACCCAGTGGTGTAGTGGTGTACTGAAGAAGGTATACTCTTCATTTATGCCCCATTTATTTATTTTATTTTTTTTATCGGTCCATCCAGCAAAGAAAAAAACGCCTGTCTTGTAAACAGTGACATGTAAACTACTCTTGCATATTTAGCTCACTCAAAAATGGGCGAGTAGTATTTTCACATTGTTACTTAGGTTCTGCTGCCTGACAGGCATTAAGGATCATTATGAGATAAACGTTAGTCACAGAAGAGTGCAGATACTGCATCAATGCTGACCCACAGAAGGGTGAGACAACTACATAATTATATATTTTGAGTGCATGATTCATTGTTTCCTTACTCCATCCACTCATGAAAATTGTACAACTATGTCATGCCTTTGCCATCCTAGAAGAAAAAAATTAAAAATAAGTAGGTGTACACCGTATATTTCCATATACCCAGCACTACACCACTGCTTACACCTGCTTTGATTGATTTTTTGGTTGCTTATGGCAAGCACAGCTGTACACACATTATGCCCTTATGGTGGTGGTGTTGACAAACAGTTGTCTATTTACACATCCAGTAGATGCAGAGCAACATTAGCATTGTTTTAGGCTCGTGTTATTGTTAACCAAATGCATGTAATACATTATTCACTGTCTTTTTAGCTCTGTTTTGGTCTCCACCAACTGCTGAGTGAAACGTATGATTCTTTAGCTGCTAAATGCTCCACTATGTTTACCAGCTAGTTGCTAATGTTATCTATCTGCTGTTTTAATACACTGTATTAGCCTGTTTGCTGACAAAACCGCCTGCTGCTGCTGGGAACAATGGTGATGAGGGAGAGACTCAATCAAACAGTGATGTTGCTGAAAAGAAAACCAAAACAACAAGCTGAAAGAAGCTATAACTAAAACAGGCTAAAGCTCTGTGGAGCCGAGGGAAACTGCAGAGTCAGATAGGTTTGTTACTACACGCGCCTTCCCCATTACATGTAGTCATTTGTCCATTGTTACTATTAAAATATTAATTAGTGCAGCATTGAGTATAAATAATGGAAGCAAATTACACAGCCAAGACAACTGGTAGTCTCACCTTCACACCAAAAGTAATGCTAGTGCTAATGCTCCTCAAAATTAAGACCATAAATCCTGTTGCTTCTCATGAAAATTAGTGTACTGCTGCCTTTCCACCCTCCCCAACTCTGAAAGGAATAAAAATGTTGGATTTTTTCTTTTGCTTCCACTTTTACCATCTCCCATTGCCAGAACACTTGAAGTACAGCCTACTGTTGGAGGCTGGACCCCTTGTTTTCTTTTGTGCCATAAAACAATACAGCTGACTTTCCATCAGAAAACCTGTCCTTGTGGCTCACAATGTAAACTGTGCAGTGGTTTTATGTGCATGCTAACCATGTTAATAATATTTCAAAATAAATGTTGTAAGTTAATAATATAATATGTGAATGGGCCCAGAAGGCAAGTTGAAAAATCATCACAGCTAATGCACTGCAATACGTGCCTTCACCTACTGTTAGAAGTGCATTCGACCACACATACACTAATTCAATTACAGTAATGCCGGCAGCAGCTGACTCACTCTCCTAACACACACACCCCATGCCAGCCCTGCACAGGGCCCCTTTGGCACCTTGTCCACCTAAAAGTAAGAAGGGATTAATAGGGATTGGCCAATCCAGTCCAGTCTCATGGTGTGTGAGCTTTACCACAGAGCTAAGCTGATATGCCAGCTCAACACTGATAACTGCAATTTGATGGCTGTGCTAAACTGAGTGGGAAAATGTTCCATCCCTTGTCTTATCACCATTTTCTTTTTTTTTTTAATCAAGATTATGTTAGTTAAGGGATTTTACAGGATTCCCTCTGCAATTTACTGTAATCTTTAACATAATTTCACCTGCATTTCCCTCTATTATTTGAGACTGGTGCATCAATTACATCTAATACACTAATTACCAATAAATGTATTAATTTGGATAAAATGCTAATTTATCAGATATAGGTCACCAGAACGAGTCACTGAGGCTAAAGTGTGGCAGACGCCATGCACAGACTATCACCAACTGACACCCAAGCTGCTTCAACTGACCCCCCTGCTGAATGTTTATGTGTGAGTCTTCCTGTACATGCCAGGGTGCGGTGCATGTGTGTGTCGGGGATCAGCTCAAAAGAAACACCAACCTCTTGGGCCAGCATTTGCTGTGGCCTTATATCCTGTTGACCTGGGTTAGACAGCAGACAGCCTTGGGACACTTAAATCCAGCCGTAACCCTGAGCAACACGCACATGTCCTGTTAGCTCACATCACAGCTTGACTTTCCAGGGACTAGGGACCCACCGCGGCCTTCAGCCAAAAGCCTGCACAGTCCCTTCATTCTCCTCTTCAGACAGTGTGTATGGTGCTACATAATACTAATGTAGAAAACACATACACAATAGTACGGGACGGGATTTCCTGAGATGCACAAAAGTAAGGAAACGCTAAATGTGAAGCCTGCAGTGCATTTCACATTATGTACTTTCACTATGGTTACTTTAACATAATTTACACAGTAATATAGTGAACATAGTATTAACATTTTAATTCCTATAAATGCATTTGTTTATTTTAGCAGGACAGGAAGCGTGGAAAGATGCAAGTCAACAGATTACATGTCAAACGCATTAGCTCAAAGGAGGATTAAGACAGGATCCTATGTGTCTTATTAATCTTGTGTTAGCCATGCCGATCCTGATGGTCAAACTCTGCCTGTCTGTTTCTATATTTATCTATTTTAATCTCTTTATAAAGCAAAAGGATTCCAATTGCAAATGCCACAAGAGTCAATCCAATTGAAAAACAGTTGGCAGTCCAGTGTTTAACACTTAAAACCTTAAGAAAAGATTACAGAGTGGCCATTGCGTGCATATTCGAGATGCAATGTCTTAAATGCATCACTCTGAAACTATTTGCCTAAGTGTTTCTGTCAGAGTTGTGCAGCAGCCAATTAATTGCAGGTCTTTACTGTATGCCTCAGAGTAGCTCAGAGAATCAGCCACAAACCCCTAGAAGTTAAACAACAGTGTACAGAAGAAACCTGTAACCATGCAGGAGTGCAGATTAGGATAACTACATTCAGGATTAAGAAAAATAGCCTGCACAGTATATTGTATTACAATGGCAAATACACGTTATAAAAATTGAGCTTAATTTGCTGTAATATTTCTTAACTTGTAATCTAACACATGATGTTAGTCCTATCTTCTGTATGCACGGTCGCAGCAGGTGCTGCTGAAGCTTAGCTCATCTCTACAAAGCATGATCGATGGGTATGTTGCCATGTAAACACACTCACAGCCATACCTCCCCTATTGCACGCACACACACACACACACACACACACACACACACACACACACACACACACACACACACACACACACACAAACACACACCTAGCTTGATTTTGAAGGCTCCTTAATCACAACTAAGCAATTGACTGATCAATGACAGATATGAGGAACAGCTGCGGAATGCTAACACGACTGCATTCGCTTTTATCAGTTTCTTTACTTTGGTCCATTTTTATCACAGATTATATTTCTCTCCGTGTTAACAGGCTCTGAGCCAAGCCGAGGTATTAATTAAAATCTAAATACTAAATATTGATTGATACGTTATCAGGGCATAGCAGTTGGTCTGCAGGCTATTGATCCGGCCTGTGATTTATTATCATATTTAAGAAAAATCATTTTGCGTGATTATACGGGGTAATGGATTTTTAGCGAGGGGTGTAATTCTTTTTTTCTTTTTGTATCACGTTTGTTATGTGGAAGGTGGAGCAGATTTCTCAATTGCATTCGGAGATCACTGATATCCTTGGTACTGCACCCCCTTGAGTCCTCCCCCCCGCCATCACCCCACCCTTTCCAGCCCAGCGTGGCCTGTGAGGAGCTAAAGCTTGTGTAAGAGAACGATCCCTGCTCTTGTCATTGGGAATAATGGGTATTGGGATTACCTCTTTAATCACAACAAAGATTAACAGATGGTATGAGAACAGTTATTAGCAAACATCTTGCACTCATCAAATCAATAAGATGATTTGTAATCAGGCTGTCGGTGCAAGTGAAAAGGGAGCCGGGGCTGTTCCCAGTGAAAGATCCTGGCAATCAGAGGCTACTGTGTAGCAATTACCTCTCCACAAAATAGGTGCTCTTCCTCCACTGGCTGGCAGTCCTCCAAAACACACGCCAGACTGATAGCAACATAGGGCATTAACACGGCAAAACACAAAACACTGCATGGGTAACCTTGTATTTGATCAGGTGTTAGGTTGCTCCGTGATTTCATTTCACTTTGTGCCTTTTAATTTGGTGAATCTCGCCATGTACTTGAGGGAAAAAATCTAAATGTTTACACATGCTGTCTCTCACTACAAAAGACTGTGTAGCTCATTAGCGGGTTACCATAAATAAGTCAGTGTAGGGACAAAGAGGGAAGAGCAAAGAGGGAAGAGCATAGAAACTATACAGAGAAGGGTTCACTGTGCAAATATTTCTCCCTGGAGACGGAGACAGAGTGAGGAGGAGAAAGGCTGAAGGACTGTAGTCCTACCGCTGCATCCAGTACTGTAAGTGAAGGAATCTATGTGTAGCAAAAGCCAAAACTCCCCCACAGCAAGCAAGACCTTTGTTTCTTTATCTTAAAACGCCTTCATACAAGCAATATATTGCTAGAACAAAAACCTCACTTTATCCTTCACACACAAGCACACAAAATTCTATTCAGGAAGTCATATTGCACACAGGTGTCTATAAGAATCTGTAAACTTATCCTGTGGTCCATGTATATTTCTGCTTTATTTTAAATGTGCATGTTTTTTTCATAATAAAATCAATTATGTTTCATTTGTTATTATTTTGCTAAATTCTTATCTCACTCAAGCAAAAAATGTTTGCTTATTGAGTCCACAATGAAAATCCAAAACATGATCATGCACCAACTGCTAACCTATTTTATTACGATTATTCGTAATCCACAATAAAAGTCAGAATTGGCCTTTTTTGTTTCATTTAAGGGCAAAACAATACTGTTTTTACACCATCTCAGCTTCAGATACCTGACTAAAAGGTATCAGTTTAACTCTAATTGCTACTCTTAGCGCTCGCGGGCCTTTTGCAATCGACCTCACCTTGTTTGTATTGTTGCATCTTTGTAGTGGGAACAGCGAGATCAAACTGATGCTCTAGAAGATAGCGTTGACTGATAGGAAGCAGTTGTTTTAAGAGCAAACGCAGAAACATACATTTCTGACTTTAGTGAGATGTTGTTTTGGTTAAATCTTAGCTGGCTTTAAATATCTGAGTAACCTTGTAGATACTGAACATTATTGCCTTCATTTTAGTTTTTTTTTGTTATTCTGTCTTTTCTCACATTTCACATCATATACCAGCACGCTCACATGCTCGCACAGGTATTCTTGCACACACACTCACACTTCTAATGGCAATCACTACAGAGGACGCGACCGCAGCTACTTACCGTTTCTTTTATCAGTATGCTAACTTCCACTACATACAATCTATCTATGCCCCTTCTCCTGACACACACACACATACACGTAAACAGACACACACACCTCTACACTGTCAGTAAGGCAGTGTAGATATGCACTTACCAGGATTAAGCAAGGCAAATGGTGCCAAAACAATGACAGTATGAAGTAACTGATGCTGTTTAAATATTCAAAGGCCTCTATTGAACAGACAATGTGGCACACATAGTATCAGTGGGCCACAGATCCCTGCAGCCCACTGGTCTGGCTGTTGGCTGCTTTCAGGAACATGCACAGTGCCCCCCACCACAACTCCAAACAATACACAAGGAGTGCTAGAGCTCCATGTAAATACGGGAAAGGTTCACTGACCCACAGTTACACTGACAGAAGGAATCTAAAATTGCTCTCAAGCACATTTCACCTGTGTTCACTCCTCAGACATTTAATAAAACACACACAGAGGCATTCACACTTGCAATCACATAACTGCAGACAGAGACACATAGGCACCTCTCCCCTCCCACACACACACACATACACACGCACAGTCACTTGTCGAGTGGTTAATATCTTCCCAAGGTCAAACCTGACAAGAAATTCCAATGAGATTAAGTGTCATCAGTGCGACTTTAGCCCCTTTCTGCTCATTGTTCTTGGAAATGGCATTAGAATCACAGATGACCAAGGTCTTGGAGCAGATAAAGCTCTTCCCTTCCTGTGTGGGTCAAGTTGATATGTGAGATATTTGAAACAGGGCCTTCAATTCAAATATCAAATTGAAATAATGTTCTTACATATCTAGGAGGACTAGGCTAATACATTGGTCTGCACAGTTTTAATAAATATCAGATATCAGCTGACGGAATTTTATTTTATTTGCCTTCAATTTTAACATTTTTATCTGTTGATTCTTTATACATGAGTCCCAGAGTTTCTCTGCCATAAATTAAGAGGGGAATTCTTTATTTAAGAGCTGCTAACCTTGTCATAATTTCAGTATCTTGTGATTCACGTATTCACGTGATTTTTCCTGTGTCAGGAAAACAGTATTCTGGACTATAAAAGCAAGAACTCAAGTCTAAATTTTGAGGCACTGTATATACAGTTGACATTTCCACACTTACCATATGCTATATCAAGTTTGCTTTAACCAAATGTAGGCAGATCACATATTTCCCTCTATATGAGGCAGTGTTTCAGTCTGGCAGATAATCGGAGGGTGTTTTGTTTGTAGACTCTTCTAGTGAAGCACTGGCCTTGTCAATGTGTCAGCCAGCATTTGCTGCGCTGCCTTTCACACTGAATTTGACACATAGTCCTTTGGTGGCAGCAATGAGCATTTTGTCATCTCCTTTCGAGTGCCAACTCGATGTCCAATTACACCCCAGCTACTAATTTAATTACAGTAGCAGAAGAAATGAGTTGATTCAATTCATTTCAATTAGGCCTGATTGGACCAGTCAGATCAAATTTTACTCATCTCAGGTACAAGCTGCCTGTCACATTTTATCTCGGCTTGCCTCATTTAAAGCAAGTGCGCAGGTCATGATATGATAGCTGGAAATACATGGTTGAGCTCGCTGATGTCTGATGGAAAAAAAAAAAGAGTATGGAGATCACACAGAATCAAATGCCTCCTAATCTCTCTGATAAATGTAAGAATAAAACACTCTCAGTGCAGGATCACAGCCAGTTGCTAGTTAGTAGAGTCCCAGCTACAATAGTCATTACTTATGCATGATGTCCACAATTATGTATCAAATTGTGTGTGCATGTGTGTGCGTGTGTTTTACATACCCAGCTAATGGATGTGTAGCGCAAAGCAAAGCTAGAAAACATGTCTTATATCATGTCATTCAGACACGCAGCTGCTATAGTTTCACTCAGTGTCTAATAATACTACACACACTTAGAGTGGCTCCCTTCTGAATAGTTTTACTGAAAAGACCCTTAATATGAGACCAAGCACTAAGAAGTAACCCATGCCAACAATAATCTTTATAAAAATAACTTTACTGATCCTATTTTAAAGGATAAAATAATGTTTTCTGGTATTAGATAAAACCCCTGAGGCAGTTTAAGAATATACCAGCATAGAAATAGTATAATAATAAGCTACCACAAGATTATGATTTTTTTTTTTATCACTTTATATTTACTATCTGAACTTTTTGAAAAGACTGTTAAGACTCT
Source organism: Dicentrarchus labrax (assembly GCF_905237075.1). NCBI lineage: Eukaryota > Metazoa > Chordata > Actinopteri > Moronidae > Dicentrarchus > Dicentrarchus labrax. The sequence continues at coordinate 20,897,354 of NW_026136707.1, forward strand.
ACCATAATATATAATTCATATCAGCATAATATTTATAATAACACATAGTAATCCTATAATAGATATTAAAAGAATGTGATGTAATAGTTGAATAAAATAATATAGTAAGATAATAATAAGAAATAATAATAGGAATATGATGATAGATTAGAGGAGAATAAAATATATTTGTGATCATTTCAAACTACCAAATACCGTTGACATAATATCAGGCTCTACAGGAATATTTTGTAACTATTAAGGTGACATAAAATTCCTTATAAGGTCAGTAAAAACAATTAATTTGGCCTGTTAATCTCAACTGAAGTGTTTTACAATAAAAGCATAGAAAGTATGAACTTCACCAAATGTAATACACACACTATGTGAGTATTATAGTCATAAAAGATAAATCAGTGCCAGTAACAACTAATAAGATGACTATAAACCAAATAATAAATCTCAATCTAGCGGGAATATTTTAGGAATACTTGTCCGCAGGGATAGTGTTATTATGATCAGCCAATAGCAGAAAAAAGTTGCATCTCGTCTCTGATTGGTGCAGATAGAAGCCCCATCAGTATGCCATAGGCTGCCCATAGGCTGCTACAGTAGCCTGCGGTGTGTGTAAATGCGTCTTGGCACCAGTTGCGGCGGCGCAAAGACGTCTGATTGGACACTGACGCAAGGGACGCAGTTATTCAGAGTGCACTTTTACCGTCTAATCACATGCTTTACAATCCAAACAGCGGGTATAAAATATCATGTTCTCACATCCTCGTATTTAAAGATATACAACGGATAACTTTACTTGTTATTTTTTACAATGAAGCGACAAGAAAAAACGAGTAAATTCAAAGTACCTCTTGGCGTCTCCCTCACGGTCCGGCCTCCCTTCACGGTATCCGCAGTGAAAGACAGATAAGCTCACGGCAGACTGCAGAGTGTGAGAGAAAAGGGGGAGAGGAGTTCTTACAGAAGTCAGCCGATGCAGTTTATGATGCAGAGAGGGCCAGTATAGAAGCCAAGTAGCCTTTTTCTTACCTTGCGACACAGATCCAGAGGGGGTGAAATGGGTAAAAATGGTTGTTTGGGTGATTACACGTTTCTCCTCTCCCACCCTCCCCTCCTTCCTCCATCGCTCGCCCCCCCACCCCACCCCAGCCCCACCAACCCCATCCCACCCTCCTCCTCCTCCTCCCCTCCAACCCCTCTCCTCCTCCACGAGCAGCGCTCTCCCCTCTCTCGGTGAATAGGGAGAGTGGCCCCGTTTGTAAGAGCCGCTATGGGGGGCTCCAGCTATGCACCAAAAACAGTCCGTCCTTTAAGGTGAAAAGATGCCTCTGAGGCGCATCCGGTGTCAGCTGCATCAGAAAACAAACGTTCATTTTTATACTGTTCCACTGCAGTCAAAATTAAAGAGGTATTTATTTGGTGTTATGGCATCTAGCTTTTTCCAAATCCGTGGCCATGTTAATAGTCCCCCCCCCCGCCGTATTTAGAGTGTGCTAAAATCACCTTTCTGTCAATCCAAAATTTCACACCAAATTAATTACTTGAAGTACAAGCTGTTTGGCAATCCCGATCACACTGGATCTTCCTCCCTCCTTCCCTCCCTCCCTCTCTATGTGTGTGTGTGTGTGTGTGTGTGTGTGTGTGTGTGTAGTCTATACCGGATTAAATGGCACCTCGTCTTAAATGGCACCTTGCCTCGTTTCCCCTCTCCTTTCATCATCAGCAAAATAAAGATTAGGCCTACAGAGGAGATTGTAAAGGCTCGCCCTCAGAGGCGCAGGGATCTTCATTCCTCCGCCTTTGTGATGATATTGATGATGATGATGGCCAAGTGGACAGTTTGATTTTTGTGTGGCGAGCTAGTTATAAAGAATCAATATTATATCAAGCGGGTAACTTTGGTGATAAAGGACTTCAGCCACTCTGGCTATTCATCATAAGTCTGTAGCAAGCAGATAGGTCAAAAGAAATTATATTGCTCTAAAGAGTGTGTCTCCTTATCTCTCAGTACCAGGGGAGTGGAGGACACGCCGATCGATACAGTAGCTGCCGTATACTCCTTGCAATTATCAATAGCTGATTTTGTCTTCCTGGGGCTGAATCTATTAATACCAGATAATAACAGCCTTTTGGACATAACTTCTAGGGGGGATGATGGAAGGAGAAGGAGAGGAAGAAGAAGACGAAGGCAAAAAAAAAGAAAGTTTGTTCACAGGACGACCTTGTTGTCAACAGATTTGTCTCTCATATGAGATGGACACAGGGGAATAGACAAGTCAAACCGACATGAGGGAGAGGGAGGGAAGGAGGGAGGGGGAGCTCTAACTGAGCTCCCCCCCCATTTAACTGAAAAAAGCTCAGGATCCATCGTTACAGTAAAATGGTTTCTAATTTATTTAGAAATTCGCGTTTTATGCGTTGAAACAACTAAACCACCAGATATTTTCAGAAAATTATTTTTAATAACTTGTAATGTTAAAGCACGCAGTTATTTATTTGGAAGAGATCTATGACAAATTATGAAGTTTGTCATACAAAAAACCCCCAAAACTGAATAGCTATAATAACTTTACGTTGATCATAAATCATGTTTATCAATACAAATGACGCATGTTTTTTCCCCCCTTCTTATTTACATGCCAGACGGCCTCGCACATCTTAATCCTTCCAATCCTTTTCCCATTAATGTGACCCCATGCATCCCGGGAATTTAATGCAAATAGAAATTTGCAAAGTAAAGGGTTAACGTGTTTATTCAGTACAACAATGATCTGCCATCAATGCACAACGTCGTTTCTCTTTCCACCTCTGTTCATTTTAAGCATGTGTGAAAAGAGATGGGTAAAAACAAATGTAAGAAAATATTAAGAATTGTATATATGATGTTCTAAAAAGGACATACAGTGTTACGGGACGTTATAAAATAATGTCTTTTATTTTTACAGTAAATCACTAGGGTGTGATTACTGTCAGTATATAACTACATATCCAGTGGTTGCTACCGTGCGTAAAACGTCCATAAACTAGAAATAAAGTTAACATAAAGGCAGGAGGCTGTGATGGAGAGCCTACCGTGGAACCACAAAATCGCCGCTCTCATAAAAAAAAAAAAAAAATACTGCGAGATTAATATGACAGTGTGTTCCTTACAGGCGGCGGCTGGTAGGAGCTGCGAGATATTATATGATGGGAGGTCAAATCTGGGTGTTCACATTGGAGTCTGAGGACGATCCATTGAACAGTAACGTGGTGGTACATCCTAGTGGTGGCTGAAAGCAATGGGCTGAACCTCTGCTTGGGGGTTAACTCTCACACACTGCGCAGTCCCCCACACACACAGAGCCATGCCCAACACCGAGAGACCGACAGTGCTAGTGGGCTGCCAGAAGATAACTTCAAAGTTGGCTTCGACATGAGCCCGCAAGCCGACCGAAGGGAAGACACTGACTGATGCTTTCATTTGGAAAACAAGCAGCGTCTGAGCGTTTGGCCACCAAATATCCAGAAAAGCCACTTTTGGAGAGCGCACCGAAGCGAAGGCGCAGCCGGGAGCTAAAACACGGCGAGAGGAGGAGGACGAGGGGGAACTTCATCGCGATCAGAAACACTGAAGCAACTTGTCTTTTGCGGGACAAATGAGTTTTTGATCACATTGACACTGGTGTTGTAGCCCGAGAGCAGGACTGTCGCTAATCGCTGCGCCGCTTTCTCGGAAGACGCGCGTCAAAGTTTGGAGAGCGGAGCTGCGCCATTATAAAGAAAACCCTGGTAACAATTTATTGTTATTGTCAAGAACTTTACTCGCCCCGTCCACTTCCCGGCTATCGATGTCCGTGTACCAAGTCAAACAGCAGCTACTTTACCGGAAAGATGTCCATCAAGAGAAAAACTCTTGCCTGAAACATCTCAGAGACTGTAAACATCGCTTCATTTGAGTCCAGTTCAGAAGGAGGTGCGTGTTCAGCTCCGGCACACACACACACACACACACACACACACACACACACACACACACACACACACACACACACAAAAGTTACCGAGAGAGAGAAAGTGCGAGAACTGAGCCAAGCTCTCGAGACAGACTTTATGAGAAAGAGGCTTTCTGAAGTTGTGAAGATAAAAGTGGGATCATAAAGGTCAGAGTGATGAAGATGAGAGATACTTCGAGAAGAAACACGGCGGCGAATCCTCCGCAACTGTGAGTCAGTGCGCTTCGTGAAAGGAGGGGGGGGAACGAGCCTGACGTTTCCCTGTTGAAGACCCCCCCGTGAGCCGGGCATAACAAGAGATTTGGTGTGTTGTGCTGTGTTGTTGGGGGAGGCTGGATAGTAAAGAGAAAAGAGACGGATAAAGTCTGAGAGTGAAGCGGCTAATTGCTTAGTCCGTCCCTCATTACCATATCCAATGCGCGTCCGCTGGACTCCAGCCAATCCTCCCCACCTTCACACGGTGCCATTAATCGCGAGGCATTATTCACTATCATAATTATTATACCGACATGCGCAATCCGACGCACAGCAACAGCAGCGGCGGCAGCAACACCGGCTAATTTCAGATTTTTTTTGCCCCTCTCCCTCTCCGCCACCAGACTGTTTGCGAACTTTTCTGCGTGTTGATTCATTCGCTCTTCGCTGATGTATCTGCAAAACGCAGAGACATCTCGGAGCGCAAAAGCAGAAGCATCGCCAGCACCGACGCCAGCAGCATGTCCCGACGCAAGCAAGCCAAGCCGCAGCACCTCAAGTCGGACGAGGATCCCGCACTAGCCGGGGTGGTTTCCGAGCACGGTGAGTGGATCTGATCAGCTGAGGTCTCTTATCCAGGTCTTCTTTCAAACAGACAACTTCCTCCTCACAGCTTTGCCGCTCCACACTATTGCTGTTTTCTTCACTTCACTCTGTTTTAGGAGCTTTTTTAAACCTTTTTTTTTTTTTTTTTTTTTTTTTAAAGCTTGACCTTAAATGAGGATTTATTTGGATTATTGTTGGGTTTCCGATTAGATTCATTTTTTTAAAATATAGATGCAATAATTTGTGACAAATCCAGTGTGATGCAGTTATTAAGTAAGAAAGTGTCTTCAATCCAAAGGGAAGTGATCTCTGATAGAAGTTGTGTGTTTTGTTTTATTCTCAGTTTGACCTGCATGTCTCTCAGGCTGCATGCTGTGTCGGCTGGTGGCTGATAGATGACTTTTAAGATGAATATATCTAATGCATTTATTCATTTACACCAGTTTACACTTGCATCCGTTTTACCGTGTGCTGGAGGCCTTTTTTGAGGGACCCGTTTCAAAAAGAGATTTATTTGAACACTTGCCTGTGTCAGGATATCGGGGCTCTTTTCTTAAATACGCCTTTGAAATCTACAAACAGTTGACTTTGTACGTGCATGCGCGCGCACTAATATACACGCACAAACGTGCATACACACACATTATGAGAAGTTGGAAAAATATTTGACATTTTTCTCTTAGAGCTACAATTCGTAATTGGCGGGTAATGCAGCTGATGTGTATTTTTCATTATATTAAAATGGTAAAAACTGTTCCATTTTATTTTTGGGGGATTTTTATTCTGCGTTAGAGCCTTTTGTCCCTGAGCGCCTGTCTGCTTCTCCGAAGAGCAAAATGCGGATTCTGTTGCAGGTCGAAGCCTTGTTTTGTTATGGAAATGTTTTTGTTTACCCCCCTCACATAAATTTAGCACACTTGATTTGTTCCCTTTTGCTCACAGTGTCGACATGATCGGTTGACAGAGCTCGTCCTCACCATGTGGAGGAAGAAAAAAAAGGCTCATTCATGTTTTATTCTGTACTCAGCCTTTTGCGCAATAAAACGACCATTATAGAGCTAAAGTCACATCTGAAGCCAGGAGTAATGCTGCAGGAATTATAAGAACAACATGACAACTGTGAGAATATTAATTTCTATACCATATAGTGCATACATCATATTGTACCTGATTGTTTTTAAATGTACAATTCTTTTAAATTATAGTATTTCAAATTGATGTATTTTCTAAAGTTATATCTCAATAAATCTAGAAGAAAATCCTATTTTATCTATGAGGAATAAGATCATGTCATTTTTATTTTATATAACTGCACCCTTTACCATTAACAATCCAGTCTTTGTAATTAAAATCACCACTCTTCGAGGTGATTTCTGTGAAAGATCTATTTCTTTTTGGGGTATTGATAAAGCTGCCAACATATCACTGCTTTTATATATACCTCATTATAGGCTCATGTTGGCCAACACACACACACCGAGTCACACTCACACACACACACACACACACTTTGCAAGGCTTCTTTACAATAGAAATGCGTGATGTAATCTCTGGGGAGCAGCTTTGTTTGCATGAGGAAATGTTGGTGTGAGGGGGGAGAATCACACTGATGACTCTTGGTCCTTTTGTCCGGTTCAGTCTGTGGAATTTTTGTCATTTCGGGGGCAATTCATATATTTTAACAAAAACATTGTCTCTGTTTCAATGCTGAGATAACCTCACCCAGATTTTGGTCAGAGATACGAAAACGTCCATCAGGTTGCTCTCCTGTAGGATCATGGAATGAAAAGCGAACTTTTTCTGTCCTAAAATTTACACGCAGGCAGAATTTAATTTAGAAATTATTTTTGCAATTTGTGACACAGAAAACGTTCTAAAGATGGATCCACCAAGAGAGGACATAAGTGTAGAATTGGAAAAAAAAATCCATACACTCTGGATTCTGTTCCCCATTTTAACACATACTGTCCTATGTGGATGTGTAACTATAAAATAAAATCACACACACACACACACACACACACACACACACAGACTGGGTTGTGGGTAACCTATAGCATCTACGCCATTGTGCTTAAGACTGGAAGTGGCCGTGGAATGTTCTTGCCTGTCCTCACTGGAGCACTATACTGGCTCGCTTGTTTCCAGGACAGACGTTGCAGCGAAACAATCCCAAGCCTTTGGCAGAACACAGTGAGCCCATACACACTTAGATAAACCTAATAATACCATGTCTCATCCAAAGCTACCTTACAGGCGAGCTACAAATGTCAGACTGGCAGTGTATCATTGCAGCATGATCAGATTCTCCGCTGCCTATTGCCGTGGTGCAGCTTGTGACGACACTATTGATCGCTGGCCTTGACAAATCATTGCATATAATGTCGGAGGAATTCAAAAGTTCCAATTGTCAGTCGCTGCTCAATTTAGACTGTAAATCCATACACGTTGGGCTAGTAGGGAAGAGAAAGTCAAGCATTCAAGCGGTGTTCAAATCATGCTCAAGGACACACACTCTGTCCGTAGCGTATTTCAAGAAAATAGCCATCAAACAAGAAAATAGGCACAAGATTAATGAGCTTAGGTATAAATTTCACCTTGGCTGTTCATTTTTTCCAAACCCTCAATTTGATCAGGACTCTTTTTGTGTGAATTTCTCTCACTGCTGCCCACTGCAGCTCAGTGAGGACCTCTTTAATGTGCTGCATCCCTGAAAAGATGAAAAACTGAAATCAAGTGCCAACAAGCCCTTGTCTGGCATATCCTCTCCCCCTCAGGCCTTCCGGGCACTTGCCCCCTGGGGGCATGGGGGGTTGTGTCTGTGTGTTAGGATGGGGAGACGAGGGAGGGGGGGGTCTGCTTAGGAGTGCTTTTATAAAGCTTGCTGACTTAACCTTTGTCTAGCCCCGGCCAGCCAGGTCCTGCCGCTAGATGTCAAGCTCCTTGTACAATTAGAACATGTGTGCCGTTGACCTTGGCAGCACAGCTTACTCGTGTCCTAGAAAGTGTGAACAGGGACAGGCTTTTCATCTCACCACGCTTCCTCTGCATCCAGTGTCTCTGAAGGTGTGCATGTGGAATGTGTGGGAGGCAGTGGCGTACATATTGCATATGAGTACACTTGTGCCTACTCCTATTTAGAGGAATCTCCAAAGGTAAATTTACCCAGCTGTGGACCGAGACGTACAGGATTCATTTCAACCAAGAAGAGTGCATTTTCCCAATATTATTGGTCGTAAAAATAATATTTTCTACATTTTAGCAGACATCCCAGGAAAGACATGTTGGTCACTGAACAGGTGGATGACTACAAATGGTGGTTTCAGTTTTCATTTTTGATGCTTTATACACACACACATATTCACATTTATTCAATATCAAAATCTTTAATAATAATCTGTGTTTATTTTCAAACACAGTCCCAATGTTTAAACTTTTTTCCTTTCTCTACGACATAGCGTTTGAGGCAGGAATGTTCATAGTTATGAGGTTCAAAAAATATAATATAGTGAGGAAATCCCTGCTGACAGTACCAACATGGTTCCCCTGCAGTGGGGCTTTGTTTGGCTTTTGTTTTAATCCCCTCTCACCATTGGGTGCAGGCCTCAGGACCACCCACATAGTTGTGCCAAAGATGTATTCAAGAAAGCACTCAAATATGGCTTTGTCTTAATTACTACTCAGCACTGAAAACACACACGAACAAGTAAGATCCTGATTGAGAGGAAGAACTAGACAGGAGAGAGTTGGACTCTTTAACCTTAGACTAAGCAGCAGATTTTGGGAGATTTAAGAGAAAGCTCGCAAGCCATCAGTTGAAAAGGTAAATCGTTTTCATTAGTGGTTTTTCTTTAGATGGCTTTGTTTGTGTTTGTTTAAATGGTTTTAGGACTGATTTGTTCAGTAAGGAAGAGTCACGAACGAAGAGTTTGACAGCTGAGATGTTTCGGTTTGTCACTGACGGAGCTTTGTTTTGTGGGTGTAAAAAGCGAAACAGTTTTCCTACGTGAAAATTTGCATCTAACCATCTAAATTTAAAAGAAGCTGACGCAGAAATCCCCATGTAAAAAGACAGAATCTCTTAAATATGTCTTCGGCCTGCTGAAGATGAGCGTCCATTAGATCCTAAAGCCTCCTCCTCTTCTCAAGCCAGAGACAGAGAGCCATCTTGACGGGTGACACAGTCTTCTGGACAGAGTGCCGTCATTGAATACTGTATTGCAAATGCTTACACAAACAAATCGTTAATGTTTTGGCTGCTCCACATCTGCAGGCAATGACAAAGGCCTCTCTGTTAGTGCAGATATGACTGTACCACTCTGCAGTAGGGCTGACCAGGCCGATGACACACACACACACACACACACACAGCTGTGCTGAGGACGCTCGAGCCTCTGCAGGTCTGAGGATGCATGGTATCGTTCGAGGAGATGCTTTATGTGGTTCTGACCACAGAGACATTACTGTCCAGGAAGCGTGCAAAAGCAGAAAGATATCCTTCTTTAAGGATCTGCTGGTTTAAGAAATACATGCAAATAATGATGTATACAATTATTGGAATTAATGCAATGCCGAAACAATATGGCAGACAGATTGAGTATTATAAAAGTATATAAAAACTTGTATTAACACTTCAAAAAAGTTTGTGATCAAAGCAAAATCAGAATTTTCTTCTTCTGTGTGCTGAACGATCCAGTGCTGACAGATAAATTACCAAATTAAAATGCAGCAACATGCACACATCAATCAAAACATCTGTCTATCAGATTAATTTAAATATAGAATAACGTAAAAATTCATGACTTTTATCATTTTATTCTTACAGAACATAGTGATGGATGTGTGATCGAAGAATACAATGGAAAAATGTAATTAGCACAAGTATTCCAACATTGCAGAACCCAGCAGGCCTTTTTTTCACCCTCCCCTCCCAACTTGGGCAGGACTTACAGTGATACATCCCTCTTTAAGGGTTCTAAGCTATCCTCAGATGCTTAAGAAGAATGCATTTTAAAGGGGCAGAAGGAGGGGCGGTTCTAGTAAGGCTGCAAGTGCAGGCACTTTTTGGAGATGACTATTCTTACTGTCTGTAATAACGTAAAAGAAATACAAAATATCACATTTTTACAAAGAGGTTTTAAGTTGAAAATAATTTGAATTTAGGATACAGTACACTTGAAATGAACCCCTTTTAAATGAAATACCAATGACTTTAGCTTATGTTACCAGTGTCATTGTCTGTGTGTGTGTGTGTGTGTGTGTGTGTGTGTGTGTGTGTGTGTGTGTGTGTGTTTTGTGTTCATTAAGTGAATCTGGAAATTGTTAAGAATGGGTGAATTAGTAATTGCTCAATGCTTCGCTCAATGCTCAGCTCTGTGGCTTTCACAGAATCAGTGGAAAGCATGAATACCTCATCTGATATAATATGTCAGATTAGCGGTTTCAGTTAGCATGCCAAAGATTGCTGAGCATGATAGCGGACACACAGATTCAATGTCTACAATCCCCCTATTGACTGCGTTCAGCTTAATATTTGCATCTGAGTAAATGAAGACTCTTAAAGGAATGAGAAACGGATTGGATTTTTTTTCATCCTTTTCTTTCTCATGCTATAGGAAAATCAATACCCCCTGAACACACACACACACACACACACACACACACACACACACACACACACACACACACACACACACACACACACACACACATATACACACACACACACTCTTTTTCACTGTCTTGCAAACACATAACCACAAAATGTCGCCTTCACACAGCTGCACAGCACAATGCTACCCCACTGTTTCAGAGTGATTGTGAATGCAAATGGGATTATTTTGATATCGTGAGCATGGACAGTGTTATAATATTTCTAACAAACGCATACAAATAATAAAGTGGCACACCACTGTGGCTACTGTTCTAATATTGAGCAAAATCCCACCTAAATTTTGTATCTTAAATATTTTTTAATGTGACAGTGTGCACATTTTTTTATGAGTCTATGAGCTATTAAGGGTGTAGAATTGAATTTAAAAAAAATAAATCTTCACGATATTCCCTTAATTGATGATTTGCTACAAAAAAGGACATTTTCAAATGAAAGCAGGAATTTTAAAATTAAGTTCACAAAATGAATTTTAAAGTAGGAAAAATAATTTCTCTTTTTTAGATCAGAAAAATATAGTTCTTCACTGGGTAAATTTGACAAGGAAGGCCTGTGCAAGCACACTTATACACACTCTAGACAGGTATTCTTTAGTGACAGCAGAAAGCATGTGTATGTGTGTATATGTGTATATATGTTTTTGCCGTTTATCTCCATACATATGCACTTAATTTGTGTTCCTTGTGTGTCTACGTATGCATGTGAAAAAAACGTGTCAGTGTGTGTGAGGTCAGAGGCATACAAAGGCCCCCACTTGTAATTGTATGAATGAATAAAAGAGATTGACAGTAATACCATTCTAATAACTAATCAGCTCAACACAATGCCTACTCATTTGCGTTGACCTTTCAACCCTCAATTATGGAAATTAGTTCTTCTGTCCGCTGCTGGGCTAAGGAGATTTTTAGCCTGCTGTCACGTGTCGCTGACGTTTCCACTCACTTGCTCCTTTTCACTTCTCAGTTTTTGCTTAGGATTCGAACCTTTTAATGATGGTACATAATAGAAATTCCCGAAAATGATCAGTGCTATTTTGTTTTAATGGAATGGAGTTATTTGCTGGAAAATCAAGTAGGAAGGTGCCACTGATATTCCTAAAGTATAAATAATGCACAACCCAAAATAAAAATGTGCAGGATTTTACATTTTATTTTCCTTCATTTTTTAAATTTAATTTAACATGGCAATGATTAAGTAAAATAATATCTTGTTTTTTCAGCCCTGCCCCCAGTGAGGATGAGAACACCGAGCCTGTCCAAAGCCTTTCTGTTGATAATTAATTAAGTTACAGACATCAGACCTTGATAGCTCATGCCCCCCTTGGACAGAAATTACAGGAGGAGTGATGAATTTCTTTACTAATGAGTCACTGTAATTGGCACAAATGCTTCATGTCTGCGTCACCATGGCTCGCTCCATTTTAACCTTTGAAATGAGTGTAAGCACTGTATGAATCTCATGAATACTCACTTATAAAGCATATTAAAAGACATTTAATGTTGAGTAAACATGTGCCGTCTGTAATGTGCAGAGTTTTTAGAGGTTACGTCGCTCTCCACATGTCTTTTTATCTCTTGCATTCATAGCTGGCTGTTAAGCCTATTGGGTGAGCTACACTCATACGATTAGTGGAAGAAAAATTAGCATAAATGTAATCAATTACTTACTTTATTCTGGAATGTTTGTGTGTGTGTGTTTATGTGTGTTTAGATTTACAGTCTTATACATATCGTACAAGTAATTATAAACCCATTTTTCTGCTCTTTTAGTAGCTATGAGCCCCCTTTTTTAAAAATAATTATTAACTCACCTAAGAACTATCAACTTAACTATGTTTTATAGCAGCTAGTTTAGAGTTTTGTGTAATAAATCACTTTTATTTGCAAAAATGCCTATTAAATTGTCATAACATTTTTTTTATAGTTTAAAGTGTATATAAAATGGTTTAATTTGTAGATAAATAATTATATTGCCAGATATATGCTGGATCTTTGAGTGTAAACTGAAATAAAATACATGCAGGATGCTGTGGCGGTGATTGAGCACACTTCCTACTCGTAATGAGAGGGAAATATGTATACGGCCACGAACAACGTATATACACACACAGAGTATAACTATGCTTAAACACAAAAAATAAACATACAAGGGAGGCCATTTTACATGGTTTTGATCAGGTGTGAATTAGGTTCATGTTCAGAGCTTACGGCTGGCTTGTTTGACTCTTGATGGTTGCATGTGGAAGAGGAAGTGGCTTCCTACAACTGTGATTAAACATGTGTAACTAATCAGAGACTTTGCTGCCATGGCACTACTATGTAATTTGTAGTCTTATTTCAGAGACCATGGGAGAGGGAGAAAGAGACAGACAGAGAGAGAAAGTAACTCTTGGTATTTCTTAACTGAAAGAGAATGCTTTGTATTTCAAAACATAAAGAAAATAATTTTAAATTATTGATATTTACATTTTGGTTGTACTTATTTTAAATGCTCTAATTTAACAGTGAATAGTGCAGGAAATGTATAAGAGCTATAGATTCAATAGATCTCTGCACTTACTTTTGACAACACCATTTTCCTGACCTCATAACAAAAGAGAGAGATTCCAGTATAGAGTCCCTTGCTTAGCTCCAAGGCTAAAGTATTACCTTTGCAATGCTAACTGAAAAGGCCCAGGCATTTGAAATTCAGGTGGAAATGACTGGGCTTGATAGCAGAGGGGAATCCTAATAGGGCCATCAAAGTCCTGATTTGTACCCAACAGATGAGGCAGCTGTGAATTGTATGAAATATTGGAAATCAATAGGTTCTATGGAATTTCATTAAGCGGCAGTATCCACAATTGATAGGCCCTCATAATTTGATGGATTGCACAAAGAAAATTATTAGCTGGCTCTATGGAGAGGGTGTGAATGCACAAACCTGGGTCTTGAGAATTGGTGAACTAGGGCAATTTGTTCAGAGTAAAAAAATAAAAAGAATATTGATTTTGGTTATGTTAAAAGAGAGAAAAAAAATCAAAGGTTAAATCTTTGCAGCACTGCACTGCAAAATATGTGTGGATTCTTTATTGATTATTTATTCATTAATTCTTCTTTTTTTGTTCCCTCCTCCCTCTCCTTTCCCCCTTCACTCCCCTGACCCCCTCCACTCCCTTTAGCCCGAGGTGATGTGCTGGATGATGCAGACAGCGGGAATGAGAGCCGCAGTGGCAGTGAGGAGACTCATGTATGTGAGAAGTGTTGCGCTGAGTTTTTCAAGTGGTCAGACTTCTGTGAACATTTAAAGAACTGCACCAAAAACCCCCTGGTGCTCATAGTGAATGACAATGAGGACACACCTAACCCCTCCCAAGAGTACCCTACAGAGCCCTCCCCTGTCCCCAGTTGCTCTAGTGAGCAGGCTGACAGTGAGGACCCCAGGGAGGGCAACCACAGTCCTGCTGGCGAGGGGGATGACATCCCAGAGACAGCAACCTTAAATGGGGTCAATGTTATAGAGAAGGAGGACGAGCAGATGGAGCTAGAGCTTTCTCCTGAAAAAAATATGGATCTTGAAGAGAGAGATATGACATCCCCTGAGCCAGATGGCTCTCTACCTCAGCTCGACGATGTTGTCCCCTCCACTGTCACAAACTACGCCATGCCAAGCACCAATGTTACCTTGGAGACTCTACATGGCACCCGGGTTGCGGTTGCCCAGTTTTCACAGAGTGTAAGGGCAGCAGCAGGCAGTGGGGTTTCCACCATGGCTATTCCCATGATCCTGGACCAACTGATGGCCCTCCAGCAGCAGCAGATACACCAGCTGCAGCTGATAGAACAGATACGCAGTCAGGTGGCTCTGATGAACAGGCAGTCTGCCTCACAGCCTGCTCTCAACCACCTTCACAGCAATGCTGCTGGAAACCAGGGGTCTATATCCTCCTGTGTCCCTCCTGTTGCAAGTCAGCTTCAACTACACAACTTCATCACTCCCCCTGTCCATCAGCTGCCTGTTAGGTTGCCGGCTACTCTCAATGGTCAAGGACCTTCACCCCTGACCTCAGCAATAGAGGGTCCTCTCTCTCAAACGCCACAAAGTGGCAGTCAGCAGTCTAACTCTTCAATCCCGAGCACATCCTCAAATAACTCGGTGTTTCCCCCACCCAGTGGTACTGGATTGTCATCTTTACTTCCCTCCTGCTCATCCTCAGTCACAAACAACAACATTAGCACTAGTAGTAGTGTAACAGGAAGTGGTGGCATCAGCAGCAGCTCAGCTCTTCCCAGGAACTCCAGCACTCCTCCCTCACTCAGCCACAGTAGCCTCCTGAGCTCTGCCTCCAGTTTACCACTGATACCTCACAGCTCATCCAGCAGCGTTATCTTCCCGAACCCACTGGCCAGCATAGCAGCCACAGCCAATGCGCTCGACCCCCTCTCTGCTCTGATGAAGCACCGCAAGGGGAAGCCCCCAAATGTGTCTGTGTTTGACACTAAGCCCAGCTCCGAGGACCCCTTCTTCAAGCATAAGTGTCGGTTCTGTGCCAAGGTGTTTGGCAGTGACAGCGCCCTACAGATCCACCTGCGTTCCCACACTGGAGAGAGGCCCTACAAATGCAACATATGTGGCAACCGTTTCTCCACCAAGGGAAATCTGAAAGTTCACTTCCAGAGGCACAAAGAGAAATACCCACATATTCAGATGAACCCCTACCCTGTGCCAGAGTACCTGGACAACGTGCCCACAAGCTCAGGCATCCCGTATGGAATGTCTTTGCCCCCAGAAAAACCAGTAACCACATGGCTAGACAGCAAACCTGTTCTCCCCACAGTTCCCACCTCAGTTGGGCTCCAGCTGCCTCCCACATTGCCGAGTATGATGGGAGGTTTTGGCGAGTCTCCAAGCCTCACTCCACTCAACAGGTCCCCTCAAAGGCCATCTCCACCATCAAGCGAGTGTGCATCTTTGTCCCCTAATATCATCACTGATTCTGGCATGACCACTACTTCGCCCTCCCCAAAACCCAGCCTAGGGAGTGATGCACCTCCTCTCTTGAAACCTGAAGGTGTTCTCCTGCCCCCAAACTGTTCTACTAGGCCAGGAGAGAACACCACCACCACAACCACAGTAACTCAAGTGGTACTTTCCTCTGCGCTCACCTCCACCACATCGTCCAGCAGTGGCCAGGTCACTGAACCCATCACTAGCCCCAACTCTGTTTCTAACCCTGTCTCCCATCCTGTCCTTCCCATGCTCTCAGACCAGTTTAAGGCCAAGTTTCCTTTTGGAGGCCTCCTAGACTCTATGCAAACCTCAGAGACATCAAAGTTGCAGCAGCTTGTTGAGAATATTGACAAGAAGATGACCGACCCAAACCAGTGTGTCATCTGTCATCGTGTTCTGAGCTGCCAGAGTGCTCTCAAGATGCATTACCGCATCCACACTGGTGAGAGGCCTTTCAAATGCAAGATATGTGGGCGGGCATTCACCACCAAGGGAAATCTGAAAACACACTTTGGTGTTCACAGATCCAAACCCCCACTTCGAGTCCAGCACTCCTGCCCTATATGTCAGAAGAAGTTCACCAATGCTGTTGTCTTGCAGCAGCACATTCGTATGCACATGGGAGGGCACATTCCCAACACCCCAGTCCCTGAAAGCTTGCAGGAGATGGACACTGACCTCTCCTATGACGAGAAGAGCTTAGATGCGATGAGTAATTATGATGATGACCTTCTGGATGAAATGGAGCAGGCTATGGAAGATGAAGCTGACTTAAAAGAGCTAGAAATGGACCCATCTAAACCTTATTCACCTGGGAGCTCCCCACCGACTTCCATCATTTCCAGCATTGCAGCAATGGAGAACCAGATGAAGATGATCGACTCCACTGCCAACATGACCCGCGCATTTGGTCAAAAGCTTTCGCAGAATGGCAGCAGCTTTGGAGGAGAGACTGATTGTTTTGCCACTGATTCCCTGTCTGTCGTGGGGGATGCTGAAGGTCAAAGCTTGGGGAGCCCTGCTTTGTCTGAGTCCTCTGGCTCTATGCAGCATTTGTCCCCAGCTCACAGCCATTCTGAGATCCAGCTATCCAAGTCCCCAGCTACACTCAACCATAATAACAACAGCAGTGCCATGACAGCAGAGGAGGGCCAGGAAAACAATACAGCTGGCTTGGCAACAGTGAAGTCGGAAAAATCAGAGACCCCATCTCCGCTTTCTGCAACTGAAGGCACCGGGGCCCTTGACCTGACTGCCACTCAACCTGGCAGGCACTTTATCAAGGAGGAAAGCCACTTCAGCATGCTGTTTCTAAATAGAGATCGAGGTGTGTATGTGCAAAATCAACAAACAAATTATTTATTATATACATATTTAATGTGAAGTTATTACTAAAAATAATGTACCCACAATGACAATATCTACTCAGTATAAATATAAAAGATGATATGATTGGATATGATATATTGATAGCTAGAAAAGGAGTAAATAGAGTTAGTACAGTGTTATTCACACATTTTATGAATTATTAAATACACAAAACACGTCTTATTAGCCTTAGTTTTCAAGTCTGACAAATTCAAGCAGCTACCTTGTAGCCATATGGGGTTCTGTTTGCAAATCCTTTCCACTTTTAATTTTAGCTTACTAATATCAATTTGACCTCTTCTTTTTCAGGGCTGAGCACTCCTAATTTGGCTAGTACTGCATCAAACATGATCAAAATGGAAATGAATGGACATGGGAAGTCAGTGTCTCTGAGCGACAACTCTCACCTGCCTGTGGGTATCCAGGTTCCTGCTGCAGCGCCCCAAACCACCATGAGCCCCAGCATCAACCCCATGTTGGCACCCCCACCTCCACGACGCACTCCTAAGCAGCACAACTGCCACTCATGTGGGAAGAATTTTTCCTCAGCCAGTGCTCTGCAGATCCATGAGCGCACACACACTGGGGAAAAACCTTTTGCCTGCTCTATTTGTGGAAGGGCTTTCACCACAAAAGGCAATCTGAAGGTATGAGCCAGTTTAAGATAGCATCAATGAGAATTTTATATAAATGGGGTCATTCCAATTGCAGATTCACACCATGTAATGTGTCATCACATTGTTTGCTCAATAGATTTAATGATTGATGGCATTTTATGAATTATGAATCATGAAATTTTAGATTTATACTACCAGCATGCATTTGAAGTCAGACCATTTCAGATATAACAAATACTTGTATTTACATGTAAAAGGCCTCAAAATTTAAAAATTTAATTTCTACTAACATATCTCTTAATATTATTTGAACAACTCAGCAGAGGCTGAAATGTTGCTGCTACCTTAATTGTTTTGTGATATCTGTTTCATTGCCTATTATCAATTTCCAACACTTTCCAAATGCACTCTAATATACATTTTTTGTGTATCACAAAATCATAAAAAAAATGTATGCCTATTTGTTTTTATGCTGAATTTTGGCCTTTCCCCTTCTATTCTTGTCAATAAAGTCTTTGTTTACATGTAGTATTTGCTTGGATGTATGTAGGATTTGTGACTTACAATGACACACGTGACACATGATGTTTCTTTTTACTGTCTTGCTAATTTTAGGTTCACATGGGAACACACATGTGGAACAACGCTCCAGCCCGAAGGGGTCGCCGACTGTCCGTGGAGAATCCCATGGCCCTGCTGGGCGGGGATGCCATGAAGTTCAGCGAGATGTTCCAGAAGGATCTGGCGGCTCGGGCCATGAACGTTGACCCGGGCTTCTGGAACCAGTACGCAGCCGCCATCACCAATGGGCTGGCCATGAAGAACAATGAGATCTCTGTGATCCAGAATGGAGGCATCACCCAGCTGCCTGTCAGCCTCGGCGGTGCAGGAATCACTTCGTTGGGAGCCATGCCGGGAGGAATGGACCGTGTTCACACTGGCAGCAGTCCTCCCATGACGGGTATGGAGAAGGCTGGTCTGGATGTCGGGGCCAGCCGCCCCTTCTCCAGATTTATGGAGGAGAACAAAGAGATTGGGATCAATTAAAAAGACTTTTCTGTATTATTCCAAGGTAGGCATTTGGCAAAGACAAAGAGTCTAACAACAAGGAAAGAAAAACTGCTGATCCAGTCTGAACTCATGCGTACTATATTATGTACAGATTAAATATTTTTTGTTTGGTTTTGGAAATATAGTATTTAGTATTGATTAGAGGTCTTTGCCTTTCACCCATTCCCTCCTCACTTGATATTTCGCCTATACGAAGAATACTTTGTCTCTTGTTTGAGAATATGTCGTCTTGCAAGATTTGCATGGTACTTATTGGTTTTTATCAGTATGTTTGACTGCTTTTATGAATTCCTTTGAAAACCAGGATCCTGCCTCAGTTACGATGGGCAAGCATCTTGTCTGGACAGGACTAAAACAGAAAAGAACAGAGATTTGTTAAAAGACAGTCTGGCCTTTGTCTGGCTACCTTGTTTATGATTGCTCTTTTAAATATAAAAGGGCCATGGATAGACTGAAGAAAAGTCTGAAGTATAGTGTTTCTGTGCTCGCCTGATATTTTTTTTCTCATGAACTAGAAAACTTGAAAAAAATAATGTTTGAACTATTTTAATCTTTACATTTAGTCTCCCAGCATTGTCTTATAATATTGTCCTGTGTCTTTAGTATTTATGATATTGACAAAAAAGCGGGTATACAAAAATATATTTAATGGCCCAAGCATTTTATTGATTCATTTTTTTTCTAAACTGCAGGCTTCACTGATGAATATCTCTTTCAATAAAGACAATATGTCGTTTGAGTTGAACAACAGAGAAAATGGTAGGTTTTATTTGGATATCTGTTGAGACTATGTGTATCTTGTTACACAGTGAAGAGGCTAGAGATATCCGAAGCTGCTATGACCACAACCCTGCTTTTAACCTTTGTAAAAAGAAAAAAGAAGTGATCCTTTTGAAGAAATATCTATGTATAGAAATACAGACAAATCTAAAACAGGTATGCATATTTTGTATCACATAAAAATAGACATCATGAGTTGAGAGTATTTGTCATGTTTGTGAATGCACTTTTTAAAAACAAGACGTTTTGTCTGTGAGTTACCGTTAACCTTTTGACTGAGCTATCTATCACATGCTGTTTTCATTGTTTTCAGCGTACCTACTCCTACAATTTGCAGAGTCGGTTCTCTGTTATTGCATCTGTGCTACTTGTCAGAGTGCAAACTCATCACTCAATCAAAACCTTCTTAAATAAAAAAAAGAGAACAGGTGTGTGTTTGAATCGCTTCCTTATCTGCACCATGTCTTCTCCTTCTCTGTCACCCTTTTATTTCCATAAATTAAAATTGCAATACCAGATACATATGATCAAATCAATGACAAGGTCTCCTTATTAACACTATCATTATTATTGTTATTTAAATTTCTCTGAATCCTTTTTTTCACTCATGCATATTATTATTCAATATGTTGGAGCTGAAAGGATTATGGTAGAAGGATATATGTTTTTTTGTTTTGTTTGTGTGTGTAGTGTGGGCCTAACTGACCAGCAGGGCATCTAGTATCTAAAGTAATAATAAAAAAAAAAGTATTATTATGCAAATTGTTCTAAAATCATTCACATTTGAATCTATGCAAACACCTTTTTTTATTTGGCATTCTACTATTAAATTCACTAATAAATTAAAAGTTACCTTTAAAAAAACCAACTGGTTTTGCTTCCTAGATCCTCAAAAATCATGGCCTGTTTATTCTCATTAAAGAAATATGCCTTCTTTTTTGGGACACATTTTTGAGCACAGTTCCCAGACATTTTATGGTATGCATTGCATTGAGCTTTATGCATTTGTGAAGAAAAGATTGTTGAATAACTCGTATTTAGTTTGGATTATTACTGTGTGTGTGTGTGTGTGTGTGTGGGTGTGTGTGTGTTCTCCTGTCTAGATCAACACAAACATTTGAAAAAGTAATCACACAATTGGACCTGAAGATATGTTGTCTTTCTTTACATCCTGGAAATCCACTAATCTGTACATGTAATTAAACCATCAGAACCATAATAATATATTCATTAGTTAGACACACACAAAAAAATATTTGCAAGATTTCTAATAATTTGCAATGAAACCACAAAATGCTGTATCGTGAAATCTAATTGTTTTCCTGATGAGGTTATCCCAGGCAAAAGCAGTTATCCTTTGTGGAATTTATTTATTAAATCTATAACAAACATAAAAACTAAAACTAACTCGGCTATATTTTATACATTTGGTGTGTGGAGAGAATCATAATCTTGATAATGGTTTTCACATTACAATACTACATAATATGACTACATTATAAATCTTTTTGCCCAAGAGTGTGCCAAGGCATTTCACTTCATAAGTAAGATGTCTTCCTGCTGCTGTGGCAATATAAACATGTGAGACAGTGCTGTG
This sequence comes from Dicentrarchus labrax, assembly GCF_905237075.1. Classification (NCBI taxonomy): domain Eukaryota; kingdom Metazoa; phylum Chordata; class Actinopteri; family Moronidae; genus Dicentrarchus; species Dicentrarchus labrax. The sequence continues at coordinate 20,918,234 of NW_026136707.1, forward strand.
TCAGTCGCATATGCCATGTGGGATTCAGTGAAATCATCGTGTGTGTGTGTGTGTGTGTGTGTGTGTGTGTGTGTGTGTCTGCACGTGCGCATGTGTGTGTGTGAGTGTTAACAGTAAAGCTATGGTGGCCTCCTCCCTCTGGTGCAGTACACAAGACACATGGTCCACATGTGTGCGAACACACACACAATCTCAAACTCCCACACAAATACCCATGTTCTCACTTTCTCGAACATAAAAAAGACAAGTCAGAATTACATCAAATATTCTTAGAGACGGAGAAAATAAAAAGTCCCTGCTGTGAACGCCGTGCAGCCACATCAGGTGCAAGATGAAAGTTAATGGTAACTTTAATCACTGAGAACAAAAGAGTTTTTCCATGCTTATCTGTGGCCATTGGACTGGCAGATGTGATTCGCATGACTATAGCTTTGATCCTGAATTCCTCACTATATAAAGTAAGATAACCATGACTTTAAAGTCATTTTCATGTCAGTCTGTAGAACATGGCAATAAATTATTCTTGGGGACAAAAAATAAATATTGGAAGCCACTCCAAAACAAATCTAAAGATCTGATTTCAAAATGTCCTCTGTGGTCATACATCCTGTCAATTTAAATTAGTGCCTGCAGGGTTTCTACCTGGTGTTTCCAAGCATGTTTGAGCTATAGCTATTAGACAGGATAATTACCTGAGCCACTACGGAAACCTTAAAGCAGCAAAAATGTAATAACATATATTAGGAGAAAGATGCATTATCAAGGCAAAAATATACAGCTTGACTCCTATTGCAAAGAAAGCAGACCAACCGGCCCATTATCCACTGCAGCTTAAGTGATGATTGGTCCAGCTTACATCAGCTTTCACCACTGAGCCATAAGTGTTTATTTTTGTGTTATTTTTCTCTTGACTTTCACACACATATTACTTTTCATGTTGATGAATCAGTTAAGTCTGCCCTCGGGAGCTCTTCGGGCTGATTCGGTAATGTGCGCTGCCGTTTATAAGCCCATTGTTTGACATTGCACTGTCAGCTGATCATGCAGGCTTAGTCAGTGGAATTGTCAAGTAATGAAGAAATTTCATACGGACTGTTTTTCTCTATGAAGGCACTTATTTTGCTCATATCTGAGTGGAAACAAAATACATTCCACTCATTCTTCGACTCATGTGCTCGCATTTAGCAAATGATTTTGCAGACAGCCAGTATACATGCATGTAAAGACTGTTGTTTGACACTCTAAATGGCAATTCTTCTCAAATTTATAATATAATTCAATAGGCTGTCGCTGTTCATAGAAATACTCTGTGAAGGAGAGTTGTTTTTCCTCAAGTGATTTCAATTATGATGCCTTTCCAGCTCAACATGGGGTTAAATGAGGTTATAAATATGACACTGTTGCATTGTTATTTCCATAACAAGACTTCAGCATTACCCAGATTATTTTTTTCCATTAAGCAATACATTACAATGGAATGTCTAACATGTGAAGAGCAATTTCATTTTACTGTTAAAAACAGAATTTTTATGAGGCACCAGGGGAACGCAGACAAGGAATTATTTGAGGTGTGTCCATTTAAGAGGATTTAACAAGTATAATTTTAGAGTGGGTTACAAGGCTAATTGTCCAGAAGTAAACATGTCTTTCCATTTCTCTTGGATATTTTTTTCTTGTCTTGAAATGTGGCAGCTTTCCTCACACAGAGCAAATTGCTTGGCCTTTTTTTGTTTTATCTGCACTTCACTCGTGTTTGTGTGCTACCTGTTTGAAGTGAATATGTGTGACATTTGGGCATGGCACAGTGTGAACAGACAGGCCATCATTGGGACGGGGCTGTCGGCTGTTTGTTTAATGCCCTGCCTACTGTGAAAGTCTCTCTGAAACAGGCGCAGTAAATATCCCCATTGATCCAGAGGCAGGGGGCCCTACGATGATGTAGTGGCAAAGAGCCACAGGAGTAAATCTAACCGACAGTAATCCAATCCCATTCTCAAGGCTCTGGGATCTGAGATAGGTGCTTTAAATCCAAAAGTGTGCCTTTTTGCACAATTTCTCTGCCTTTGCCAGTGCTGCTTCTCCTGTTTTTACTTCCATGTCTCAGCTCTTCAGTCAATCCATAGTTTCTTGGGGTGCTTCGCTAGCTATCCTTTATATTTGTTAAAATCCCATAATGATGCCGCACACTCAGCCTCATGCTCATTCCACTGTCAAACTCACTCCCACACTTACTTTTGCTTGTCTAAAGCATGTGCATCCACCTGAAGTACAAACTCCAAAGTTAAGAGAGTGTGAAAGGTGTGTGTGTGTGTGTGTGTGTGTGTGTGTGTGTGTGTGTGTGTGTGTGTGTGTGTGATAACACTCCTCAGGTAATCACTGTTCTCTGTGGATGGTAGAGGGATACACTGGAAACTCTGAAACCCCATTAGGCTGGAATTTCCCTTTGATGGCCAAAAGCTGCCTACCTAGCGCTTGACTGGTTGCTTGGCTGCTCTAGCAAGTGTTAGTTTTCATGCAGGCTCTCAAGATGACAAAGTTACGCACTCCAGATCCCCTGGAATAGGATTGTGTGGTTTACAAATTCAGATTCTTTCCTGTATGGATTGTTGAGAGTTGCTGAAGCGTGGTGCACTTTAGCCTGGTGAGCATTTTGAAACATTAACAGTTTGGTAGAGCGAGGTATCAACAGTTTGGTATTGCTCACCAAAGAAGATGCCTGTGGTTGCTATTTCACATCAGAATTCTTGTTAATGGACTCTACTGCATGCATCCAACCGTAGTCAGTGGTTATTATAACCTACTGTACATTTAACACCACTCAACACAGAGTGCTAAGAGAGTGTGGAGGATTCAGAAAGTACCATTATCATATTTAAGTGATAAAACCGGAGTACCTTTGGCATTAGTGCTGTGGTATTTTTGACATTCATGTACATCTGAGATGAAAATGAAACTATTTTGTGTGCCTTTGTGTGTGTGTGTGTGTGTGTGTGTGTGTGTGTGTGTGTGTGTGTGTGTGTGTATTTATTTTAGTACATCTTTCAGCTAACAGCTCCAGCTCTTCTTTGAGAAATGTGAGAAGAGAAAACCCCCTTGACTTTTGGTCACTTCTCATAATACTTTTAAGTTGATACACCTAGTAGGCCTCTATACTAACAAAGAGCCACTGTATATCCATCTCTGAGAGTCTAACTGGCTGGTCAGAAACAGGCTGAAGGACACTTCTCTTGCCATGTTGCCGAGGTCTAGTCAAGGTGGGGGTGGGTTTATCTTTTGCAGTTAGGTGTTTAAAGAAAGCGGGAAAAAGAAGCTTGGGTAAAGGCGGGGGTGTTTTGGAAAATCAATGAATGCATGGGACATAGTGGTGGTCCACCTGAAAGGGAACACGTCATCAATTAAACAAACTTGGCGAACAGGGCCAATTCATCAGAGAGCGGCGTGGATCAGCTATTGGGTTCAGCTTCAACGTGACAAATGCCGGACCTCCTCTGTGTGCCCAAGGTTGCCGATCGATAGAGATCATCATTGTGATGTGGCCTTTTATCTCACAACCTGCTCCCTCAAGCCTTATATTATTCTATTCCCAACACAGAGATCTCACAGGAGAAGGAGGGGTGAGAAGGGTACGAGCCTGATTGTATCTTTTATTCTCAGAACGTATGGGCATTATTTGTTCAAACTGTTCTCATGGCTTTTGATGATCACCCTGAAGCAGGAAAGTTTTGAGGATTCTTGCTGGGTTTCGCACCTGCAGTTGTAGTTTGTTTCATCTTGGGATTATTCCCTGGCAGATGAATATCACTCTGGTTAACATGTGGTTGCTCACTGAGGGACTGACTCCTCTCAACATAAGCCTGCTCCCCCTCAGCGGCACTTATTCAAATGTGTCAAATCCGGCTGAGAGGAAAGCCTCCTGGGCTTCTATTGATCTGTACCATTATGGAATTCCATGCCAATAAACTGCCATGACTTACTGTAACAGTCCAATGATTAGGCTCCACTTCAGTCACATGACCGTGGAGAGCTTCCTCATTATCAGAGGCCATTATGAGAAAATTGAGTTTTGCAATTGAGTTATGCAATGATAAATATTGACTTATTTCAGCTTTAATTGGCTGGTTTAACTGTGTTATTGGTTCATGAGCCTATAGAGTTGCCAGTAATTGCAGCGTGGTTATGTGCATCATGATCCACTCTTTTGACTTTTTTTCAACCCTCCTTCTTTTGTGAAGCCATGACAGACACACACCAACTTTGGTGCAATGTTTAAATTTCTGAAATAAAATAGTCTTAAAATAGACTGATGAGAAAGTTAATGTGTCTTCAGTGGACCACATTTAGGTGTTCGAATATACATACAGTGGTTTGTTCAAAATTTCCAGTTACTTTTCCCATATAAGAGGAATTTAGAGTGACAAGGTGCAAGGTACACAGTTAAAGGTCCCTCTTGTTTTTTGGCTAGAGTGGATCACTTTCACCGGCTGAAAAAGTTTAAGGCTTTAGATAAGCACCCACTGACATGAACTGCCTTTTTTGTCTGGCAATTTTCTCAACCTAGCCAATCACATTGAAAATGTACCCAGAGAGCAACAAAAACCCATGTAGAAAGTTTTGGTGGAGAAACTGTTTTACCCTGTACCATACACATTCTCTGCTGCACAGGACATGGTGTGTTTTAGGGTAAGGTTTAGAACTGCTGGTAACTTCCATTTAACGTGAACAAGCCAGTAGCACAAAGATTTTGCAAACTACCACATCAAGCATGTTTTGGCCATAAACTACTTGCAGTTTCAGTCTATATATGCTAATTTCCTACATGTCCTACAGTCTAACTTTGTCAAATCTGTTCAGCTCCTCTCAAGTGCTGAAACTTTACACCTGGGCTGTAGTGTAAAATATGCATGCGGACACTATCAGTTACATGCTTCTAGCCTGCTCCAGCTGGGAGAAATTGAGGATATTACAACTCACTCTGTGTTTCACCAGCCAGCCCCAGTTTCCCAACACTGATTTGAACCAGTCTCTGCTATCTGCTCTTCATTAGATGAGATTTCAGCCCTGCTAGTAGCTGCAGGAATGAATAAAGGCAAGGCTTGCAAAACTACTCCAGCAGTAGCACTTGACAAATATGGCAGAGTGGGCTGTTGTTCTGTTCCTACTAGAATCAAATGCTAACACGTGTAGCTTAACATACAGCTGTTATTATTTTAACAACTCATTTTAATGCTGATCTCAGGTTTCACATTTTTTGAGATCCCATCACCACATGTTGTCTTTGGATTCAGTGAGTGTTCTCTTTACATTTTCACAGTTTTGATACAAGTCACTGTATAACAGGGAGTTAAAAGTAATACATGCTATTATAATGTATGCTATTACAGTTATAAGAGTAAATCAAGTTTGTTATATCCATCCTTATATGAGTGATCACAATACATTTTTGGTTATACAGAGTTGCATACTCTTACATACTTTTAACTTCATTTTTATAACATTTCCTTGAGAAAATGGGCTTTGTTGTGCCTGCCAAAAGCAAAAGAGAACTATACAGAAGAATGAGTGCAGAGCCCTGATATTGCACTGCATGGGCCTTGAGACGCATCAGTGTGCATTCAAATATAAGACCATCCTCAGCAGGTTCTGCGACACTCTTGACTCATACTGTTTTTGATGCAGCCAGATTGTGAACAGGACTTGCTGATGTATGGAATTTGAAGAGTTCAGAGTTGTCACTGTCAGTGATTGACATGATGAGAGGATCAATGTAAAAGCCTTCCTGCCAAGCAATAATCCATCCAAACTGATCACGCTTAAAATTGCCTGGGGGTATTGATTACATGTGCAGGCCCAGAAAACACCGTAAGCACTGTGCAATAATAATCAAGTTGGCTAAGGAGGCAGATTGTTTTTCCCTTTCCTCTTTGGTATTGCTCATTCTCTTCATTTTATATACACTGCATTAAAAGCTTCCTTGAACAACTGGGGTCATTTGGTTATTTTGCCCAGTTTGTGAGAGATTGTCTTGAAAACCTTACACTGTGTGTTCATGTTAACACTTAAGCATGCAACAGCACTGTGATACCAAAACCAGAGATGTAAAGATGCAACTATTGTTGTAGTGGTCACTCGGTAGAAAAGTATTTTTCCTTAATGACAGGAATTAATCCGACTACACCACATGATTTGTTATACAGAAATATCTGAGAAGTCATTGTGGGAAACTATTTGGAAAAGCATTATCTTTCTATCACCATCTATTAAAGGCGAACTTCAGCCAATCAGCAACAGACTCTTCCCCAAAGCCAGTTGGGAGAAGAATGAAAAACATATTTTCCATCAAGAAAAGCCTTCAGAGAAATACTGTCCAGTTCTGATATAACTGATGTTAGCAGCATTTATGCCAAACTCTTTAGCAGCAGCTATTGTTGTTTTAGAGCAGTCTCTTCTCATACTCATACTCACTTAATGTTAAATTACAATGAAACATGTATTCAATTAGACAATGAGGTCTTTCCATTTGATGTAAATGAGATTAAAATTATAAACCCAATCAAATGCTTAGAACAAACTGATGTTGAAGTTATCTGTGACCTAACTCACTATCTCCTTTAAAGAGTTTGACTAGGGAGCACCAAAGATTAAGAGTTTACACATTTTTGGCAGGATTCGATACATTCTCACTCCCAATTCGTCAAATGCTGTAGCTTGGTCAGTGGCCTTTCACTTCAAAATATGATGCTGTTGGTACCCTTCTAGCATAATTTCTGGACACGTGGTCAAGTTAGTAACAATAGGTAATATGTGTTGTCAGCAATTTCCAGTCATGTTAGCAATAATAAATATGCAACATCCTGTTACATTTTCAAAATAAAGATTGCGTGGTTAACGTTGCGAAATAGCCGCAGTTTGATTAGGCAAAAAATTAGGAAAGGATTGTAAATTACGCTACGTACATGACAGAACTTACATACGTTACTTCAAATAAATCTTGGTTTTACACGGTTCATCAGCAGTCTCCTGTGTGAAAGTCCTGTTTTTGTTTGACCCATCCATCCATCCACCCACCACCCCCATATAGAAACTTTAGCTATTTATACTACATTACCTCACTTTGAGGCGGGCACATCCAGAAATGATTCTAGAGGGATAGAAAGAAGAGAAAATGAAAAGAATGTTAAAGAGTTAGCATGTGTAGAACTGACAGAGCTGTCCTCCAGAGGTGCCGAGAGGATTTTAGTACCAGTGCTTTGACCAGATATTGGATAAGAGGACCAATGCCAAATTGTCAATGATCTAAAATAGAATAAAGAATAGTCAGTCAAGTCTACTTGGAAATAACTTATCTCCCTCTTTCTCTTTGGAAAAGACCTGCATGCGACAGGTTGAGAACATGGAAATTATTGTGGCTATTAACTGTCCATGCAATGACTATACTCGCCATAGTCTAAATAAGTACTTAAAAGGTGATAAAAAGAAATGTGGTGTGGCAGAAGGTTGCCACCTTAGCAGCCAGTATGTAGGACAAAGCTGTCCGTGATCACAGTAGACCATTGCATTACACCTTATCATTTCCTCTGGAGCTGAAACTCAAACTGAGACTCATCAATAATGCACCTTTGATCTCCCATTCAGAAGAATGGCAGATCAAGCTACTGTAGTATCTCCTCTCCGCTCTCCACCTCCACTTCTTCCACATACTTTCTTGAAAGCAGTGTCCATACATGTAAATTCATTTTACTAACCACAATCTCCACACTAATGACTTCAAATGTCCAGGACCCTCATTTGGGAGTTTAGCTGTCCGCATAGATTTTCCCATTAGTCCAGTGCCTAAGATTAATTTAGTCTTTTTTATTAAAACCCTTACAAATGGATGTCTCCATAATGAGTTTTTTTTTTTCTTCTGTTCGCCACAGCAATATAATGTCAATCGTTGTCTTTAGACAAAATGATATCCCTGACTATATTGGGTGAGAGATGCTCCTCTATTAAGCTCTCTTACTCTCTAACTGAATTATTAAATACACAGAATCTGGTTAAGCAGTATACATTTTCCTAAAGGTCAGAAAGTTCATTAACTATGGACTGCCATTGATTGTATCCTTGTGTAGTTCTCTGCTTGGTGTAGGTTTTCCAATGTGGTTATTGAATATATATACAAAAAAGACTTCCATTCTATTGCTATTAAAGTTAACATATGTTTTAGTCTTGTCACATGGTTTAACTGTGGGTAAATATACTGTAAATAAAATGTTTATCAGTAAATTCTGGTTTTATTACTTACACTTTGATTTTAGATTATTTTCATGGAAGTATTAAAGGTAACAGTTCAAAAGGTTGTCCTTTTCCCCCCAAGTCAATTTGAGCCAGGTTTCAGAATCCACTGCTCTTTTGTTGGCTAAAGAACATTACAGTGTAAAGGCCACATGCCTTTTTCCCCCCTAGCTGTATCTTTAAACAGAAAAATCCATAATGACTATGACAGCCACAGTATCTGTTTCACAACAGTCCGCTCATGTCAATCAGCATGATGCCGATAAAGATCTGTGTTTTGATTGAATGTGTGCAAAACTACTCATACTTTACACAAGCGACTTTGATGTTAAACCATTTGAAATCATATCAGATGCTGCACGACGAAAGAACACCCAATCAACAGAGATGATTTCATAAAGAAGGCTCTTGGGTTTCAGCGTCATAAATAACTCATGGTAATCCCATATTTCTCTGACTTCTCCCATTTGAGCTTGGGATGGAAAGAGGGCAGTTGTGACAAACATTGTTAGCGTGGCTGCCAAGCCGTTCTGACCTGGCTTTATGTGTCTTGGCTGCTCTGGTTTCTCTGCGCAGGGACCTATGAGGTGATGTCCCAAGTTATCCATATCCTTACCTTTTTTTAACCCATTATATACTCTGATTATAGAAAAAAAAATACTAGGTTGAGCTTCAAGAAAGATTTTAAATGCAATCACAAGAATATACATGGTCTTTTTAAGTAAGTGAGGTAGTTTATCTGGAAGGAAAAGCATGATTTTTGTATTATCCCCTCCACACACTTTGTATAAGCTCTTCCATACAACAAGTAACATTGCTGTTTTTGGCTGCCTGTTTTACAGTGATAATAATGATGATAATAATGTGTGAGGGCATGCACATGTGCCGCTCCGTAAGGTTTTTTGAAATGGCTTGATTCATAAGTCATGGGTACCCCTGCTGAGACCTCTTCCTACACGTGCAATTTTCCGAAGCCAGCCACTCACCAAGCAATAATTATGCTGAAGTTTTCAATTACACTCCTTCCATTTCATTAACAAAAAATGTTTGGCTATTGTATAATTAGATATATGAGCTTACCACCTACATTTAACATAGCCACTACACAGCAGCTTGATGGAAAACAGAGAAGGATTTTAGCATGTGTGCATTTACGGTGGTTACTATAAAGTAAAATCAGCTAGACGTTATGCAGCAGGCTTCCCCCTCCTTTTTTCCATCATTTGCAAAGGTCCTCTAATCTACAAGACGTATACAGACCTATAATTGAGTATTATGAGATGTTTGATGAAGTATGGGAGGTTTTGTTAACATGCAAAGTACATATGTACACTGGCTAAATGTTAGTTGTTGGTGCCTTTAAATTTACACGAGATCGGACATTTGAACCATGTGTGGCAGTGATTATTAGTTACCTTAGCCCCTGACAATAAATTAAAGTAGGAAAAAAAAATCTTATATCATCCCAAGTGAATATTAAACAATTTTATAGAATGTTTTACACTTGGTAACTTAAACTCTGTATCTCCTCGCTCCCTGCAAAGTATAACCCGTTGATGATATTATATAAAAAATTAAACTGTCCATCATCGTGGCTATCTTGCCATCTTAAGTGGCTGTACCCTGTTACCACACAGGCTTGAGTTTCAGGGCAATGCAATCCAATACAAGCTACAGAAACTCTCCACAGTCCTGTCATTTTGTCTGTTCCCTTTCACATCCCTCGCAACAGGTTTCCACTGGAGGCCAAGATTGTTCTCAGTAAAGAGGTATGTGTTGCTGCTCTACCTACATTAGCAGAAAACCGCAGAGCTTATTGTGTCTGAAAGTAACTTAAATCTTTAACTTGATGTCTACAGCAGGTATTTCAAAGGCTCGCTGGTGCATGATGGGCAATTCAAACTGAGTTTGGAGGTTTATAAATTGTACATTACCACTAAGTTATTGTTCACTCAAGATGTGGCTGACCTAGTTGCTTGACACCAGTGCATCGCTGATGGACAGCAACGCCTCTAGGTGTGTCTGTGATGTCAAAAAGCTGACTGGGACCATGCTGGAGACAAAAAAAGAAGAAAGAAATAGAGGAGGGAAGAGCGATCTGATGACGCAGAGATAAAGTCAGCAGGGGACAGAGTTTTAATGAGGCTGGCCTCTCATTGGAGAGATGGCTAGATGTTCACTTCAGCAGGGCTGTAAAGTGATCCCAGCCTGATATTCCCCGGCCCTGTGACAGAATTATTAAAAGCTCATCCTCTTAATGCAGCATCCACAGTGTCACCTTTCACAGGTCCTCAGAGACACTCGCCCAATAGGACTGCCTTTTTTTCCACAGGTAAATTGGCATTGAACAGACGAGCACGTAATTCAACATTACCGACTGCGGCTAGTGACGTTAAATTGAACCCTCTCACCACAACTTGGAAACTGACTTGCTTTCAGCCACACTCAATGGTCTTGTCTATCTGTCAAAGTTAGACATAAGTATTATGTATATGAGCCCTAATTCCCTGTCATTAGTGATACTAATTGCATTATGGTGGTCATCAGTTGCAAAAATGATCTCAAAGTGGTGTCCATTTTTGAGGCAATTTTGATACTAAATGGATTTTGCCTCTTTGTGTATAGGAGCAAGTCCCCTCAAGCCTGTACTAATTACATCCATAATCAAATGCGTTCTGTGCCTCCTTGTTAATGACATTGATCTTTTGGAATATCCAAGCCTATATTCTGTGAGATTATTGGATAAAGTGCAGGGCGAAGTCTGCGTGACCCCAGGAGGAAGACGTCGCTGCAGACATAAGTGGGTATTAAATGGATATAATTAACAGTGACCCTTCCTGGCACTCTGCGCTGCCGAGGCCTCTGGTCCATGGATCATACAGCAGAGGGGATGAATTAGCATGGGTTAGGAATGGGAAAATTAAAATTAAGAAAAGGGAGATGGGCTGAGCAATAGATCAATGTTGAGCCAGTGGGCTTATCAGCTGATAGGGGCCACAGAAGTAGTGGTCAGGTTTCACTGATGAGACAAAATCCATCATTTAGAAACTTCTGTTCTTAATTTCACACCAAACTTCACCAAAAGCTTCCTTTAGATACTTGGATGGATTGAAATGAATGTTCTTTCTTCTTATTTATGTTTGCATCAGCAACCACATCCTGGGTGGGCATTGACTATGTTTGTTTATTGATCATTCAGGGGTTCACGACCTTATAGCCCTAATCCATTGTGATGATGTAGACAGATGATTTAGAGTGAGATGAATCCAACCTTGCAACATATAATCTGAGTTTTCCTCTTCAGAATATAAAGTCTAATCGAGCCTTGCGCTGTTTGTAATGCATCTAATTGTAGAGCTGTGTATTTCAGTTTCTATGACACACTGACCTCTCTTTACAAGTCTATCTGGCAATCGCTCCACCCCTACACAGGTGGGTCCCGTTGTAGTGTGTGTGTGTGTGTGTGTGTGTGTGTGTATGTGCTGTTTAGTTTTCTGCTGTACTGTTGGCATGATGAGGGTAATTGGAGTGTTGGTCTGGTGAATCAGTGCCAGCCTGGGTGGGCAGATTGCATATGATGATCATGTTCTGACCAGATGGCTAGCTGGCACAAGTGCTTGTATTGGCGGGGTGTGTATGTGTATGTTCTAGTGTTTGTCGGTCTGTGTGTGTGTGTATGTGTGTGTGTGTGTGTGTGTGTGTGTGTGTGCTGGGGAGGGTTAAGCGGGTATGAATAGTAATTTCTTGTGACTGCTCATTTAGAAACATATATTGAAACAACTGCACATACACACAGAGAGACTACGGGCCTCATGCAAGAACCACTGTTGACACACAAGTGAATTGGGAGAATTTTTTGGCATTCAGTGATTTTCTCTACTTGGAATTTTCCAGACCTGTCAGAGGCAGGTCAGGGGAAATTTGAAGTCGAGAAACATACTGTTTGGAACCTTTTAAAGGACAAAATACACACATCAACAACTTTGGGCAGGCAAGACACTCTACTTCTGAAAAGCTCTTGCTGGAATTTGAAGATGCGCAGATCATGGAGCCAAACCACATCACAGACGCAATGTCATAAAGTCGAGCCCGGTGGAACTTTGGGGTAAAAATATTTTAAAGTCACGGACATTTCATATAATTTCATGAAAAATATTTTCATTTCTCTATCAGTACAGCGCTACTCTGATGACATTGGCAGCTTTTTCAAGTTTTCTAAATTTTATTTCCTATATAAGACAACTGACACTGCTAAATGTATTATACTTTTTTCTCTTTTGTTTTTCAACAGCAGAACTTCAATATTTTTGTGAATGAGTCTTACACACAAATTAAATGGAACAGATAGCGTTATATAACAATTTGGGGGGCAAATCTCATCAACACACACCTACTCATGTACAGGCAGCTTCGCAGAAAAAAGTAAGAAAGGTTTGTGATCACAATATGAAAGTGTTCTTGCATAAGGGAGAGAGCTTCTGAGGTGAAAAAGCCCTACTGATGAGAGAGAATGCTTTGTAAAATCAAAGAACACACAGCAAATCTGTCACCCTGCTTCAAAACAGTGGACCACTAGTAGACCACATTGCGGTGGCCAGTCTCATGTTCTTGTCTAAAATCCAAGCCACTTGGAAATGTATTGCTTTCGAAAATGACAAATGGCTCCAGCAAAGTTTTGCACATGCGGCCGGATAAAGTTTATCTTTAGGGCATGTGCAGCTGCCAACAGTACTTCCAGAAAACTTTAATCTTTCCTTTCAGAGGCTCACTTCCTATTTCTGCGCAGGGGACTTGATGGGAGGCAGACCGGGGGTGTTTTGACACCCGTCTGAGGAAACGATCGCAGTGAGTGGGCCTGCTGCTGTAGCAGTGCAGCCTGTCTCCTGTGGTTCCCGCTGGCTGTTTCTCTGTAACTTAGCGCCCTGGCTACTTAATTAGAGCTTTAAGGTGGGGGGAAAGAACCCAGTCAAAGCAGAGCACTTCTACCAGTCAGCCGGCCATGTGGCTAACCAACTAGAGGAAGGTGCTTTTATTGAGAATAATCCATCAGTGTGATCTGATGAGGTGCTGATGAACCTACAGGTTAAGCAGCTTATTAAATCATACAGATATGTGATCCACGTGCAGGCAGATATTACACAGGGTTGAGCCGCTCGCCCTCACACGTCAGCGGGGGCAAACATCATTAGAGTGATGCTGTACTGCTGCACACCAAACAAATAAATTAAAAAAGCATGGAGCAAAGCAAACTGGCAACAGTAAACACTATTGATGTGGCCGGCAGATTTCATTACAACACTCTGCTGTTTCAACTAATGACTAACTTCTTCAGCAAAATCTAACATTGTGAGAGCTGCAGCAGTGAGGGAGAGAGAGAGAGAGAGAGAGAGAGAGAGAGAGAGAGAGAGAGAGAGAGCGACATGGAAGTAGGGAGGGAGCATTACTGGCGTTGCTGTCAGTAGGGGGCTCAGGCCAAGTGGGAAAACGTCAGCACTGTCAATGGGAAGGAGGGCTTGATGTTGCAATGATAGGCCTCTGTAATGGGCACTTTGAAAGAACAATCAGTGCCTTCTGTGAATCATATAGGCCGGCATGTAATTCATGTTTGCGTCTGTGAATTTGTGCCACAGCATGAGAACAAAAACTATTTGTAGTCTGTAGAAACTAAGCTTAAGGTTATGCATGTCCTTTTATGAGTTGCAGCATTGTGGCTCATAGTCTGACTCAAGTAGATCCTGACGTGTTTTGGTGCAGTTTATTTAATTTTTTTTGTGCTTGTTTCCTTTATAGAGTCTCTATTTTTATGCAAAGAATTTCCTGTGTCATGACTTTGTTGTTTTATTGTCAGATATTCTGTTGCGGCCCACCCCGGAAAGTATCAGTTTCCAAAGCTGTTTATGTGTATTTACAGTATCATAATGTTATACTGGGAAGAATTTGAACTTGTTAGGGTGGATGTCAAAATTAACCACCACCTGTGTGTCACTGCCAGTGCATCAAAGGCTTGCTGGAAAAGGTCTCTTACTGATGACATCACAGACCAGTGCCAGCACAAAATTGTTATGAGACAAAGTAGTTGTACCTAAGTATACTTCCATTCCTTCATTTTTCTTTTATGTAGGGTGAGAAATTCATAATGCTTTCTGACACCTTACTATCAGAACCAGCATTAACTACTTCAGCAATCTTAGCTACAGTAGCTCGTCTGTTTGATCGGACCACACGGGACAGCCTTTGCTCCCCTCCTCCTTAACCTCTTTTCCTTCCTATATATATATATATATATATATATATATATATATATATATATATATATATATATATATGCCTAACAGTGATTCCAAAACATGGTAACTAAAATGTCCAGCTTCTGCCACTTCAAGTGGTATTAACAGTAATGTAACCATCCCACCTAAACATAGTTGTATGAAGACATTATTCTTTTATAGAAATAATAGTGTCAAATATCATACAGTTTGAAATAAATTCAAGTGAACACATCTGGTACAAGATGGGTGGTGTTAATAAAGGGATATACTTGAGTTCATCTGGCAGGACTGTGGGGCGTGTATAAACCTGCATAGTAGGTATGGCATATGAATAAAAAAAATTAATGTGACAATATATCTGGCAAAAACAAAATGAAAGATGGAGGACAGTAATTAATAATGGATCTATCTTCCCCTCCTGTCTTTAGTGTGTTTCACCTTAAGGAAAGAAAAAGATAAATCTCTATTGTTTAACCCCCCTGCTCCTCCTGCCAGATTAAAAATTCATAAGATATATTGAATTGGTGTGGAAATCCCAAAATATATGCAATTTGATCAAGTGGGGATTAAAAGTGTCATTGTGCTTGTCAATAAGGGTTGGTGGCGACTTGGCAGTATCGCATTGACTCCTGCGTATTAATACTCAGTGTCCTATTGGGCCATCAGCTGATTGTTTGGAATGTAAATGATGCTGCTGATGGCTCCGGTGACTGATGGCTTAAATTCCAATTAATCAATTGCTTCATCAGTTTCCCTAATTCAGATCAAATATCTCCTGAGTGCACACTCTTCTTTCAGTGGTATTAGAAGAAATAAATGCTCTGGAAGTAATTTTCATCAATCTCGTGTACATGTCAATATCCCTCACAAGCCCGGTCCAGGTTGAGGACTTAATGTCTTAAGTGTGTGTACGTGTGAGTGTGTGTGTGTGTAGGAGAGGGATTTGCATATTAGAAAGCGATGTCAGGAAGACCAGGGCTGCATATTTGTCCATACTAATTTACTTTATTTTGATTATTTTACTTTATTTTCTGCCAAAATTAAGTGTGTGAGTCTATAACACAAGACTGATCTTAAATATTTTTTATCACTCGAGCTCTGCTTTACAAATGTCTGTATTTGTATGGAGATCATGATAAAATGGCCTCGCAAGCATGTTCTACCCTCATGCTGCCTAATATATATTCTCTGCTCCATAAGGCGGATATGACAGGTCATAAGATCCCACCTGTAAGGAAATCAACCAACCGCATTAAATCAACCTGACGTGAGCCGGCCTTTTGTACCGCAGGCCTATACATATCGCTGCATCTCAAAACCCAAGCTGCCACGGAAAGCCTCACTGTACGATAAGCCTTGTCAATTATACAAAATAAAATCAACTATTCATAAGTAGGCCGTAATAGGATATTGGCTGACAGATTTAATAATTCAGTTTTGCTGAGGCTTAACTGGTATTAGTTTGTAGCTAATGGTCGCCTTTGTAAAAAATTCATTGAAGACAATGCTGGAGTGAGAAGATACACATAATTATGCCTACTTCATTTACTTTAGCCCCCCTGCAATTTAAAAGCGACTTCTAAAGAGTCTGTTTTCAACTGTTTAAGCATGCAGAAGCAAAGGTACTGTAATTTGATTTATGAATTTGATCCCACCACCCCCTAATTTAATTCATCAATGTTTCAGAAGGAGCAATTATGCATTGTGCTACAGCTCTTCATAGCTCCATTATCCAGCCTGAATATCTTTGTCAGAGGGTGTGTAATGGTATTGCTACATATTCCATAATGGCTAGACGGGGCCTTGTCCCTCACACCCATTATTAGTGCGTCCTTCTCCTTAAATTGAACTTCTTTTTGAATAATAGCTTTTGACAACAACAGACAACAAGGACATGACTGAAGTTTAAGAGGCTGTGCAGAGCTACACTATATGCACTCAAGGGCTTGGACGTGTATGTTTTTTCTGATCTTTTGTTTCATGTTAAGAACAAATATGCCATTTGCCAAACTAAAAGCCTTGTTTGATGTGGCATCTGCCTGCTGGTGTATGGGCTGTAGTGAGTATGCATAATTTCAGTGATCTATTTCACATAGTGTTTTAATTTGCCCATAGTGGAACAATGGCAACCAAAGTGTTTTAATCTAATTGAAAATAAATTCTTGCACACATGGGATCGGGACGAAATTAAAACATTTTTGTCGGCTCTATTCATTCATTCAATCATTTCCATTTATTTGTGAGTCTTTCTGTGTTTGCCTGACCCTTTGCATTGCTTCTCATTCTCTGCAAGAAAAAAAAAAGAGCTTAATGGTGAGGAAAAACACTGTTTTGTTTGCACTTCATGGTGTGAATTATCTGGGCATGAGCGGGTGGCGCACCAAAAGTAGCTATCAGACCTCTGAGAACAAGCAGCGACGCATGCACCCGACCACCCACCCCACCACCTCCACCTCCCCTCGACAAATGCTCAGCGGTCGTGAACTACATCGATCTGGGGTATAATTCTCTATGAAATTGATGGATGAGGGCAGCCATTGACAGAAAGGGTAAAGACCACTTTGAGATGTCCCCTGTGAATAAGTATGATGGAAAATAGATTGTTGAAGAAGATTTATGTTTGTTCTCCACTGCCACAGGAGAGGGCTACCCTCCCCACACACCAACTACGCACACCCACCCACCCACCCCAGCTCTGACCAATCAAACATGTCATTGTGGTCAGATTAAACTCACTGGCTCTATTCAGCTGCCAGCTTTGTGACAATTAGCTCTTTCTCGAAATGCAAAAGGACAGAAAACACTTTTTTTTCAAAGGGGCATGCCATCTCTTTATAGCAGTTATGACAGGTGATGTAATACTTGTATTTTAAGAAAGGAAATCATTTCAATTATGTGTAAAATATCTTCATATATCTTTAGTGTACCGAACCATTGGGTTTTCTGAGGCCACAAATTGTAATAGTGAACAAATAAAATTATGGGACTATATGAAAATGATTGGGGTTGGGAGGAGTATGGTATCTAATGTGTGACTTTAAAAACAAAACAAAAAACAATGGTACTAATGTTTAAAAATTTAAAAACTCTAGTATAACACAATATATTAACATAACAATAATAAAATAAGGGCTTTCCCAATGCATTTACCAATTATTTCACCCACATTTGTAAGTGCAGTGTAATTGAAGCATCTTGGTTGCAGTTTTGTTCACTGTGAAAGAATGGATGATGAAAAATTAAATAAAAAGTCTGCAAACACACCTTCCAAACTGTATAGAACTAAACCATGCCACAAATTAAAGAAATCCTTTTAATGTAATTATTTTGATCTCTTTTTTTGTATCATAATCTCATGTAAGTACTAATATAAGGAAATAAAAAAGGCATCTCCCAAAAAAGTCAGGCTTTAGTTTCTCCAAATATAGGTTTTCAGTTAGATCTCCCTTGTTACCTTGTTACTTACAGAGATACTTTTTTTCTATTCATAAACAAATAATTATTTCTATTTGCAGCCTTTGCCTTTTCTTGAGTCTATGTTTTTATAGCCATTTCCTCACAGGACAGGCTTTTTCAGTTTGTGTGTCCTACTGCACATGCTGCATTTCACTAAGAAGAAAGGCATTCACCAGCTGAGCTTAGTGAATGTGTGTACAGTATGTCTAGCTCCTGTCCTGGCTCCTCTGTGCTGTAGTATTGTTTGGCTGCCAGCAGTGTAATCAGATAATACCACTGAGAGGTCAAAAGCACTGCAAGCTTTAGCTTCAGATTTCTGTCACCTTTTACAAAAACAACCAAAAGAACTGTTTCAAAAAGTATCTGTACCCAGCTGAAGGTATGACTAAGTGAACTTTGAAAACTGTACTGTAACTTTGAAAATAGCGTTTCATTTCACAGTAACCACACAGTTACTGTATGATTGAGGTAACCAAATGTTGGAACACACATTTTTTACTCACAAGATCAACAACTTTTGGTTGGATTATCATGAATTTTTCCGGACTTTCATGGTCCTGGTAGGATGAAGACTACTGACCTGAGTGATCCAGTGATTTTACCTCTAGTCCCACATGAGGTTGATATTTTAGATTTTTAGTAAACTGTTTGTCATGAATACATTAATGCACACATTCATGTCATCCCCAGGATGAATTGTAATGACACTGGTGATCCTTTAACTTATCTAGCACCATCATCAGACAAACCTCAGCTGGGTTTTTGCAAATGTTAGCATGCTAATAGCTGACTATGGTAAACATTATCTGCTAAACATAAGCATGTTAGAGCTGTCTTTGTTAACATGTTAGCATGCTCAGGTTAGGATTTACTTAAAAGCAATGCTGTGCATAAGCAGGGTGCCTCACAGAACCGTTAGAATGCCTGTAGACTTACACCTTCAGACTGCCAGCCCAGTTCTGTTTTTTGGCATATCCAGATTGATTTTTAGAAAGTCTCAGCAAAAAAAACAACAACATAATATATGACTTTTGCAAATAGGAAACAAACCACATTTGGAGGTTGTTCAAAATGCAATTCAAAACAGATTTCTACAGATGTGTCTCAGTCCAGACACTCTGGACGCTCTAATCGAAAAGCCTTTTGCATCACTGCAGCAGTGACGACATCATATCCAGAGTGATGGAATCACTTTAGTGCGGGTTATACCACCCTCTTCCGTTGCACCACACAAACTCAGCGACAGAGCGGTCCTGACTTGGCAGAGGGATTGTTTGAGGGCGAGATGGTCGAGCTCCATTTCTCAAGCTTTTGAGTCGGAAAGACACGTCGCCATCGTACGTAGTTTCTGAGACCTATGCTACGTTGTTACTCATGCAACTCACTTGCAAATAGGTTGGTGATGTGACACACAAATCCAATCTGATCTCAGACAGTCTGTCTTAAAGATCCGATTTGAGAAACAAATCTGATCGTCCTGCATTCTGAACAAAGCCATAGACTTGTTAAACAGCAGTCTAATCAGTTTATCTCAACGTATGTAATAAATGAAATCAGCATAACCAAATGTTCTAAATAATATATCCCTGTCTAGTTTTGCTGTGTTCCTTAATGTCCTTAATAAGGATGGGATGTAATGTAATAATTGGGATGTAAGTGTGCACTGTACAGTATATTTTGTTCCATAGTTGTGCTACATTGTGCTACTGCAGCATTTTGCAATAATGCCTCCTACTACATACCCATAACATCATTTCTTTTCATGGAGGAAAGTCATTTTTACATAATTTATGATGTCCCTGACACACAGGCCTAATCTGTGTTCCAGATCCTTTCACTCATATAATTTCCCCTCAAACGCCATGACACTGTTATTATTTTAAGGAACCAGCAGTACATGTTTCCAAAGCATAGTTTCTCTAATCAAACTGTAGTCAGAGGGTCAGAGGGAAATCTAACACAAGCATGATGTCCATGTTTAACCTTTTAGTGTCATGATCAGCGTCTTGTGTGGGCTGTGCCTGTAGCCCCTTCCCATGATGCTCTGCTGGTAGGGGTCCTCTCCTTGTGTAGCCTTTATTTACATGATCCTCTTATGAAAACATCACCTTTGGCTTCCCAGAGGGTTGAAACAGGATAAAACTAGTATCAATTAGGCCAAGAAAAAAAACTCTTCCTACAAAAGAAGTATCCAAAACTTCAGACCTCAGTGGGCCTCGCTTTCATCGGGTTGCCAGAGGGTAAAGAGGTCTCTCCTTTGTTTATGTTTGATTTGGCAGCCGTTGCCAAGCATCATTTGTTGTCAGCATAATATGGGGACAACGAGGAGTTTACCTTCCCTTTTTATTAAACTAGTTCCTTCCTTTCATCACATGCACATAGAGAATGACAGCAAGACCTTGAATGATAAAACATCAAAAATATTGACAGAAAATTGACCCTGTCAAACACACACAAAACCAATATCCATAATGCATGACCTGTAATTACTGATGAGGTCAGAGTGGACGTTAAAAGGGCTGTGTATCTGCATGACCTGCACTAGTAATCCGATGTTTGTGTGAATAAAAAGAGGTGTTTGATTTCTTGTTCGAAATATGATGTTTGATCAGTAAAGGAAGTTCCACGATCACTTTGTCACAGATATGTTAAGAAAAGGCACTAAATATATTTCTCCTAAAATATCTCGGCCTCCTCTGACTGTGATTCATGCTATGCTATGCTAAGCAAATGTGTGTGTTATTGAATAGTTTAGCAGGACCACGTCGTCACAGGGGTAGAAAGATGAGGAAGCACCTATGAGTTAAGGTTATTTCTTTGTTTTTCAAATTCTTTAAAGGACCTATTTCAGCTTTGATACTTAGATGTCATTTTAAGGAGTAATATTACATTTTGTTTGATGAATTAAAGCAGTCTGAACTCCCCATCAGCTCCTATCTTGCTCTTTAGCAGCTCAATGCTGATATAAATACAATGTTCATCAGAGACCGTCAGAGCTTTTTTGCTGAAAACAGCTGCCTGCTGTGGCCGAAACCAACACTATGAGAGTGGTGGGAGTGAACCAAAACACTGAATATGTGGGCCGACAAACCAAAACAATTAGCTCTTAAAATTAAAACACTTCATCAATCTGAAGGGAATTGTGATAATTCTCTGTAAGTTCATCACTAAGGTTGACATCTTTCCCATTACAGAGTCAGTTAATCCCATGTTAAAATAAAACTTGTTATTAGGGCAGCTTTAATGTACTTTTAATGCATTTGGGAAGTTTGTCTATTGATCACCTTAACCAACGTCATGAGAAAAATGACTCCTAAATCTTTTCAGTCTCTGTCTGTGTATTTGTGTCTGGTGTGTATGTGCTTGTTCAGGATAAAGTCCATACAACTGTATTATTTTAAAGCAGAAAAAAGGAGAACTTGTAGCAAGTTTAAGGTTATTTGATTCATTCATTTTATCAATAACAAAAAGAGATAAGGCACCTTGATCATTTACAATGCTGTAGAAAACAGACTTGAAGCTCAGGACAGGGTTAAAATGAAAGACTTTTTAACAATTCTATTCAGAGTTAGGATAAGCATTAAGGTGTGTAGTTTTGAGGGTTTGATTTAGAGCTCAGGGTAGAGAACAATTGTAATGATGGTTCCCAGAAGTTTAGTGATACACTCGTGTGTGCAGCTCCCTGTGGTGACCTGTCACCTGTTTGATTTCATGCTGCTAAGAGATGTGCAGGACAGTGAGGATGTCCGGGTGGTGAAATGAGCTGTCACACACACCCGTCATCTTATGCAAAAGTGTAACCTAAGCCTTCATAAGACAACAGCACTGAAAAAGAATGCACATCCTTATACCGAAGGACCTTTATATCCCTCTTCACGAAGAGATGACACCGCCAAGATCTGCGCCGCAGAGTTTGTTGTCTTCCCGAAGCACTTAATGTGATCAGAGAATTAAAATTTCAGCGAGTCATTTAATGATAGCTTGGGCCAAAGGGCCTACAACGCCAAGCTAGAGTTTCCCGTGGTTCTGCACTCATATCTCTGGCATCCCGAGCCCGCTCATTTTGTTCATGCTGAGTACAGCCCGCCTGAATGCCTCTCTCGCTCCCTGTCCCTGTTTAATGTGATCACATAGATTTATTATAGGCCATGAGGTCATTGGGATTTTCTGTAATTGGAGTCAGGCTGAATTGTATTAACAGGTCCACAACACTGTAAAGCAGAAGCATTTACATTTAATTACTTTTATTGAGCCCCTGTTCATTTTATTTGTAATGAAGCACATGCTGTGATTGAGGGCAGATAGAAATGATATTTAAATAAGAAGAACAAATTTTACCCTTGAACTGACAGGCTGGGTTCATGATATCTCTTTTTATGTATTTTTATTAATAAAGGTGCAGAGAGCACTCTGGGAATCTTGTGAATATGTAAATGCAGACATAACAAGGACATTTTTTCAGGATATTTTAACAGCTTAAGGCCAAGGATTAGCTGCATTTCTCTTGCTTGTTTTTTTCTTTTTCTTTTTTGTTCTTTGAAAATGTATCTGCTGTTGCTGAGCGGAGGGTTTCTCAGTTACACTTGAATGAATGGAGCATATCAAAGTAGCAACAGTTTGATGAGCTTTTTATGTATTTCAGGGGATTAGGGTTGAGAGACTTGTAATGCTCAAAAACAACCAAAAAAATTGGATAATTTAGCTGTTTCACACTCATTTATTTTTTTCCCACTTTATTTATTCACTCTGTGCAGTGGGTCTCTCTTTTTTGGAAGTTGGCCAGTGTACGTGTACAGCTATGAGATATCAATGTCAGCAGCACTTTTCTCATGCATGTCTGCATGTGTGTGTCAGAATTTATCCGTGTGTGTGTGTGTAAATGTGTGTCATTGTGTCTGTATCTGTGTGTCTGAGCTGTAGATGCTTTGTCTCGTTAATGAGAGGCGTTCAGGGCCTCCACAGGGGCCTGTGGAAGATAATCTTCTCCTGTTTTGCTATGAAAGCTCTTCTCAACGTAACCGAAGAAACTCACTCAAATGGCGGAGGGCTCGGTTGAATAATTCAACATTTACAATCAATTTTGGTCCCCACCTCATCTCGACACCTCCTTGGACCACAGGGCCTGCAGGCTCATCATGGGAATGTTGACAATTCCCTGTACAATGCACTCTCTGGCCCCGTGGCAACATGAGAGGCTGTGGGAGCATGGATTTTTGTGTGAGTTTGCAACTTAGTATGTTGAATTATTAAACCCCTCAAATGCTGTTTTATTGAGGAAGAGCATGTGAATTGTTTTTTTTTTTCTTTTTTTTCTCCAGGCTGGAAAGAAATTTACAGGCCTTCTTTTTCTGAAGCTGACCGTATCATATTATTGTGAGATGAAAATTGATTGAGTAAAGATATGTTTAATATCATTTTTACTTCACAACATTTATTTGAAGAAACACATGACTATCTTGATATAACAAAATGAATAATAATTCAACCACTCAGTGCTATGTAAGGTGGTAGAAACATTAACATTCTGGTTGAACAGATGAATAATAATGTAATTGTCGGTAAGAAGATAACCTGCTGCCTGACACCACAAGTGGTTGCGAGATGAACCAAAAGGGTGATTCCTGTAGTAAGAAGTATGAAACAACAACTTAATTTGTCTACATAAAAAATGACATTTTATTTTTCATACTTTTGTATAATATTTCCATTTTCTTTTGAAGTGATTTTACTTTTTAGGCCTCTATAACTTCACAGTTTGACTTCTCATGAAAGCAACACATGCAACTTGTGAACATACACACAAAAAATACAAGACCCATGTGATATAAGTTTGTATCTTGGCTTTTATTACTGCAATTAAAAACAGGGGATAAAATTAGCTGCTACAAATTTAGCTTTAAACTATTTTTGTTTACAAGACCCTGACATCAGTGGTGTACGGTATACATTTATCAAGACGATGAGCTAGGGTTTTGTCAGAATTAGCTCAGCCTAAATGGACCAGGCAAGAACACATAGATTTTACTTGCAATTGAGTAGTTTTACAGTTTGGTATTGCTGCCTTTACATAAGCATATTCAAAGAGAAGAATTAAGATACAAATACGCACATATATGATATATGTGCAAATGTGTGCTGAGAGTTTGTTGGTCTGGTAGGGGTCAGCTATCCAGAAGTATGATTCGGCTGTGACGAAGTGGGGAGGTGGGGGTGTTGTGGTGGAGGAGGTGCTGGTGCAGCAGGCAGCTATATTCTCCTGTACAATAAGCTGCAGTATAATAGTCCTGTGGATTACCTCAATTGCAGGTGATAACAGACAGGCAGCGGAGCGCACAGGCTGATACAGGACACCCACTCCTGTGTGGGAAGCCGTATGAATTATTTCTTGTTTGCTCGCAGACTGTCTATGGGGGCTGGGGGGCCAGTGATGGGTGGGAGGGTGTCTGTGTGTGTGTGTGGGGGGGGGGGTCAACGCTATGACTCAGTTTGACTTTGCAAGTAGAGCCGGTGGAGCAGAAGGAGCATCCAAGATTACTTCTGTGTGTCATAGCAGTTAATTTTGAATTCTTTAAATATTTTATCCCCGAATTGTATATTTTTTTATAAATACGTATTCTTTCTGATAAATAAAAGTGAGTGAAAATGAACAAAGTGCTTTTTTTAATCACCGATTTTGGGGTGACATAGAGCTTGGCCACATCCTCTATGTCACCATCCGTCAAATGCTTGCTGCGAAGTGTTATGTGTGTATGTGTGCGTGTCAGTGAGCGTGTAAGTCACAGATACCCTATCAAGCAGGAGGCCGCGGCTCTGCTCAGTGCAACGCAGTATGCAGGATTCTTTGTTAATGGTGGAATCATGGAGGAAGGTGATACCTGGTTTAAGCATGATTAAATTGACACCCCATAGAGTGTCTCAGATACGTTTTTGTGCTCTTGATACTGTGGCGGCAGCTTATTCAACGCTGTCTCGCGTTCAGTCTCACCTGTCATGCTGACATCATTGCATTGCAATTACAGTGAGTGAGAGGGAGAATGCATTAGGCCAGCGCGGTGGGAAGAGGATCAAGGCAAAGTTATCTCTTTGTCTCCCAGCCCATCTGTCTTTCTCCTGCCTTTGATTTTAAGGCGCACCAACATCATGACTCCCCTAGTTTCTTATTTGTTTTGTGTGTAAATAAAAATCAACAGTCACGACACAAATGTTGGAAACGTGGTTACTTCAGAAATGTCTTTACAATGCGAGTCCTCCATAGAAATATTGTGCTGCAGATTAACCCATGTTAAATTTGGTGTATTTGCTGCTTTTTCTGTCAGGTAAAATCACAAATTTGTTTACACTAAAAATAATAACAACTTTTTCTTCCAGTTTCCTGTAATAACTGTATATAGGCTGAATTAAAGTTTATCTCAGTGTTTCCAGAAAGTCGGACATAGAACTAGCTCATTCAGTCTTAAAGTAAATTGATATCTCCTTTCATACAGCAAGCACAAGCCTACTGTATGCATGGCAGCCTTCCAAAAAGTATTCATCTTCACAGTCATCTGTGGACCTCCAAAAGACTAAAAGAGTGACTTCCTGAACATCTGCTCCCAAGATCAGAGCTCCCTAAGACTATTTTGGTGTTTGCAGTTGCTCAGAGGTCTGGAGTTCATGCTCCGAGGCATATTTATTATTTACATAATTCAGATGAAGACAATATATATATTTTCTTGTTGTTCCCTAAAATGTCCCACATTTCTGTCCAGGCACGTGTTTCCCCTTCAGTGGAACTGCTTGATGACACTGGACTTTTAGTGCGACTTTTTTAGAAATATGTTATTTTAATGCTATACAGAAAACATTGTGACCTCCTCATATCAGACCAATGCTTCAGTATTAGATCAGAGAGAGTGAGTGAGAGAGAGAGAGAGAGAGAGAGAGAGAGAGAGAGAGAGAGAGAGAGAGAGAGAGCACTAGAGAGTGAAGAGGAGTCACAAAGAGGAGCATTGTTTATGGCCGTCTCTCTTGGCCACACGCAGGGCTTAGCAAGAGAGCATTTCCTGTACTGATTCATTCTCCACTCCATCATGTGTGTAACTCACATCTCTGTTAACAAAAGGAATAAAATACGTCTGTGGCTGCATGCATGCATTATTTTTCACTGACATTCTCATGTTGCAAGATTAGTGAGGTGTCCTTTACTCACCAGTTACTGTATGAATCACCAGGACCATACAGCATGAAGTTAAAGCAGACGGACACATGCTGCAACTAGATAAACAATAATAATCGTTAAGGTTGATCAGCAAGCCTGGAATAATGGCGAAGCATCCCTGGGTTTGCAGACCCCCAGCTGCCCTAAATGACCCAGGTTTTTCTTCATGTTATTTTAGTGCGCATGTGCCAACCTTTGTGCCGACTGCAGTTGCTTCTGTTGTCTTCTGACTTTTTTCCAACTTTTTAATTTATTTTTATCTCACTTAATCACCCCCCAGGGATGAATAAAGTATTTTTGATTCTGATTCTGATTCTGATTCTAATTTGGTTTAGGTAATAAATTAGTCAGGAAACACTTAAGGCAAACCAGGAAGGAAAGGGGTGCTATGGGTGCTGCTTAAATATAACCAAATGAGGACACCTGTCACAAAGTTTTAAAAATGTCTATCTACCTGTCTCTAAACAAAGGTCATGGACATTTCAGTCTGAACTGCCCTGCTCTTACCTGTTCAACACCAACAACATGTAAAGCAATATCCCTGCTCCTGGTGTTTCTATACAGACAAGTTGGCATGTGTACATTTACTGAAAACTACACCTGGGAGGTCCCCAGTGCCTCAAACTTCACAATAAGAAACTAAATTAACAGGCTGAATCAACACTTAGGCTTTCTAATATACAGTAACAACAGACTCAACTAATTCAGGCCCTGCATATTAGCTAATCTAGTTATCTAGATCCTATCAGTGCACAAACTGTGGTATGTAATCTGACTGTTTCAATAAATGACCCCACAGAACTGACACAGAAACCCTGAGTACTATTATTCCAAAATAGAAATACTGTTTGATCTGTGGGTGTCTGGGCATGTGAGGAAGATGGAATGTGTGGTCAGCTATGTGCACTGTACTTAATGGAGGATACAAATGCACCCAGTGTGGTCAATAGTGTCCCTTACAGCATTTATTTGCCAAAGGGTTGAGTGTTGCACCTTTTGATAAATAGTTTTAAAAACAATGAAAAATCCCAAAATAAACTATACTTATTCCAAACAATAAAAGGAAGTTTGAAGAGAATTCAGTAATTAGTGCACTATAAAGTTGATTTCAATAGGGATTTAAATGGGATTTAAAATATGACAGAGATTTAGCATCTTGACCTCTTCAAAAGGGCTGACCCTGAGACCCAACAGCTTTTAAAATAAAGTAAATGACATAAAAACACTCAGACAATATCTTAGCAACCTCTTGACCTCATTGACTTGCTTTCCGGACTTTTAAAAGTATTATTTAGACTACTTTTAATGGGTTCGGCAGCTCAAGATCTTCAATTCTCATGATGATGATTTTGACAGATTATATTACAAGTTACAAATCGCCAATTTGGCGCAAAATTGGTGAGCATGTTATAATCAGGGGATGCCAAAGAGTTTGATGGACACTGTGGGCAGGATATCCCAGCCCTGAAGCAAATTTTTAAGGACATGTAAATATGCTCATTTGCAGAGGGTGGAAGAGTAATAAAACATGCGGGCCGTTCCCTCACCAGAGCCTAGTTACGCTTGGCTCTGCCTCTGTGTTTGGGCCCAGCAGGCAGTGTGTCACAGCAGCCTCTCTGTGTGTGGCCCCGTTGTTTTGTCATCATTTCTTATGTGTTTAGGAATCGTCGGCAACAATCTGACCGCAGCGTGTCCTCTTGTGAGTTGAATGTGGAGAAAGCGCACACGTGGCCCGGGTGCCCCCTGCTCCGTTTAGCTGTAAACATATGCAAACGCACAAATACGAAGATACACATGTATGTAAACACACACAGATATGCACAAGCACTCTGGGTTGCCGCTTCCTCGACTGATTTATGAAGGCCATAAAAATATAATTGCTTTGGTTACATATGGAGGATCAGAAGTGCCACATGCCGAGTTGTAGCTGTCCCAGTGTCAGCTGCTGCTCTTTGTATTGCAGTCGTCCTCAAGCAATTGAGGGGAACACCTGAGCTGTTTTCCATATGATGCCAGCATCGGCCAGGGGGGTGGGGTGGGGAGGCAGCACCAGGACATGGGCGGCTGTCTTGCTAATGGGACACTTAGACGTCTGGGCTTATGTCATTCAGTCCCAGCGCGCTGCATCCAATCGCCCCCCTATCGCAGGGATCCAGCTCCGCGGTGATCGATCTGCGGCTAGCCTTCTCCACCCCGGCGGTCATGGCTCAGGCAACCGGAGCCGTCAGGGTCCTGAGGCGTCCCTCTCTCCGTCTACCTCCCCCAGCCCCAACACACACACACGTACACACACAGTACTGTCCCACTGCCCCTGCAACTCCTGGCCTGACCTTGATCTGCCTCTGGAGAACCCAGCAGGAGCACTTTGTAGTTGCATTCTGAGTACACAGACAGACGCATAACTACTCTGATGAAAGAAAAGAGAGAAGAGGGCCAAATTAATTCCAAAGTCATTCTGAAGATCATCCCTAGATTCACTCCCACTGAACAGTGCTGAAAGGTGTATGCTGCAACTGGTAATGTAATGATGAAACAGTCATCAGTTAACAGTTAAGGCAGTGATGCCCCGACCTCCAGCTGATGGACATTAAAGTTGTTAAAGTATTTGAAACACCCAGGACGCATTAATTAGTGAGTACTTATTTTTCAAATACTGTGGTGCAAAACTATCACCCTCAGCTGTACTTTGTGTGTAGTGCTAATTAGCAAATGTTGGCATGCTACCAGGCTAAAATTCCAAAAAATTGGCTATATTATGAATATGGTAAACATTATACCTTCTAAACATCAGCATGTTAGCACTATCATTGAGAGCATGTTGCCAGGCTTGTGATAACATTTAGCTCAAATCACCACTGTGTCATCTCACAGAGCTGCTAGCATGGCTCTTTCTGACTCTTTTTCTGTCCATGAAGTTTGTGTGATGATGTTTTATAGATAGTGCTCCATTTCTTTTTATCAGCCATGGTGGCCAGTGCTTAGAATGCAAACAACATCTTCTTTAATTTATTCCAAATAACTTGGAAAAGCCATCAGACTCTAATGTGTTCAATATACTACTAATTTGCTTTCCCCAATATGTTTGGGAGGAAACACACTGTAGCCTACTTGCTGCTTGGTTTAATGGCAAAATTCTCCCAATTTTGGGTAATTTTATACTTCACAGACATCATAGGGAAAAAGACGAGGTGGCAACATGCAAAGCCTATAGGATTTGGAGATTCTGGTCCTGTGTCTCACATGTACTAAAACACTTATAGAAAGACTATAGGACTATCCACCATCAAGGGTGGATGTAGAGATATCGGGTGACAAGTGGGTGGCATGGACACTTTAAGGGGTGGCAGAAATATATGCAGATTTAATTGCAAACAATCACAAACAAATTAAGATATTTCAGCCCAAAAACATTACATTATTGTGGCACATTATTAAGCAATTAATAGAAATATCTAAAGGTCTAACTTGTCATTTAAAAGGTGGTCATAACAGATTCAATACATTATTAAAATTATTAAATCACATGTTCATTTCCATTCTAACTTGGCACTAAACTGGGATGGTATTTTTTAGGCCACCCATGCCATCTAATGCTTCAATGATTTTCTAATATTTAACCAAGACCACAATCCCTAATTTAAACGCATGACTGTGCTTTAGTTGCCAGGAGTGGGTAGGGAAAACAAACTCATAGACACTGGATGTTTCACAGATAATATCATTGCAAATGTTTTGTATGGCAGACTTTGAATGTTTTTCAGATGCATTTAATTTCAACATATCCTTATTATGTTGTCAGGAGACTAAGAGTTGCAAAAATCCTGAGCAGGCTACAGGTCGAATCATTATTGTTATACAGAGGTACAGGGCGCACGTGTCTGTATTTGAAAGTGCTGTAGGTGATTAAAGTACCTATCTATGGTTCCTGTATTGCCATGATTGCACAGGTCATCTCTCATGACTCATACCATCTCATGTTGCGTGGATCTCTTGGCCCTGCTGTGAACAATGTGCTGTGAGGATGGTGGGGGCCTATAAGGTTATGAGTGGCCCTCCACCTCTTCCCATCATTGTCATCTAATATTGATGCTGTGCCTTCTTAGCTAAGCTCCGGTAATGAAGGGCTGATTTGAGATCAGGACGCTGATAGAGATGATAATCTGCATATGTTCTCTCATGAAAATGGAGAAGGGTCCTCTTAAAATAACCCTGTTTGTCTGGCTGCATAAACCTTCAGCATAAACAGACAAGAGGCAGATATCTTAAGTGTGACTGGAAAAGTGAGGTGATTCCTCAATACAAACCTGACTCAGGGGTTATTAGCCAGTACTGGAGTTATGGAGAGGAAACGATACCAGAAATTTAATTCTCATGAATTCAAAACTAAAGTATCAGAGTCGACCCATTGCATTATTTATCAGTCATACAATATTTTCAAATAGGTCTCTCTAAATATTTATATGAAATTGAAACCTTTTATGCCTTTGCTTCACTTTTCCCTTTTTTCTCTCTCTCACACACAAACACAGACAGCATTCACAAAACACACTTTGAAATACAGGATGTGAATATCCTGATGTTCTGCAAAACAAAGTTTGTTTTTGTCTACATGCAATACCAAAAAGCCTATATTCAAAAGAAGCATTTGCAATCACGCTATTGCAATGATGCCGTTGTTTATAAAAAACGAAACACGCACAGAAAGCACGTTGAGTGGCTGGAGGGGGCTTGTTTGCAGTTTGCTTGTATTCTAATATCTCCTTTATGCAAAGCTTTACTGAAACACTGTGTGTGGTCCACTTCTGTCCGGTCTGCCGAGCGGATGGCCGTGGTGGCCGCGTTGTTGTCTTTTTGACTTCATTTTTCAACATTGGCCGGTGTTGCTTATAATAAAACCAGATTATGAAAACATTTTGGAGTCCTGACATGCACTGACAAATTCAAACATCAACAAGGAGATATGACAAAAAGGGCACCCAAAGCACTCTGCCAATCCTCATGTAAACAGCATTAGTAAATGAATTGAAGGTTATTGTGACATTATTTGTCTATATTTCATCATTCTATTTTCAGGTTTGTTCTATAAACAGCTGGAATTCCAGGGATTGAACCAAGGTGGGGGTTTCCAGGTTATTCTAGTCTTTTCACGTTCCTGCAGAGTACATCACCAGGTCTGGATATCTTATAATTTTACAATTGAGTTTCATTTACTGATCAAATCAATTGACTGTTATTAAAAATAACTGTTTTTTGGTCAGTTTTAAAGATCCCGTACAGACATGTATTACAACATATATACAAATAGTCTGTGTGAAACAATAATGCGTCTCTGATATGTTCCTTCTGCAACTACTCTACTCTTCTATCTCATAAAAAATCCAGAATCTATAAGTTTTCCTGCTGGGCACAAGCTATCTCCTACTTCACTGTAAAGTCCATTCTCAGTGTATGTCCACTGGTGGCTTCAATCACACTTGTATAAGTTGCATAATGGGCCAGTGTTGACTATTTATGATGTACAAATCATGCTTGTAGGCCCCGCCCCTTAAAATCAGATTTTCAGTGATCACAGAGAAACTTTCCACTTTCAGCAGATGAATGTGAAAACATCCTTCTAGTGTCAAACTCTGCACAGACATCATTCTGCACAGGGAAGATCAAACACCACACTGTAGGAACCAGAAGAAAAACATATTTTTGAGTTGAGGGGGACTTTGATTAATGATTGATGATTTTGGACAATAAGAAATTATTAAATCAAATTGAGTAAAGCTTCTTAACACTGCCTGGGATTTACATTCAGTTTTAACCACCTGTTGGCTACACATCCCCTGCTTCTTCAGAGCATCCCTCTGATGGTGCAGTTTGGGCCTCCCCCCTGCCCACGACCACCTCTCTGGAGAAATATCACACCGTTGTGGGTGCTAATCATGTTGAGCGGTTTAGTCTTTCATAAACAAAGTGTAAAAATTAGGCCACACTAACAATCTGGTAATTCAGTAGCGGTTGGCGGACGTTACTGCTATTCCATTTCAGGCTGGATTATGAATCCGTGTGCAAAGCCGTTGCCCTCTTAATGATGGCCCTGTGATATTACAGCTGCTTACAATTAGCTAGGACTCCCCCCTGGCCGCCAGAGCTCCCCTATGTAAATAAACGGTGGGACGGAGGAGGCTGGGCACAGTAAGCACTGAAACAACACGGCTGATTTGGACATCTGGTCTGGTAATAGAAACGTCTCTTCCACACTTTGACGTAATGAATGGGGATCAGAGTCCTGCTTTAAAAGCGACTTGTATGGATGATGGAGACACAGCGTGCTTCATACATCACTGTTTATTCTTATGTTGAGTATGTAGAGGGGGGGTGCTATTCCAGGTCAGAGAGGGGGGTCAAATGTAAAGAAGTGATGCTTCCCAGGGAAGCATATTTAGCATGGACAAAATAACGGAAACATCACATGATAAAGAGGTGAAGTTGAAATGAAAACATGACATCATCATGACAACTGAGAAAAATCCCTCCACTGATGAAGACCATGAGATGTGGTTGAAAGCCTCTGAAAAAGCTAATAGGTGAAACTTAGGTGACTGAAATCACAATTTCAAAAACAGACACAAATGTAGCTGTATAAAGCTGAAAACTAAGTGTTTCTATTACCTTAAAGAGATGAGATTTGATATGCACGTTTTTTTTAAAGGGTTACTCCAATGTGTTGCATTTCCATGAAGTTGGGCAAGAACAAATTGCAAAAGAAAGATTCAAAATGAAATGGACAAAATCAGTGCTAGAAAGGCTGATGTAGTATGGATCAAGCTCCAAAAACACTAGACCCTACATAATCCATTACATCTTATCATGTGTGTTCACACCATAGTGCTTAGTTTCATTACACAATAATGAATTAAAAAACGTTCAGGTTGTAAATACCATGACTTTTAAAGTCTCCAGCCCAATATGAGATAACCCTGACATCATCAGCCACAGAAAACAATATACTGTCCAGCTGTTTTCACAAGCTGATGAGTACTGCTTGTGACAAGTAAACTTATGTTCAGGGATGAAGTCAGTGGAGTGCTAAACTAAAGGAGCTACAACAAGGCCAAAATGTTGGTCATTGCACATGCACTGGCAAGCATAAAAATGCCAACTCTTGATGGTTATATCATAGACTGAAAGAAAGCCCTCAACTTTTCTGTCTCTAACTGTTCACGCAGCATGGAAGTGGATATGTAATCTAATGATCTACTGGTGTTCATTAGGTCTGATGAGTGCATCATAATGGCTGTATAATGGCAGAGGAGTACAAGTCCATTCTACAGGACCAAGAGCACCCAAGGGTACAACCAGAGTTCCTCCATGATGTGGCCATTTTCCCTGATGATAATGCCCATATACTGTGGCCTACACTGCAAAAAGGATTCAAATGTGGTAGTTGTACACGTATTTGCAAGTGGGAATAACTGATTTTGAATATTTTGGTGTGTAACTTTGCTCCAAGAATGTTGATTTTCATATGAACAAAAATGTATTCACGCAGTAAAACTCATGTATTTATTTCATGTATTTTGCATATTTCCTATAATAATTTAGAATATAAGATTTCAATCTGAAACACTTGTAACAGTGGTTATACGGTTATGAATTATATTGTATATATTATAGGCGCTTGTGTTAAATAGAGTTGAGCTTTTCTTCTTCACTCGTTAAATCAAGTACACACAGGCCTACAATATGCCATATTTGCTTTTTATTTATCTTCCATAATTCCTGATGATTTTTCTCATATTCCACTGACCCTCACCTGGGTGAGAGTTAGAGCAGTTAGCCAAAGCCTCTCTCTTTCAGTCCAGTGATCAGTAATCAATCTACTTTGATACATAGTTTTGTAACCTTGACTTTCAAGATAAAGTTGCCCCTATCCACTGGAAAGGTCAGAGGCAGCTGTTAATTAACCAAGAGGGAAATGAACTAATGGGGCTTTTCGAGTGGCATTTAACGAGACATCTAATCCCATGGAAAGAACAGCCACAGTGTCACATTTTTTACTCAGTGTACAGTTGCATGCACAGTGATGGCAGACAAACAGTACAACTTTTATGCAGTATTAATCATTTTGTGTTATTTTATTCAGCTTTATTGTGTTTTCTTCTGGGTTTATTGCATGGTGCACCTTTACTTTTTCTCACCTGTGGGATGACAGTAGATTATATCTTGATCATTAGTGCCTCCTGCCGTGAGGACTGACCAGTTTTGTTGGGGTTGTAGGCAAAAGTATTTTGGTGACAAGTGGTTTGTGAGGCTTTGCCAATGTTCTATCAGATAACTATCAGATAACATAACAGAAGACATACTACCTGATAAATTGACAGGCAATAGCAGAAAACAACACTTTGAATAGTGATACTACTACCACTCATTCTGAGTATTAGAGTCATGATAAAACAACACTTTTCCCTACCTGTGTATATCTTCTTCAGTTGGCAGGTGGCTTGAGTCTGTCCCAACATGCATCAGGTGGAAACTCAGCAAGACACCCTGTCTGTCAGAAGGCCAACAAACATAGACCAAACACTTAACTTCATATTTATGGAAATTTGTAGTCAACCTGGCTGTAGAGGAAACTCTGGAGAGCTTGAGACAAACATACAAAGAAAGCAAAGCAAATCCACATCCTGTTATCTGTGACTTCAGTATAATATCAGCAACTGTTAATGTTCCTTACACTGACTTACACCCCCCATTGACTTCAGATAGCGATTGCCACTTTGTGTGGTTTTGATCACCTATCTGCCCGAGTGGCCGTGACTGTCGCTGCTGTGCTTTGCATATGCGATTGTATATGCAAGCGTTTACCCCCAGAATAGAGTTTACACACGGTGTGCACAGGCTTTGGGAGCTAACGTGGCATGCAGGGTACACGTCGTCAACTGGGCATGCAGGATGCACAGGATGTTGGCAATTTTACAACAGCAAACTCTCTCAGAACGATAAGCATGATCTGCATCCCACTGCTCCAAGCATCACCTGTAGTTTCTCCTTTTGACTTGACGCAGTTTCAAAATGAGGCTTCCATTTTGTGTTTTTTACGCTGCGACACAGGGAGCATGCTTTGTCCCTAATGTGTCTTTACTTTCTCCTTCCCATCGCCTTTATCTTGGTCTTTTCTACCCAGCTCCTCCTCCCCCCCACAGCTGTACATGCATGACGCCTTGAATCGCCATCTGGTCCACATTGGGGACTGCCACTGTCATCTGCTGATAATTACTGTCACCTGCACATTGCGCAGTGCGATAAACACTTGCCGTTACCAGTGGCGAGCCGCGGCACCGCTACGCTTGTTTAGGCCGCCTCAGAGCTGGTGGGAGAGAGAGCTGGCAGCAAAGAGAGAGAGGAGAGAGCCTCAGTGCAACACACAAAGGATTAATTGCAGTATGATGTGCCTTTTCACAAATCTCCAACAACACCAGGTGAAAAGAGTGTACCTGTATCATGGTTCAGACCAACCATATCTAACAGGCTTCACTGCCACACTAACTTTGCCACATCCGCTGTTTGTCATTACTACCATGCTTTTCAGGTCAAGGCACAGAGGGTTTCCCACTCTCATGTTTATACATCTAAATCACTGACCTTTGCTTGCACAGGAAATCCATCTGTGCTGATATACAGTATCTCAATGATAAATACTTCCCTTCAAATATTTATAATAGGTTCAGGAAACCACAAGAACATAATAGTTTAAATTAGACCCATCAAATGCAAGTGGCTTGTTAGACAACATCCAATTTTTGAAGTTCAGGATACTCTTTTCACACGCTGTGGTGGGTGAAAAAAAGAAAAAAGACTAAAAGAAAGGAAAAAAAGGAAAAAAAGAAAAACCTCAGGAGTCAAGGGTTGCAATCATAATGATTTAATGATGGGCTTATCCTCGCTGCAGTGTAAATCCTACCAGCCAGAGAGTATAGCTTTGTCCCCTCTAGTGGTTTATCCTCCGGTGCTTCAGTCTTTAAATCTGCCGGTGACACTGACAATTATTTGACCCTTGTGAGGAAGTTGAACACTCAACCGCTAAAAACACAAAGGTTTAGAAGTTTGGGAGCAAAGCAATTATGTTTTTATGTTTTAAATACATGTGCAGACTTCCTTTAGGCCTTAAAAAAGATTCTGTGTGTAAAGGCGTTCCTTCTTAAATGACTTGAATTGTCTGTAATGCTTTACAAAACATTGTTGTTGTTAATTTTTCAATAGGAGGTGTCAGTTTTACATTTGGCAGGTCGCTTGTTTTGAAAAAAAATTATTTCTTTCTCTGACTTTTTTGCGAGATGTTTTTCAAGTGTTCTTTTCTTTACAAATTCATCTGCAAATAGTTTATTTCTATTGTTTGTGTGTTTATTGCATCCATTTTGTTCATTTTCTTAAAGTCAAACTTTCTGTTTCACAAAAATTAACAGGTTTTGGACATGTTTGTGGAAACAGCGTCTAAGCTTCAACCTTCTGGGGGTTGTGGGGGTGGATAGCAGCAGTTGACTGACATTTGACAGCCAGCGATGCACTGTCAACTTCTGTGGTGCACTACTTAGACTACTGGAGCACATCATAGCCTTGTATAGCCGACATTAAAACACTTACAGGCCTACATGATGTTGGTTGTAGCACAAGTTGAGTCCTCTGCTCCTTGTCAATATTCCACATTTAGGAAACATCATGCTGCAGAAGACTGTATGTCACTCAGAAGGTGGATGCTAGTTAGCCCAGCTTGGTAACGTCAGCATTGAATCCCTGTAGACTTTTTGTTCATGTTATTTCAACACCTGCTCAATCATCGGCAGCTCTCACACACCATTGTGTTGTGTTCGTTTTGTATTACAGACGGGAGCTACCATTAGCTGTCTCTAAAAGGGTCTAGTTGTGGTGACAATGAAATGAAAATGAACTGAACTGCAGTGATGTTACAGATATTGTACTGTATGTACTGTTCATCAGAACCAATTCCCACCTCTTGTATAACACTATAAGTGGTGCTTAAAGAAAATACAATTTAATTGTGTTCTTTTTGGGTATTTATAGTTTTAATACACATGTCCAAACAAATAACAAAGATGATTTCTCAGCAAAAATGAATTCTAATTATTTGGAAATTCTGAATTCCCAATGATTGAGATTTGTGTCTTATTTGAAGTATATGTGCATTTTTACCTGAATCTTGGAATGTTTCATCATATTTCACACACCTCATTGTCTCCAAGAGATCTCTTGGACATTACTTCCAAAGAAGCACTGGCTACGACTCAACCTGTCTACTCTTACTGAATTCTATTAATGCTTTTTCCTTGACAATTAAAGAGTGGGGTGAAAACGTCCTTGATTGGAGTTCCTAAACTGTCCCCAGTGGCCTGAGAGCAGCTGATAATTGTGAGCGGGATAGATGTGTATATCAAATAGTTTACAAAATGAAGCCAGCTGTGTTTCCCCTGCATACTGTGGCTTCCTGACACGCACCATTAAACCTTATTAGCTACTTCCTTTAACCGAGATCCTCCTCACCCCATCTTCCACCCCTCATATTAACGTTTTTCTGTTCCTCCAACTGGAAATTATTTGCTTTATTGTAGAGTGTCAACCTCTTGCTGTAGTTTTCTGACGCGACATAATTGGCAGTTTAGAATATAATCATGGATGAGAGCTGTGTGATTGTGGTCTTTTATGCACAAATTTCAGCAGATTGTTGATCACTTTGTTCTGCCTTCGCCCCCTTGGACTCGCTGTGCATACGACTCATCTCTGATCCCTCTGTCAGTCTGGGTACCTTCTCCCAAAGGTCCTCTCTTCCCCGCTCCGCTCACAAGCCATTAGCTTTGAAATGACTCATAAAGAATCAATTGAAAATGATCACAATAGGAAGTGAATATCATAGGGGATGCTGCGTGGCTCATGAACAGATGTCGGCATACACGCTGCATGTCAGACACATTATTGCTTTATACAGACATTACCAGCGCAGCCAAATGGGAGAGATAATCACAGCGACGTTTAGATATGACAATAATTTCTTGGGAGGCGAGAGAGGGAGAAAAGCGAGCTGAAATGAATCCAAATCCATAGACAGGTTAGTTGTTGAGTACAGCTAGCGGAAGGACTCGCTACCAGACAAGTCCGCCAATCATAAATCAAGACACGCAGAAAAGTGGACGACATATTATTTTCTGGAGGTTGCCATATGAAGCTCAGGCTTTAATAGGCCAAGCTATGAAGGTGATGTATTGCTGGAGGATGAGAATGTTGATGTAACCCAAAGATGTTGAAGTAATTACTTCTTGTACCTGGGTGGTCCCTATGAGAATAGAGTGTATGATATGTGTGTGTGTGTGTGTGTGTGTGTGTGTGTGTGTGTGTGTGTGTGTGTGTGTGTGTGTGTGTGTGTGTGTGTGCTTGTATTGGTGGGTGTAGGGTTGGTGCTGGAGTTTCACAATTGATAGCTTCCTATGTGGACAGATATAGTAACAGCAAAAACAGCACAGTTGTCTGATAGTATAAAATTAGAGCAGTTAACCCCTGCAGCGCTGGGTAGATTGATGGAAGCCTGTTACAATGGGGCCTTTATGCAGGGCAGGAAGTTGCAGATGATTGTGAGAACCAGGGATGAAATGTGACAACACACCAAATGATTAGTTATTGGTGCATTATTGTTTTTTTATTTCCCTGAAACATGGTTTAAGCATAATAAAATGATTTGATTTATTATTGTAATCAGTATGAGATTTGCCTTTTTAGAGTCATTTGTTGTCAACACTATATTCAGCCTGTTCATGGCTCAGAGGGAATTCACATTTTTGTTATTTGTGTGCACAATGATGAAGAGTGTTTACAGCCATTATGTGTAGAATATGTGCTTGTAGCATCTGTCAAATTTTTCTGATTGCGCTTTTTGTTTTTCTGTGTTGTTGACAATGTTTGCAACATTCATTGTGTTTCCATTAAATTGTAGCTAAATTTTGACCAAAGGTTTCGGCAATATTTAAAAGCATGACAAGACTGCATAATTAATCGATCACCACAACCTCTGATACATCATGGTGTTTAATTACTGCTTCCCTCCGTAATATTAGCCACCATGGTGATAGAGAGGCAGGTGACGCAGCAAGGGCCCCAAATGCGACTTGAATCGGAGTGACGTTGCAGTTAAGTACACAGGCATGCAACAGTGACGTGACATGAGTGCTTTGTCTACTGCAGATGAAGCAGAAGCAGGTACCACGACATCAAGATCTATTTCCACCAGCCTTTATCGCATCTTTGCTTTTTTGATGTGCCGATTTCTTCACTTCAGCCTAATGGAAAAACTTTTCAGCAGTTTCCTCCCAGGTTTTTTTTTTTTTTTGTGCAAAAATTGTTTTAAAAAAAGTTTCAACCCTGTTTTACTGGCTGGTTTAGAAGTAACTCCAGTAAACGCAACACATGTGTTCCCTTCACTAACTGTGTCTCATACTCGGGCCAGTTTTTACCATTTGCACTGGCAATCATCCACTCTGCAGTTTTGCGTCATTGGCGGAGAGCCTTATGAATCACAGGAAAGTAACATGAGAGTGATACGACTAAGGCACATGAAAATGTATTCAGTTAGAAATCTCTGTGTGGAAAATTGCAGGGGACGAGGCCTCTGTTTATTTTAATTTAATTATTATTTCACAATGAAAGTAAAGGTACACTAAACATGGTGTCCAGTACGAATACTTAATATAATCATGTAATGATCTTCCCAGGTGCTACATTGATATTTTCATTAATGAAGCATCTGACTTTTATCCTCATGCTCTGTAATGCATCTCTCTGCTTAACATACGACAGCCAGATTAATGTGTAACTTGACGATATTGAGGGCTAGAAACAGATATTTCTTCCCCTTTTCTCTTAGAGGAGCCCCACATGTCCTTGAAGCTTTGCAAAGTGTGATTTGTAAATGAGATAGGCGAGTATTACAGACCCTTGGTATTTCTCTTGGCGCCCTGTGATCAATTAAAGCGCGACAATAATAAATGTATACATTTAGAGGGATTTCGCTGCGGTGACAAATGATTTTACCCTTGAGCTATTGACATTGTCTGGGAATAAGCTGTGTCTGTCCCTGTTGTGTATTCTGTCTGAGGGTCCCTTCCTCTGCTCGGGGAGTCTGAGAACATGGCAGATGCATATTCATCATTAACATGTGAGCATGCATGCACACACACGCACGCAAGCATACACACGCATTTTCCCATGCACGCAAGTATCCTCTGCTTAATGAGTGTAAAGTCTCTGCATTGTTGTACATCTCTCGGCTCACAGGTCAAAAGAAAAGTTAGATTTAATCATTGTTCTTACTTATAATGGGATTTAGCAAGAAATATTTGTGTGCTTCTGTTGCTTGCTGATACCATCTTTAGATCGAGGTAATTGGATCCCCAGTAGTCAACTGAATGATGATTGTGAGCCTTCTTATTAAGTGGGACGAGAAAATTGAAGACTCGATGTGGTTACATTCTCTTTGTTGTACCGGTGACATTTTCTTTGCTCATTAATTTCACAACTCTCTTTTCAGATGTTTGTTCTATTTCTCTTTCTCCATGGCAAGCGGATTTACTCTGGAGTGCACCATCTCAGCCACTTTTCATACTTTCTTTTGTGTCTGACATGAAAATTGGAAAATATATCTTCTAATCCCCTTTTGATTTTATTCATGGCTTTGATATGTTACCTAGTTCATATGATTGATTGGTGGAGGGGGTGATGGAATCGTAGTAATAGAAGTCATTAAGCTGGTGGG
Source organism: Dicentrarchus labrax (assembly GCF_905237075.1). Taxonomy (NCBI): domain Eukaryota; kingdom Metazoa; phylum Chordata; class Actinopteri; family Moronidae; genus Dicentrarchus; species Dicentrarchus labrax. Next base: position 20,959,233 of record NW_026136707.1, read on the forward strand.
GATCTAATATTACCAATCTGCTAGCCCCTGAAAGATCCATCAATAGGTGAGATATTTTCTCGCGGAGAGGGGGGTGACACATTTAACATATTTCAATAACGTAATTTTCATGTGGGGCAGGTCAGGCTGTGAGTACAAAGGGCAATAGTGTTGGAGTGTGTGAGTTGAATCGGGGCGTATGCTAAGCAAATCAATAAAACATTAAAGGCAGCATGCAGAGAGCAGCCCATTTGGTACCTGTCTGCCAAGGGCAATGGTCTAGCCACTCAGAAAAGAGAGAAGGATTGGAGTTGCTGGGCTTGAGGAATGCTCTGGCACTAACATAATTGGAAGGTAGTTGCCTTATGACTGCAAATTGGGTTTTTGCGCTTCATCAATAGGCATTTTGACAAGCAGCGTCCATCACGGCGCATCTCACTCTTGCCACGTGGAGCAGAGAAAGAAGTGTCTCAATAATTACATTAAATCTCTCCCTCTCACCCACCCCCAGCAACCTTCCTTATTGTTGGACAAGAAAAGCAATATGGTATAATTAGGTTTGATTGGGATGGTGGTGGAAAACAGGGGGGTTAGATACGTTTCCGGTGAGATTTGCAGATGAATGAAGTTACCATAGCGACATGCATCTGTATCCACCGGTGCGTAAAGCATAAAGCAAGGCACGTGGGCAGGTAGGACAACATAAAACATCTGTTAACTGATAGCATGCCAGGCGTATTGCCATTGACCCGCTGTGATAGATGAGCTAATGGTGCCTAAATGCAGATGTGTAGCGGTTATAGATGATCTGCTGGAAAGATTATGTACAGTGTTTCACCTGTGATTTGTTGGGTAAAAATACAGCTGAACATAAGTTTGTACTTGTTTGAGTTTAACCCTTTCCCATGCAGACTGACGAGGAGGACTGGCTGTAATAAAAGTCTTATAAAAAATGTATATATTTACACTATTTCGCAATGTTTTTTGACTGAAATTAAAAGGGCATATGTTTTGTTTCTGATTGCATATATATATGAGATATACATAAGATATGTGTGTGTGGAGGGGAGGTGCTATCATGCAGTCTGTAATGGTAGTACAACAAATGATACATAAGCATCTTTACTGGAAAGACCTTTGTCCATCTTTGATCGATGTTCAATTGTTGCAATATAATATTCATAGACGTGTTTTCTTTTGCATAATTACCTGAAAATAAGAATCATTGTATTTTAATTTTGTTATCTACAGAGTTGTGTTGAACTGCCTACAGTAGCCCAGAATGGACAAACCACAACACTGGCTCTAGATAAGGCCTTTTCATGTTATTTATGAGTTTTGCAGCCACCGTAGTTTCTTCTAATCTTGGAAGGCTGAGCTGTATTCAAATGGATGCAAACGTTGCCTTTACACTGGTCCTTTAATTAGGTGAAAAATTCACCCCAGAATAATTGGATGACAGAAAAACAAGTCCCCCACCTTTCATACTGAGTATGTGGATTGTACTAGTTTGAATGCGTATTCTTCTGATTTCCACGGTGAGTTTGAGATGTCACTGCTTGACCACAAGTGAGTTTTACAGGAAGAACATATATGACTTTAAACATCAGACCAATCTTATAAAGAGAAATCCAGTTGTGTGTAAGGTCAAAGATACCACAGGGTCCTTCAACTACAGTAGCCTCCATAGACCAGAATGCAATGCAGCCAGACACAGTACTTTACATTCTGTGCGAGTGACAGGACTTGGTTGTTGACAGGAAAAACTGTTGCTCCACTATCATCATCATTATTGCTGCCTGCACCCACTCATGAAACCCACAGCTGAACGCAACACGTTAACACAGCAGGGTGAGGAAAAGTGGGTTCATCAAAGTAAATTATAATACACTGAGATGTAACCCCTGCACTGAACAGCACAGATTGATAGCTGTGACAGAGGATCAGGGGATGGGTTTCACAGCCAAGTCTAATAAATATAATCCTCTAGACTGGCCAATATCTGATTTTTTAAAGGCCACTGCTGATGTCACATATCAGCACAGGGTGTTAAATATACGCCCATGTTCACACAGAAGCATTAAAGACGAGAAAATCAGCTCTAAGGTCTTGCACAATTGTCTGTTCCTTTGGGAAGTGGAGGACAGGGAACTGCATTAGCAAGTGGGAGCGTTTCACTTAACTGCCCACAGGGGGGTGAAGGTTTAAGGTGCCTGTGTCTGTAGCAAGACTAATACGAGGATGGATGGAACTCTGAAAACATGGATTTTTCTTAATTTAATGGCTTTGTCACTTAATGTTACACAATTCCGGAAGATAAAATAAAAAATGTATGAGAAACAGACAAAGCGGTCAATCCTTACTTTTAGTCAAGGGTTATCCACATATTGTCTGGAGTGCTATGAACCCCCTCGTCTTTGTGTCTGCTTCTTATAAACACAGAACTGGAAAAATAAAACAACAGGAAGTGTATGACAGAACAGCTCTGTTTGGTGTACGGTTTGATGTGTCATCACATTCAGTTTATGGATGTTTCTGTCCTTGTTTTTGTTTTGAAATTGTGTAAACTTTTTTGCAAGAGATGTACACAGATAAGTGGATGTTTGGATTGCTGCTTGTTTAGTCATCCTAGTGTCTGTTATTGCAGTTATAATGACAGGCAATAATTGCAAATATAATTTTCACGGTGGGGCTACACAGAGAGGGATGCTACAGGGTGCAATGTTGGACAGTGACGGTAGTTGAGATGGGACAACTGAGTGTGATATGGTGCTGTTCAATTCTTAAATCTCTTATAAAATTAGACCTAATTTGTTCACTAAAAGAACCAGAAAAACTAGTTCTATCCACTGCTCAGGTTTCATAAAATCTAGCTCGGTTGCCATGTGTGATTTTCCTTTGCAGGAATCGCCTGAAAGTAAAAACAATTATCCTGCTATTTTGGAGGCATATTTCTTTAAAATTGGACAGTCTGGGGATCTGTAATAAACCTAAGTGCAGGAATGAAGAAAAAGCTCCTTTTAAAGCTGTCCACCTTGGGGAGCATGCCACTGGAAATCCTCTGGCTCTTTTTAATACATCAAAGCAGCAAATTAATCCTGAATACAACACATGTACAGGCAGGTAAATGAAGACAAAGCCACAGTGGACCAAGGCTACATGCCTCTTATTACAGGCCGTTGATAAACTCCACCTCAAGCCTTACAAATGGCTTATTGGGAGGTGTGGGAGAAACTTATTCTTAATAAGCCTGTCACTTTACAAGGGAAGTGTAAGCAAGAGAAAAATGGAGTTAAGAACACAAAGACAGTCTTGGCACATACTGGTGCTACTCTTGTACAGTATCTTCTCAAACTAAGTAATATACTAAACTTATATATCATACAAGGAAGAAAAATGTACTATAGATAAAGTAGTTTAAACAAGAAAAGATGAAGAAAGCATCACTGGTGCCAAAAAATGCAATGGGCTCTAATCATTTTCCACTTAGCCTTCTAAATAATACCAACATAAATCCTCATTATTTGTCTCTGCTCTCACTGTGACTAAGCTCTTACTCATTGTCATGAGAAAGAAAGGCGAACCAAGTGTTGTGGTAGATTATGGTTCGGAGCAATGACTCAGGAGTGGCTGACGTGAAGCTCCAGGACGTCAGAATTGTCAACCGGCTCTTAATTGCAGTTATTATTCAGTTTTAATTGTTGCATGATGGGGATCAGCGGTTAGTTCTCTAATAAGGGATGTGCAACCCACATTTTATCTTACAACAAACAAAGAAAAGATTTCAGATGTATTATCTCATCAACAAGGTCAAAACAGCTGCACCTTCAAGAAACATTTTTAAGCAGCTAGTCATGCAGAATTGTAAAAATGTTCCAGTAAGTGTAATTCTTGGTCTGTGGGTCTTAAGCCATTAAAACATTTTGAGAAAAACATTTTGGAATGTCATGTTTGGGTGTAATTTTTTGAGTTGCTATAAATTAGATAAGAAGGACCCAGATGTAAACTATCTTCTGGAATATTATTTTATTAGTGCTAATGGTAAGTTAATAATTAGTTTATCAAACCTTTAGTAGGCCAAAGTCATAAGTTGAAAGACAGTGATGGTCCCTGCTAATTGATTCACTTTATTCAACTAAACAGAACAATTTAATCCCAAATTCTTTTAAACGAATAATAGCACCACTTTGTATTCTTTTTAAGGATAAAATACACAAGTAAACAACATATGGCAGACAACACGCTCTGAAGATGTTCAAGCCATGCTCTTGTGCCCAAACCACAGTAGTTTAGACCAGTCAGCATCCTTTGAGGAACTACTAGCAGCTACAGCATGAGCTACTTGCATGGTTTCACCCACCCTAGGTGTGTGTGACTGTTTGAGAACAACAATGACAGCTGTTAAACAGGTTCTTGTTCACTAAAGAAGAGCAAAGAACCTTTAGCCTGAGCATGGCAGGTAAACTCAAAATGTCGTTCCCAGTTGAACAGTCCAGTTATAATCCAGGAACAGAACTTTGTACAGGCATGTTCAGTGAGTCTCTGCAGAGAGAATATGCTGTTTTATTTCTTTTCTTTTTGTTTCTTTCTTTGATTTTTTGATTTTTTTTAAGCTATTGTATGTCAGAATAGTGTTTCAGCATTACGATCTTTACACTGAATGTGGCATTGATGGCATAATGTTTCCACAACGCAGTGGCCTTCCCTGAATCCATCTCTCTACCACCTCTCACTGAGTAGATATCACTTTATTTTTGGTAAAGTAAAACATTCAAAGGTTCATTCAAACTTTGTAACAGTAATGGTAATAGTGAACATTACTTATCTAGCTTTGAGCACAAATTTGATGATGTGTATTTTTAAATTCAAGTTTCCCGTCACATAATGCAGCCATCAGATACTGTATAGTATAAAATCTTATTAACAGTACAAAGAGCATGTTTGATGTTGTTACTGTGGTACCAAAGTGAGACATTTTTGTGTGTCGCAGTCATCAAACAAGACACAAAATTGGTCATTTCCTTAAGAGGCAGTCATTTGCATGTTTGTGCTAGTGCAGATAGGGATCGGAAGTCAGAAGGCAAATCTGTAACCATAATAGTTCACAAATTCCCAGTGGTTTTATGATTTTTATTAGTTACAGACCAAAGGACTGAACTGTTTGACAAATGTGACTTGACCTAAGAAAATATGTGGATCAGCCAATTGAACGGTATTTGAAAAGTGTGTATAAAAGTCCATTCTGGCACATTATTAATATAACTCTAAAAGAGATTCCATTAAGACTGGGCAAAGTGGGAACCATAATGTAATTTCATAAAAATGAAAAAAAAGTTTACTTTTAACATTTGCACCTGATTCCTGAGGGTCAAACAGGGTTCACAGTAGGAGTAGTATAGTATTAGTATTTCAGAGTTGTCATGTGTCATTTTTGACACAGCTGTGTAACTGAGGTGACATGTTTTATTCCCTGCAGGGCTAGAAGACAGTATAATCCCCCAGAGATGACTTCCTTCTGATAGCGAGCTCTGAAAGCTTCCTGTCACTTAGTGCAGTTTGACAGCATCATCACAGCAACCATTGATCCGTTTGCTTGACTCTGCATTATTAAGATGACAATTGTGTGCGTGGGCGTGCGCTGTGTGTGTCCCCACTGTAATGCATGTCTCAGATCCATTATAACCCGATTAGATTCCCCTCTCCTGGAAGTGCTGCTCTGTGACAGAGAGCATAATCTTTAATGGAATTTGTGTGAAATTAAATTATACGAGCATCAATAAACATAACATAATTCAGAAGAGTAAATGGGCTTAATTTATTGGATGGGCAGGCGTAATGGCACCGGTGTGTATAGAATGAAGATGTCAGGGAGACAGGTTTCAAACAGCGGGGTAAAAGGGGGTTGACAAATACATCATTGGTGTGTGTGTGTGTGTGTGTGTGTGTGTGTGTGTGTGTGTGTGTGTGTGTGTGTGTGAGAGAGAGAGAGAGAGCATTTGTATGTTAGCATGTGTGACACTTTAAGCGAGAAAGATAAATGTTAACGATGAGGCATAGCAGGGTCTTCACTGTTCTTACTGTCCTATGTGTGTGTTGTGTGAGTGCGTGCGTGTGTGCATATGTGTGTGTGCATGTTTGTTCAATATTCTAGGGCAGGAATTTGGAACAGCAGGAAACTGGCAGATTCTTCATCCACATGAGTGGGTAAAGAAAGTTCAACCTTTTATTAGAGAGGACTGTAATTTAATGGGCAGGGTGCACACATGGACTGAGAGAGCCAAGAGAGAGATGAAGACAGAGGGTGGCGAGGGAGGGGGAGAGAGAGAGAAAGAGAGAGAGAGAGGAAGACAAAGATTAGATTGAGAGACAAATGAAAAGATAGCAGGAAAGCAATGGAGATGGAGAGGGAGTCAGACAGAAAAAGGGGGGGAAAAAGGTTGAAAATGCTGAAAAACATATTGAAGGACTGGGTGAGAAAGAAAGGGTTGAAGTGTGTGTGTGTGTGTGTGTGTGTGTGTGTGTGTGTGTGTGTGTGTGTGTGTGTGTGTGTGTGCGTGCGTGTGCGCGCGTTTGTGTGTGTGCTTTGAAAGGAAGGTTTGATGGAGTGGCTCTGCAGCTGTAACAGTCAAGTGTTTGATTGCCCGGGTGGGAATCGTGTGAGGTTGTCATTTTGCGTCTTAACCTTTTCGGGGGAGCTTTTCTTTTTTTGGGTGGGAGGTTAATAATCAAAAATGATCTGCTTCACTAGAGCAGATAAATAGTGTCAAACACAGCTGGGACAGAGAGGGGCTGACTGGCCACCACAGAGCTAAATTGATGGTTGTAGCTGCAGAGGAGACGGGGAAAAAAGCCCCCTCGCTCTACTGTATGACATGAATAGACTTCTAGGTGTCGTCTTTTTTTCCTGCTCTGTCGTTTTTTTGTGATGAGGCGCAGTCAGAAGCCAGGAGGCGCAGATGTAAAGTGTGTGTCGCCCAAGACGTGGGAGCACGCTGCAGCTGAACTGACAGAGTGCCTTTACAACGGCCTTCCAATTTACAATCTGAGAGGTTGACATTTTTATTCATTATTTCTTTTCCTTTCATTCAGATTGTGTGTATTTAAGAAAAGCTCACCAAAGTGTTGACTCTGCTTGAGGGATTATGTCATAGTCAGGCACACACACGCGCACACAATAAGACAGAAAAAGGCACAGGCTGTTGAAGACATATGTCATTGTCACATTTTTTTCTCCTCCTCCCAGAAGGCCTGACTGTTTTTGAAAGATATACTGTCCACAAAAGCCTCTTCTTCTTTATCCCATAAATCTGTTTGTGTGGCGGATAAAAGGAGATGGACTGAGAGGAAAAGAAAGGCAACTCAGTTTACTTTATCATCTTTCACTCTCCCACCCTCCCACCCCCCCTGCCCTCGCTCCAGCACCAGATTTGTGGCCATAATCGTGGATAACTTACAGTATAATCTTGTTTGTTCCTTTCTTAAATGGAGCGATAACATCTCTCAGGATCATGAGTGGAACGGCAGCGGGGGGGGGGGGTCCACGATGGAGGAAGAGGGGGGAGGAGGGTTTGGGAGTGGAGCAACGGGGGGAGGTAGGAAAGGATAGAGAGGCTGTTGCACCTCCTTTCTTTATGTGGAAATCCTATAGTGCTGGCGTTTATGACCAGCTGCCTGGCTGCTTCCACTCCAGGATTTACAAACCCCCTCTCTCTGACACACACACACACACACACACACACACACATACTCAGCTCACAGTGTAGGCACAGTGTTATCTGGAGGAAGGACAGTAATAAATATCAGCAATATAAGAGGTCAGCAAAGGTCGATCTGCGAGGAAGATCTCCCGTCATAATTTGTTTAAGGACCCTGCTTCCAATAGATGTTTTGGGGATTGTCGATGTGTGTGTGTGTGTGTGTGTGTGTGAGTGTGTGTGTGTGTGTGTGTGTGTGTGTGTGTGTGTGTGTGTGTGGGGTGGGTGGGGTGGGGGGCAAACAGTTCATTATTCGGTGAAGTGAAATGGGCTTTTGTTTAGATCAGTCACAGCCGTAAGAGCTCCCAGTGACACTGCCATATAAACTAGGTTAAAAAATCCTTACTGGGAGCACTGCTGTTTTGTGATGATTGGTGATGTTTATCTTATTAAATACAGTGAAATTCAATTGAGGAGGGTAAAAACCCATAAACTGGTTCAGTCCACTTTTGACTTGTGTACTTTGGTGGAAAAAATTGCAAGTGGTAAATTTAAAATGTATTGCACTTAAAAGTTAAAAACCTTTAAATTTAAGCTGAAAGCATTATTGATTGTTTACCTCATGATTATTGCTGACTGGAGGTCAGGGGTTATCCGCAATATGATTTTGATCCTTTCATTTCGTTCTCTCAGTATACTAAAGCAAAACTGAAAACAGAAAAGTGCTCACAAAGTTACAAAATGATGAATTATTGTCAAAAGAGACTGAGTGTAAGCTGAAGCCATGTTTTCTTTGGCCTTATTCTGTATATACACATATATCACCACTGTCCTGTAAAAGCCACATATCCTTGAATAGTTGTATGGTTTAAAATGCGCCATGATGGAAATGTAAGCAGATATCATGTTTACTAATGTAAAAACAGCTATACTGAATGACTAAAAATAGTTGTAATAATTATCAGTGTTGTGCTAGATTAGACTAAACAGGAGCTAGCTCTTAAATTCAGTTCACATAGATTAAAATGAAGTTTAGTTCACATTCAAAGTAACCCGTAGTCATTTAGAATTTTGAAGTTCACAGTCCTAAAAGATGAACAGTTAATTTCTTCAGTTTTTTTTTTTCAATGAGCTGCTTTACAAAATGTTTTGAGTGTGTGTTAAGTTTTAATCAACTGTGTGTGAGCGTTGTGGGAGTTATGCTGCATTCACATGGTATGACGCAAACAGTAGATGGCAAACTGGGTGTCATTGATGGAAGAGAGCAGGAAATTTAGGTGACAGCAGCGGAGAATACTGGTAGTGGTAACGGTAGATGGCGTTGTCATCCAATGTTAAAATATTTAAACTTTTTGATGTCCTCCACAATAAATATTTAAAACCGGATGTTACGTAGCTCCCTCACACAACATTTGCAATCTGGACGAGACCCTAATAATGAATAAATTACATAAAATGATATGAATAAAATAATTATATTTAATATATTCATTATTTGTAAACAGTACGACATCACCATAGCAACATATCATCATGTGTGTTTCATTTTACATGATATAAACCAAGTGATATTTTTAGTTTTTTATTATTAGTATTTTTTTTATTCAGGGAATGAAACTGTGTAACTTATAATACATTTATTTTGAAATAGTGTGATGTTCCTGCGCAAAAGTAATGTGAGGCCAGGCTGAGGCTGCACACTTATTAAAGCCTGTTGTTTATGCTCCTGTTCCGGGGAGGACAGGAACAGGGGCATAAACAACAACTCTGGGTATAAAGGACAGCTCTGAGATGCAGATCCCTCAACAGGAAAGCTATAGAAATGTACGCCTTGTTAATTATTTAAAAGGCTGCGCAGGCTCAGAAGCTTTACCGATAAGGCCGATCAGAGATGCTCACTGTCAGTGAAGAAACGTGATAAAGAAGACCCCAGCCTTGTGTCTGCCTGCCTTTAGACATTCCTAGCCAAACCTCTCCCATGTTCGGGGTGTGGCTGATGGATAGGCCTGCATTTCCCAAGATTGGGAATCACCCTCCATAAACACATGTCCATCCCCCTGTCCTCGCTGCACCACCTCTCGAGCCTACCCCCTCTCCCCGGCTTGGACAGGTGATACAAGTGTATATTTATTTATTTCCTTTAATACTCTTCTTTATCTCCTTCATTGTTAGTAGGCCTGTGAGATTGATCAATATTTAATTTTCTGGGAGAAGGAGTGGGGAGGAATCAGTGCTGCAGTGACACTCAGGAAATCTTCCTCCCTCCACATACCGGCTTCACTCTCACATCCTCTCCCTTCCTCATCCTTCCCTCATCTCTTGTCTCATCCCATTCCTCTATCTCCCCGACATCTTCTCTTTCACACCTTCTTCCTGTTACTCTGTTAACCACTGTTTCTCCGAGCTGAACAAAAGTGCCTGTTGGCTCCGACTGTCCCCCTGATAGCAAGAAAGGGCTGAGGTTAACCTTTAATGTAATGAAGGATCATAAAGGGAGCTGATGTGCCCTCTTGCAGGAAGGCCTTGCTATGAACAGAGCCCTTTGGTGACCTTTGACCCCATATAGTCATTGCCCAGTGCCTGGATGTGCCCTTTAGTGAGCGAGCAGTCTAATCAATGGATCATTTTTCACTTTGGAGACTGTGAGGTCTAGCCTTACACCATAAGCAGAGGAGGACATCACAACAGAAAGGAAGCGGAAATAAAGGATAGATTGTTCAATAGTCGTTTTTTTCTGTCTCCCTCTGTATCTGGTGGCTATCTTAGGAGATGCTGACACTTTGATGTGCTAAAGCCACTTTGCAAAACCCTAAAAAGTTTAAGTTTTATCTGTCAAAATAAAGGATGAGCAGTGACAGAGTAAAACCACCGCAGTGCTGTGTTTTGAAAATGAGAAATCGGAGGCCTGGCCCTGCCAATAAAGCCTTGAGACAACTGCTTAGTCAGGTTCAACTAATCATGTCTTTTTGTCAATGCATTTGAAGCGAGCGAATCGTCATCAGTGACAAAGCCATCATTGTCTTGACCCTTGAGCCCTGTTTAATTAACCCATTCATTTGATTCAATATTGACAGAATGGAATCTTTTCTGTACTTTTTCTTCTTCTTGCAGATGTTACAAACTGGAAAGTATCAAAAATCTTTGTTTATGTTAAGTGGCTTTAAATGTTTTGATACAAATCAGAGCCTAAGCTCACTTTAGGCATCAAAGGAGCGAACACGTGTTGTGGAAAAGAGGGGCATTTTTTTCCTTTCAGATGCCATTTTACAGAAGAATGTTAAATGGCTCTCTGTGGATTGAACACATTCTTGCAGAAAGAAAAAAAAAAAGGCTGAAGCATCCCCATTTTCCTCCTTGCAGTATCAGTGCTGCTGTACAGTAGATGATCATGAAAGGGAGCTGATAGTTTTGACTGCAGGCCATCGAGGCTCTCTCTAGATAGAGGGCAGTGCCACCACGGATCTCATTATACCCCCCTTTCCTTTGCCCCTCTTGGTAATCGCCACCAGAAGGGTGCAGGAATTTCTCAGCACATGCTGGTGGTTTCTGGCTCGTTTCAACCTCTGCTTCCCATTGAGTGGTGAGGAATTTAAATTTTCATACACAGCTAGGAGAAAGCACTCTCGCAAAGTTGTTCCTGTCTCAGAATGTCTGGCTCGCTTTGAAATATCCCCTCTAAAGACTTTGAAATTATGTGATAAAACGTTATCAGGAGAGCAAAAATAGAGGGGGAGTTAGTCTTTTATTGGTCTTTCACTCTCTGTGAAGTGGCAGCAGCCAGTTTTAGCTCTATCTGTGATCCACATAGCTGACTAATAGTGTTGTGCAGCATGTGGTCTCTGGGGCTTCAGGCCAGGTGTTGGTGTTAATGCTGGAGCCCTCACAACACCTGTTAAGGCCAGCTTCAGCATCCATACAGTCTGCTCTGCTTACCCTGCTTAACCAACCCGACTTACTCTCACTGAGAAATTTAGTGATCTAGAAGTCATTACAAAGAAAGCCATATTGACAATTGAAAACATGTTTTTATTAAGTCTGGCGGGAAGGCATTCACATTCATAACTACTATCACATGGTTTAATTTCCTCTGTAGCAACATAGGCGGTTTATTTCATTTGTTTGCTTGGAATTAAATAAAAAATATTAGACTCATTGGTAATAAGTGGTATGACAGTTTACTGCTTAGTAATGTTTCCTCCTTGCCAAAGGCCATGCTTTGATCCTTGGGGGAATTGAGTCGTCATACACAAAAAAAAGAATTAATTTGTCATTTCCTTTCTAAAATGATGACAATTTCCTTTTCATATGAGAACCTTTGGCAGGATGACATGCCCAGCCAGTACTCATCACAGGTTTAATCAATGGATGGAGTTGGCTTAGTTATCACGGAAGATAGCTCAGCTGTCATGATGTGACTTGATGACAATTAAGCCAAATCCAGTAGCATAAGTGGATCTTGAGCTTTTTTTTTTTGCAAACTACTATTTCTAACCACAAGAATGAACTTTCATGCCTCATTTGGAATGACAAGTAGGTGGGTCTTATCTAATATGAACATTTCAGAGGGGGAGGAGGAGAAAGACAGAGAGAGGAAGGGGACACTTGAAATTTGGCTGCAAATATAGCAAGATTGTTGAGACCGTGATGGACAATCAATGATAACCCTCATCCCTGAAGGATTTTAAGCTCTCATCTTTGTTTATATGTCAATCTAAATTAACTGAAACCAACGCAGAGCGGTGAGTTGTCAGTTTTTGGTTGGCGATACACGAAGACGCCAGGTCTTGCTCTAACCACGTACCTCGGATGGCACCTGTACTTACTGTGCAAGTCCAAGTTGTCCACTTACTCTTGTGAAGTTGCCCTCAATTTGGAGAAACCCTTCAAAAAGAGAGCTAGTGGAAAAATAATCCCACTGTAGAGATCATCAGAAGATAACAGAGTGAAGCGTTGAACTGGGACCGCACTATGCTCGACCTAACAGACCACAAGAAGAGGAAGGGTCAAGAGTGAGGGCGAATGAAATAAATTTTACACAGGGTGAAACACAGTTGACTCAACCAACCACACAGAGAAAGCAGGAATTTCCCAGTTGGAAAAAGGTATATTCAATCATATTTAACACTTGACAACTTGCCCTTTGTCTCTTTACTCAGGTATCATTATGTGACCCTCAGCAGCCACCACACACAGCTTTACAAGATGTTATGACCTCTTAAACAGTGGCACTTTAAAGTATTCCTCTCCTGCTCACTGGTCCACAGAGGCCAAGTTCTTGCCAGGGATTATCAAAGTTAACAGGATTTTAATGGGTCCGGGGAGACTGGTAAAGACCCTACCAGGGCCAGGTAGTGCCGTTCTCCTGCTACCCCTCTCGCTCCCTAATGCAGTCAGGCTGCACATCCAAGCACCAGCTAAATAATAAACAGATGGCCACTACCAAATATAGTCAGCCCCAGCTCAAACTACAAAGGGACCCCGAAATGAAATGATAGGGTATTAAAGGGGAGATACAATTTGCAGGTCAAAATGTAATGGTAACCCTTCACTGTGCAAATTGAAAATTAACCTTTGGTGGCACTGAATTATTCACAGCTGATGTCGTACATGTACGGCAGGCGTTTTTTGCTGTGGCAGAAAAAGCTGTAGGGGGAAAAGGGGGAAATCTGTGGTGATGAAGTCGGATTATATTTATGACTCTGGGGTTTTTCTCTCATTTGTCTCCCCTCTCCAGGACATACTGCAGCCAAGAAAATCAGCAATGAGACGGAGCACCGAGACTGCAGCAAGTGTAGTGCCTTTGAGTTCTGCGGCTGTCCTGTTCTCACATTTTATTTCCACCGCATGTCAATTTTGAAAAGTCTGCCCAGCTGATCATAAATCAGCCTTTTTCTGTGTACCTGTAAGGTTTGAAAGCTGAATTTCCAGATGATCACGTTTGCAAAACAAAATGCCACTCATTTTTCATAGAATTATGAAATCCCAAAACAAATGAGTCAAGGTCCAGTGTATTTTTCTCCTGGATTAATGCATTTATACAAATACGCTGGCCTCTTTTCACTGTTCCTTGGGCATTAATCCATGCCCTAAACCCCCTCTGCAAGAAAAGGCTTATGATGCTAACCTTGTCATATTCAGCAGCTGTCAGCGAAATGACCACTGTACTGGGCCAAGCTGGTAAAGTGGCCTATTCATTATCCTAATCTCATTAGTTAAGATCTGTTAAGTAGAGACCGGTTTTAATGCATGCTTTTTCCTTTTAATTATTGACCATAAATACATTGGAGTGCATTAGGGTCCTAGGGCGAAGAGCAGAGCTGCTCCTAATAGATTAGAGGACAAGCACATTATCTAAATGTACATATCTAACTCATCATGCATCAGCCATAGCCATGTGAGCATTGTGACATCAATTGCAGTTTGACATTTGACCCCGGCTGCGGCCTCTAAGAGGTCCAGTCACACAAAGGTTTATGGCGGTCAGAAACACAGAAAGAGAAGAAAATCTGACGTCATGATTGCAGCAAGGCTCGAGAACTCAGCCCCCACTTTTCTTTCCCCGTAATGATTAAGACCGTAGTGTTATTTCTGAATGCTAACAGATTATTTCTAAATTGCTCCATGGTTAATCATGTTACAGATTAAATCATTTGGGGATTAGCTTTGAATACATGAATAAGCACTGTACTGTGCTGTATGTCTGCCTGCACGCTGGTGATCTCATGTTGAGGAGATTCAGGGGAGAAAATGACGGGGGGAGGAGGAGGAGGTTTATCTCGCTTGTCTCTCCTTTCTCCTGCTTCTTTTCTTTTTGTCACTTTTGCTTTACATCTGTCTTATACGAGCATTTTCTCTCTTTCCCTCCCTCTGCAGTACACACACACACACACACACACACACACACACACACACACACACTCACTCAGACACAGTCATTCTCTCAGTGATGAGGGAGAGAAGTGCGCCGCTCGCCACACAGAGGGGCTCTTTTACAGTTGTGAGAGGCTATTGTGTAAAACAAGAGCGAGGGCATGCTCCTTAGAAGTATCATCCCAGCTGAGGATCATCCTCGCCTTGACTGGGTGTGTGTATGCGTGTGTGTTCTTTATACTTCAGTCTGTAAGCACAGGGAGGGATATTCAACATCTTTTGGTCTGACTGCTAAAGGTCTTATTATTTTTTGTGTTTATCATTTTGGGATTAAATAGCTCAAGATAAGCCTGGTGTACATCATTCTGATTTGCATATAGCCTTATCTTATAGTATAAGACATCCTTGCAATAGTGGATCCTGATTGGTCAATTATGCCCGCTTTCAAATTAGGTGATTTTGCTTTCTCAGTCTAAATGCTGTCCTGATTCTTTCGTGATGGGAGTCAATCATGATCCAGTCGGGCTGTGATGCATTCGCTGGGAGATAAGCTGAAACACAGAGGAGGGGAAAGGGTTTTTATATACAGTGGCTTCACATTTAGACAGTCAAGCAAAATTGAACTCCAACAAAATCCTCATTTAATTATTATTTACTGTAGGTACAGTACATACTTAGACTGAATATACTGTATTCAAATCTAAATACATGCTAAAAAGAGTAAGCACCACAGACTTTAATTACATGTTGAAATTTCCACAACAGTGTGCCTTTTTCAGAGCTTAAAGGGAAAATGTATTAAATCATGTTTAATGGTAAAAATCAACTTAATATAAACAATACATATATTCAACTTCATGCTCTACTTTGCCCATGGTTTTGGCTGTTGATTTGACTGCAACTGATGATGAAAATATGTGTTTTGAATAATACATCATTCTATCCAGCCAATGTAACAAAGGATGGACAACTTTTCTGAATACATTTGTAGTTGTTACTGCAGTACCAGGCCACACAGCAGCAATTGAACTCCACAGCACAGTCATCCCCTCCCTCCATATCCAGTTAGAGACACACAGAATAACGACTATTGTCTTGTCCGGCAGATATCCGTAACAGCATACAGTGTGTTTGTGTGTGAAATAAGAGCCTCAGTGTTACTTAGCCTTAATGACTATAGGCTATAGCTATAGCAAAGTCACCAGTTGCAGTGTAGTAAAGCACATGTGTAATGTAATGCAAGTAATGTGGATTCCTTGCCTCTCTGCTCTACAATAACATTCAGTTGTGTTCCCTATCGGCGATCATTTTCACATACAGTTAGTTGGGGAAGAAATAATTGTTGTTTTTAAAACATTTTCATAAATCCTGCAGATTTAATTAACTCATAAACAACAACAACATCATGCTTCTGCAGTCTTTTCTCAGTAACAAACTTCCAGCATGTGTGCGTTTAATAAGCTGCTAAAAGGATTATGAGTTTTCAACATCATTGTACATTCTCTGGTTGAAATTACACACTGTGCAAGCATGAAAAAAAATACAGTAATTACTGCGTTCTTTTCTGATGCTAAATACAGGTGATGCATTCACAGTGTCTCCCTTTAATCCATTTAATTACTGTATGTATGACAACGTGTGTATGTGTGTATATATAGCTCCCTTCCGACCACTGCCTCATCATTATCAGGCTGCTCCATACATTATGGTCTAATTCAACCGAGGCAATCATTGCCTGGCTAACATGTATGGATGGGTGTCTGAGAGCAGCAGGTCATAACAGTCATATTGTATCAGCCATATTAGCGAGTCAATAAGAGCCCAGGGCAGGTTGATTTAATTACACTAGTAGCCTGATTAGACTGCTTTCCCTGGAGTAAGTACAGACTATATGTCATAATCATAACAATGGTGCAAATTATGAACAGGTCAATGTAATATCCTTTAGTGGTCTGTCATTGCTAATCATTCTGGTAAATTATTGTGTGCTGATGTGTATTCATGCTGCGCCTGCGGTGTTGATTTTATTGGGTTTTGACAAATTGTACAGGGAGAATGAAAAATGACTGCCGTTTTAAATTTGTAAAACTGTATTAATAACAGAAAAAAACACCTTTTCGTTCTTTGAACTTAGTTATTGTTCTTTATTTTATTATTTTTTTTATTAAAAATTAATACAGAACCTGTGTTGATTTGTGACATGTGATGGTTAATACAGGCGTGTTTAAATGACGCCCCGGAGCTTAGATGTTCATATCTCCTGAATGCATGCTCTGGAAAAAAATGAAATGAATTTCTCTGTAATGTTCAAAGACTTAATGAACTATCCCAATCAAAGCAAACTTGACATTTAGTCATTTTCTTAAAATACGTAAATAAATAAATGACTAAGCTTTATGTTTGTGTTGTCTTTGTTTTAAATTAAGGATTACACCTCAAACCTAGCACCTATCACAAAGCAAAATAATTAATTTGGAAATGTTATTTAGACATAATTTACATATAAATGTGTTTTGTACTGAAATAAAGAAATAATACAAATACACCACAATCATAAATGACACCCTCAAGACTAAAATTTACAATTAAAATGTTAAACGTGCTGATTATATTCAAGAACAATTTCTTCTTGACCTTTCATCAGAGTGTTTGGGCCTCAATTGAAATCTCCTGTTTTTTGTTTCCATTAAAATTCTCACGGTTTACTTTTCATCATAACTACAATACAGGACATTTTGGTAGCATTATCGCTAAATAATGCAATATATGGGATATTACGACTGATTAATACTGTTATCAAACAGCTTTATATTCAAGTTGATTGTAGGGCTTTTACCTATTTTTACATTGTGGTACTATTGCTTTTACTTAATGTCCCCCCTCCAAAAATATGTTTTCCTTCTAATTCGTACAGTTGTGTACATGTATGTGCAGAGTTTGACCCTAGAAGGTTGTTTTCACATTCATCTGCTGAAAGTTTCTCTGTGCTTATTAAAAAAATCAGATTTTAATTTGTGACATCACAAATCATTTGGAAGTCAATCCTGGTCCAGTATGCAACTTATACAAGTGTTATGTAGAAACCTGAAGCACAAACAATGAGAATGCACTTTACAGTGAAGTAAGACACATCTTGTGTCCAACAGGAAAACTTACGAAATTTGCATATTCATAGATTCTGGAATTTTTAATGAGATAGAAGGAGTATATGCCTTTTTAAGGATTTTTATTTGGAAACTGTAGTTTTTTTTTTGGAACGAACCTCTCAGACACACATTATTGTTAAGCAGACTATCTGTATAATTGTCTTAAATGTCTGGAGGGGATCTTTAAGTCAAGGATCTGAGTATTCTATATGTGAAAAAATGTAAGGATAAACGACAAGTAAATGACACAATAAAATAACTTTTCTGAAGTCTAGAAATAATGTTTCATAATGTGTATAAGGCAACAAGTATTCTTCTAAGCAGTTCCTCTTTATTCTGCATAAGTAAAACTATGAAAACAAAAGAAAACCTATCATAGTAGTTCCAGCTACATCAAGTTATTTCCCATCCCATAATATAAATGTATTAATATAGCTCCAACTTAAATTCCCTCGGTCACATGTATATGTGGACATGCACCATCAATGTTTCATTGTTGCTTACGGCAGATATGTCGTGCCTTATCCACATGGTGGCAGCAAAGTAATCGACATGAATGAATTTGCATGTGTTCACACACATTCTGTGTCTCCCTGAGTGTGTGTGTTTGGACGTGTATGCACATGTGTATAGCATCACATGTTTGACAGCGCTGATTTGACCCATGCTAATGAATGTTGCCAACGTGGCTGACACAGAGTGACACCAGGACAAGAAAAAGACCCTCTTCTCTCCAACGCCTCTATTTCTGGGCCTTTAAATAGCCCCACATAGCCTGCTGCATGTTTATTAGTCATGTATCAGACAAGCGGCTGATGGACATGGATGCTCATTACCAGTTAGTTTTGCTTCAGAAGAGACCAATCTGTGCCCTGTGAGGGTCATCACTCAGAAGCAAACAGACCTGACACAGGCATAAGTTGAACTTGAATAGGAAATGCTGCACATTATATTTAACTGACTGAAAAGGCAGCTTTCACTGGCAGAAAAAAAATTCTGATCAGATCAGTGTGAATGCAGCATAATAGGTATATTGTGCTAATAGTGCAGAACATTCCCAGGAGAGTTTTGACTAATAATAATGTCCCTGTCCCTGCTTTTATCCACCTCTCCAGGTATTTTCTCAGTGGGTTAGGTTACCTTACATCTGCATAAGTACCACACATCCTTTTTTTTCTTTATTGAGATATTTGATATTTTGGCAGTTGTGTAGTGTGACATACACAGGCCTGAGACAAGCAGACCTGCTCCCTCTCTCGCCTTCCATGCATGACATCACCATGCCTGCTTTTAATTAAAAGACACAAAATGGCAGTGCAGGGAAATATGAGTAAAATATTTGAATTTCAATCACTATTACGTTTCCCTTATTTCACACACACTGCATCAGTGGAATGTGCCATACTGCTGCATATCCAATGATGGGATCAGTCACTGAGCGTTAGGGCCTGGGATCAGAGCAGAGAGGAGAGGGCGGTACGGTGAAGAAATGTAGTACAGTCTGTCTGTAGCAGCAGGTACTTTTTATATAAGAGGCCTCATTGTGCAGTGATGGTGATGTTTTCAGTTGATGCCCTTTGGAGCTTCAGGCAAATGCATAATGTTAAACAGAGGCCCGGGGAAAGAGTCCTGGAGTAAAGTTGAAAATACAAATGGTTCTTTTGTCAGCAAATGCTTGATGATGCTAATTCCAACTGTATTCTCTTCCTGGTAATACTAATGTGACAGGTAATAATGACTGTGTTCTCCACCAGATGGTGCAAAGCTCCATAAAGTCTTCTTTTATGCTTTCATACAACACACATTTTGAGGCAAACCATATCCAAGTTCTGGCTCTTTTTTTTACTCTGAACCTTGAAAGAATATTACATAATAGTGTTCTAAAACTCCTATACTCCAATGAAAATGACAATGTGCAGTGCTCATACTGTAGGTATATTCACTTTATTACACTTTATTAGATATCTTGTGATATATCTTCCTGTAGACTTAAATAAATGTGATTTATGTTCTTTGATGTATTGTACTTATACATTAGTTATTTATGAGGAAATAATTTGTTACTCTATGAACATTAAATTGGCTAAAATCAAAAAAGTATAAACACATTTATTTTTCTTTTGTTGGTTTGTTTGTTATAATTTGTCTTTATATTATGCTCAAAGTAGTTCGCAAAAAATGTAGTACATCAACAACCCAGCAGATGGCAGCAACAACACATGAACTAACATAACCATTTGACGGTCCACATTTAGAGAACGCTCTGCAGATACCCCCAACCTGTCACTGATACACCCTCTGTAATGTAAAGACCAGGGTGCATTAACTCAACCTCACGCTACCTTAAGGCTGACAAGCTGTCAGCGCATTGCAAGGCCACACAATATGTAGAGTGACAGCTCCTTTAAATTATTAACATGTCATGCTCCGTGATGGTAGGATTGTGATGGCCGGTGAGCTGATGTGTATGAAAGCAATCTTTTAACTTTTCATGTGACTATAGATCGATCTCAAAACGTCCAATATCCTGACATAGTCTGATCATGGGATATTTTAATATATGGGATATATTTCTACAGCTGCAATAGGTGAACCAGAAAAATACAAAGAGTAAAAAGAAAATAAACTGAGACAAACAGTTACCAAAGAGAAGAAAATGTTTCTGGAAATGGTTTCTCCTGATGTTATGTAATTATGTATTTGTGTGTGTGTGCGTAAAAGATTGAAACAGGGGTGCCCAGTGGCTCACCTGGTAGAGCATGTACCACATATCCATGCTTATTACAGTGGCACAGGTTCAAATCTGGTTCTGGCCCTATGTTGCATGTTAGCCCTCTCGCTCGCTCGCTCTCTCTCTCTCTCTCTCTCTCTCTGATGCCTTTCCTGTCTTTCTCTACTATCACAATCCAAAATAAAGCCCAAAAAAAGAAGCAGATGTTATAGTCGACTAAGCTGACTTCAAGGAGGTCTGGAGGATGTGTTGGGGAGCTACTGACCCCAAAAACCAAATGCCAGTAGAAAATATGCCGATATACTGAATCTGTTTGCTCTTTCGCTATGACCTGTTGTTTTCTGGTCTTTTAACCCTTAACAAATCTAATTACAATATCATATGAAGTACTAATACTGTTTATGCTACTAAAATGAATTCCTTTTTGTCAACAGCCAACCTTCAGTATGTTATGTTATGTTTCTGCATTCAACTGGTTAAAGTCAACGTCAAATAAATGTATTACAAACAGGTACTGTCTTCTTCTCTGACTACTCTTCACGTAGCCCACGCTCTACCAGACTGGTCACTGTTGGTGGACTGACACCAAATCACAATATGACCTGATTATCCAGATGACCCACCCAGTCAATTGCCAACATCCTGTGGGCCAACTCAACCAGTACACAGAAGGCTTACTTATTGGAGGCCTTATGTACAGTAAATGTATTTAGGGACATTTACATTAACAAAATGGTGTGGTGTGGTCCAATTCCTTGCTGACTGTAAGGATTTAACAGTGTACATTTCCAGGCAGCAGTTCTGCCCATTTTGGGAGATTCTGAAGTTTGAAAGACATCATTATTGAGTTAAACATGATTTTTATTAGGGCTAGTCTTCTCATAATAATGTGTGTGGTTTTCAAAGAGTAATATCAGAACAGGACATCAATTAAACATACAAACCTCAATTAAAACTGGGTTTCTATCAGAGGAAAGAGGAATAAAATAAACATCTATAGCCCTATTGATGTTTTGTAGCCTAATTTCTTCTGTGAACTGATACAGAGCTTTCCTGCACTGACAAGTATTCATTTTTCAGCTCTAACTACAGCATATATAGCACACTTTAGCCCACTGTGAAGAACACAGTGTGAAATCAGTGTGAAACACAGCACAACACAGCTGCAATCTGAAAACATTTATTCTAAACTACTCCATCATTTATTTCGTGCTTCTTAAAGCCTAAAACAGCTACAATGAATACTACTAGCTGTAAACAGTCTCTCCTGTAAGCCTGTAAGACTGTACGGAGGAAGGAAGCAGCAATTGTTGGTCAATATTACTCTGTAATATAGTTCTGGAAGCCTTAACAATTGATGTTATAGCTAAGTAAATAGTTTACACAGACAAAAGACAACTTTTTAAGGTGAAGTAGTCATTTTTGGTTTGCCTACACCGGTGGACCCAAGAGGAACTCCCTGTTCAACATGGAACTTCAGGAGCTGTATCCCTCTGAAACCGCACCATGGAACCATAGCTGAGACATAATAACCTATTTGCTCCGTGAGTTTCGTAACCGTCTGGTTGCTTTTAAAAAAGCCACCATGGCTGCCAGTCTGCACTCTGTACCAAATGTGAAGATAGGACACAGATCTGGTTCGTGTGATGATATGTAAACACTTTCTGGGCTAATTTTCCACCTTAAGGATCTTAGAGCTCCGTAAAAGCCCACAAGAGGGGTCACAGTACTAATGTGTTCCGACGGGAGAGCAATCTGGAGGACCACCGATGCAAAAGTGGGAAATCTCATTCGTCTGGAGATCTCCTCACTCATGGCCTGGAATGGCTTTCTGGGAAGTGCGGGAAGCTGAGGCATTGAGTCACTCTAGACGATGGGTCAGGGTGGTTTCAGACTGTTGGAAGAGAATTATGTCGGTGGGGCCAGTATGGAGTGTGTATACTCAGCTGGGGTAGCAGGGATTCCCTCTGACAAGACCTGAGCTTTATTTTCTTACAGAGGGAAAGGGGGCATGGGAGAGTGGGTGTGTGAAGGTGACGATGTGTGAAATTATATTGTCCAGATGTATTTATACATACAGCCATTATTGAAAGAGTAGAGGGAGCCATTATATTTGGCAACAAACCTTTCTTGACATGTGTGCAACCTGTGTGTAGCATATTTGCTTGTGCACGTGTGCATTTCTCGGCATACTTGTGTATTTTTCTTTGGCAGTGTCGCGGCTCCTGATCTCCTTTTACTGGAGGATGATTATGGGCCCAGACGGTTTCCCAGAAGCCATAGCAGTTACGTAGATAGTGGCAAGGTTGTGACACATGGGAGCTGCTGAGTAACACTGCCTCCTGCTGCCAGAGCTGACAAGCTAACAAACCATGAAGGCATGTAGGCTTTCACAATCTCATATCTTTCAATGGGGGGAATGTGTCATAATCCCAAAACCCATCACGTATCTAGGTCCACTATACAGTAAGGCATCTAAACACCATATGTTCTGGTAAATACGATACCATATGCTGGACTAACTAATCCACCATACCACATGTGTGGATAAAAACAAATATGCTTCCTCAGAATAAACTGTATATCCCGACTAAGGCTTTGGATGAATTAAACAAGCACTGCATTGTATAATTAGCGATTTTTATGTACACACAAATGCCTTCAACTGCAGCCATGCCCTGTTAGAAAACACCACAGTGTGCACAGTGTAACCAGCACTAGAACACACAACTTCTGGCTGTCATGTCAATAAAAACGCCCAGCGCTAGGCAGGTGGGCACGCAATCCCGCCCTGCCTATTGAAAGTCATTGCAGTTGAGGCTAATCCTGGATACACTCACTTGCTTGCACAGGACAGGAGGATAGTATCCTGTTTATTGTCTGAAATGCACACTGCCGTTCACCTCAGCTCTTCCCTGAATGTTTTATTTATTACACAACATCCACACAACCGCAGTACAATCCACCATCAGGCTCTGGATTTTCAGACACTGGTCAGTGTGTACTGTCGGAAAAGAATTGGAGTTCATGATTCATCACATTCTGAGTCACTCTGCAAGAAAATATGACAATGTTTTAACTGAAAATGCTGATTTGTACTGCGGGTAGCAAATATGACTGTAAAACTGGCAGCCACAACTAAGAAACAACAAAAAAATGAATCCCAGATCCCAACAGTCATTGAATACAAAATGGTAATTTGTAAATTGAGACTATTACTTACTGAAATTGTGCTTTTATAATAAACCATGCAAGTTATCAGCAGGAGCAGCTGCCAGCTTTCCTACTTGAGTATGTTTCCTGGAGAGGGATCCCTCATTACACGATTATACTATTTGGTTTCAGCGCAGAGGGTCCAGACTGCAGCATCAGGGTATTCCTCCTGATTGGGATCACTGTCTGAGGTCAGGAACACCGCTGTAGGATTCAAGTGAAAAACACACCATCAGATCAGGTTTCCAGAAACTGGGGAGACGCTAAGGCTGCAGGGTTGAAGGGAATTACTTCAGATGGATCCACAGCAGGGCAGCATGTTCTCTCCCTGAGGAGCAACACTTTATTATGTCTGGTTTCATCTCAGTAGTGTTTTAATGGTGTAAAATGGACTGAGAGAAAAGGAAAGCTGTTGCTCCTCTTGAGATGATGAGTGTATGTTGCATGAATTCAGCCACTTGTGAGTCATTCTGACCTGATGAGTTTTTCATGCAGACACACACATTCTAATTTGGACTGTGTGTGTGTTGTGCTTTTAAATGTGTGTGCTGTGCTTTGAAATGCATGTGTGGTTGCTGTTAAACCTTGCAGAGACCTTAAAAAGCAGAATCCAGCCTGATGTAAACCCAACATCTATCGGCGCTATCAGTACACACAGGTGATGTGAGGGATGTGAAGGTCAAGCCTTGGCCTCAGCGCAGTCACTTGAGCGTTACACTATCTAGTTTATTCCTCATGTGATACATTCTCGCCCCAGTCGTATCAGAGCCAGATGGGGGTGAATCAAAGGAGTGGGCTGACTAATAACACAGAATGAATCACAACTTTTTACAAGGGTTTGTGTGTGCTGTCGCCTTGCACGTGTTGAACAAATGAAAAGGATCATTAGTGAAATGGCAGTTCAAGTTTTAGCACTTCACAACCAACAGACAATGGTTATGTGATTATTGTTGCAAGAGGATAAGAGTTGGCTGACTGGCAAAAAAGATATTCAAGTGAAATTGATATTCTAGAAGTACAAAACATTCAACATCACAGTGGCATCTGTAACAACACAAATAACTAAAAAACCTGCCTTGGAACAGCCATACTCAACAGTATTTCAGTATCAGCATCCGAATTTCAGTTTTTAGCCTTTAACAGATCCTATTTCCCATTATCCCTAGACCATTGGGGGTAAAACATCACCAGTTTGACAGAATAGGCGAGGCCCCAGGTGATTCCAAGGGTCGTAAGTTTAGATCTGTAATAACAACAGAGGAGAAGAGATTACAGCTAAAAGGTTTTTAACAATGACAACAGAGGAGAACATTGGCAGATGGCATGGATGGACAAAACCAAACTCACAACCATGCAAGTACCTGCAGTCCTGGTAAATTTTATTGAAGCTGTTTTTGGATTTTACACTAACAAATGAATTGTTAAAATCACAAATGTTTCATATTATAATGGTAACTGAACCCCAGTAACACGTCCTTTTCAGAAATTCCGTCAGAGTTTGCATTGATTTACAGAAGCTACTGAAACAGAGGCTAGGGCAGGGGTGATGTCAGCACATTGGCTTTCTCTAAAGATGATATGTCGAACATGTTTCAAAAATGTTTCCAAAAGTTTCCTATTACATGTCCATAGGACACAGCATTAGAATAAATTTGAAGTAATGTGTCTGGCAACCTATGTCCAATATTCACTTTACCTTTAGTTCAATTTTGGTCTGTCTGTCTGTCTGTCTGCTATTTTGTGCTGGGTAGTGTACAGGTGTTTTTTTTTTTTTTTGTTGAAAACAGCAGTTTTTTGTGACTAGAAACAAAGGCAGAGAGAGTGAATCTTGTTTGCAAGTCATACAAACAAAACAATGAGCTGAAAAACACTAAAATGCACTGAAGAGGTGACCTGTTGTTGGGTGATTCATTTTTCCATTGATAATATAAAATGATGTAGAGGCACATACAAGCTGAGTAAAGTATAGGAACAGTTAATAATAATCAAGGTAAACAACCACAAACATAAAAAAAATAAACTGTGTTTTTAAAAGTTATGAATTGATTGTGTGTATTACAATTAAATACCATTATTCACACATTATCTTTAGGTTAAAGAGGAGGACAAACCAATTTAGTGGAACGGGGCATTACTTTTGCCCATATATCAAAATGCCAACAAAAAACTGTAAAGCATCCCACCCATATGCTGACCTCCTAACCTCCCAACCTCCCCAGTCACACCAGTAAAAAGAAAAAAATCCCCCCCAACTGGACAGCTGCCATGGTTTCCAAGCAACTCACACAAACAGCAGGAAACAGAAGAGGGGATCCCATCAGAGGGGCCGTGAAAAAGGAAGGCATTGACTAGAGACAGGAAAAGGAGAGAAAAAAGAGGAAGACAACAGGGGTTGGTCCTTCAGTTGACCCCCCTCCACATAAATGTCCAGCAGGAGTTATTTTTCTCAACTCCTCGGTCAGAATGACTGTCAGACGATCTTAGACTACTGTGACTTGCTGCAGCACTGTAAGCCAGGATCAAGCTATTTTTAATCTTTTTATGACATGTCAATACCAACACCAAGGACAGGTCATAGAATCACAGTAACAGCAGTGTAAATGACCTGCCTCAAGCTTTCTATGGGTCTGTACATGAAAGGCCCTGCAAATCATACCTCTGCAGCAGCACTGAAGGACGCTGACTTTAACTGACATCTTCCTCCTGACAATCCGTTGTCACACTTTCAGATTCCCTGAATGATAAACGTATATTGCGCATGTTAAACTTGAACAGAAGTGGTGAAGAATGCAACACAATAAACTGATGGATAGGATCTTGTTTTAACTTGTCCCCTGAAAGTCCAGTGCTATATGAGTGTCCTACTTTTCTGCTATATGACAAAGTTAAAGAGGGTGCAAACACATGCTGCTTCTCTGACATGATGATGAATCTAATCTAAGGAGGAAATGCAGTATGTCACCTTGAGGGACATGAATAATTTATAGGGACCAATATTATTGGACTGGATTATTATGCATTTATCTTTTTTATAGATCCCATATGAGAAAATGTATTGTGTGATTTACAGTTTTGTTCCAATACATAACTTCGATCAAATCAGCACAAAAAGACAATGATCAATTACTGATTAGAGCACAGACTTCAGACAACGCCTACTTTAGAGTAACCAAAGTTACAGCGCTAGGAAAAAGGTCACCAAAATCAATAGGTTTCCTCCTATTGGGAGCGGGAAACCACACAGCAAATATTGTGTGTTTTATGAACAAAGACGCAGGAGATATAGAGTCATTTGGAAATTGAAAGGTTGACTTGGTATGGTGCCAGCAAAACAAAAGTCATGGAGTCACCAAAATTGCCTCCTTCTCTTTTTTTTTCTTAGGATATTGAGTGTACGCAGCAAATTCCATGCCAATCAGGTCAATAATGATGGACATTTTTATTCCTGAAGCCACAGATCGACCTTAGCATCTTGACAGAAGTATTAATAACAATGAAATATGAAAAAGCTTTATTGGGGAATATAATGTAGTACACACCGATGGCCCCAAAGACAAATGTGAAATGTCCCAATCAATGTCTCTTGCCGGGCTGCCAAAACCCATCCCATTGGCAAAAGCATTCTTTTTTTCTGTCTCAGTCTAGACTCTGTCTCTTTCATTTGGACTCAAACCTCTTTAGACTCGGACTTGAACCTCTTCGGACTCAGTCTCAACTAGTCCTGGTCTTAGACTTGCCTTGGACTTGACAATGGTGGTCTTATACAGCATTGCTTTTCACTTTGGTTTTTGTAAAGATTAAACAATCAAGATGGTGATTATTGAGCTTTACAGGAGCTGGTAGGCAGCAGGCTAAACTCACTCCAACTTCATATTTGACTGACATGAGGGTGGTATCAATCTTAACATCTAACTCTCAGACCCAAATGTCGAACTGTTCCTTTACATGTTTCTTTTCATGATTTGTGTCATCTGATCACATTTCTGTCCAATTAATGACCATGTGATGTCATTAAGAACTGGGTAGGAGCAGAACTGGCAACAGAGGGAATGTTTGATACTCAACTGTGATTATGGCGCCACGAATGCATTTGGGTGAAGGCTTGATTCACCAAAACAGTGCAGGTTCATCACAGTGTGTGCATTTGGAATTCGCTGAGTGCCTTGTGTGTGTGTGTGTGTGTGTGTGTGTGTGTGTGTGTGTGTGTGTGTGTGTGTGTGTTTTTAAAATAAAATATATAACACTAAACCTCCTGTCCTGTCATCTTCTAGTTAAATAAAATAGCAATGGAAACAATGACTGCCTGTGACAAATCGACTCTCAGTATTTAGTCGACAAAATGATTCAAGACGCAGGGAGATTGAGCTCAGATTTGTGAGTGACCCTTTCGCATAACCAGGACCCTGGCTGTGCTGGACTATATAAATGTGTTTTAATGTAGAGCAGCCAAGCTGGAGAGCCGTGCAGTAAAAATGGCCTTGGCATATATGCTTGGGTTTAAATCACTGTAATGGACCTGGATGTGACAGTCATAGGCAAGAAAAATGAAACCATCCGCCCTCATAATCCCATAACCATTACTGGGATTGCAACAAAACTGAATGGATACACATTTCAGTGGAGGAAAAAAAAAACAAAGCTTATATCATACTGTTTTGTTTGAAACTGACAATATGGCCCTCCTCAGATGTCTCGCCTGAGTAATTATCTGTGTTAGAATTGATGTAGGAAAATTGTCTCATAGGTCATATGTCTTTGACCTACAGAAACTGTTATTGGCCACAGGTTTTGAATTAGCAACACATGTGGGTAAGATACAGTGCCCATGGCGGAGCTCTTATCGCATCTCACACTGTCAGCAAAAACCAGTCGTAGAGAAAACAACACTGACAGAGTGCAGTAATAGGTCATTAGTTAAAAAAACAATGTGCTGATATTTCAACCCTGAGGAGCTGTATTTAATCTAGACAATAACAAACAAGCATGATCATACTTTTATGATTTTGTTTTTCTCTTGTAGTTGCTGCTGGATTGTACTCAGGGTTTTGAAGTGTGGATGTACTTATAATTCCTCCCAATTTCCATGTTTTTTTTCTCAATTTTTAGGGTTTTAAAAGAGTTATATGGCCACTTGAATTGGCTTAATAATAAAGCACAGTTGCAGGATATCAACTCTAAGTGGCTGGCAATAAAAGAAAGCGTTATATTAGTCTCACTTATCATACCAATCGGGCAACAATGGGATTAGACCCCATGTTAAACAAAGGATCTTTCACAAGTAAATCATGTAAACAACTATGACAAAGTACCAGCCTCACACTGTTCCTTCCCTATTTTCTACCAGCACACAATCTTAGTCAATGGCCGTGTGACAATGACAGCCCTGCTCCTTTGGTTTACGAGCCAGACATGTACGTTACTTCCTATTCATAAGAGGAATCTCTGAAAAAAGCCAGTAGCTAAACATACAGCGGTGTCCAGACATGCCTAAGATAGCTCAGAGCAGTTCTCCATTGTGAGCACTGAAGTATGCAGCTCCATGCGTCTAAACACTAACAAAGGAAAAGGAGAAGTGGGCAAGTGTGTACAACTGGTTGTGCTTGTGTGCGCCACTCATGCCAAAGGATGGAACTGACCACAGCCACTCACAACTTAACCTTCATTAACCGCAGACTTCTTCATTCACCACTCATAACAGACTGCAATCAAATGAGATGACTAGTAATCATGTCTGTAGCTGCAGTAGCTGCCACTGACGCTGCAGGGTTCAACGCGGCTGAGTAATAAACTTGTACCAACAGAGTGCACACAAAATGAGTGTTTACAGCTATTAAAAGCTGCCTGATTCGAGTTATGGCTCATAGAAAAACTTAGAAAATAGATAATAATAGTGTAGGGAACTCAAGATGCCAGTGTGCACATTTCCCCGGATATGTCAAACATGAATTATATGTTGTAAAAGTAGGGGATTAACTGTGCAGCTTTGAGGGAAGAACTCGGGTTTGCAGCCTTGAATTTTTCGTATTGCAGAGATTCACCCGGAGTTAACTACACTTCTCTTGGTTTACATGTCTTGTTAGTGTCCATGTCCATATTAATATCTGCCTCAAGCTCATTTTTCCTATCGGTAGAATTCTTGATATCTAGACAAACAAATATGACAAGACTAAGCCCACAGCTTGGAGAGCCTTAGATGTGAAAATTTATACCTGTCAACTTTGGGTCCGTCTTTTACATGTAAATCTTTTATGGAGAGTTCTAAGAAATGGGCCATGCCAAGACGTAGCCTGACTCCTGGGCCAAACCACTGGTAGTAAACATTGTAGAGACTGGCATTAAGTACAGCACTCGTGCTGAAAACCCCACTCTTGTCATTTATTATATCATCAGCACTGCTGGCAAACATTTCCAGTCCCTTGACGGTAATGCATCACTCTGAAGAAATATGCCAATAGGAGAACCTTAAAGAAACAGGAGTAAGGTTTGAGCTCTATATTGGACAACCATCTCGATTTTGGCACGAGATGTTGTGTGTGTCACAAACAGCCTTGCTTCATGGAATTACAATAAGGAAAAAGAGCAAAACACAACAGCTCAATTTGTGTAAATGTAAAAGCAGCATGTGTCTGTTTACAAGACACAAGCAATGATCATTTTCTGCAAAACACACGAGCGAGGAGCAGGGCTCTCATAAATCTTAACGCAAGACATAGTATGTCTCTAATGCTCTCCGCAGACATGTTGTGGCTGCTCAGTACGTGCAGTGTCACAGGGCCAGATGTAGTAGCACTATAAATTATCTTACATTTCCAGAGAAGATGTAAAGTGGAGGCGGATTCGAGCAGACGAGCTTAAGCTTTACTGACAATTTGAAGCTAATCACAGCGCGGAAGTAAGTCAGATAGACCTAAAGACAAACTTTAACAGTGGTGCTGTCAAACCAAATGATACGAGACTGCCAATAGTAGCATGAGTGGCACATTACAATGTATTGCATGAATTAATGCTTCACTAGATAAGTTTGTAACGTGGTGGCTCCAAATGCCATTGAGAGATTACGTTTTTTTTAAAGTTCAATACTCAGAAATCAAGAAACAAATCACACACGCCATGTTTATGTTAGTTGGCCCATCTGTGGTCACTATGTAACAATGAGAGAGAAAGGCAAAATACCTAACATACTGTGAGGGAGTCCAGCTTTTGTATTCACTGATGTTTAGGACACACTTTGGATTTGAACCGTTATGATTTGGCCATTCCTGCAAGTGCAGAAGTGTCCAGCACCGTAGGGTTTATTTTGGCAAGACAGCACAGTCTCAGTTTGGATTTTTTTTTATATAAAACTCTTATTTTATGTATAGTTAAACTGTAGTAGGCATTCGAACCTGAGCATGAATCTGCTAAGGAGGCACAGCCAGACTTTCAGAGTTGAAATGCTTACTTAAATCACAGTTTTTTTTAATACATTTATACACTTAATGAGGGCCATTACACCATCAGGTCTTTAGATTACACTTGTCTTTTTTTAATGAAGTATAGACTGCTTAGTGACCTGGTGGCTATAATGTCTGTCACTGTAGAGTGCTCTGACTATTGTTGACAGACACTGTAGCTAATGATACTTTACTCAGTAGCACAGAATCCATCAAGATAAGCCTTCAGACTGCCACTGACCCACGCCACACGCACAGGGTTTTAAAGTTGTTCAACAACTAGCATAAGACCACCCCACTGACAGTGCCAATCAGTTGTGCGGCTACTTTTTTCCTACCGCTGGTTCGTATCATAATTCATCTCCCCAAAGTATGTGATGCTGCTTTTTCATCTCCAAGCTCACACGTGCACATCGGCCAAGCCACAGCTGACGCCAGAGAGCTACTGTAGGCAAAGAAAACAGAGCGTACTATTACTTTCCCCCCGTGCAGTCTGCTTACGTTTGCCCCACAGCCGGCCTGCCCCCAAAAAGGCAGTCTGCTTCTGATTATGTGTGATCATCCTCGAGCTTGCCAGCTACATTTCAGACTCACGGGAGTCATTTTTTTCTTCAAATCTGGCCCCCATTCAAAAGGAATTACATTGGAGCTTGTCTAAGCCATTGTTAATTGCACTCATGGCAGCTACCAGCACTCAGTGATGTGCTCTATTTGTTATATGGAGTTTTTTTTTACATGTCATTATCATTTCCATACTATTTGTAATAATAATAATTTATTTTAAGTGCTTTTCAAGATATGCATTCAATGGTACCACTCATCAGACTCTGTTAATTTTAAATACCCCATCAAGTATCATAATGACACATATCACTTCAAATTAAAACTTAATTCATCAACGTCAAGCTTGCAGTGTCTATTATTCTGCCAATTGCTTCAGTGTTACTGTTAGTTAATCCATTTGGCAGCCCAGGGTAAGGGGAATTTTAATGCTCAGCCATGTGTATTTAAATGCATACATGCAATGTGTACATGTTATTCAAATTATATGACTGTCATATCTAACCATATCTTATGAGCCAACAACATCTCCCTGTGTTTTCACCTTTCTGTATCAGTTTATGACAACACAGTCCAATAATAGGGACTATTACTTTGATAAATGGTAATAAGAGTGCAATTAAGGAAATAAGCTGAAAAGTGAACCTCAGTATTTTCCTTTAACATAAGCAAAGCATAAGGCTTTGTGCCCACAGATTCACTGGGGACAGACTTGATACAAAGTAATGGAAAGCAGAGATGAGGTACACGGCATGTTTGTGCTGTCAGTGGTTCAGGATAGTTATTTTGGGCGAATCTGTGAAACCGTATTTCCCTCAAACACGAGGAAAACACATTTGGAAATGAAATTTGATAGCAGTTGCGTTTTGATTTTAATCAGGGGGATACGCTGTATGTTTGAATAATGTTAATGATTGTATAATAACATGATGGCCAACATTAACAAGGAAGGCCAAGACGTACTGCAATATGATACTATGTTGTTCCTGTAGGAGACCCCCAACTTCCTCTCCTTCCTCTATGGGTAAGTCAAAGGTCAGGGTCAGCTACAGAAAAACATGGGAAAAATTACATTGCATGCGTACTGATAATATACAGTAGCTGCCACAGAATCCTATTAAGTTTATATATCCGGTAAACTAACAGTCATGCTGGAATTATAAATCAAGTGTATTGATAATCCAGAGGGACCATATAGTAAGAAACAAGTAAGGAATAACCAAATAATCTCATCTGTAAAATTCAGTGTCAACATTTAAGCCACCATGATCATTAAAAATTATTTTAACATCTAAAATTTCAAGACAACTGGGTAAACTGCTGAGGGAGAGTGAAGAGGAGCGTGACCTATCAAAGCTCCTGCTGAGATACTACTGGTAAATATATTTTCACTATAAATATTTAGGTCATAAAAGTAACTTATCCAGAAATAAGGAAAATGGCAATTATTTTAAAATAATAATAATAATAATAATAATAATAATAATAATAATAATATAATTGATAACTTAGGGCCATTCTGCATCTATCATGACTTCTATAAATTATTTTAGAATTTAAATGTAATTTTATACTTTTAGAATTAGTTCCAGGTGCTATGTGCTGTTTCAATGTGCAGTATTAGGTTTACAATGGAAGGATGCCACTGGATGGGTGGGTAATGAAAAATAATTTAAAAAATCGTGACTATAGTAATAAACTTTGGGGTAGGGTCTGTTTCTCTCTCGTTCTCTCTCTCTCTCTCTCTCTCTCTCTCTCTCTCTCTCTCTTTTATTTCTCTCTGTCGCTCTCTCTCTCACACACACACAAACACGTACACACGTACACACACACACACACACACACACACACACACACACTCACCTCACACACCTCCCACCTCCATCGATGGGATCCCAGGGTGGAAGACATCATCAGGCGGTCCAGGAGGTTGCAGAAGCCGGTCGCGTCATCCCTGGATGGGCGGCGCACTGACGGGAGGACGGAGGGTGTTTTCCAGCTTTAAAAGCACCGGAGCCGGCCCCTCTGACAAACCGCGCTGCGTCATCGACCTGGGGACACTCTTGAAAACCTTCACAGGGCTGAACCGAGACAAACTCACCTCAACCACGGTCCCCTTAGCAGCCCTACCTGCGCCGGTCTCCAGATTCAATAGCAGAAGATTTGTCCCCCGTTCATTTGGTGCGCACAGTCACACCGCGCTGT
This sequence comes from Dicentrarchus labrax, assembly GCF_905237075.1. Lineage (NCBI taxonomy): Eukaryota > Metazoa > Chordata > Actinopteri > Moronidae > Dicentrarchus > Dicentrarchus labrax. The sequence continues at coordinate 20,993,065 of NW_026136707.1, forward strand.
GCTTCCAAGTTGTTCACTCGCTTTGTTTTAACTTCTCTGCGAATTATGCCTTTATTTGATGGTGTATGAAGTAATCTAGCGTTTGCAATATTATCTTCGGCTTTGCTTGTTACACTCTCAGAATCGTAAAAAGTTGCGCATCGCTTGTTGAATGCAGGATACCTTCAGCCTCAGCGTCAATTCCAAGTTCAGCTTTGGAGCAACAGCCGGTAAGGAGCGGGGACTCCAGTTTCTCACCTCTTTCGCCGCCGATATGAAGTCTGCAGAAGAAGGTAAAATATATTGCTTTTTGAGTTTGCATTAATGTTTCAACCAGCGCTCAAAGATGAATTTGCTGTCCGGTCTGGTTTTAGGTGCGCTGACACCAGGTGCTGCGGCTCTGATGCAAATTGATGAACTTGTACGCAAGTGTAAAGTCTGGGTCAAGCGTTTTGTCAACTGATATTAAAGGGAAATAGAGCTGACAGTTTTGGTGAAGATGAATAAATAAAAAAAAAAAGAAAAAAGAAATCCACCAGCAAATATTCAATTTCAAGCAACTGATGATTGAAAATAGATTGTTATTTGGTCACTTTAATAACCGCAACCACCTATCACAAGTTGAAATTATTCATTTTGAGGAAGACTCTTTGAACTATCCCCTGGTATGACCGCTGTTTTTTTTTAAGATGATAAAATGCCAGACACGTTTTTTTGATTGATCTTTACTCTGCGCAAGGATCAAATTAGCACTCACTCAAGTGTATTGAATGGCGTGCACCCATTTTACATCCACACCATTAGGTGTCTCCAGCTGACTTTGCAGGTGTTTTTCATCATGAGCAAACACTGTTGATGGGGTTCCACTGTTGCTGTCACTTGCACTCCTCTTGATGAGAGGTTCATGTCAACTTCAAATACTTTTTTATAAAATCAAAAAGCAGGGATATGTCTATTGTCTCCATGCACAGTGAGGTCAGAGGTCAGTGGTAGAACCAGGGGTTGCCTAAGATACTTTAGCGTGGAGGATGATTCAGCCTGGGTTTACCATTAAAAGGAAAGTTTGTGGTTTTGTTTCTGTTTGATTCAGCATTTATGGTAGCAAAATTTGATTTGGTCCATCAGAAGTCAATGATAGTCCGTCTCTGTTAATTCAGAGTCTTCCAGTGCTGATGTCACCGGCTTTTTGTGGATTTTGGGAATTTCATTTTGTCTTTGAGGTTTTAGACGGACGGGTGCGGGCTGTATTATTATTCATTTCAGTCCCTCAGTCCTAGGCCATATAATTGGTAACAGACGTGTGTGTGTGTGTGTGTGTGTGTGTGTGTGTGTGTGTGTGTGTGTGTGAGTGAGTGAGGCAGAGAGAGAGCTGTGATCTGTGCATTCACGAAAGCTGTGTAGCTTGCTTGACAAGGAGATGTGCTTAACCACACACACAGATTCAACAGTATATGCCGAGGGCTGCTTTTTTATAACACATGTACATAAACACAGATACCCGCACACAGACACACACACACACACACACACACACACCATGCTGGTGTTTTGCCATAGCCCATAGTCAGCCATGTGCGATAAGTGATAAGTGGCCCCAGGGTTCTTAGTTCCAGAGGCTGCGGATGACTTCTGTGGGCGACCACCTATCTCTCCCTGAGGTCCCGTCAGTCTGAACCCAGACTAGACCACAATCCCTGTGGATAAACCCATCCATTCTTTAGTCACGCTGGTTTGGTTGTGGGGAGGGAGTGTTTTGATCATGATAGCATAATTGAGAAAAATTGTGGAGGACAGAACGAGCACGCTATAATCTGTGTGATAGTCAGTGTTTTCAAATTAACTCTGCATACACCACATTTTGAATGGACTGAAAACAATTGTAGAGGCTTTGCCTTGAGTGCAAGAGTGACTCAGTTTATGCTTCTTCCATTTGGTTCACCCCCCCCCAAAAAAAAAAAAAAAAAATATATAATTTTATTAGTTCAGCAGATGTGACCCGGAAAAGCAAAGTTTCAAAACAAGTGCAGCACACAAGAGTGAAAGTCCCAGTGTGTTTGAGTGGGTGTTAGAAGAAGTCAAGTATGTTGCAGCATAGTGCATTGATCGTGCACACGTTCAGAAGAAAGGAAAAAAATAACAGCTGCAACTCTGAGCAAAGTCACTCAAGCCTGAAGTAAGAAGGTGTGTCACGCCGGGTGGAGTGGACAGGAGATTATCATCTGTTCAGCACTAGAAGAGGATAAACCAGAGAGGAAAGCATCAGTAGAGGCTCAGCTGAAGGCATACTCATTTTTATGTTAGACTTAGTGTATAATCACTGGGGCAGAGATGAGTTTCCAGCGTGAAGAGCAAGAGTTTGATTTCAGCGATGTGTTTGAGTACAGACAAGTTGCCCAGAATGAACCTAAGAAAGGTGGGTACTCAGGGGCAATGGAGGGCTTTTTTTAATTGTATGTCCTGTATAGTTTACAGTGTGAGGGCACTGCTGTGTACTCAGATCAATAGGGGAAAAACTTTATACATCAGTTTGCTTCTGTGTAAAAAGGCTGTGAGAGGGTCTGACTGATTTAGCATTCTGCTAACCAAACAAAAGCTAAATGTTTTATTATAATTCCATATTTATGTTCTTAAGTCTCTGTTTTGTAAATTTCAAAATGTTTCAAATATGGTTTTCTATGATATGCTTGAATATTATGATAAGTGATTGCCTAGGATTGCTTAGGAACCTGTGAAAGGTGTCATTGAACTTTTGACATATTGAATTGGTCTGATGCACATCGCATAATCACCTCTGAAAATAGACTCTCATAAACTAATTTTAGACTGCCTACCCACATATTATGCGATGTGTGACAGATTCATCATTTCATGTGATCCACAGCATTGTGGTTAACAAATATAGCACACAGCATCAAGGGGAATGCCCTTCACTGGGTTTCAGACTGAATGGTTTTCATGCTTTAACCACGTTTACCCTCATTGACATTATCAATAAAAGGCAGACATGAAGTTTACAACTGTTGACACAACAGTCGGCCGCTACAAGGCTAAATGAAGAGGCATATCTGCTAGGCTACATGTGCCTCCACTGACTGAGTTTGTATGTCATTGCACTTGTCTGTTTGTAATTTCCTTGTGTGCCTGCTTGTGCGCGCCCTTTGTTTGTGTGTGTACCACAGTGCATCTGTGTGTAACACTGCAGCAAACTCTCTTTGACTTAATCACAAGCTCAGAGCGATGCGAGAGTGCTGTCAGTTTTCCACAGGGGAGGGCCTAATTCACTCAGTGAGTGATGCAATCAATCAAATAAAGCATCCATCAGCGCTGCTGGAGGAATTCCTGTAGAGTACATATGACAGCAGGGAGTGCCAAATAGAGCCTTAGATGAACTGATCAAACAAACAGAGTGGCTGTGCAACTTGCGACTACACAGCAACCACATACAGTAACTGCTTTGAGATGATTGCTAAGCTTCTCCAGATGTTTATAAAGAAGGGAGGCAGTCATTCGCTGCAAGACATATTGGTAAGATTTGTGTAGGGGTATTGTTCTAAAATGTCATAATGTAATGGTTCTGAGCATTTGCTCAGTGGCATGTTGTCATACACTAAACTTCACTATACTTAAAATATACTTCTTTCTTTTCAGATGCATACAGCTACACACCAAATGTCAGCTTGTCCCTTCCACTGGGCATGGGCAACCCCTGTCTGGCCACCCAGTACCACACCTTACAGTCCAGCCCAATCATCTCAGTTTCCTCTTGCCACCAGACAGGCTACAGCCTCCAGAATGATAACCATGCCTCATCAGGCTATTACCTGCCCCACGGCCTGAGACCTAATGGGGCCCCAGCCCTGGAAAGCCCTCGTATTGAGATCACTGCCTATAGTCAGTATCCTGAGGATGAGGTTGAAGAGAGCAGCAGTGAGGACCACATCATCAAACGAGGTGTTAATTCCATCGTGACGCTGACACTGCCCAATGCGGATGGCTACCGTGATCCCAGCTGCCTCAGCCCCGCGAGTAGCATTTCCTCACGTAGCTGTAACTCCGAGGCATCCTCTTACGAGTCCAGCTTCTACAACTACGACAACTCCCCACAGAACTCCCCCTGGCAATCTCCCTGCGTCTCTCCCAGAGGCTCATCTTCACTCCTGTCTTGTCCACATGCCAGTGGCCCTGCAGCCTCCCCTCACCATTCACCATCCACCTCCCCTCAGATAGGAGCAGTGGCCGAGGAAGGCTGGCCAGCGCATCCTCGCGGCTCCAGGCCTAACTCCCCTTCCTGCATTGGAGGCAGTGGAGGCAATGGCGGGGGTGGTGGCATGGGGAAGAGAAAGTACAGCTTCAATGGCACCCCCTACCGTCAGACATCCTGCTCACCCATCCAGTCGCCCACACCATCCCCGCATGGCTCCCCAAGGGTCAGCATCACAGATGAGAACTGGCTCGTCAACACCAACCAGTACACCAACTCTGCCATTGTGGCCGCCATCAACGCTCTAACCACGGATGGAGTGGTAGACATGGGGGAGGGAATCCCAATCAAGACACGGAAGACCATGCTGGACCACTCACAGTCCATGGGCCTAAAGGTGGAGCCTGGTGGCGAATTGCTAGGTCCTGATGGGGAGCTCTGCCATGAGGACTACCCCTCCCGACTGGCCCTCAAGAAAGAGAACTATTGTGGAGGGTTCCTGGATGTTCCCCAGCATCCATACTCCTGGTCTAAACCCAAGCCTTACCTCAGGTGGGTGGAGCTGCTCCAGCAACTCAGTAGTACTATAAAAATGTTTAACATTCAAATCTGCAAGATGAAACACTTGACGATGAAACGTCAGTGTAAAACCAACTCAGTAATGTTGCCTCTAAATTTCCTTGAGAAGACAATGAAGCACACACTTCATGTTTACTTTAGACAGATTTATGGTTTCTAACATTCTGCCTAGGGACTTCTGCAGTGCAAAGGAAAAAACATTCTTTGAATAATGCCATTACTTTACCCCAGTGTTGTCTTTTCGTTTCCACATTTAGTGTTGTTTATTTATGGCGAGAACATGATTGTTTTAGTTTTTAATCTTCAAAGGCCATATCAAAAGGCAGAAATCCAAAAGTTGCACTACCAAAAGAGTTCTCTTTGAAGATCAAAACTATTTTATAAATCATATTTCACAGGGAGGAGTTGCATGTGTGTGCCACTGTTTCTATAGCAACCCACACACAAACATAGGAAGGCATACGGACACAATGGCATGCACACGCTCACACAAATACACACATGCACTCAACTATGTAATTGATTTTTGACTTTTGAGCAAGGTACAGTTCAATTTTGTGTCCCTCGTGGCATTTTTTCCGAGCCAATAACACACTTTCCTGTCGGAAATCAAGTGTTTGATTAAGATAGTGAGCAACAGGAAGTAATGGTGACAGGCCTGGCTGAAGGGGAAGCAGTCTGTGGGTTAATCAGCCGGCTCACTGCCTGCTCTGTCTCGCCATCAGCCCATCTCTTTCTGTGAAGCTAGCCTGATGTCATACACTGACTGGGCAGATAAAGCCCTGTGGGGGGAAATCGGTTCGTTTTGGGTCAACAAACAGCCCTTAAGTTCCACAAAGATGCCAGAGATTGGTTTCAGTTGAGCCACCCTTCAGGTCAGGGGTTTGCGCTTACCAGGCATCCGGCATAGAGAAATATTGTCTTGCACGTGTTTGTTTTGGTTTAGATATCTCCACAGTGTTCACATGGGAAGCTCTGCCTCCCCATCTCGAGAACAATGATGTTAAAGGACGCCAGCTGTAGCGCTAAGAAAAAGATATCATGCTATCATGCTCCAAGGCTGGGTGTGCTGCTGACCTTATTCCATTGTATAACTCCATTGTCTTTAATACTAGTGTGGCTGTGTTATCAATTTGGAATGGATAGTAATTGTATCAAAGGACAGGCTGATTTCCAGTTTGTGTGAGATTTGTTTTTGTCCACTAGAAATGTCATTTCACCATTACTTTCTTAACTGCCTGCATCTGTTGACACCTGTCACACCATAATACAAAACACACTGCTCTCTAACCAGGGCACATTCGTCTCTCATTAATTTTTTATAAACAGGGCCATTAATTATTACCCAGGCCCCAGGAATTACAGACATCAGAATGACTTCAATTGATAAGATTATAGACCATGATGAAATCGTGAAGGATCAAGCCAGTTAGGTTACACTAAAGTGTCCTAATTGGAGGCAAATTTAAAGCAAGTTTAGAACTTTTTGATTTAAACTTCCTTGGCAGTGATGGAACCAAGGAAAAACTGCAACCTCACAGTTTCCTGCTTTGGCAAATCAAATGTGACTACAGTTTTAAGAATAGAATAGAAATACAAACATTCATTCTCCATGTTTTTTATTCCAAAAAGTCTGGAAACATACACAGCACTTCCTGTTTTTCAGGAAAGAATAAGCAGACACAGTATTTAGCACAAAAAAATAGAAATCACTCTGATGTTATATCAATCAGCAGTCGAGTAAACAAAGACATTTTGTGTATCGTTATTTCATTTTAATACAAATATGTCATGTTACTGCAGCCCATCTCTGCCAGCTCTTGACTGGCAGCTTCCGTCCTGCTCCGGCCCGTACAACCTACAGATCGAGGTGCAGCCAAAGTCCCACCACAGGGCCCACTATGAGACTGAAGGAAGCCGAGGGGCTGTCAAGGCGCTGTCTGGAGGCCACCCTGTAGTGCAGGTAAGGCACCAACATTATGTTAGCAAATGGTTTTTGAATCAGATCTTTTAGATTCTCTGTACACATTGCTGTTTACCAGAGACAAGGTTAGCTTTGTGTGTCGAAACCGTGTAATAATTTGCCGTCATTACAGCATAAGTTGTAACAAGCAGACAAGTACATGCTGATTAACTGCACTTTTTTCGGTCCAACAACAAGCTAGTGACATGGACATTTGGCTGTTGCTGACTTTATGACAGCATGTAGTCACAGAGCAAAGTCGGAGTAGCCATGACATTAGTCTTGACTCTGACATGCTCTTGCTATTTCTTTTTCTCAAAAAATTCAAGCCTATTTTTATTCCTTTCAAACTATTATCTGCAAAAATCCTAGAGCTTATTCTGTACAAATAATATATGACTTATATTGGATATACCAAAAAAACTAATTTTACCAGCTTGTCTACTGGTAAAATTACTACTGGCTTATCAGCTACTCTATTAGAAACCATTCTAAAAAGAAACTACAAGTTCATTATTTTAAACTTGAACTATTCACTGTCATTACATTATCATTGCAAACTTGTCATGACTTTTGATGGCAGCGGTGCAGTGTATACACACCTCAGTCTGTACGTTTTTGTATGTGCTTGTGTGCTGCGTTACTAATGTTCCCTGAAGCAGGGAGTCAATCTACTGCTGCAAAAGTTCGCACTGACAAGCAGCAGTGCATGCTGACTCAATTAGTATAGAGCAGGACCATCGCCTCTCACTATTGTACTTGGCGAACACTTAAAGAGCACACGTCAGTCTCACCAGCAGCACAGCACAGTGCTCCTTTCTCTGCTACACTGTCATCACACTGCGCTGACATCTTGGTTTACTCAAGGCGGGGTTCTAGTGACGGGTGCGTGTCCTTAAGGTTGAGGATCAATTTGCCTTTAATGTTGTCAATTCAAATTAAAACTGTGTTTAATAATTACAGGGGCATGCATTGAGTATAATTTTGTACAGACTGGACTTAAAGATTTCAGGTGGCATTTGCTCTATTTGTCATGTGGCCAAAACAAACACTGCACCCTGACAAAAAGTTCTTGGACCACTACAGTTTCAAGTTGGTGGTCCATTCTTGTGACACACATAGCATTAGACGCTGTAAGAGCCACAGCTGTTTTGTAAATAGATGCTGTCAGCACATCTTGGCCTGCTCAATGTCAAACACACTTGACAGTTGTTGGCCAACGTGGTGTTATAAACAGGCAATGTCAACCTTCAGGTTTTCTCTGTAAATACAGGTAATTATTCCCCTTCATTACAAACCTCTGTATATCAACATGCTGGTGAATCAACATTTTACCTCTGCACCTCCCCATGAGGCTGACCAGACTCGGTCTGCCATGCACAGCTGCGGCTGGCAGGTGACACTGGTTTTGATGTAGTTTACACTGTCTGACTCACTCCAGGGGCCAGAGCTAAAAGTCATGAGTAAGCATCCTGTGTGTCTTTGCATACACAGTGTTGTCCAGATTTAGATTGATGATTTGGGACCAATTTATTGCCAACTTTGCGAGGAGGTTTTCAAGTCTTACTGTGTATGTGGAGCAATTATTAGCAAGTAGTAGTCATGGAGAAAGCATGATGACAGCTGCTTTACTACCACACATCCTCCTACTCGCATAGCTCACACTTTACTCTTACTTTTTGGCAAGGAGTGATTTATGCCTCTGATATTGCATGTGCAGTCAATTGGGATATCTTGAGGGTTTCATAACAGTGGAAACCGCTGGAAGCATGGCAGCTGGCAGAAAGATAAATCTATAAGGATTATGCAATCATGTGTACATGCTACAGGGTAAAATACAGAAGAAGAGCTGTATCTTCGGGGAGTTTTTGCACAGTTTGGAGTACAAAATCTTCTATAAATCTGACTGTCTCTCTTGTTGTTGTGTTGTGTCAAATTGTGTTGTTGTAGTCTTGGAGGATAGGGCATGCTGTAGTCCCCAGTGCCCTGTGGTAATGAGTGGCAGGCGCTGGATGGGTGAGGTGCAGTCAAGGAGAATGAGTCAATAATGACACAGGGACACGGGTGTAGGAAGCAGCTAAGGAAGTTTCTGTGTGTATGTGTGTGTGTGTGTGTGTGTGTGTGTGTGTGTGTGTGTGTGTGTGTGTGTGCGCTTGTGCTAAAGACTGGAGCCAGTAGAGAGAAAAAGAGTGAAGGGGCAGAGGGAGTCACAAGGCAGCTGGGGCTTGGCTATCCCTGGAGATGCTCTGTATCCTGCTGATTAGGGCCTGGGTGGCCCTGAGGTTGGTTGTGCATGGCTCTGGTGGGGGTGTTGTGGTGGTGGTGGTGGGATGGCGGATAGAAGTCAAAATCCCAGCACCCATCGGACGCCACCTCCCCTTTCCATGCACCGGTGCCTCCCTCCCTCCCTGGGGGGCCTGAGGATGTCACTCCTTGTGAACCGTTCATCCTTCAACCATCTCCCAAACCCACACCAGCAGGCCTCCCTCGGTTGAAGCCCAGTCATCCACGGCTCCATTGTTTTTTTAGCTCATGGATGATCAGACACACGTGCTTTGAGTGATGGTGACGTGTGTTGGAAAACGACACAGGATGAAAAAACAGCAAGATGAAAAACATGAAGGGATACATTGTTTCTACAGCTTACGATGTCCTCCAGGGAGACAGCAACTGACAGATAGTCAAACAGAGATGCTTAACTGCTCATTTACTGTTGTTTTCTTGTTATTCAGTAACAAGCAGAGGTGTTTTTTTGCCAAACACACAGGAAGTTTCAGCATCAACATGGTCTGACATTATTCTAAGCTGCAGCAGATCGACCACAGAACATTCAGTGATATCCCCCACACAGGATGGAGAGATTGTGGGATGGGTGGGTGGATAGAATGGAGTGTCTATACTCAGGCCGCACACGGATGAAAATTTCTAGATTATGGGTTACCTCGACTCATTATCCCTCTGCTTGCACCGGCTCTCTTGGCTTCCCGTTCCAAATCTCAGTCATTTATTCTGGACTCGCACTCCGTCCTTGCCTCCCCTCCTCCACATCCGCAGCCTTTTAACCTCCTCTCTCCCGATTGGCCCACTTGGTGACCCCCACGACTGCTTTTCCACTTTATTTACTGCAGCAGACCACAACGCCATTAAGGGGATGTAGGGTACTCTATCGGCTCCTCTCACACGGTTCCAGACGCTCCACTCTCTCACCACAGCTATGCCAAACGTCGTCTACAGGATGATTTTCGAAGCCTTGCTCTGGGAAAAAAAACAACCTGGTCTACCTTCACTCAGTATACCACCACGACATTGACTGATGGGTTTTTCCATAGGAGAACAGTGAGAAGAAAATGTATTTGGACAGAATTATTTTCATTGAGAATATAATGGCTGAGGACGTGACCTGGATCTGATATAAAATGTGGGTTCAGGTTGAAGATGTTGCAAAGGCTTTCCGGTTGAACCTTATTCAGGAAACAAACAGACATCCTCCAGGCCCTTAGTAACAGCAGACAGCAACACCTGTGGAGTATTAAACCTATCGCGCAGCACGCATCACAGTCCTGCATATGGCTAGTACATATAGGATAATGACTGGCCTATAGGGCTTTCCCCCTCACGCATACACACACTCTCTCACTCAGTCTCTCATTAAGTCTAAAGCAGCAACAGACATGGTGTAATTTCAGCAGGATGTGGCCATCATCCCTATTAACGTGTGCGTGACTTAATACCCATCTCCCTTCCTCTGCAACTGTATGTAATGCACATCAAATTTGCAGTATGTTTCCGCCACGACGACATGAAAGACCTCGGCAAACATGTGCTAGGTTCTTCACATGTGCGGTTTCACCTTGGGATCCGGTGCTTGCTGGCTGCGTAATGTCTCAAAAGAAAAGCCCTGATCTACAGCACCCTATACTGTAGCTGCTAATTGCTCATTAAATCTACTGCCGCCTCTTGTTTGATATTCAAAAGGCTTGGTGTACCCTGTAGTGCTGTTAGAGCTTAGTCAGGGCTGTTATTCGTTGCCCAAAGGGGTATTTATGCCACTCTTAAATTGTGGTTCTCCATCTGCGGGGCTTCCCTTACACTGGTATTGGGCTACCACTAATTACCAGTTAATAGCAAGTGGAAAAAATGGAGCGAAATTTGCATCGTTTTCACTGGTTTGAGGTGATAACCAGACAGCCCACAGATTTATGAGGTAAGACACTGGTGGTTTAGCCGTGCTATTGGGGGGCACAGCAGTTGTCTGTGCATCATCTTACTCAAATTCTCTGTAGGTTTGGATGATATTTCCTATGGCAGGCTTGCTAACAAAGTCATTCTTTTTATATGGAATTTGGACCCTGACTGGTCTAGACATGGGCTAGTGCTTGAAACTATGCCCTCAGTGACATCACACTAAAGTACTCAGTTCAACAAACACTTTGAGGGATATAGCTGTTTGGTTGCTTATAAAAGGAGCTGATTTTTGGAGCTATAGGAATGCAGCACATTAAAGGATTGCATATGTTGCCTTATGCATTCAATATGAGGCACTGGAGACATTAGCAGGGCAGGAGGGTGATGGAGTAAAGTCTGGAAGGATAGACAACTTGGATGAGTGTACATTTAATTGGGTACAGCAGAGGCTGGCTGTGTGACTGTCAGCACTTGACAGAGAGAGGGGAGCGTGATAATGGGAAAAAGCCTGAATCTGCTGTTGTATTTCTCCTCCCTTGCTTCAGCCCAAACCCCCCCTCCTCTACTGCTTCCAGCCGTCTTCTCCCTCTCCTCTCCCCAATTCTCTGCGCCACGTGGACCTCTACGAGTCATGACATTTCTCCAGGCGGTGATGAAATCACTGCGGAGGGATAGAAGGCAGCCCACTGCAGGCCTGTAGAGTGTATTCACACTCAATTTCTAGGCAGGCCAGACACATCTAATTTACCAGCAAGTCATTATTAAACATTACATGTTCAAATCCTTTATTTGAACTATTGAGGCCAGATGCAGGCAGCATTCAGAATGTCACTGTTACTAAAGAAAGTGACAGCAAAAATGTGAATGTGCTATGAAAATATACATATATATATATTTATTAAATTAAACACCCTCTATCATTATTTTTTCACAACTGGTTTTCATTGAGTGAAGCAAAGAAAATTAAGAAAAGAAAAACTGTATCTCAAGGGCTAAAACCTTCTATACTGATTATGGATCTGTAATGGTCCAAAGGGACTGGGTGATGAATGGTGGAAAGTGAATGGGATTCACCCTCTCCCTTTCCAGCTCGACACCCCTCCACATCATCACAACTGACCCAGACAATACAGCTGCATACAATTACACAATTAATGCTTCAGCTGCCATATCCACAATGTTTAACTTGAGCCTCAGCTATCAGAAATGGCTCGTGCAACAGTGGCTTGTGGTGCGAGGTGTAAATGGATCTAGCTGACACAGTGGCAGAAGTTGGCACCCTGAAACAGCTGCAAATCAAGCCTTGATTCAAACTCGGTTTAGATTATCTCAAAATAAATATACAGTGCCTGTGCCAGATAGGCTGCAGTTACAGATATTAAAACTCATCTGGTCAAAATTAGCTGCTCTCTGCTCCAACCTCACAGGCTGCATTAGACTTAAATACGAAGCTGAGGTCACAGGTGTATGTGAAGCCTCCGTCGTAAGCCCACACTTAAAGTTTACGATACTATCTCGACTGTTTGGCCCACCAAACTTATTCCTCCTTTGAGAATAAAATGAAGAAGTAAGTTTTGTGCTCTGTTTGTGGTGTGCATTGAGTGAGCATCACAGGAGTTTAGCAGAAGCTAAGGGAGAGGGTCAGGGAGCACATATGGTAAAGGAATTGGGGGAGGTCGCCCAGGGGGGACTAGACCGCCTTCCTTTGCTGCTGGGAAGACTAGCGTCACCAAGAGGACTACCTGACCTCATTAATCACTTCCTCTCCTCCATGAGGTCACTACGGCTTTGAGTGTGGATGCCACCATCATTGTGCGCTACCACAAGACGAGTGAAGGGATAAAGACCCCATCCCCCCCTCAACCCTGCCTCCCTTGCGGGCCTCCTTACAGCCACGTGGCGGCTGAGGTAATGGTTGGAGGTCACCAAGAAGTCTACTGAGGCAAAAGTGACAGACGACACGGCTTTGTAGCGCGGCTGCCTGCGTTTTATTAAATCATAAGGGGACGTCATGCAATTTAACGCTCCGGTGTTACAGATTTGTACCTCATGCTCCACCATAGTGCTCTCACGAGTCAATACACATAAAGTAACTGGTAGCATGTGTGGCTATGGATAATTACCTCTGGTGACACCATAAGTAAAATATAACAAGAAGAGTGGGGTCTGCTGGTGAGATCACTGCATAGATGAAGTGGTCCCTTGGGATGCCAAAACTTCAAGAAGCTCCTGACCTCGGCCTAACTCACTGATGACTAGCATGTGTGACGAGCTCACAGGTCAAGACAGCTGCTAGAGACACTATGTGGAGCTGAAGAGAAAAATAGGACAGTTGGAACTAGAGATGAATGACAGCCTTAGCTTTACCCCTCCCATTGCACTTCCTTGATATCTGAATTAAAGAGCAAAGCCGGATAATCACTGGTTCTGAGATTATTGAAACATATGGCTATATGCTCTACTTCAGTGACTAGTCATATTCTATTTTTATTCAACATAATTAATACTGTAAATTCTTCAACTGGGAAGAAAAAGAACACATACACCGCCTTGTCCCAAATCCAAAAGATCTGTCATCAAGTACAGACCAAAGGCATTTAATCTTCAGGTTTATTATCAGGCCAGACAACTGTTAATACAGTATCCAGACAAATTTGTTCTAAAACCAAAGACATTAGGTGTCCATGACACCGTAGCACTAATTTCCACAAACTTCCAATGACGTAGCTCTCCAGTCCTCCACCAACCTTCCTCTTCCTCACACCCCCATCCCTGACCACCCTCAGAAAGGTAATTATAAACCCATTAATCAGATTATGTCATAGGTTACATGTGGTCTGCATTTTGTTATATGACTCAGTCAGTCAGTTAGTTAGATAAACAACAGGGGTCTTTTATTCTATTTGACGGTACCACTGTTTTCATGGAGCTCAAATAAAATTGGTCTGAAGCGATGCGCTGGTGTGTGTTGGAGTAATTGACCAATTTGTGGGATTTTTCAGATGGCCGTGGCTTCGTGAGCCCTGGTCTAGAGTAAGTGATCCCTCACCGTAAATGTCACATGCGGTCAAGTAGCCACCTGGGTGGATCCATGGAGGTCCACTCGATGAGAAGTTAGTCCTCTCAGTTTTCTTTTGGTCGAACCAGATGGATTCTGCATTTTCTGATGGTTTTAAGATTGGAGAGATTTCTAGGCCCACACCAGCCTCCGCCCATATGACCATACTGTATGACCACTTTGCACTGCAAAGAGCAAGCATATCCTGGGAGGTCTGCAGTCTAAGACTTAGTTCCACCAGAAATACACATTTTGTTGGCAAATTATTCTGGTCAGAAATCACTCACAAAGTATCAGTTGTCCTTCACCACACTTTGGAATTTGCAACCATGTCTGTGTGTTCATAATTTTTAGCAATTACACACTTGGATTAATCATCAAATAATGTTACTAGACACTGGCAGAAAATTATCCAGGGATGCTGAATGTAAATTGGCAGAACTTTATAGGTTATATTTGAAGTGTTGTTGACCCCAAAGTCAACAGTACTTTTTAAACTATGCATGGCTGTGGAGTTTTTCTCTTTTTTTAAAGATTTGATCTTTTTATTACTGGAGCAGTAGCAGCTAATGGAGGTCTTCTAGAGGAAGTGGTAGTTGTTTGAAGTGGTGGTTCTGATACAGGAGTCTCTTTCATCACAGTGGGACACAGTCTCTGAGCTTTAATGGAAATCATAATGCATGTTCATAACTGCCCAAAGGCAAAGGGGCTGGATGCCGTCTGCATGCCAAGCTCCATGAAGTTTTTTGGTCTTATTGCATTTAAGTGTAAAGTTTGCTTAAGTACTGCACCTATATAGGGACATTTATTGGACTCTAAATGTACTTGTCATAGAAAGGCAGAAAAAGCTGAATTGGGACATTGTGTCCATTGTTGAACAGTGCATGCTGTGACTTTTATTCCATTTTATTTACACCAATGATTTTAAAGTACGGTTTGTCAGTGTCCAATTTGGATTTAATCCCATAGATGCAACTCATATTTATACTGGGAAATTGGTATTAGCCCAATCATCAGTTTCATGAACTTTATAGACTGTAAGGCAGACCTGAGATGATTGCCCTGATTTCTTATTTTGTCTCTGTGAGGGTCACTTTCCTCTGAGTCACTGTCGACTGCTTGCCTCTCTGAAGCACTTTTTTAATAGCAGCAGTGAGATTTTAATGAAAAGTGAAGTGATGGGAAGCCAGCCCCTCCATCAGCCCGCATGTCTCTGTACTCAGGAGATCCTTAACCGAGACAGACATCAGAAACATCAAAAAACTTTTTTTATACCTTTTCCCCTAAAGGAATGTAGAACTAGGTAAAAAAAAAAAAAACAGCAAAGACCACTGAAAAAGGGTCTCCAACCCAACCAAAAAACAAACAAAGAAAGGGGGCTCATTTTTGCAGCCTCTCTACCATGTTAGAGCTATCATTAAAGCCCCTTTAACTATCAGTAGCTGATGTGCATTCAATCTCTATTTCCTAAATGAGGGGTTGCTTGAGATGGGGGTCTTAAAACCTGATGTTGCCTCTCACCTGGGTCCCTTTGTTCTCCCGCCAGCTTTATGGCTACATGGAAAGCGAGCCGCTCACCCTGCAGCTGTTCATTGGGACCGCAGACGACCGCCTCCTGCGACCACATGCCTTCT
Source organism: Dicentrarchus labrax (assembly GCF_905237075.1). Taxonomy (NCBI): domain Eukaryota; kingdom Metazoa; phylum Chordata; class Actinopteri; family Moronidae; genus Dicentrarchus; species Dicentrarchus labrax. The sequence goes on from NW_026136707.1 coordinate 21,008,664, forward strand.
ACCAGGTCCACCGCATCACCGGCAAGACCGTCTCCACCGCCAGCCATGAAGTCATGCAATCCAACACCAAAATTCTGGAGATCCCTCTGCTGCCTGAAAACAACATGAGAGCCATGTGAGTGGTCTCAGACCTTCATAAGTCACCTATCCATCTTTTTCTTTTCACATTTTTCACTGGTAACGCCTACTTTGAAATACAAAAACACACAAACTTCTCTCCCTCTGCACCTTCCTCTTCGCTTTAGCTTTACAAACAGAATGCCTGATGATAGACACTGTACTGCACACACTTCTAAATAGCCCTTCAAAACCGACATCTGTACTTTCACCCCAGGAGATGCATGATTTCAAAGTGTCGACACACTGGGTTCATGGGTGACTTAATTTTGACCAATGTGTGCAGGGACTGTAAAGACTAGAGGCTTGCAGTTGAAAAATAAATAGCCAACCAGAAGCCCTCATGGAAGTCTTTTTTTTTTTTGCACAAATAATATCTTGAAAAGCAACAACCAGGCCAGAGCCATAAAACATTGAGAGTCCCATGGTCCACCAGAATGATGTAGCCCCTTTACATTGGGTTTGGCCAATATTTGGAAGTAAGTTGAATGCATTAGAACACTACTACTGAACGAACAGGTCTGCTCAAAGGATTACTACACCCCCAAAATCATAATTACTTATAGCCCTGTAGTCCTTAATGTGCACTCAAAAACTTTGTTCTTGCATTAATGAACAGTAAGTTAAGTGAGTTGTGTCAAGTACACACATATACTTACTGAAACTCAAATTTAGGCATTTTGGTTTGATGATTCAATTTAATAATGTATGTAAGGTAACGGTAGTGTTTACCACTAGATGAGCTGGCTAACAAGCTCATTTTCTCTCTTCGAGTTCTGGTGGTCTGTAGCTCAATCAGACATAGACTTTATGAAAGTGAAAGTGTGGTTAGAATCACATTAAGTAGTACTCTCCTAAATATAAACTTGGTTTACCTTTCAAAACATTAGCATCCGTTTGCTAGGCTGAGGTAAATCAGTCTTGGTCTCTTTTATCCTCCCTCCAGACTTGCAGTAATCCAAGGGGCTGTGCTCTGCAGTGTGTCCAGGCAATAGCTCCTGTCCTGGGGCTCCATTCAGACTAGGCAGGATTTTTTTTGGCCTGGGGCCCAGAACTCTGTGTTATGGATAAAACTACTGTATCTGAACATAGGTTACATAAGGCCGTTACCTCTTACTGCACCTCATGTTTATTCATCACTGTTTTAAATGTATACATAAAAAAAAAAAGAAATCTAATAGAAAATCATCTCCGTTTTGTTAGGACATATTTGAATGGGTTTTTTTTATGCAGGAGATTTAGATATTTATAGAGTTTCCTGACTGGACAGTGGCCTTCTTTGGTTGGATGATTTTAACATTCATACTGCATTACAATATCATTTCCAACAATACCGCAATATCCCTTATATTGTATCATATTTAGGAGCGCCCCTAAATTGACTTGACTTAATGTGTCCCTTAAGATGAATATGATATTATAAAAAATATTCAAGAGGAAGTTTCTTTTCCCCTTTATCGTCAGCACACATGAAGAGGAGTGAAAGTTTTCTCTTTCTCTGACGACTATCTGAAAGGTCAAAGACGATGAAAAGCCTTTAACTGTCTCTTTCCACTGAACTGTTTAACAGTCGTCTTGATAACGCCGCATCCATCTCTCTGCTCGCGTGCCAGCAATCATTCGCTTGATGTGTGGGATGCAGACAGTCGAGCACTGCAGTCAAACTTTCAGACAGTTTCAGTCTATCTCTCTTCCCTATTCTGAGAAAATTCATCTCATACACACAAGGTAGCTTAATTTAAAGTACTATATTCCCTTCTGGATATTCTAATAAATACAAAATACTGTATTATCATAAAATACCTATAACCCAATCAGCAAGGTATATGTTTATATCCTAACTGAAGATTTAGCTGTCTGTTATATAGGTCATGAAAACTGACTTCAAACTCATCCATGATGTCCATCATCTATTAGTTTTAAAACTATATTCACGACAGAACACTTACATCATGCAGCGCTGATAAGAAGTGCGTAGTCAGCATATTTTTTTTTATTTTTTTCTTATTTATTCAGATTGTCCAAACCAAAGTCAAGGGGAGAAATGACTTGGTATAAAACCTGACATTTACCATGTTCCAGGAAGAGAGCCCAACAAGCTACCATGTAAAATAATTGAAATGCCAAACCATATCCCATTTGTATTCCCTCACTTTTTTACCAGCCACACTAGTTTTATTTAAATTCATGAAAGGCCATGTCTGAAAACCTTTTTCCACTAAGAAAAGGGAAAGAAAATTCACCCCTTTACCTCCCAAATTGTGAAATGAAATAAATAAAGACAGACAGCTCGGTAAAGGGTCTACTGCTGCACATGGCAATGATTAACAGGGGTTTAAACCCTAAATGTACAAAGTATAAGGCTTGAAGCGACCGGAGAGGCTTGCTGCACCAAGATAGCAATAAAGTGACTTTGTGTATACTGACGACAGCTGATGGGATTCGGTGTGCTCAGACCAGACGATTCCTCCAGAGAACTGCTTATTCTTGGACCACCGTGACCCTTTAAAACTGTGATGTGAAGTCATTAATGTCCAACTCTGTCTTTGATGACATGCTGGATTAATAATGACACGCTCATGCTCCAGTGAACTTCCAGTGCATGATCTGTAACACCAGAGGGGACTTCACTGCTGGTCTTAATGCGCAGCAACTCTGCTCAGTGTGTCATTTTAAACAGCCAGAGTCAGTTAATCAAATCTGCTCCCATTTCAACCTTTGTCCATACAGTATTTTTCTGTATAAAAAAAAATCTGTAGGAAGTATCCTGTGTGATTACACTTTGTGTAATAGCAAAGAAAGCAGAGGCTGTATTTGTATACAGGACTGCCTAGAAACCAAAAAAACACTAAAACCTTTCAGTTAACTTGTCTTTCTAATGTCATCTTTGAAATATGGTGTTAAATTTGACCCTTCCATGCCTCTGTCTCAGAATTGATTGTGCAGGGATCCTGAAGCTGCGTAATTCAGACATCGAGCTTCGCAAAGGGGAAACAGACATTGGACGTAAAAACACACGTGTAAGACTGGTGTTTCGAGTGCACATCAACCAGCCCAACGGCAGGACGGTGTCCCTGCAGACTACTTCAAACGCCATTGAATGCTGTAAGTCACACACACTAACACACTGAAATAAACTCACAAACTGGTATGCCTTTTTCTCTTGGCTTTCCACTTAAGGTGGCATCTATTGTTGTAATCCAATAAAGTGAGCTACTATTTTATTACCTGCTGGAGCGAATTCAGTGCCTCTGCACCCAATAAGCTTTATATGATCAAAGCAATTTGCCAAGGCAATAGTTGCATTGTACATGATGCCAGACACACGTGTTATCTATCTCAATTCCCATTTTATGACTGAATGCACAAGTTATTGTGGTAAGACTACCCCATTAGCACAGGTTCCACAAAGGGCATTTGCCAGCCCCAGTTTTGGCATGGTTGAGTGAGCACATTGAAAGAAACCTCTGTTTCTTTGTTATCCATTTGTGTATATAGGTGTGATGTTATTTGCACCCAAGGAAGCCAATTAAAGTTAGATGGTGAGACAGAGCTGGCATTATAGTTTATGGCCCAAAGTGGATGCTAATCCGAGTTGGTTCATCATTACAGAGAAGGTTTATTTTGTGATTTCTTTAGGGCTTTAGTTAGCTCCTATTTGAAAATTATGCAATGGGATAATAGATTAAGTGAGGCGCTATGTGATGACAAATATATGTGTATCTGACTGTGAATCTGGTCACCAGTCCCAGAGGCTAAAGGTGACTAGCTAGCCACATTTATAGAAAGCAGAGACAGGTAGTTGGCCACAGGCTACTTGATGGAAAATAATGACTAAGGATCTGACCAAAAAAATATTGTTTTGATCAGTTCTCCACCTTCTCGATGTCATTTAAAGAGCAGCTGTTGGCTGAAAACCTCTTAGCTAGGGGTCATGAAATCATCATAATAAAGTTGATAAGCCTGTTTCCCTAACCAAGAACTGCTGTTTTACTGGCTGTGTGCTTCTTGGAGTGGATGGAGATCAGGCAGTGAGCTTAAGTGGGCTCACACACAGTACTGAAATGTTTGTGTGTGTTTCCCTCCAACAGCCCAGCGCTCAGCTCAGGAGCTTCCCTTGGTGGAGAAGCAGAGTATGGATAGTTACCCTGCCACCGGAGGCAAGATGATGCTCCTGAGTGGCCTCAACTTCCTCCCCGACTCCAAGGTGGTGTTTGTGGAGAAGGCTCAGGGTAAGCTGCCATCACCCAACCATTGTTTACTGCTTCTCAATTTCCCCTTTTAATATTTCTTTCAAATGTCTCTCTCCCACTCTGCCTCTGTCGCGTTTCCTCAGTCTCTCCTCCCGTCAAAATAGAGCAGGCCTTGCCAGAAAGCCACATGTGGTGTGCATTAAGCCACTATATTTTTAACCAAAGCGTATTTACATTTGCTGAAGTTTCCATTGCCTGTTCACTGGTGCTTGCCACAACTTAAGGAATGAATCACAACCAGGGCATGTGCAACGTCTCTTTCTCTCACTTTCCCTCTCTCCCTCGCTGTCTCCCACTCCCTGACTCCCTTTCCTTTTGACATTTAACCCTCTCGCTTACTTTCACTACTGTGGCTAGCGGGATACTCACCAAGACTGTGTGTCACTGACTCATGGTGAAGAGGTTGTTTAATTTTTTGGTCCAGAATTTTTGGCCAATTTGTTTCCTCCCTGCGTGGGAGGGAGGAATGGTAGAAACACCACTGATCAAGTTTGCAAGTAAAGGATCATTTCCTTGATTGCACCCACTAAATCAAAGCAAAGGTCAAGCACAGGGATACCTCTGATGATGATGATGAGCAACAAGAATGGAAGGATGAGGGAGGCACAAAGGATGTTTCTTTGCTCTGATAGTGTCCAGCAATTGATAGGGCAACGGTTTCATAATTCTTGGTTTTGGTTTTGGTTAAGAAACACCTAGTTACACACAAAATAATTTGCTATCCCTTCATCTACGCTTTTTTCCCCTTCCTGGACCAAAATCACCAGGAGGTGTTTAATTAGGGTAGTGAACAAGACAAAACATAACCCTAATAGTAGACAAGTCTTTGCATACATCAGTTAATGAATGAATGAAGTTTTATTGTTGCTATGTCCAACTTGCATGGGTTTAATAAATGCAAATTCATATAAACCAGCTCGAGAAAATTAATTCTTAAATCATTCACCCTAACATTCTTAAATCATCATACAATATGTACAATATAAAAGAAAATGGGACATGCTTTCCACCTTCCAAATCACATAAACCACATACTTGAAACCTTTATCACTCAAACTTGAGTCTCAACATTGGGAGGGAAAAGATGGGCTTCAATCATTGCTCAACTTCCCTCAAATTTCTTCAAGGTAAAAAAGGACAACAAAATGCTTCCGGTTCTCAACACTCATGTCTTCCTACCTTGCCTCACCCTGTGAGTACTCTTAAGCAGCTTAGGGGTTAAGGGATAGGCAGATGGGTTGAGAGGAGGTGGGTGAACTTATGGGGTCTCCCTCCTCATGGCTTTACTTAGTCATGGAGGGGGATCCCCTGGAGAGGAAAGCCCGTACATACACAATACCTTCACCTCTCCACCCCCTGCTATTTGAGGCTCATGACCCCTTCTATGCTGTATTTCCCTTTTTTCACCCTCTCTCTCTTTTTCTCTTTCTGTCTACCCTGGGTTGTCTGTTTCCTCCTTTTCTGTCTTTTCACTCCCTCATCCTCCCTTCTTCTTACCTCTATCCTCGATACCCGTTAAAGACATTAGCCGGTGTGGAGCTCTGCGCTAGCGGGATCCCCACACTCGCGCCTGCCATTGACATTTCGGTGGTTTGTTTTCCGTCTCTGTGGTGTCGAGAAGGAGAGAGAGAGAGATCGAAAGAGAGGTTGTCTGTCTACTACTTAGTCTGCTTTTATGTAAACTTTAATGACCCACTACTTCCAGGGTCTCCTAAGTCAAAAAGCCCATTACAGACAAGCCTACACACTCTACACACATGGACACACATAGGAACACACACATCACTCACTAATGGCAACTATCTATGAGCAAGTATGAGTGTGGAAAAGTACTTATGTCCCAAATACACTGCAAAATATTGTCATTTGGCATTTTAATCAGAGAATCCTGCTGTTTCATGAAGGTTCTCAGACTTAAAATTTCTCTGATTGTTGATTTAGACGGACCAAACTGGGATGAGGAAAAAAAGAAACCAATAAAATTATAATTATATTACAGATTTATTCTATAACTTTGGTTTTATTTTCCTCTGGAAAAGTTCATGACTAAATGCACCCATGAAATACAGAGCATTGCACCGCAATAATTACTACTCGCAGACATGTGCTTACACACACAGTGGGACACACACGTGCACGTACAGCTGAGCTCTTTGTACAGCACAACACCAATCACTGCTTTTGCCACAGTGGTGACAGCCATTACTGTTGCTGCCATCAAAGGTCACGATGGCTGCTCACTTTCCAATATTGACTCCAATAAACACCTTCCAGAAAATTCCACAAATCCTAAGGAGCAACAGAATGTTTTTGAGTGTCCCAATCCAACTTGTGTGAATAATTATACACAGTTAAAATCATCCAAGTTGAGTCAGAGGGAGATCACACACAGCACAAAAGCCTATTAGCACAAATGAGACAGCCATAAATCATAAATACATGTATTTCTTTAACCGTTTCCATTTGCTCAAGGATGTAGCCGCTTGTTGCATAAACATACCCAGATGCCTGTTTTTGAATTGCCTGCAGATTACAATTCGTTACTGAACTCTTAAATAATGGATGACATCAACAAATGAGAGATTGTCCCATTAACAGTTTCTGCTTAAGTGATGAGAACAGAGACACCAAAACATCCACTAGTCCCTGGCAAATCATTGACACTGGTGCTCCAAATTACCACTTGAGTAAGTGAGAAAATGAGTACAAAAAGTAAAAAACATCAAGTAACTTTAATTGGAGATTCTTGAAAAAGCTACCAGGGTACCAAGGATGATTTTGGAAATGCAGGTGATGACAGATTTTCTTTTTAAAGCTAGAAAGAAAGAAATGAAAAGGCAAATAATAAACTTGGTTACATCTAAAAGAGAGTCACATTTCTAAGGTAATGTTTAAAAAGTTATTGCTGTTATTGGTCAAAATTAAGGTCTACTTTATATGTCTGCCTAATATTAGTATTTCTGGTGTGAACATACAGTGGTTTGTGCGATTCTGGTGTTAGTAGATGAACGGGAGACCCTAAGAACCTGCATGTATTCTTTTAATGTGTATTGTCGCTCTGTCTGTCTTTCACTGCCACTTTAATCTTCCTCTCCTCTCTGTGTTGTTTTGATTGTCTGTCTGCCCCCCCTGAGATGTCCCCAGTATCAAATGAGCAGAGCTCATAGCTGTTGCCACTGCGGGAGACCTTAATGCGCCTTGAAAAATAATTACGTCTACTTTTCAAATACCTTGTCCATCCCCACTGCTCCACTTCGTCACCCACAGGATAACTGATGCAAACTCTGTGCATCCACTGCATGCACGGGTGTGTGTGTGTTTGTTGTTGTGTACGTGTGTGCACCCTATTGCTGCTAGCCCGCGGGCCTGTTTGCGCTGTTCAGTAGGAAGTGTTTTCAGTGAGTCATCCGTGAGGGATTCCCTGTAGAGTGGTGAAACGGAACAGACGAGACCCTCAGAGGGTAGGCAGAGAGAAGAGGGAGAGGGGAGGAAGAGGAGATGAAGAGGGGAGGCAGAAACAGACAGGACTTCCTTAGAAATCCTGCTTCTGACCTTATGTACTGAAACATCAGAGCATAGTGAGCATAGCCTGCCTTGATGTTGACTTCTGTTTAGATAATGAATACCAAGTGTAGGGTCAATTCCTAAAGATCCTTACAAAAACGTTTTGTGTATTCATGTGACTTTTATAAATAAACTTTATTCCTTCAGTGGATTCATCAATATAATAGCTTTTTCATAGTTTTTAGTTCATCACAGACCACACATAGCAGGGAGAGCAAATTCATCAGACTGTAGCTATAATGATAGACTCAAGAATCACAAGTCCAGATTTTTATTTCTGCTGCAATGTAAACATTATTTTCAACAGTAATAACTGTTCACATGTATTTTCAATAGGCCTTATAATTTTTTTTCTCACAGTAGAGAGTTGTACCCTTCACATAGCCACAATGTGGGCACTTATTAAACTTTCCATTTTCTTTTGCATTGTTGTGCTTGGTTCAATTTTACTGTTATTTTATTATGTGTATGCGTTGAGGTTGTGTCAGTGTTTCGGTTTGCCCAAACCGCTCTTTTGGCACTGGAGTAAGAGGACATACCTGGCGCACCTATTGCAGTGTGTGTTCTGGCTTGCCCTGCTTTCCATGGATGGAATGAGTGCTAGAGGCAGGGAAAATAGAGAGACAGACAGACAGACAGACAAACAGACAGAGAGAGAGCGAGAGAGAGAGAGAGAGAGAGAGAGAGAAAAGAGAGAGCTGGGGAAAGCCTACACTCTGACTCAGAGGGGAGGTAAGGGAATTCCCTGGTGAGCTGGATAGTTTTTACATCTGGTGGGACTGGAGCGTTGCCTGGAGCTCGGCAGCACCACACAGCCTGGGCTGCAGCCGCTTCTCCACCTCTGCTTCAGGCTGGTCGAGCTCACAGCCAAGACCAAGAGAATTCTGAGCTACAGTATAATCTGTAACATTAGGACAGCATGGTCCACAACAATACCCCTAGGCTATTACTCTTGTCATGTGGAAACTCCTCAGCAACAGGCTGAAATATGTCGGTTCTCATACCCTCATAATTCAAGGAACTCAAGCCTTACAGACTGTGATCTGACTTCATTCAAAGACTGTTTATACTTCGTTGAACACTTCTACCTTGGGCAAGTCTAAACACCAGACAAATCGGTCGATGTATTGTACTTCTAGCGGTATGTCTAGACTGCCCTTTGGCTCGAGGGCAGGATAACCTGCATAATTTTGGCTCATAGTTTTGCCACTATGGCATTGTAAGGTCAGCCTCCACCCCTGCTTCAGGCTAGAGATCATAGCATGAGGTACAGTATCCTGTCTAATTAGGATTGAATACTACACCAAAATCAATGATTATGTGTAATAATTGTAGTTGTAGGAGGATCTCTCTAAGAGAGCTGTAGGGACTTAACTTCTTATGCTCATTTTCCATCCCCCATAAAATTACACTGATGGGTCAAGCGTGTTAAGATTTATCAGCAACTGGCCAGCGCACCATTTCGGAATGCCTCTGCTTTATTCATCAAAGGAATTGCTTGGATCATATCTGTATCACAACAGAAAGATGTCTAGATTGTCCTCTGGCCTCCACCCTTTCTTCAGACTTGTCTGAACATGGTATAACCAGATAAGTGGTTCAAATGTAACAAGAATAGTGATATATCTTGATGAAACATTACTCAGTGTGTGGGTCTTTGTGTCCCAGTTTGAGAGACCCTGCGCTATGCTGTCGTGTACTGTGCAACACACCATGGAGAGCACCGTGGAGGTCTTCCTTGTGAACACGAATATTATACAAATGTAAAAGTCTGAATGATCTTCCAGCCATCCCTTTCAGTCTTTAGATCATTTTCAGACTCAATGCCACACAGCTGGAGTCTTGATAAAAGGATAAAATCTGACTCTACTGACCGCAGTCTTCCTCAGCCTGCACTCACAGGTCAAGTCGGCTCACACTTTTCCTGTTATACACAAAGAATAACTCACTTCCTGACTATAAAACCATCACACATCTACTGTCAGGTCATAATTTATACAGAAGCCTCTCAATCTGAAGCAGACCCACCTTTCTCCAATTTCACCAGTCTTCAGATTGGCAGAGGTCAGGTGCTTCAGAGAGAAAAACAGCTGCACCTCTACAATCAGTCATGGGGGAACCCCTTTGGCCTTTTGGCTTTGCTCCTCATTGGACAACAAGGTAATTGCTGTGAAAATACGTGTAAAATGACTCGGCGTCCAGGTGGCAGCAGCAAGAGTGGCACAAAAATGGAAAATAAAACTGATGTATGTAAACAGGAAAGAGAAAAATACTCATGAAAATCATCTCTGGAGAAGAGACATAACTGCAAAATATGTCTGGGTTGTTTCACAAGACAACCTCCGCAATTAAGCATGTGAATCATATTTTCCATTCTCAAAAATGCTAAAGTGAACTCTCTTTGGTCAGTGGAAGTAGTTGCACTACACAACATTTTTTGAAGGAAAAATCACATCTGGAAAGCCAAAACCTGTAAGGTCATTGTAAGGACAAAGATGTCCTTACTCAACTATCTCTGGCTTAAAAAAAAATAGGAGTTTAATTGGGATGTTCTAGATAGATAGACATTTACTATAACAGCAACACTGTTGCCGTGTTCACAACATTATGAGATGACTCCAAGAGGCCTCACCCTATGTGGTCTAATTGCCTGATGAATGAGTGTGTTGTCCTGGTTGTCTGTGTTAGTCTTTGTGGATCCCATTTGCACAAGTGAGTCATGTAGAGCAATAGACAGAATGTTGGTTTACCCTCAAGAAGAAAGCCTAAGAATAAGCGTGTGTTTTTGTTTGTCTCTTTGCTTGCATATGTCCATTAATTTCTCTGTTTTACTGGATTATACCCAGACTTCTCCAGACACAGCTCCTATACCACCTATTGTTTTGCACCTCCCCCCTCTTATCATTCAATTTGAAGGCCAGAACAAAGGTAGAGGATACCGTGGCTGTGTGTGTGCATGTGTCTGCATCTGTGTGTGTGCATTACGCGTGGGTGGAGGCAGCGTGAAGGAGGAGGTGTTGTCAGGAACAGAAGCATTTTGCAGATGTTGCATGGAAGAAGGAGTGAATGGAAAGTTCTGTGGTTATCAGTCGCACAGCGCTCTCTGACTCGCAAAGGTATGCCACATGTGGCCCCATCTCGGTTCAGTCTCAGTTTTAGATTTGCTGAAGTCTGAGGGAGTTATCATTGAAAAGTTTGGGGGAACAAAGTGACTGAGAGGTGTAAAAGGTGAGACAAAAGATCAAGAGGAAGATAGAGAGAGAGAAAAGAGAAATAAAAGTTTGAAAAACATGTTTACTAGTGGAGGTTGGGGTTGACGTCGTAGTCTAAGGTTTCCCTCTTGGAGTGTCTCCCAGAGCGGAGGCGGGTGAGATTCCCTCTTGGTTTCCCCTAGACGTAACATGAGGAACGCTCATCTCTGTTTGTCTCTGTCTCTCTCCCTTTCTCTGACCTTCTCCCTGTCTGTGCTTACTCTAATTGCCCTTCCATACTCTTAGCCGCTTCACAGCATTACGTGTGCCTCTTTTCTTCTTTTGAGCATCTCAATTGCCTGCCTCATGCACAGTATCACTGCTGTGCCCCGTGGCAGTCCTGTCACCGTGCTTCTATTCCCCGCTCATCCACATCGTCTCCATTACAGCGAGGCACCATTTCTCCATATGCAACTCTTATTTCCCCCAGTTCAAATAGAAAAGCCTTATCTGATGTGTTCCCCGTCTGTTTTTCTCTTTCCCTCAGTTTTAATATGGCCATTTTGGAAAGAGATATCTACTGATGTTCACTCTCTGAATAATAAAGCTGACCACCCGCCCCCACTACCACAGCTCACCAATAATAAGCCAACCGTGACTGGGATCCTTTATTCTTTTACTCGCTGCATGATGTGAAAAACATAATGCTTGGGGAAAAAAACCAAGGGTTTTACATCTTCCAGAGCTGCTAGACTTCTGCTATCAGTTATTTGGAAACTGAGTCTGATTATCTTATCTGATGGCTTCCCGTCCCAGAAGCCTGTACTGCTGTATCCATAAAGGCACAGCTGCTCTCTCTCCCTGCTAACATACAGTAGCACGGTGCCACAGTGCCCATGCTATTGCCTCACATGGTGTGCCACTGACACAACGGCTGTTCTGTGTCACTTCTATTCCTGACAGGCCTATAATGAGTCATCGGTTCTGAAAAAAAAAAGGGAAAAAAATGGCACTATGGTCCGTGCTGATTGCCCTAGCAGAGCCCAGAGCGTCTGTTCACTAAGGTGTGGCATGAAATCATAGAGAAAACCTAAAGAATGTGAGCTGAGCTTCTGCAGGCTCCAAGCAGCTGCAACAGCTCCCAGGCCTTTTATTGCATGGCAGCGAAGGAAACCTCCTTACCACAACAAGATGGAGATGAGAAGAAAGATTGAACAAACAAAAGCTTCTGGGGTTGGTTTTTTTGTAATTTCACAGTCCAGAATAGTAATAAGACAGAAAAATAGGAAAAGAAAAATCAAGGATATAAGGAAGAATGAAAAATAGCAGAGAAATGAATGGAGATAGACATTCAAGATTGTGGGCAGTCCAGGTTGAAGGTCAGATATTAAACTTGTTTCAGTCACTGATCTAACCTGAGGCTGCAATTAATGCTCAACTTGATGATTTTTTTTTTTTTAATTGTTTAAAATATTATTAAAGAGTGAAAAATTCTCATCTCAATTCTCCAAAAGTTAAAATAACATCTTTGTTTTATTTTGCGTTTTTGATTGATTAATGGATAGTTATCAATTATTATTGACTAACTGAGAAATGATTTCAGCATTACACCAAACAAAAGGCTAAAAGCCCTTCACACCTGAAGCCACCCCCAAAGCTTCTTCTTTCTTTACTCCAGATTATAGACACTCCATCTTGTTTGTATAATTATGCAGTTCTTAATGAGCCATACTAAACGTTGTATTTTATTCTTTCGTCAATAGATGGGCATCATCTGTGGGAGACAGAAGCCAAAGTTGACAAGAACTCCGTCAAATCTGTAAGTGCACCTCGCCGACGTGACTCGCTAGAAATGCTCCCGCTGTCTTCAGTCCCACCCTCCCTTGACACTTTCTCCTTTCCTCTCTCTGTCTCCTCCTCATCTGTCCCCTGTAATGATGTAATCTTTGCTAAGGCATTGCGAGTTGCAACATAGACAATGATGATTAGGCCATGCAATCCTGAATGGAATTTTCACAAAATCTCTGTACCCTCGCGGAGTAAACAGAGGCTGTCTTATTGTTTTTGTATCTCAAACACTCACAAAAACACACACACAGATTACAGAATGGAAGCATAAACACACACACACACACACAGACACACACGCCACAGCCCTCCCAGCATAGCCAGACGTTTAGTTCACAGCAGAGTATTGTGCTGTGGTGAATTGGACTTAAACACCTCGTCCGTGCCTGGATCATGCAGCCAAGAGTGGATCACACCCCGGCTTGTACCTGCTGCTTTTCATGAGGGCCGTAATGAGAAAATAAACCAGTGCACTCATTCTACTGACGCTCAGTCACACATTCAGATTTTGTTAATATAAAAAGGAACGAAAGGGAATCGTCAAGAGAGGGAATGAAGCAAATGTTGTTCTACGTGTCACAGAAAGCTTGTCGTGCTCTGGAGTTAATTAAGATTTCACTGAGGTTCGTTAGATCTGCTTTCAGTGTGGAGAGTCAAGTATAGGATCTGCGAAAACCTGTTTTGCTTGTGCGTGATGACAGTATGTTTTGAATTGCTGATGCCTTTCATCAGCGTCCTCTCAACCCCTTCCCCGCCCCACTTCCCCCTTTTTTGTGTAAACTAACTGAGGCAATTTACACTTGCACAGGGTCTAAAATAAACCACATGCAGCTAAATGCTGCAACTTGAGGCTGTTTTTCTCCTCGTTATTGCTGTTTTTCACTCAGGTAAATGACTCGGTTGCATCAGGAGGGTAAATATGGACTCTGATGTCTAATTGGCCTGTAGGGCTGGCTGATGTGCTATGGCTGGAGTCCCAGATGCTGGAAAATTAGCGGGCGTGCAAGGCTCGGCCGGGGGCGGCGGTGTGGGGAGGCGAGGTCGATGAAAGACAAATACAGCAGTGTGTTTATTTGTAGATCCAACAAACAAGCAGGTAGAGACAGCGAGCGGGCACTGGCCTTCTTCTTGTGTCAGCTGCCTCCAGACTACCTTAAATTGCTCCAGCCTGCCTGACTGTGTTTTTATTGCCATCCAGAGCGTGCTAACTTTCATTGGTAAGGATGGAGAGGGAAAGCCATGTGCGCACACATACACACACACACACACACACACACACACACACACACACACACACACACTTTACACACTCAATCAGCCACCTGCATGTTTTCTTTGTCGTCATCTGGAGGGCAGACTGGGGCTGAGGATGCAGACCCCTCACCTACAACCCACCCCACCCCCCCACCCCCCACACACTCATGCCTCTCCCCATCCATCCACAGGGATGACCAACAAAAACCTGCTTCCTGTCAAAGTTCCCCTAATTCTGGCCTGTTTTGGCCCCCGCGAGAGTGACAGCCATCACAGGAATTAGACACAAATTCTCTCCGCGTTCCCTTGTCAGAAAGAAAGCAGGGGAAGGTTCACATCCGTCCAGACTTGCCAAGGTCTGGCCTGGGGGGCAGGAGGGGAGGGGGGCAGGCGAGCCTCTCCACAGGGAGGCACGGCTGTGCAAACAAATAAGCCGGCTACCTCTCTCCCCTCGTGCTGTACAGGGACAAAGCTAAAGCCCTGGGGTTTTCCTCAGAGACAAACACGGGCACTGGACCAACCTGGTCCACTGCTGCATCTACACAGTCCAGACAAGCTCATTTAGACCCGTTCCCAGTCCAGCCTCTTGGAAAGAGAGCACTAAATGCAGGCCAGCTGCAAAACAAACATAGCTGTTGATTAAGTTGCTGGGAGTCGTACTACACACTTACATTAAGAGAGTGACATGAAATCAGATGAGCAAATGCAACTAAAGGACTATTATTTTTTATGGTATCAGCAGTCTTATCTCATAAAGGTGGAATATCTTGTTGTATCTTATTTGTATTTTAGAGCTCTATTGTTGTGGAGATCCCGCCGTACAGGAACCAGAGAATATCCAGCCCGGTGCAGGTTAACTTCTATGTCTGCAACGGCAAGAGGAAGAGGAGCCAGTACCAGCGCTTCACCTACCTGCCTCCTAATGGTAATCATCATAAATATTTCCCACCTTTTTATTGCCAGTGACATTGACAATGTATGCTTTTGACAAGCTGCACACTCTGAATTCATCATGGGGAGTATTACTCCAGGCCTTGACATCCGTCTACTATAGTTTACCGCAGACGTCAACATGCCATATGAAATTTGTGGCCAGTTTTTGGTCTGCGTTTTTGTCGTTATGCCTACACACCGCTTGGCTGCCAGCCTGTGAGTGAGAGCAGAAGATGTGAGGTGTGTTTATTCTGTAGTGAGACCGCGTTCCCCAGCGATGAGGTGTACCTGCTGAGTGACAGAGCCTCCGAGAGCTGTTGATGTAGAGAAGTCAATCCCCCTGGGCGACCTGACTTTCACACCCCACCTCACACCATGCCCTCCTGGATCACCAAAGCACCCACGGACTCACAGCTACACATCCATGCACACACGCACACACACACACACACACACACACACACACACACACACACACACACACACACACACACACACACACTCATACACGTGCATCTACCAGGCAGTGCTTTGCCCTGTCATTCATGTAGCAACCTGAAAACCAAGGAATACTTCTCTCTGTGCTTATCATGTGTCCCTGGCCTCAGTGTTTATAGATGGCTTTCACATTGGAATTTGAAGAATGTATCACCGAGAGTTTAGAGAAAAGTTCAGCCTCAAAATTATATTGTGAGCTATTGACTTTTCACAATGGGCGCAGGTGAAATATTAGCTTTGGTATCACTGTCAACCATCCAGCTAGAATACTGTTATTTTATCTTTATGTATCCAGAGAAAGTTGACTAAGCATGTTGGCTCTTCTTTCAGCTAAACAATGCTTCCCATTTATAGTGACAAAGCTCTTTACTGTTAGCTGTTGGGCTGCTTTACTGAAGCAGGCGGGAGTTTAGTACCTTTCGTAAGGCACTAAACAACTTTTCTGGCAGCTGAACGATAGTTGCTGAAGCGGGTTTCGTGATGCTCCAACTCTCACTGATTTCTCTCACACACATTGTCCCAGCTGGTTTAGGGATTCCAACCAGTAACCTTCCATTTATAAGACCTGCCTCTCCCTCGTGATAACCAGTGAAATCCATTAGATCAAAACAATGGTATCTTGTTTTCATTGATCAGTGTCTAATGGGTCTAATGCTGCTGGGATAGCATGCTCTGCGTTTTGAGTCCACAGCTGTTAATAAGATGTGACATTTAGATTATCAGCAGATGTATTTACGGCCACAGGAGATAAGTGATTGGGATTTTGGACGAGGCTCTGAGAGAAAGTAGAGCAGGGCCCTATTTGGAGATGCCTGATTATATGATGAACGAGTGCATTATGGGTAACTGGACCAGTGTTGGGCAGACAAACTGTGGCCATATATAGCATATCCATTTCATATACTGTACTTCAATGGAGAAAGAGAGAGAATGAGATGTAGCAGGCTTATCAGCCTTGACTATGCATCTCTAAGTCATTTCCCTGAGCATAAACACAGCTCTAATTAAAAGATGACTTGTTGTGTTCCCTCTTTTGCTGCCAAGTAAACCACAAGTACATTGTGGACCACACAAGCAGGGCCAATGCCTTCTCAAAGGAGCATAATTAACTCACAAGTGTTACAGTCAAAGAGACCACGAATCGCAAGCTATTGAGTTCTATTTTGAGATTAACCACACTTTTGAAGACACACATTAAAGCATACAGCTTAGCATATTTCCAAAAACAAATATTCAGTATTTAAATCAAAGAGGCAATCCACAGCACATGAAGTGTAATATTACAACTGTGCTGGATAGCTGAGACAGAACTGGTCTGGGTGCAGAAGTCATCTAATTTTAGTGAGGAAACCTCCCAGCCTTAGAATCACAAGCAGAGTTGCAACTTCCATTGACACTTGCTATACATTGTGAATGAGATTTTGTAGTCTAATTTATCATTACAGAGTTTGAGCACCACAGCTGTAGTTGTAAATGTAGAAAAAAATGTAAATGCTGGCAAAATGTATGTTTTTGATTTCTTATTTGTGATGCTATACGTGCTGGCATACAGTGACTAATCAGTGCTCACTGACTGTTAAACATTCACAAAGAATACCATATAAAGGTTATAATCAGTGTAAATAGACCCTCTGTGGCAATGATGACTGTAATATATTCACAGTATCAATACAGCAACAAAGAGTGAGGAAATCCTAGTGAGGCTGTTTGCTTTTGAGGGTTTCAGTGTGTGTGTCAACACTGAGAGAAACAACCAACACTGTGGCCAGGTACTCGGGGTGGGCTGGGGGAGGAGGACACCCACACACACACGTACACACACACACACACTGTTGTCAACACTTTTTTTTGCTTGCTCGTATGAAAAGACTCTTCCGGCCCACGGTCCCACTTCAAGCACAGTTGTGGTCACTGACGTTGTTTAGAGAGAACATTTCTTTTCACACTCTGGTGTCTGCTCAGCTATAAAAAGGCAAACCCAACCCTGAAAATAGCCTGACTTGTTTGAAACAGCGGAAGGATGAAGCAAACACTCTCTGGGACACAGATGCTAGTGAAAACCACCTTTATTTTCCATTCAGATCATGTGACCATCTTGTTATTTTTTGACACTGATGCAAATGTGGTTGGTACCTACTGTGGCTGAACACCAATGCCTGCATTTGAAGAACTACACAGAAAAAAAAAAAGTTTCACTATGCTGTATGTTCCTCTCAGCTCTCAGAAACTATATTGTTTCAGATGTGTTTAGAGATTTTTATCTTTTCTCCTGCATCCCTGCTGAAATTAAATGTTATTGTCAGATTCTGTCGCGGAGTCATAGCTGCTCTCATTCTGACTAGCTGATAGAGGAAGATAAGCCTCAGTGATATGAGTACAACAGTGCTGTAGACCTGTTGAAATATTGCCATAACAATGCATTGTGAACGTTCAAACAGGATTTGAGCCATTCAGAAACATCCCATTCGAAATCTGTCATTAGCACATAGGTCAAGAGTATTTAGAAGCAAAGCAATCCTACAGTTAGGCTTCAGTGAACCAACGAACTTCACCCTTAGCTTTCCAGAAACATAAAGGTTACATTTTAAAGAATTTATCAAAGTTAAATACATAAAAAATATACAAAATTTAAGCAAATTATGTAGAGTTTTTGCTGCTCATAAGTGAATGAATATGAGGTAAAGCTGCCTTCAGGCAGTGGATAAGGATGACATTTGCTGTTGAGATATACCATCAGCAGCATTTGTGGTTGGCTCGTCAAGCCTAAGTGCTCATCTGTGATGTTGAGGTGTACATACAGCACAAATGTCCTTGTCTGGCTCCGGGAATGAGCCTCGCTTTTCCAAACTCCTTTCCAATCATTCTTGCGTGAGTAGGGACGTGACGTGTTGCTCTTCAAATAAGAAACAGTTTTCACCAACCACATTAAACAACAAACGGCAAAAAAAAAGTGTTGGCAATGGCTGAAGCTGGAGCGAAGAACTTCTCGGAACCCCTTTATTTTTACAGGCCATTTGGAGATTCCTCTGTAATATCAAGTTCTATTCTTAACGCAAACGGGTGCTCACTCCCCCCGTGCTGCATTGGTTTGTGGTTGGATTTGGAGAGGGGAAAGACAGAAACATGTTCTGTGACACATACAGGAAAAGTTGATGAACCACACATTGTTCTTTTTTTTTGTAAATATTTGCACAGTCATGTTTTTCCAAAAATTGGACAAAGACTGAACTGTTTCTGTCATGTCTACAGCTTTGGGCTTTGTCAGTCTCACCTACGGTACACTAAAGCCCACAGTATACAAGGTGACCAGATTGCCTACACAGTGGGACATGGTGCACCAGGTACCTTTGAGTTAATGAACTACCACCTGCTCCATGTTAAATGTCACTGCAGATTCATGCCGTTAGGTTAGAACAAGATGAGTTCAGCATTTCTGCAGCAAGATATCCCTAATTCTTCCGCAGTGGCATGATAATGTCATATTCCAGCCAACAAGCATCGTAAATGAGAACGAGAGCCTTAAAATCCCTTTTTGCCCGATGGCTACAAGTAGAGAGGGTCTCCTTTGGAAGTTAGTTTACAAATCTACATAAGCACTGGATGTTTGCCCTTCCTAATCAAATACACTGATACAGGCACAGACAACACACGTCTATGTCCCGACGCCCATTCCCTTTAGAGGAAACGAGTGCTCAATAAAATACCCAGATCAGGCCTGATCAGTTTAATACGAGCAGACAGGGGGGAAACTGCCAGAGATGGAGAGAAAAACCATGTGCAGAACATCAACTGTCTGTGGGCCATAACCCACAGGTTGGGAGGAAATAAAAGCCAGCTGAAGTTGGGACTCGCCTGGTGAATCTGTTTTCTCAGCTCACGTACAAAGTGGAATGGAGACACACAGATGGATGGAGCTGGAGGGAGACCACTATTTGTATCTGTAGCTGAGGAAGGAAAAGCTCGAAAAAAAAATGTTTGAAACTTTAAAGAAAGGCCATTCAAACCAAGGTGATTTGATTTCCTGTTTCGCCAGTCTTGCTCATAGTCAGAAGGCATACAGGCAAATAATGCTGACAAATGACCTCACTGGGAATAAAAACCATAAACTGCAATAAACCCAACTCCTCTTTAAAAACACACCTGTCTTCTCTTGTTGGATTATAAACTGTGTCTACAAAGCACAACAGCATCCCTTCGCTTCTGAGCTGCTGCTGATTCACCCCATTTCCCTGAATAAAATCCTCATGTTGGTTATGGTCACAGGCAGGAAATCTTGTGACTTGCTACATTAGATTTGTTTAATCTTGAGAAGTGCATCCAGATAAAGCCACAATAACAAACATTAGACAATTTGTCTCTTTCAGTCCTCTGATTTTCTGGAGTATAAATTGTCAAGGCTGGTAAACACGAGTGTGCTTTGCGCAGTTCAAACTTAACTTCTTACTTCCTTTGGAATTGGAATAAGTACAACCTCAAAACCGTGACATCTTTAAAAAAATATTGCTGCTGAAAGGAAAATATAACATATACATACAGTAACTCAGTTTTAAGGCTTCATGCTTGATGATAACTTAATGTTCTGACTTAATTTAACAGGACTTTAAAAAAGACTTCATGAGGCAGAAAGTAAAAAAAAATGTTTCAGCTCCCAGACGACAGGGCAGTTCTTGAATTGAAGCTCTAATCTGAAAATGATCAAATTTGCTGAAGACATATTCACATGACAACTCTTGACATCGTACTTTCTGCTATCCATTCACACTGAAGGAAAGGCATGGAAGAGAAAGAGAGTCACTGAGGGAAGTGACATGGATGTAGTGTGCGCCATGTGACTTGCTTGTTATTCCCAAGGCTGTGGAGAGGAGGCCCGTGCATCATGGGACTCGCCTTCCGATGCTCCCTCAGACACCAGGCCTGGTCCCTGGGCTCTGAAAGCAGACGGGGCTGACGTAAATGTGCTCCCTGCTCTGCGTTATCTCTGCATCGCAGTTCAGCACCCCAGAGGCTGCAGGCGCGATTCATGTCTTTTCAAATTCAACTCCACAAAAATAATAACACATTGGAAAAACAGCCTGCTTTTCATATGACACTCCAACGCTTCATAAATTGTCTTTGTACCCTTTGCTTTGACTATCTTTCAAAGGTTCTATTGTGTACAAATGCAAACACAGTTTAGACAGACATCTTATTCATATTGACATCTGTGCGCCTCTGAGTAAATGTCACTTGGAGTGAGTTAAGCCAAGAACTCTTAATGGTTGGCATCAAATGCTCACCACACCCATTAACACATTTTAACAATGTGTAGAAATAGAAACAGTATGTCCATTG
Organism: Dicentrarchus labrax; assembly: GCF_905237075.1. Taxonomy (NCBI): domain Eukaryota; kingdom Metazoa; phylum Chordata; class Actinopteri; family Moronidae; genus Dicentrarchus; species Dicentrarchus labrax. The sequence continues at coordinate 21,029,653 of NW_026136707.1, forward strand.
TGACTCAGCAGCCTTTGCTATGCATCTGGGTATCTTAACATTGCCCTATTAGTTTTGTGCTGGAACAGTCTGCGCATATTGCATAATAACTCACCAGTGAGGTTTATTTAATGTGGATCCATCTCTCAACTCAAGCCATACAGGTCTTTTTTGAAATGTTTAATTAATAGAAAGTTGTTTTCAGTGACTACTGTTGACGGTGTATCGGAAGCTTGTGATACCTGTCAGTCAGAGCTAGTCAGGAAACAGTGCAGACGGCCTGCACTGGATTAGAAATTTGAAGAGAGGAGGCAGGATGATCAAGTGGGGGTCACTGCACTCTCCTGCATTAGCTGAGGCCTGAAGCTCCTGAAACCACAGGCACAGCTCTTCAGCCTCTTAAGGAGCTCAGGCGGCCTAATCAAAATCAAATCATCTCCTTTTTTTCACTCTCTCCCTCTATCTTTTGGTCCTGGGAGAAACAATTACTGCTACAGTGTGGAGGATACCTAGGGATCCGGGGCTCCTTGAGCAGCAGCAGCAGCAGCAGCAGCAGCAGCAGCAGCAGCAGCAGCAGCAGCCCGGCGCTTTAAAGTAGTCTTTTATTGGATATCAGAGCTGGAGGAGAGTCCAAAGAAAATAGGTCTTATTCATTATTAGAGCCAGCTGTGGCTTTCCACACTGATGACTCATCCATTTTTCTTTCCCCCCTATTCTTTTGCTTTTTTTTCATGGTGCGGTAAAAGAGGGGTGGCGGTTGGGAGGCGTGAGGGTTTCTCTGTTAGAGAGCTCAGCCAAGTTGACACCGAGCCCATATCCACTGGTGGTTGTTTGTTTGGATTATGGAAGGTATCGTGGCCACAATTGTGCCTGCTCACTGCTTTACTGAGTCTCACTCGTGCACTCATTGCGCCACGTGGATTCCCTGCACGTTTTTTAATATCTCCACCTTTCTTTCTACTTTTTTTTCCCCCCAGTGCCGATAATAAAGACAGAACCCAGTGATGAATATGATTCTCTGGGGACTGCAAGACTGCCCATGCATTCAAAGCCCTATTACAGCCAGCCCAGGCTCACTCCCATCATGCCTGTAGCCGATCCTGATGCCTGCCTGGTTGGTGGCTACCCTCCCTGCCCGCCTCGCCATGCTGCCATGCCATCGTCGTCCCCAAGCTCCAGCCCCACCCTGCATGACCTGTCCCCCGTGGCATACAGCAAGTGCCTCCCCAACAGCCCCACCCATGCGACACCACCAGGCACCATGGTGCCCCCCATCCAGGAGAGCCCTGGCTGCCCCAACCTCGACCACCCAGCGTCGCCAGACCACAGTTCTTCCCTAGGGATGCTCCATTCCCAGGGCAGCCCCAACCACCTCAACAGCCCAGGGCCGCACGGTTACCACCCTATCTATGCCAACAGCAGTCCGTCATCCTCCCCGGTATCCCACCCTTCCACCCCCAGTGGGACTGCGGAGAGCCCATTCGTTCAGGCCTACAGCCCCAGTCAGGCTCAGGCAGCAACCAGCTCACCCAGCCTGTTACCTGAGGATGCCAGCCCCCCTTCGATGGCCATCACCGTCAAACAGGAGCCCCAGGAACTGGACCAGATGTACCTAGATGATGGTGAGTGACTAGAAACAAGGTGTACATACACTTTCTGCAAGTTTCCATTTGATAATCATTCCAATAACGAGAGGCATTTTGTTTTTCTAGATGAAAGCATGGCACAAGCTCTCTGTCCATGCCAAAAATGGCTGTTTACGTAGCACATTACATTTATTTAACACCTTTTGCTTATCTGCAAGTCCCCACACATAGCCGCACCCTGCTGCACCTCTCAGTATTTCCTCATGAAGTTGTGGCAGCAGATTTACGTCAGATTTGTTTAATTTTAGACCCGGCAGATTTATTTGCTTTTGGTGTTACATGTCGTCCGGCTTATGTTGTCCAAGTGGCTGCTTTACTTTAAAACAGTAAATTGCCTTGATGGGATTTTGAAACAATCTGTCAAAACATCAGAGCACTGAGGTCAGCCGGGGTGCAGCAGAACAAAAACAGTGGCACACGCGTAGCGAACCAAACTGTTGACACAACGACTAATGAAGGAAGCAAAACAATGGGTAGGGGTTTCCTGAACCTAGTCATCCCCCCCCCCTCGCCATCTTTCTGGGAGGAATGGTGGGAGGCGGGAGGCGAGGCTTTGTTTTCCCGTCTTTTCCCCCTGGAGCTGACACCATGCGGCTGTCGTCATCAAGGGAGGCTGTGGGGTCACTGGTCTCCCTCTGGCAATGAAACCAGTCACACCCAAGGGACCATATGGTCGAGTTTATTGCCTCCTGTGTCCATCCCACAATATGTCTCTCAGGTCACAAACCTGTTATCTGTGTTAGCAGAGGCTCCACTTGTTGTTATTATATACAGTATATTCATATGACACATCAATGGCATCGTGCCAGTTTGAATTGTAAAAATCCCCCTGCATCCTAATGGAGGTGGGGGGAGAGACAACTCCACATTGAACTCAGGAATATCACCCTTCCTGTGCACCTTTTGCGTGTGTGTGCTGGTGTGAGTGTGTGAGTGTGTGCACACTTCACTCAACAGCTCTGGGAGTAGAGGGGTGATAGGCATGAGGGGACCAGGGGAGTTCTGCTGTGGAACTGTAATTGAGTTGAAATGCAGTTGTCAGCACATCTGTCAGTCCTGATGAGTCCCATTAGTCCTCACCTCATAAACACACCATACAGAGACAGGGGGATGTCTGTCTGTTATCAACTATATAAACTGATTTCAAACTTTTTTTTTCATCTTTTCTCTTTCCTTTTTCTTCTTTTCTTTTCGCATAGCAATGCCGGATGCTCTGGAAATCTAATTTGAAACAAAACTGCTCATTTGAAATTCTTTCGGACTGTTTTCAATAGTTATGGCAGGCAGAGGCTTTCATTTCAGCCTTAATTGAATAAAGTGAAACTGTAGCTTTATTTTGCATTTTGTAATAAGGTTGGCAAAGAGTCCTTTTACACCAACAGTATGAGGATATACCAAATGTACATAGCAGTGCTAAGGTGAAATCATGTAACCTTGTTTCTCTTCCCCACTACTCCATCCACTGTCACTTTAGCAGGCTCAATCTTTCTGGCCAAATGTATTCAGCCAGTGATTACAGTTGCATTAGGGACGCACAGGAATGTGTATTGATTGACCGAGGACAGTGAGGCAGCCCCTTGAAAAACCTCAATGTGCTGCCGTTTTGCATCACCTAATGTCTGTGCTAGCATCTGTGGTGAGCTCCTGGAGTCCCTGTAAGTGTGTGGTGGTAACAGCATACTCCAAAGGCATCTACTGCTCCTAGGCCCTATCCCAAACCCCTCAAATGAGCCCTAAGCTAAAGTAAATAAGATCGGAAGGCAGCTCACAAGGCGTCCCGCTCCCCGTCCACACGCATTACCACCGTGTGTTAGCGAGCTAAGCGCTCCATTAGAGAGGGAAGACAGGCGGATGACCTCACCACAGCAGCAGTGATTTAACGCCAGCCATGTAGAGTAGCGTTCCTCCCCAGCAATTGGGGGCCGGTGATTTGGAGTCTGCGGGAGCACACTTGATCTTCCCCAAGAGTGGAGAGCCTCCCACGCTCGAATGCTGAGGCCTCCGACTCTCATCAGCCAGAGGAAATGTGTCTCTCTGGCCGGGCCCAGGTTTTATGCAGCCCCTGAGAAATCACTCAACTTATCAACGGTGAGCTACTGTACCGCGAGGAGCTTGGTTAGCATGGAGGGAGTCTGAGATGTAAACCCCCATGGCTGCCATACACACACTCCATTGTAATGTGCTAAACTCTTCCCTCTGCTGCGATAGAAGTGTACTAACTACAGCGTGAGACATGAGGCGATGATTCTGGTGTCTGCAAGTGAGGTTTTATGGGAAGAGTCCAGGTTGGCAGTCAGATTGGAGCAGTCATTTTCACTCAGTGGCATGTTGGCTCTCACCTGCTTCAGCCTCACTCCTCATACCTGGAATCAAGCAGCAGATCAGCACGGTTTACCGAAGGGAAGCAAGCATAGGACAAAACGCCCAACGCTGCTGGACGACTCTGCCTTGTTGCATTGTTGAATCACTGTCGTAAACAACGCATATAACCGTTTTCAGACATTTCATGTTGACTCACAGCCCACTATCTGTACTTTACAAGGCACATGACTGTGAGAAAAACGCCAGTCAAATGACATCAGTGTGTTTAACAATAGAATTGATGAAAAACACGGTCTGCAGCATTTACTTTTGCCTTGTTAGCCATACTAATTAGGCCAAAAAAAGAAATGCTAAAATGACGGCATGCTTTGTCACACGTCTGAAGGAGCAGTTCTGGTGATTTCATACCCCCTCTTGTCTCAAGCAACCACTGACACACATCAACATACATATACACAAACACAAACACACAAGTGCACTTTTGATCTTAAACTTTTTCAAATCTTTTTTAACACAATGTGGAAAATGAAGCCACATTACTTATTGAAAACCCTCCACTTGGAAGCCTATTTCTGGTGTTTATAGGTATTTTTCTGTGGATGTGTGCAAGTCTGTGTAGAGCAGGAGTAGTGTGCTGGCTGGGCTTGGCTTTTGTTCCTGTGAGGCTGCTGCCGTGTGTCCTGTCTCATTAGCTGCTCTTGTGATGGGTGATATCATGAAATGTAGCTGAATGCAGCGCACAGCAAAGGAACTAGTGCTAATCAGAGGGCCAGATTTCTACCAGCTGCCTCTCTGGGAAACAGAGGGCCCTTATTCTCCAAAATAAGAAAAACACAGAGTGCAACGCAGCCGCTGCTGATTTCTGACATTTGACATATGTGCTCTGATTGCCTCGTGTTACAGGGTAGTTTTCCTTGTGATTGTTTCCTCCCCAATTCAAGGTTTGTGCATTTGAAACTACTAGGCTTGTTTTCTCAAACCGAAAACAGAATTGTTGTCGGTCCTCCTTTCCTCCTTCCCTCCCTCCGGCAACAAAAAAGGCATTCTAACCCTTCCTGAGGATCTCCGTCCACCGCCGACGCTTCTGAAGGCAACTCAAGGCTTTCCTCATGGAAACTTTTACACATCATGGCAAGTTGCCCAGACCCCAGGACTCCGCAAAACCCCTAATGATGATTGAGAGCGCGTCCGCACCGCGCTGAAAACATGCTGAGTCGCTAACATTGGAGTGTGCCGCAAGGCTGGCTCTGGGATGGGAAGGGGGCAGAAGAGAGAGAGGATTTGGGGGTTGGGGGGTATTCATTAACGTGGAAGTCGAAGTGTCTAATGGGACTCACTAAAGCAGGAGCTGCTCTGGTGTGTTTAGACAGTATGTATTTGTGTGTGTGCGCGTCTCTTTGGGTTAGTAGAGTCAGCGAGATGTGGAGGCACTGTAAGAGCCAGTGACAGCCTGTGCTTTCACAACACTCCACCTCTGACCCATGGCCTGTTGGGAGCAGGTCAAGCTCCAGCTAATAGTGTGCAGAAAGAAAGGCTGTCTTGTGGTTAAGTGCAATGCCAAGAACATAGTCTCCTTCTAGACATAGTGATATTGACGGGTGCCAGAAGAAGGGTGATGGCTTTTCTATTATTTACAACTACAAAGAGGATGTGGATTTTTTTTTTTTTTACTATTGTTGTCATTGCCACGTTCTCATATCAGGAATCCGGTTTTCCTGGAAGCTCTTGACATGTTGAGGTATAAGTAAAGGTTTGGACCCAGTGGAGACGTTTTATAGTCCTAGGAAAAATTAATAGGCGGCTGCACCCTATGATTGGCCTTTTAGAGTCATTGACCGCCTAAGCTATGGATCAGCAACTACACTTTTGGGATCAGCAATAGATTTGATTCAATTTCTCCTCATTAGGATCAAAAACCATTACTTTTACTGTGTGAACTGAGCAGCTGTGGCTCTCTTATTACCCATTATCAGATATTACAGACCTCACCAAGTCCTTGAAGGGGTGTGCTCAGTAGCAACTGTGAAGATCTTTGTTGATCTGGTTGCTGCGGAAGTTGGGCACAATATTAATTGATCAATTAGCTCATACAATTTTACTGAAAGACGCAAATGTATTACTTGATCTTACAAACTTGTTAATTGTAGTCGTATAACATTGGAAAAGAGGAGCATAGCCAGAATTGGCGGTGAAAAAAAACTCTTTATACCCTGTAGCCGCACACATTTGGAAACTTGCAGTCACTCTTGTAAAGCAGATAACAGTCTGCTTAAAAACAACGTTAGTTTGTAACATAAAGTGTGGAAGTTACAATGGAAGCACAGTAATGGAACCCAGAGATTACCATGGCGTCTCCGAAATAGAAGAGGAATACCTTCGCAGTTGAGTGGAAGTTCTCTGGATTACCTTAGCGCCCTCTGTTTCCTCTTACATCTCTTTTATCTCTGTCCCATTGGCTGAACATAAGAGCCTTTAGATTCCTCGTTGTGATCAGATTCATTTTTTTAATTTTTTTTTTTTTTTGGTAACACATATTATGAAACCCGCTCAATTATAGACACTATTGTCCAAGGGAGATTGCTTGCAGTTTAGCAAATAATTGGATCTAAGTGGTTACATATGACAGTGGCAATGGGGTCACAGTATTGGCGCTTTGATTTTTAGCTCCGTGTAAAACCATTGGGAATATTATTAGTTTTGATAAGTGCAGCAAGATGAATCTGTAAGAATTCAATCCATTCATTACCGCAGCGCTCTGGCTTTTATGCGTGCGTGTGTGAGCCAGAGGTTCTGGTCTGGTTTCAGTCGCTCCGTCATAATATCCACAGTCACTGAGAAAGAATGTGTCTGCTGAAAAACTGCAGCTAAATTATCTAAACAAATTGGGGCTTTTTTGTGTCTGGGATCTGATACACGAACACATTTAGATGGGAGACTTAGATTCAGATTTTCTGGGTTATTTTGCCTAAATGTCAGAAATGTGTGATACAGATTTGCTACTGTGAAGATTTGAGTCTTATTTTCTTCCAATTTTTGCAAGCTGTGTAAAAAGTGGACACACTATATGAGCTTTGTATGGGGTTAGAGCAAAATGGACTTCATGGACTTGAAATGAACTACATATGGACTACATGCTTCCTTCTCCAGACAAGCTTTGAGCCTATTCGTTAAAGCTTTATTCCTTCAGTTCATCATGCGTCATGTATTTCTTATAGTTTCTCCTGACACAGCGGTTTAGAGGCTCAGTTCGTGTGGCTCACATTCTGAGGTTTAGGAAACACGCGTTGAAAAGCCACCGAGCCACACGGATCACAGCGGGTCAGGACTCAGACAGGGCCTGTGGCTTGGCTGGAAGCTTCCTGTGTACATCTGTGATCATGGAGCTACCACCTCACGCCAGACACTCTCATTACTGAATCATAATATGACAAATGTCAGTGTGGTTGACTGCTCTGACAGGCTGTGAGGTCGTTATCTGTGCCTTGGTTAAGGTTGTATTTAAGCATGATCCAAGCTCTTATCTCCTTACTTTATGGCTTTTTTTTTTTATTAAATTCTTTTGGGATTTAATGGTCAATTTATGCTGTTTTCTGCATCAGGTGTACAAAGGGTTACTATGTTGGTTTGTTTGTGATTTAAAGAACGGTCTGTAATCCCTGCAAACATTACACCACTACTGAATTTACCATAAAACACTGTTCCCCTGTGGGAACAACTGATATTGCTGCGAACACCACAAACACTCCACAGTCACAGAAACCATAAATTTGACTTGAATCTGGGATATTTCCTGCTGGCATTAAAAATATGAGCACATGGAAAACTCGTACAGTCCAGACTAATACTAAACACCAAACAAGCACCACTGATTTGCGTAAAGACACGTTCTTCTTTTTTTGACGCCCTGCTGGGAGGTCAAGGGGTAAGGATCAGCTTCTGGACAACATCCATAGAGCTTGTGGGGTGTCTTGCTCAAGGGCAAAAAAGCAGTCACAGACAGTTGAATGCAGTTCAAAGATGTGATCCTCCATTTGGAACATAGTAACCACACTGAGATACTTGCCGTTTTAGTGTTTTCAGTTGGTATTTAGGGGATGTAAATACCTGCGGCATCAGTAAACAGGAGCAGGTCTCCATCCCAGACCACTTAATAACAGCTTCCCATCTGAAATCTGTTAGCTCAGTGAAATAGTATCCTGTAGCGACGGATGTCAACAGAGAAGTCTGATCCAGCTGGGAGGGATGGGGAAAGCCGTTGGGTTTTGCAACTCTTGGCAGAGTCCATGTGCAGATACCTCAGAAAGAAGAGGGGAGAGATGGTCATAAAGAGAGAACTACAGAGAGAGAGAGAGAGAGAGAGGAGGGAGCATGAAAGAGAGAGAGTGAAATAAAGGTGCAGATATAAACTTTGAAAGAGTGATAGACCCAGTAGAATCCGTCACAAGACTATAAACCAAATGCACAAGTCCTGTTCTAGTGTTACTGCAGGTTAAAGTAAAATCAAACTGTCAAAATAATGAATTTGTCTAAAACGAGCCATCCTCAATCCACGTCTCTCCCGAAACAGAAACTGGAAGAAAGAATCTGTGTATTCTTTTTTAGTGTGATATCTGGTGTCATAGCTTATGGGCCTAAAGTGGAGGGACAGCCGTAAGTCATGAGATGTATTTTAGTGTTTTGAGATTTTGGGGTCAGGAGATTCTCTTCATGTCCTCACATCCAGGAATATTCAGCGAGCATGAGAAGAAGCAGGTCAGCCATAGAAATAAAGGAGACACTGACACAGACAGACAGACTAAGAGAAAGAGGGGAAAATCTGAGGTGGAAGAAAGTAGCATGCGATCTTGGTGATTTTCCCTGGCAGCTTCTCTCACTGCCCCTGTTCTTCACACACACACACACACGACAGTACGTGCTCCTTTCACAGCTAAAACTGTTAAAACCCAAACACTAAAAGTCAAAGAAAGATAAACACTGCCAAAGTTAAAGATCATATTTTCTTCCTCTCCCACCAGCGGCTGCTCGCAGTGCAGAGACTTACCAAGCAGTGGGTGAATGGGTTTACTTCAGGGGAGGGAATGATCATAACCACTGAACTGTAAGTGTCCTACTGTTGACATGTGACCCATGGCAGTTATAAACCTCAACGGGTCCCCCGACTCTCCTGATTGCACTCCGGTGAGCTCAGTTCCTCTCAAAACAACACGCTAACAAATAGGGAAATCCTTTCACGCTCAGTAAGCCTTTTTTATAGTGTGAAACATTGAGAGATTTAATGATGAAAGGATACAGTGGCGCTACACAAACCTCAAAATTAAGGTCTTTAGCTCAAGAAAGGCCATGATGTTTTTAACAAACTGCTGTGCTGTGTTATGCACGAAAATATCCCAGCTTCAAAAATGTTTGTGGATTAAGACCTTCAAATTAATTAAAGGTATCACTTTACACCTTATGACACACTGTTTTGTAGTTGTAGGAGCAAAAATAATACATTTTAGGTGTTTATCAATATATGTAATGATTCTCAATAAAATAAGATAAAAAATAATATACTCTTCAGTATTCATATTTTATATGCAATATAAAAGTATTTATGTATTATATTTATTAGTGATGCACTTATTGTAATTATTGAGTTCCTTTGCAAAAACAGGGGGGAAAAAATATTATTAAAAAAATATCAAAATTAATCAGCTTTTTTTTTGCAAATGAACCCTTATGAAGTATTAATTTATACACTGTGTACTTTTTTTGCATTTCATGGACTGATGTCTTCACAGGAAAAGTCCCTGTAGAAATCTAGCAAGTGGACCTTGAGTAAATATTTTTTTTTGTTAGACTGAATCTTCCAGCTCAACATGTCTTCATGAGTACATTTATAATCTGTTTTAAAACCCACTTTCAAATGATTCATGTCTTTAAACAGTTGATAAATGTTTAAATTACAGCTAGCCTACACTGTGTTAATAATTCAATTACATGTAACTGTCACTATAACACCAGTTACAAAATAACATAAATGAACATTAATGTCCTTATATCTGCATATATAACTACATAATAGTGTGCTATAACCATTCACTAAGTATTAATATATTGATTATTATTGCTAAAGTAATGGTTCCCATCTAAGGGTTTTGGTATACGTTTCTAATACCCTTCTGTTTGGTATTAATAGCTCATAGGTGACCAAAAAACTGTTGTAAATTATTGAATAACCGTTAATAAAGCCATTAATCACTTTATAAAGGGTGCATTAATAGAAAGTGGTGCCATTGTTTTTATGCCCTGAAAATGACAACTTAGTCTTCTGTTAGACTCCTCAAACCCACTGGACCTTCTAGTGCTTAGAAGACAAGACAATTCTTTCTGCTCATGTTGTAAATCAGCCATGTCAAATCTGCAGGGAGCTTGAGTTGGAGCTCTGCTCGGCTCCTTAACACTGTGTGAATGAAAATGTCATGTACGTTTTAATTAAATCAGCTAGATTTACTGCATCATAGAGTAAAGTAGCAGGCTCTTGTTTCTGTTAAGGTATTCAAGAGGGCCGGTTCGCCCCCTGAGCCCCAGCGACTGTTAAATCTCTATGATTTGAAACAGCAAGCTCAGAAGCAGGCGAAAATGTGCTTCTGTGATTTACAGGTGACAGCGAATGTCTTACCTACTATCCCTGAAAGAGTAGCCTTGCCTCCATTTCTGACTCTGATGCAGCCTGGGTTGCTTGAAAACTATACAGTCTCCAGATGGATGAAAGTCTGTGTGTGTATGAAAATCAAAGTGAGGTTGAGGGTGTTTGAAACGAGATAAGTGGAACATTTGCCAAGATCGCCTCCCTCCTGCCTCCAGACCGGTCTATGTGAGTAAGCCCACGATGTGCCCTGAGGTGACCTCCCCCTCGGTCTCTGTGAATCCCTGCTCTCGGGGTCAGCAGACAGAGTGTTAATCAGATCACACTCTGCTTCGGTACAGAGTCAGATCGCTAGAGCTCGGCAGGGATGTTGAAAAGAGACAGGCCATGTCCTTGTGCACCACAAGAGCTTTTGAGGATTTAGTTACCTTCAGTATACTATTCAGTGCCTTTTCTGTGACTTCTGTAAGGATGCAGCCTGCACAAATCCTCTGTCCGGCTCACTAAGATGCTGGATCAGTGAAAACGTTACTTTCATCAGAGCATGCTTTCCAAAGTTGTAAAACAACCCACAAGAGACCAGTGCCAGTGTGCTGTCGTTCTTCTACTAAAAAAGAAGCAAGGGAGAGTGTAAAAACCATGCTCGAGGCTGGGCTGCTCCTCGCACCAAACTGGACCAACAACCAACTGACCAGTTTTGGCATTCCTACAGTACAAATTCTTTGCTAGCAGATGACAAAACAGACAGGATGTGCAGATACACACTGACAAGCAGACATGCACGTTAAAAAACAGGAAGGAGCCTCTCTGAGCCATCTCCCTGTGATGGATAGTGAACAATAAAGCTTGCACTGAGGTAACCCTTTTTGGACACAGAGAACACAGTTCCTCTACGTATGAATAAAAGAAAACAATTCTGAAATCCCACGTAAAAGCTGACAGGCAACAGGTGATTTAAAGAAGCACAATACAAATGCAGTCATAAATCGCATTATACGCAGGTGCACAGCCAAATTCTCACTCAGGCGGCTGCGACCTACTGAAGTATGATTGTTTCAATATGCTCTTTTTTTTTTTTTCTCCATGTGCCATTTTCAAAACCAGTGAAATCTCGAACCGTCTGCACGAGCCTCCATGGGAGCATACGTTTCTAATTGTGAATCAATCACCGCAAGTTTATCAGATGGCTGAGTTATTTCACCATAAACCCACTGGTAATGAGCCATACAGAGAGTTTTAATCTGTCTCCTTTCATTTCTCAATCACAAAGATGTGTGTGTGTTTCACCCAGTTTGCAGACTTTGGTGTTTGCTTTATGCGGTTCTGCCTCGCTAGCTGTGTGAAAGTGAGCTTTTGATTTCTCACAGTCTTGAGTCATGCATGCACACTTTGTCAGAAGCTCTTTAGCCTCTTACATATAGGTTTGCTTTTGATAAACACTGTGATTGTTGAGTTTTGTTGTGGTATTCTTCTGCTGCAGTTAAATGAACACTTCACAAGTCAACACACTCAAACTGAGCCGTGTGGTCAAAATTACTGAAAGCACCATTTTGCTGTTTAGCATTTGAGCATCTGCACTGCACATGTTGACATCGCCTGTCAATCACTCAGTGTGGATGGTACTGTGACATCCTTTTCTATTTCTGTTGAAAAAGCACACACTGTATGTTATTGTACAAGTGCACCTATGGCAGTTCAGTGGTCTGGACCCACCAGAGGGTCACAAGATTATCACGACTATAAGAAAAGAAAAACATATCAGTCCCTCAAAAAACAAAAATTGTTTATTGTTGTTGGCCTCTCTCTAAATACTGAATACTTTTGCACCCATTAAAATCATTAAAATGAAAGGAAAACAATTCTTCATTTGTGTAGGTTCACAAGCTACATTTGATAGATAATAGTGGTAAGTTTTCAAATTTGAAATTTAACTTTTTTTTACTAGTGTCAAATGTCAGCAATGAGAACTTCTTATATTGCATGCATTTTGTAACATTATGATCCATTATTGACCTCAAAAATAGTTCTGCATGCATGCATGCTGGCAATTTTAAGTTGAAATAATTCTCTATGGTTTCATTGTTAACTAATTATATTATTACTATATACTGTACATTCAAACAATATAGTTTTTATTTTGTTATTGTTTGCAATGCGGTCCGACTACACAACGATTTCAGAGAAGTCAGTGATGAGGGCACAGGAGAGCAGCTCCAGCCATGTAAACACCTCCCCCTCATCCTCCCAGGAGACCGACAACGAGTGAGCACACCCGCGGCCTCCTGGGCCCAGGAGGAAATGAGAGGAGGGGGGGGGGTGGTAGGCTCACAAAGAGAGACAGAGTGAGGTGAGATAGGGAGAGGCTGAGCACACCATGCAAGATCAAAGACAAAGGTTATGCACCGCTGCAGCCAAAGTAAGCACATCAGCGGTGGGGCTTTCAGTAAAAGTTGTTGTCTTTAGATTTCCAATTTGGGATACTGCTGTTTTATTGTTCTCAAGCATCGGATCCCAGCATTGCTGGTTAATTTGGACATTTTAATCTGGACTAGGCAGACACCTAGATTCTTCTGGGTCGGGTCATTTGCTTTGGCAACATGTCAGATGCAGCTGACTACGGAAAGCCATAAAGCATGTCCTCTGAAAAATGAGGCACGTCAGAGACTCACACAGGTGGAGATTAGAGCTCAGCTCCACTTCGTCTCTCCACATGAGGCACAGAGAGTATGTCATCGTTATTTCTCAAGGCTGCTCCAGCTCTCTTATCCAACTGAGCCAGGAGCCCTTGCTAAAAACAGCAGCAGACATATTGATTAGAAATCTCTCCAGTGACATCAGAGCGCTTACTGTTTACACTCTGTACTTTATTTTTTATTTTCTCTTTAGCTCGACAAAAAGGAGGATTGTATCGCTCCTCTTTTGGCATCCCCGCTCTGCCCCCTATGTGCTGCTGAATCAAGTTTAAAATCTTGCCTCTGGTTTACAAATACACAGCGACACACTATTTCCTGTTTTTTTTGCTTTAATCAGTCTCATTGTCCCTCTGTGTCTCCTCTGTCCCACATCCTTTCTTCTTCTTTGTCATTTTCTCTCTCATCAGCTGTTTCTCACAATCTCACTTTCCCTGACTCTTTACAAGGGCATAGGTTTGGTTTCAAAAGGGGGCAAATAATTCAAATACTGCATAAATTATTAAAATTGGTTATTGTGTTTTTGCGTAACAGTGTTAGCAACAAAAAATAGAAATGTAAACCTCTGCATTGTAACCCTACCTAATATTATTTTTACTTTCTCTCTATCTGATATCTGTCTAATAGTTTCTAATAGATTTCTCTATTTGCATCTTCTCTACAAAGCTTCACTGTCTAATTTTTGACTAATGTTCAGTTCTAACATAAGTTTATGACAAAATTAACTGCAAATTGAAATAGAATTTCAATGTTTTCTTTAACCCAGAAAACATGGGACACACAAGATATTCTCAGCCCTGAGTCGTGTCTGAAGGTATTAATTTCAGGCTGCATACTGCCTCAACAGCAACAAGCCTGCCTAAGTGGCAAGACGCAGGGCAAACAAAGTCTGCAAAGCACTCGCAGCTCTGCTCGCTGCTGCTCATTAAGCTTGTTGCTTTGAGCACACAGTAATAATTGAAGGCGTCTCAGATGAGTGTGTCAACATTTTTATCAGCTCAGATCGCTCATCTGGACTGTGGTGGCTGCAGTAAGAATAACAGTCGAAGAGACTTGAGTAAGAGAATCAGCCCTGCCTATCCCCAGCAGAAATTATGTCCTTAACTAACTCTTAAGTCTAAATCACAAATTTCATGGCATCATTGTTCACCTCAGCCCATGGCACAGCAGGGTTTTCACAGTATACCACACAGCTGCTGCAGGGCAGTTGTAAAACCTCAGCTCTCAGGGTAAACTCAGCTTTGTTTTGAAACAAACCCTCGCTCGGCAGCCCTATCTCTTTCACTTTTTTTTTCTTCTTCTCTCTATCTCCACTGTCAGTTGTGGAGACTGAGTGGATCCACATGGGAAAGCCCAGGGCTTCACACATCAGCCTAGCTGCGGGGATGAAATATGCTGTCTGCACATATCATCACATCATTAGGCCCAAAGGGATCCCTGCGATGGATTAGAAGCTGTCTACCTGCAAGGCTCAGATGAATTTATGAAGCACTTTATCATGATGAAGCATTAGTGGAACACTTTGTCTCTTTCCATTTGTGTTTATCTGTGGGAATAATGATGATTGTGGCTCCCTCCACTCCGCTCATTCTCTTTCAGCCTCTCCATCTTTATTTCTCGCACTCTCTCTGTGTCATTTATGTGTGTGTTCTGACCTTTGACCCCTCCCTATTTTTGACGCTGCTAGTTATCAGTGCAAGATAAGTGACATTGTCCGAGCCTCTCCGTCCAGCCGTTTGAGCCGTGTGTGGGAGGCAGCAAATTGTCCATTAAGTGTTTCTGCTGAGGCCGAGAGAAGATTTGATATAGTGGGGAAACAAAAGTAATATGTACCAGGAAATTCAATTGTCTCTCTCCAGCAAGTTTGAGCTTTAGTTTGGCTTCCCCACCAAATCAATTTCGCATGAAAGCAGTTCAGATGAGGTTTAACTTTGAGTCTGTCTTGCAGCCAGTCTCCTTATGCTCTCTGTGAGCACCCGCACAGATTTGATGCAGTGTTTATCTGTGTTTATATGAAGGAGCCTCTATGACTCAGACTTACTTCCTCAAATGCTGCTGAGCGTCTGAACGCCACAATAGAAGGAAGCTACCTCCTCTTTCTCACAGACCTGATGTGCTACTACAGGAGGTACAAGTATGAATAGGAAACATCCCACTTTGCTACAGTGCGAAGGTCCTTGACCCTAACACAGCTGCAATGTATTCATGTGGTGAAAGTGAGACAAGTTCAGGAAGGTGCCCTCCGCTTCTTTGGCATCAAGAGACTCCAAGTGAGAACAGAAGTCCCTGACAGGAAGCCTCCGTTACAACCCTGAGTTCAGAGGTTGTGTTTTGGATAGTCAGCTGAGGGAAGCCAAGGGAAGGTGAAGTCACTCTCTGCCAGGTCATTGCCAGTCAGCCCTGATTTGGCTGAGGGCGATCGTGTTACGACAGCAGTAACCTACAAGCGGCTCTCAGGCGTTGAGGCTCCGCATCTCGCCAGACCATAGGGCATCCTCTGTTCTCTGAGGAAGCCCGGCTGTTATCGAACCCCAGTGCACAGCACTCTCCTCTAACAATGCTAACTAAATCCCAAGTGCAGGTCAGGTTCACGCTGAACTCTCAGAGTAGCCAAATGCAGTCAGAACGCCCAAGCTTGGATTACTGAATAAAAAGGAGGCCAAACTGCAGCACCATAACTTCATCTACATCAGTCAAAAATACCTACAGGTATGAAGTAGCTATTGCTATTGCCAGGTTGCACGTTTTTTTAATAATATATTTACAAAAACTCTTTGTCTTATTATGGAAATTCCAACATAACTGGTGATTCATATAGGTGTGGTTGAGGTGACAGATTTTTTGTGGTTGGAAAAATTTTTAATCCTCTTCCTGTGCCAGAAAACAAAACTATGACTGAAAAATAGCGACAAAAAAAAGGGGACTGAAAGATTGACACAACCACACAGGTTCTGTAAGTCAACTTACAAAAAAACTCTTAAATCGTCAGGGGAAACCACAAAATAACCCCTCTTTCTCAAAACGAAAACAACCAACATGAACACAATTACAACAATTATAAATTGAGTACTATTATAAGGCTACTATTGTCCTGTTTATCTATAAGTCAAGAGAGAGAGAGACCGGGACTAAATGACATCTGGAGGTGTGTATGAAGCAATACAAATTACCGCTTGATGCAGTTTTTTCTGTGCACCACCTTCCACAATCGTAAAACCCTGGCTTATAGTATTACAAACTGCTCTGTAGAGATTTGGCGTCCGTCAGGCTTTCAAAATCACTGTTACTCACTTAATCAGTGTTACTCAGACTGGACGTCCTTGCTTTGATTGTATCTTCTCAGCAGAACCTGTAGCAACATGCCCTCACCTACGCAGCCTGTTGTGTTTTTTTTGAAGCTGTGCTATTTTTGGTCTGTAAGCCCGCTGGGCCTTCTGTTATGGTGGGTCTCAGACAACCTGCCACACATGAGCTAATTGTTGTTGCCCACCTGGTTGTGTTACATAGTTACATTGATACCTGAAACGGTGTAGTTAAAATAGTTGATCTGTACTGTATTTTTTTTATGTATGCACTACGCAGGCAGAATATGCACTGGACGCACTCCACCAGCCCTTCTAGTAGGTAGAAGCAAATCATTTTCCATCCCAGTTGATACAGACAGATTACTTTAGCGAGGTCAACATTCATTCAGCCAGCTGCCACACCCGACGGAGACGGGGGTTTAGCTACGAGCCACTGCCAAGAAACACTGGTAGGCCTTCACAAAGGAGCTGAATTGTCCATTGAACTGTTCAACACAGCTGGCACCACAGTCATATTTTCATGTCACTCTCACACCTGCCTGAAATAGATCTCCCGCCCAGCCCTAAGTATAAGTCCTGACTGGTCCGGACTGCGGTTTACTGATTGCACTGGCACTATGGCTAATAAAGGATGTCACTCTGTTTAACCGAGACTAGCCGGGCACGTTTTTGTTTTTTTGTTTTTTTCAGCAGGGGAATATTTGGAGTGCAGTTTTCCGCTGTTTTTGTTTATTCATGAGAGGGTATCCTCCCAGTTACAGCTTTCCATTATTAACCTGGGCAACTGAAAAAAGAAAAAACAAAATAAGTTTCCAGTGTTGCTGAGAGGGATGCCAGGCCACAGAGAGTTCATTTATGTATATATCTAACAATAAACACAGAACTATACATAATTATTGCGTAACAAAACATATTACCAGCTTTACGAGGCCTAGTTTACAGAGGAGATCTTGTGCTATACCCCTTGTCCGTCCATATTATGCAATTGAATTTTTGTAGCCAAATTCCACTCTGAACAAAATGTTCCCCACCATGTCTGACTGCTTTCCCTCATTCTGCATATTTGTGGTTATCTAGTCACCTCATGGAAGGTGAGACAGAGTCAAAAATGAACAGCTGTCATGTGCAAGAGTTTGACTTTAAAGGAAAAACATTCACAAATATTCATTGGCTGAACTGTGACACCTGATCTTGGTTCTTTAGTCCAAAAGCAGTGAAATCATCTATACTAAATGTAATCAATTGAATAAAGAAAAATATTTAACTAAATTAAAGTAAATGCATTTGCAGAGCTATTGCCAAAAACAATCTGAGGGGTTTAAAATGTGCACACATATTCACCCACAGTCGTTACCTGTGCATGTGTCATTCAGGTTTCATCAACTGTTCTCTTCAAATTTCTTCATTTCCCAGAAGTTGTCACAACTAAATAGTGTCACCAACTACCCCATTAAACAGCTATAAATAGCAGTTGGTGTTGTCTTGTGGTGCAACAGTTGGCCACATCCTGTTCTCTGAGATTCTCACACTGCCGACAGAGTACATAGATGAAAACACAGGGGCCAGTGTTTTACCTTTCTTCTCTGTTAATCACTCGTTTCTTCAGAATGGAACATCATAGGGCATGCCAATGGAAAATATCAGTTGATAAAACACAGAAAAAAACAATGCAGTTAATATGTGGGCGGAGGAGACGTCACTATTTTTTTTTTATAGTGACTGAAAATAAGAAAGGAAACCATTGCTTTCCTCCTGAGAAGAATAAAGGGTACATGTGTGGCTGCCTTAGCTGTTGGGTTTTCCCTCTCCTTCTCAAAATTTACCTGGAGCTGTTTTCTCACCTCGGCTATCAGCGAGTGTCAGCAACGTTAAAGTCTGATCATTTAATTGTTACATGTGCTTGCACTTCCTTTCTGTCCTGCGATGGCAGAGCTAAAAATAAGCTCAGCATGTAAATGCTTGTTTAGCCCGGAGTGGAATAGGGTTGAAAAAAGCCAGCAGTGTTGGCACAGGTAGGATTTTTCCAATGGGAGTTCCTCCTGTTTAGGGAGGGGAGTCCCAACCAAACTGTTTGTATGTATGTGTGTGTGTGTGTGTGTGTGTGTGTGTGTGTGTGTGTGTGTGTGTGTGTGTGTGTGTGTGTGTGTGTGTGTGTGTGTGTATGTGTGAATAGGTGGGTGTTTGGCTGCATGTTAGAAAGCAGGGCATGCTATTATAGGTGTGTGGTCTTCTTAAAACAGTGCAATCTGTCCGGCACTAATTTATACTTCTATATTATTTATTTACATATGTATTTTTGTCTCCATCCTCGGTAATAAGTAAACACGTTGCTGTGATGTTTCTACACTTAATTACCCATAGATCAGTTCAGCAGTAGCAATGTTGTATAAGAAAAAGTAGAAAAAAAGAGATTTTTTTTTACATAACATCAGCACCATAGCCATTCAATATGACATTGTACCAATAACAACTCACTGACACAATGACTCACATTGAAATGGTTTGGCAGTAAAAAAAGACATCATCTTGTTTTCTATTAAGTGATGTTTTTGTCTCGATCAGTGCAGATGCACCATTCACCGAACAGTATCTAGTGATAACAAACTGCAGGCCTACTTTGGGCCTCAGAGTGGGTGGACTTCCTGTCTCGGCTCCTTACTGCGGATGGTGGTTTCACCAGTCTCTCTCTCTCCCTCTCTCTCTCTCTCTCTCTCTCTCTCTCTCTCTCTCTCTCTCTCTCTGTCTGTGTGTGTGTGTGTGTGTGTCTACATCAGCCCACTTTATCACAGCAAGCTCTATAACTGAGGAGCTTCTTGTTTTGCGTCAAGCTCAGGGTCCTCGCCATCTTCACAGTCACTTCCCTCTGTTTTGCCAAAGAACACAGAGCAGATAAAGGCAGGCGACTGATCTGTGCCTGCCCGACTGTGGGAAAGGCGCGGGCACAGGAACTAGAGCAGGAAAGACAAGACGATGACTTGAAAACAGAAATGTGTGTATAGGGCCGATATGAGTTTTAAAGGCTGGTAATGACAATGATATGTTTGGATTGCAGCTTCTGATATCCAACATTTTTCCTGACCTGACCACATCTATGCCAAGTATTCAGTGCTGTCTTGCCTCATGTGACATTATTTATTGCAGGCTGCGAGCACTGAAGAGTTACACTGTCTTCAGTCAAAGTTTCTATGTTAAAAAAAATAAATGCCAAGCCCAGATAAAAAATGAGTTGCTGGGCCCTATTAGCTCCCCCTATACCTCCCAGCCCTACTGTGCAGTATGTACAGTTTTTCTCATGTGGTAATTTGATTTATGGTCTTCATTTTGGGAAATGCAATTTCTATGCTAGAATCTGGCTATAGGATACGTATACACAATAAAGGGGAAATGATCCAATATATTGTGATATATTTTAATACTGTAAGCAGGCCAATCTTTTTTTTTAAACTGTCTGTATAAAGAACACACCGCCATGATGCATGAATTATTATTTAAATGTAAAGCTCCCTTCACAGTAACATAGGTTAATACAACTCTTTTAACACCTGACACTAAACTAATCTTAATGTGTAAAATCTGTGGCGAGACCCTTTAAATTAGCATGCACCAACTGACACACAGTGAGCTCGAATGTGTCTCCTGGAGGTCCTGCCTGGTTGGAAATCCAGCATTGGCAGGGACTGAAACTGACAACCTTCCTATCACAGGCCTCGCCGGCCTCTGTAACTTCTAGGTCACTTCTCTTTATTAAATGTTTTTTTTAGAACGTGTTAATGATTGTTATTCAATGTGACCAGCTAATAACGCTCTGCCACTTGTCTTCTCTTTCCACAGTTAACGAGATCATCAGGAACGACCTCTCCAGCATTTCCGTGCACACTCACGCATAGACGTCCAGAAGTCCTCTGCAGCAGCACAGACGCACTCAAACAGCAGCATCATCAACAACAAGAGGACAAATAAAAGAGATCCAGATGATGAAGAATAAAGTTTTGACCAGGATCTCCCACCTGACCATCGTTACCATCAGCTCCTCCTCAGTCAAAGACTCGCTCCAGATTCACATTGACAATCACTGGCAAGCTCCATTTGAATAAACAGATGAATGTTATATTTACAAAAAGGGAAGTGAGATCAGGGGCAAAGTATACGACTACACTTGCCTTAATTCACAGCAGATGTTCTTTAGTGGACCAAACAGCTCAATGAGACTGAATTACGTTGACAAAATGACAATCTTCATTTCAAGTGTGATCTGTATGTTAATGCATGGACAAGCTAATGGGACAATAAGTGTCACGCTTCATCACTTTGGTTCATTTGTTTGTGCAGTCGGTCCTCAACAACCGAATCGGTGCCTTACAGCAGTGATACTGGTGGCAAACAACAGCAGCAGTCACACACAAATGCAAATGGTTCATTGTAACCCAAAGTGGAAGTTTTTATATGACCTTTTTGTATCATTTCAATGATTTGTTTACAGGGAAACAGAATAAAAAGGCTGGAAAATATGTAGGGAGTATGTGAATAGATTAGAATTGTATTTTTTCTTGCTTCCTCATTATTATCTCATTGTTCATTTATACTGAATGTTATTGTATGATATTCTTTTGTATAAACATGTATTTGAAAATGTACTTATGTATGCCTTATGCTTATATCAGGCAATTTGCTATTTAGCTTTCCATTTTGTTTTTTCATTTGTCTTCCCCTGATATAATTTGTACCATTTCTACTACCCTTCATTATGCTTTTCACCTTAGTGCCTATGTTTTTTTTTATCATCCTGCCCCGGTCTTCCAGTCCTGCCACACAAACCATGAGATAATAATGCACAGACAATCAGAGAAAGATATAGTACATATCCTACGACAACAGTTCCTGGTTGCGGGGGCTTATAAAGGCAGGTTCAGAGTTTTCTTCAACCCCCAGCTATAAGATAGTTGAACAATGGTATGCTTACCTGCTGAATTTAAATGAGAATACTCCTGGACAATATATATTTGTCTACTTTCTTCTTGCACTGCAGGTTTGCTTGTAAATAGGCACAGGGATAATCTAAGTATGCCACAGGCTCAGTTTTACTCGACACTTGGGTGATTCCACTGAGTAGTTGGCAGGACTGTTACTTAACTGTTGGCAATAATTGATCTGAGTTAACCAAAGGATTTTATCTTTGGTGAAATTATTGTCCAAGTTTCCTTTTTCTGCCGGAGACTTTAGCGTAGAGCGGCTCCCCGTACAAAAAAAACTAAACATTATGCACTTTACCGTAGAAACAGAGCAGATTTTCTTGCTTCCAGACCAAATATTGTAGACTGATTTCCACTGTCGTGTCATAAACGTACCTACACCGACTCTCCTTCCACACAGCTGCAGTCTTTTCCATGTTATCTGTCTTTTGGAGCATGCACATCGTACTAATGTTGGGGATCATTTAGCTGACAGTAGCTTACAATATAGCTTCCTAATACATTTTTGGACATATAGTATAATAGCATGACTAAACTGTATGAATAAGGTTTCTATTTTGTGCCTTACTCTCTTTCTTGGCTACAATCTTGTTGCAACTCTATAAAGCTTTTCTGTGTAGGCACAAGGTGAAACATATTTCTCTTTAATATGAAATATTTATGGAAAATGAAATGTGTTTTAAGTGCATTTAATGTGTTCTCAACAATGAATTAATAAATGGCATAATGGTGACCATACATTACCTAAGTTCTCGCTTATTCTGGTGTTATATTTTTGAGTGCAGTACTGATTTTGTCAGTTTTTTCATGTCTCTATTTTAAAGCAAAAATTAAACTTCTTTAGGGATTTATTTTCTTTTTAACCTTTTTACTACTTTTCTAACATCACAAAATTGGCCACTTTCTGATATGGTTTCTAAATAATTTCTCAGTCATTTCCATGAATTGTTTTCTTGTTTGAACTCCACTCCTTATCTTTATTTCTCCGCTTGGAATTTTTAAATGTGTGAATCACTTTCATCACTATATTACGGATTTTATTAACCTTTTCATGTGCTTTTTTAGTCAAATTAAATGTTTTTATTGTTGGGTTTTTTTATGAAACTCAGCTACTTTTATTTATCTGAAATAATACATTTTGTATTAAAAATATATTGAATCAATTGGTGATGGATTTAGTCTTTTTTCCTCCCTTTTCTCTTCAATTTATACTAAAAGCATTCTTTTACTGTTACACGCATGGCCCATATGGCTGTGCTTTAGTTTTAAGGCCTTTACTGTAACTTGGCTGAGTGATTTTCTTGTGTTATATAGTTTGACCTGAGTAAACCTCAGACTGTTCCAACCTGTACCTATATCCCTAATAAAACCTGAACAGGAGACAGTCTGACATTGACGAGAGAAGGGAAAAATATAGTTTTTTTACCCACTTTTTTAAATACAAAACAATAGTCTATTACCTTAAATGATTTTGACATACATTTATTTTTATTTAGTTTAGCTTCATTATAATTATAATTGCAACAAAATAATTGTAGGTACTTGGTATTTCTTATACAATTTTTCCTATGAAATTGCCAACAAAGAGGGCACTTGAATCAATCAACAGATGGTATTTCATCTTGTCTTCCACTTTTGTTTCAAACTGAAATACAAACAAACCTACACTACTTTAGCAGGATAAAATGCAACAAGCTGCTGATATGCCAAGTACAAGCAGGGGCCTGTGTGTTTTCCGGTGAGTATTGTTAGTGGTGGCTAGTTATGACTGAAACAGCTCCTCGCCATGGGAGCTGTGCCACGCTCCTGTGTACCACCTGCCAGTCCTCCAGACTTTTTCCATCCAGCAAAGTTATGAAGCGCCCATCCCCATAGTGACAGAAGGCAGGCCTAGGCGGTGCTCCCCTGTACGACCGTGGTAAGCCCAAAATAGCCCCACTATTTACAGATGCAGTCACGCCCCTTTTTCCTGGCACCCTGTTCTTCTTACCTTAGTCTTCCTCTGACAGCGCCGTACCCTTTGACACAGTGGAGAGATGACTCCAGGCCATAGTTTCCACCGAAGCAGCAGTCAAGGAGGGAGACAAACGAAAGCAGTGGAATATCCATGATATGAAAGCAAATGGAGCTTCTATCTGTCTATAAATCTTCTGACATCTGTTTAAAAGTACAGAACATTTACACAGCAAAGCATTTTTTTTTTATTATTATTTTGTGGAATTCAATATTTCAGTTTTAGCAGTGAAACACTCAATTATGCATGCTTAACAATAAATCCTAACAGGGTTTATCTGCTTCAGCTTTGTGGTATATAGTCCAACATT
This sequence comes from Dicentrarchus labrax, assembly GCF_905237075.1. NCBI lineage: Eukaryota > Metazoa > Chordata > Actinopteri > Moronidae > Dicentrarchus > Dicentrarchus labrax. The sequence goes on from NW_026136707.1 coordinate 21,053,517, forward strand.
TGGACATTTTACATGATTTGTAAAGCACTTTGAGCTGCATTTCCCTGCCAAAGGATAAATAAGAAGATTGATACCACTCTTATATTTGTCCATTGAATATGAAGCTATGTCCAGGAGAGAGTTAGCTTAGCATAAACACTGGAAATGGAGAAAACAGAGCTTGGTTCTCTACAAAGGTAACACAATCTGCCCAGAAAATCTGTCACTAATTATTATATTTGGTTTGCTTGAACCATACAAAACCTGAAGAGTGAAAACTGTTTTATGTGCCGCAAATAAACTACAGCATACATATCTGCTTTATAAATTACTTGTCCTGTGTTCTCCTTTAAGAAAAACTTAGAAACCATAAGGGAGAGGATGGTGGTGATTATGAAGATCTTATTTCTATCCAGCCAATCAAATCTTGCATGAAGCAGCAACGTCAGTGTTCTACCATAGGGCGGAGTGACCAATCAAACACTCAGCTAGAGAAGTGCACCACTACTAGTTTGCAGCATTATAGCTTATTAGCTGCTCAGCTGCATATTAAACAGCATGTAGACATACCTGCAAATGTCACTTTGGTCCTGTTCAATGCTGGTGTGATCATTAATACCACTAACAGCACACTGTCTGTCCATCCTACAGCAAAACTTTGTTTACTTTGTTTCTCGTTCCCATAGCTGCTGTCAATCAAACACAGACACCAACACACCCTCCAGCTGAGACAAAAAAGAGCATTTCTAATGTTTCCCTAAAGACATTTTTTCTTCCTTCCCAAAAAGGGATGACTAAGTGTGATTTCAGTTTAATTGGTTAGGCGCAGTGACTTCCTGCGACTATATATTGCAAGATATAATGAGTTGCTAATTAGTGAGCTTTAGAGTTAGTTAACTTTGGAGAAACACGCTAGCTGTTCCCCTATGTGTCTTATGCTAAGCTTAGCTAACTGCAAGGACGAAATTTTGATTTCAGAGATGGGGGGGACACGTCCGTGCACACATACACACACGCACGCATGCACGCATGCACGCACGCATGCACATACGCACATGGACATCGATTCAAACGTTAATGTTAATGAAACCTCTGATATTACAATCCAGCTACAATCTAGTTGACGTGACCAAGGCAGAACAAACGCCCGATTTACAGTGGCAGATTAATAAGGACTCCTGGGCAACTAGCAGACCAGTGTGCAAGCAAGATGGAGTGACAGCAGGGACAGCCAATCACACAAGAAACGGCAGAGCCAATCGAGGAGCTTGTGAGCGGTCTAAACTAAGGGAAACAGGCTTCAGCTTTTGCGCTTGGTCCTAGTGCTTGATGTGTCTCTGTTTACTATAGCGTAACATTGTTTTTGGACGGTAAAAACTGCAGGGGACCAAAACGGCCTTTTGTCCCCCCCCAAATTACGTCCGTGGCTAACTGTCTCCTGACTGTATTAAGCAAACACATATGAGAGCGGTATTAATCTTCTCATCTAACTTTTGGCAAAAAAAGTGAAGAAGTATATTCTCAGAAATGTCAATCTATTCCCTTTAAGGTGCAGTATAAATAAGAGGTTGAAAGTTTGAGAGCTGGATTCAAACAGAGACAGCATTGCTTTGCATTTGAGTTTCATAGAACAGGTTCAAATAATGTGCTGATGTGGCTCACACAAGTTGTGGGAAGATAGATGGCTCCAGTGCGTCACATTTGCCTGTGTATATTGTTTTCTTTTAGTCACAGCATTGTTCTACTGCAGTATTTGTATTTCAGTGTGCCAGGAAAATAATTTTTATTGCGCTTTCTTATCGGATACTGACCAGAAATGTTGCATGTTTGCTTTTCTTATTATACATCAGAAATGTGTAGGTAGTTCTGGCCTCTTTGGCTGTAGCTACTGGGGTGGCGTACAAATGATTTCTTGGCAATCTGTGAGATTCGTGTTCTTTTAATTCAAAGCAAATTGAGATTTCTCCTGCTGGAAATGTGATGTGTGTGTACGGAAAATGATTGATGAATGATATATTTTAAATGAGCTCTGTCTGATCTCATATGAAAATTCCTCTGATTGCCTTGACCAAATTACTTCATTGACTGGTGATCTGACTGACCTGCTGACAGACTGACTCAGACCACAGCATCTCTGCAGTGGAGACAACAACACAGACGAGCAAAAAGAAATCTCTGATCATAATGATTGCAGCGCGTGCCATTTTCTCCCCGGGGTCGGCATGCACACAGCACCTGGCAGAGGGCACGACTTAGAAGTTTCATTGTATGGATTTATAGCATCTTTACGGCCCTGCTTCCTCCCCCATTGTATTCCCTCAGAGCCCTTGATTTGGGTTTTTATAAAGTGAGTGCATAGGCATAGGACTGGAGCTCCTGCCCTCGTCTCTCATCGGCCATCTGCAGGCAGTAAATCCTCAATATACCTCTGTTATGAAGGGCATGTTGAGAGAACCATGGGGGTGGCTTTAAGAGATGCTTTAAGAGATAATTGCTTGACCATACTGAGGGACCTTTGATAGTTTTGTCCCATAAGCCAGTTCTACATTTGATCTTTTTTGGTCCCTTGAGTCAGTTTCTGTGATTTTTTTTTCTTCAGAGACACATGTCAGATGACTATAAACAGACCGTCTTATCAATTAGGATGATAAAGCAAGACGACGAGGACCATATGTGTGTGGATTGGAGCATGTGTTTACATGTGTCTTTTTTATCTGTTTAGGGTGGGGTTTTGGGGGGCTCCACAGGTGTACATGGACCCCTTTCATGGGACCGTTTCACATGTGACAAGAGCAGCAGATGACCCGTTGACACGCTGACATGGTCACATCGTTGCGGACCCACAGACAAATCACCTTTTTAAAAGACACTTTAAGAGACGCTCAGAAAAGCAACCAGATGGTGCCTGGAAAATCTGGTGCCGTCTTTTATTCTCCATCTGCAATCATTCAGCTTGATTCGCTCGCTCTTTTTTGTGATGCGTGAAATGTTGTGCAAGGATTTATAAAATTTAGCAAAGGGACATATGTTTGAGCTTAAGAAATGTGAAAAGTGAGAATTATCTTTAAGGATCTGTTTATATGATCACAACACGTAAGTTCTCTATTCTCCACATCAAAGCTGATGTATTCAATACCTCTTTCTGGTTCACTCTGAGAGCTCTATTTCTTCATCAAAAAAAATACTCCAAGACATCCCAAGCAATCATTCTTCCATTGTTTGCTGTAAAGGTTTCGGTACATATGCAGAATGTTTATGTTGAAGTACATTGTAGCGCACATTAGGGATGCTCTTAATGGGCTACAGTAAAAGCCCTTGCTAGTCAAGAGTTCAGGCAGGTGCAGACTCTTACAGTAGATAAAGGAGCCTGGCACTGGAGATGAGTTCACGACAATCACTGTGAGGCTTTTAGACGCCTTCTCCAAGCTCAATCTTCATTTCCCCTGACACTGATTTTGCAATAAGGATCCGGAGAAAAGGGGAATGTCCATCTATTCATTTTAATGATCCCTCATTATTGACTGCTGGCAGGGAGGGGGCGGGCAAAGGTAATGATTCTTTGTCTTTGCTGGCCAATCACTCCTCTTAAAGGAATAAGACTCTAAATAAGGCCACTAATGGATGCCCAGTGTGACCTAAAGCTGACCCCACGCAACCCATGTGTTCTGACTTCCCGACATGAAGGAGTTAGCTGCTTTAGTTATTTCTCTTTTGTTTTTTACTAGGTTTGTTATGATTTGTCCAAATAAAAGGAGGAATTCCAATTTAAAAACACATAACCACAAATTCCATGTGGTCCATGTGTTGATTCAAACTAAACCAAAGCTATAATCATGATTTTTAGCTCAAATTATTAAAGCAATAGTTTGCTTTTTGGGAAAGTAACTCATTTGCTTTCTTGCCAAGAGTTAGATCAAGAGATCGATACCACTCTCATTTCTTTAAGGTATATGAGGGCTACAGGGCTGCAAACACTTAGCTTAGCTTAGCATAAATACTGAAAGCAGCTAGGCTGGCTCTGTCCACAGATAATAAAAGCGGCCTTCCAGCAAATCTAAAGCTCATTCATTAACATGCATTTAATCTTTACACAAAAATGAGTGTAAAAACTACAAATTCTAGTTTTATGAGGGTTAGCCTATGTGCTTAACTTATGTAACTGGAGTCTCCACAGGTTGCCTAAAAAACTCCAAGACCCAAGGAAGTTACTACACCCAGTCAAAAAATAGCCTGTTAACTTTGGATGAAGATGAAGCTACCGCCAGGAGACGGTTAGCTTAGCTTGGCATAAAGACTGGAAATGTAGGAAACGGCTAGCATGGCTCTGGCCAAAGGTAGCAAGGTAACATAAATCCACCTAGCAGCACCTATAAAGCTTGTACACATTGTATTTTGTTATATCACAGTGAAAGTCTAGCACAGAACCAGGCAAAACCATGCTTTCCATGACACCATGGCTTCTTCTTTCCTTTTGGGCAGAGTCACACTAGCTGTTTCCCCTGGTTATCTGCATGCTAAGCTAAGCTAACTGGATGCTGACTGTACCTTTATATTTAGCATACCGACATGAGAGAGGTACCATTCTTCTCACTCTTTTCTAATCCAGACATTTCTGTGCACCCACAGCATGTTTATTACATATTGATTCAGACACCTTCAGCTAATGACTTTCAAAAGTCTTGCAAGAAAGCAGTCTTACATTTTAGAGCTCCAACAAACACCGATGTATTTCCTTTTTTGACTATAGCTCAGGTGTTCTTATTTATATGAGATATCCTGCTGTGTGTGTATCACACAAGGAGAACTGATAGATTATTTACTTTATGTGTGTGTGTGTGTGTGTGTGTGTGTGTGTGTGTGTGTGTGTGTGTGTGTGTGTACGTGCATCTCTGCGAGTCTTAGCTGTCATCAGTCTGTCAAGGTAATGAACCCTACTTTACTGCAGCCTCCAACAGCTCTTTAAGGCATACTTCACACCACTGAAGAAATACACTCAGGTATTAGTTGTTTTGCCTGGATGGTCCGCTGGATGATGGGTGGGCGGGGATGTTATTAGGAGCATTCATCTACAAGGCTCCCCAAGCCATACTATACTAAAACTGACCACAAGACAACCCTATCATCCTCAAAGATTACCTGTCTCCTGCACTGTATATGAATGTTTTATCATAAAAGCTTTTCTTTTTTGCTAAGTGCCTCCTTGAGTGTTTGCTTTTAACTTTTGATTACTTTATGTCTTGTTGTGAAGAAGGAAAAAAAAGAAAAAGACCCGGTCCATTTGAATATAATGGACTTAACGGGAAAGGTAGTCTCTTTGCTTCAATGAAAGGATATAGCGCGGTGGTGTAATCCAACACAGTGGGTGTGAAAAAGTTTGCATAAAGTGGTAATCTCAGTGCCTTGGAGTCGCAGTGCTTTTATCTTGACATTGTCAAAGTGGGCCAAACAGGTGGAGAGAGTCAAGGGAAAAAACAGACATGACACAATCATATAAATAAAACAGCATGGCAGGCTTTGTATAGAATCCATATGTTTCCGTCTGTGAGGAAATATAGGATGTCATGCATTACAGTGTAAAAAGACTCATTTACAACCATTAAAAGCAGCCCTATTCGACATATCTGCGTTTGATGTGGTGGATCACATCTCATTTGGCTCTTTTTATATATGATAGCTGAGTTTCTCTTTTATATAGTCGTGAGTCATTTAGAAGAAAAAATATTTTTCTCTCGTTTGGTCTAGACGTTGAGGTTTCCAGCCCTTAGCCCCCCTTCTGCTCCTCTAGGCTTTACCAGACGTCGCGTTGTGAGAGGGGAATGGTCGATTGCATAACGGAAGGCGAGACTTGATCGTTCCTGGCCTTCTCACAAAATTCAATCATTCTCTGCATACTCCAATCCCATGACGGCCCATTAAAGAGCAGCACGGGCTAGGATTTCCCCTCATGTGTTTTAAATTGAAATTACGGTCACAAAGTCTGCCATATGCATGAATCGAGGAAGACAAGGAGCTTGGGGAAAAGGAGATATCAAAATAGTTGGACTGAAAGAGAGAAAGAGAGAGGCAGGCAGAAAGATAAGGAAGACTGCAGTCTCCCCTTTCTCTCATTATGTTACTTGTGTCATCCTGCCACCCACATTCACATTGGGCAGACTGTCCACCTGTCTGAAACTCAGTGCATTTAGATAATTTCACAATCCTTAAAGGGAGTCGTTCTGCTTTTTTTTTTATTAGACAATTTCAGACAAACATATTAAAACTTGACCTAATCTTGGATGTTTTCCCATATTCAGATTTTAAACTATTGCTAAAATCATTCCAAACAGGTCTGCAGTTTTTAAACTCAGCACACCATAAGTCATAGAAACCATGGGGAGAGATAAGGAGAATAGGTGAAGCATGAGACACCAGGAGATGATGACCCCAGATGTTCTCTGAGGAACCACTGGGATCTGAATCAGACTCTGACTGGCCATGAGTTCCTCATTCCTATTTATCCCCTTGGACTGGGGATGGATACACACACACACACACACACACACACACACACACACACACACACACACACACACACACACACACACACACACACACACACAAATACACCTACATGGATAAGACACTCTCTCTTTGATTTAGTGTAAGGAGGATATGATGCAGACATGTATCTGGTGACTGGGGCAAATCTGAGACATGCATCAACAAAGGCTGAGATATTTCTCTATAAATGTGGAAAAACAAGTTTCTGTTTATACTCTGTTTATAGACTCATTTAGTAAATATGACTTTTTAAAAAAAATCTGGCTCATCAATCTGGATCAAAACTGTAGCATTACTTCAATCTTGAAGCTTGACTGCAGTTGAAAGACTCAGTTTCTCATGAGGCTCTTTTAATCATACAGTGACCTCTAGTGTTGGAGTCAAAGACCTGCAGGAAACCACTACTAATGGATTGTCCATGGCACATAATAGTGTGCATAGATTTGAACCAATAATTCAAATCAAATAATAATAGGTTATAAATAGTGTAAATATATGGTAAATTAGCATAACAAAGCATATTGCATGATAAATTGTTATGCATTGGATATAAAGCCATCTGTTGTTCTCAACTGCAGAAGAGAAGAAAACATTACCTTTCAGATATTATGAAGACAAATAGTTTTATAACTTACATATCATTTACTACTCCATTTACTACTTATCATTTCGGGTCAGACTGGTTGTGCATAAATAGTGCTTCATTTTTTTCTTTTCTTCTCTTTCCTTGTATTTCTTCCTTCTCATTGTATTTATTTATTTATTTATTTTATACTTTCCTCTTGTCCTGCATATCCTTTACATGTCTAATCGGTACCCTGTAAAAATACCCATTAGGTGCACAGGAGTGAGTGGGTAGAATGGTGCTTTTGTCTTTGATTCAAAAGTGTCCATAAACTTCTTACTCAATTATACCACTTCAACCACACACACAAACAGACACACACAAACAGACACACACACACACACACACACACACACACACACACACACAGAAGCTATTTAAGACAGGATAATGCTATTTGTGTCTCCCCCTACTGCCCTATCTACCGTACCATTTACCTTGCTTTTGTACTTTCTGCCCCTGTACCCTCACTTCCCTTGGGCATTAAGTCCTCTGCCCCAGCTGGGTTAGGATAGGGTAAATGTTTAATAGAATTTGCAGTATAATCAATTCAGTAGCAATAAAACAAGTGTTTTATTTGGTATTGTTGAACAGTTTCTCCATCAGGTAACACATACAAAGGAAGGTATAATAATTAACAATGTACACCAAAAAAAAACTACATCTGTCAGTGTCTCTAATTTAAGGCAGACTTTAAAGCCAAAAGTACCATCAGTTCTTATAAAAGCAACAATCAATTATATTTTTACATAATGTTAAGAGTTCAAGTAAACTGGCTTTGACCTCTGAATTGAGAAGGAAGTATAATATGCCCAGCAACAAAATGGTCTTGTGTGGTCTGGCACATTGATAATACAGGTGTCTTTTCTTTTCTTTGTGTAGAGTTCACTCTATCAGTCAATAAATATGCAATATAAAACATAAATCTACTGTCTGACTCTGATAGAAGCAAATCTGTTACAACACCAGGAAGTGCTACTGTTGTAGATAAACACATGTGACCTCTCAGCTCTGTTGAAACAAATAGGAACAGGCCTATGTAAAGCTCATGACTGCAGTAAGTTCAGTGCTAATAAAAACAAGCGCAGATTACACCTCACTGACTACATCGGACACTTGGTGTTGCAAGCATCACCTGACTTAAAAAGTCCATAGACACTGACCAATGGGAACATGGATAAAGCCCCAACCATGGAGCCCAACTGCACTACTGCTCCACACCACACGAGAGCACTGTGACCCTCATCCCTCAGAATCACCCCAATGATGACCTTCACATAGGACAGCGACAGGACAAACAGGATCCAGGTCAGCACCTACAACACAGAAGAGGTGAATTTTAATGCATATCATGAATAATATGACAATGATCTGACACCCAGTCCTTGTTATACAGCTCAGTGGCTTTCACTGGTCTGCTGTCATGAACAGGTTGGAACAGGAAGTCTCTCCAATCAAAAACAGAATCAGTTTATGAATTAGAAGTGTAGTTATTAAAATAAGCAGCTGCAGTTACCTGGTCATGACTACTGACACACTCAATAGTTTTGTGCTTAAAACATCATATTGCATTGGTTTTAACTATGTTTTTAACTGTTTGGTTCGTTTTGTGTATTGCTCATTGATTCTAATTTTGTCTCATTATTTTTGTATTATTAATTGGTAAATCTGCTACACTGTTTAGCACTTTGTTTAGAAAGACTATATAAATTAAGGTATTTATTTGTGATACAGTTAGGACAAAATTGTACACATCACCCAAGGAGAAAGGGAAAATATAATAAGGTAAAAATCTGATTTGTTAGGTCACAAGCACAACTAATGAGAAGACTCTACAAACGGAATCTTTTATAGCCTTTATTTTTGCTGATGTTCTTGCATCTGTCAGCACCTCTTGCTTCACAGTACTGTCTTTCTCTTTTTCACTACTGTAGGCCAGATTTGCAAGTCAAGATACACAAAAAAATGAATGAAATGACAATAACCAGAACCATTAAGTGTTGTGTTAGGACACTGATTACCAACACCATGCTCACTATACCAGTTACATAGCAGCATGATGTTTCTTTATGCAGACAAAAGTTATTGCTAGCAGATACAGGGGGCGACAATATAATGCAACCCTGTACAAGAGCACTATCTCATATACACGTGGATCAACACATCTGTGCTTTCCTCTGAGAAAGTAAATGAGTGTTCATTAATTTGGTCTTAATCAGGTCAGACAGGACTGAGTTGAGACACGACTTGATCTTAAAACCTGTCAATCACACTACACTCCCAAATCATAACAATTATGAATGTACATTTGGCCATGAGCGGTGGGTGGTACTTTCATTCTTTAATAAGGTGTAGCATGAGACACATTTAAAAGGCAGAACGTGTGATTTCAAATTGACTGCTATTAAGTCATATATTTTGCTGTTGAAATAAAACATTTTCTTGTCCCAATTCATTAGAAAGAGTCTTACTATGACTGCAGTTCCAGAGGCACTGTGGACCAGCAGGGGGCAGGGACTGAGAGCAGCCATGGCCATGATGTAGGCTCCAAATCCAGTCCCAACCATGGTCAAGAAACCCATGAAGATGAGAGACCTGGAAACAAGAATCGATGCATAAGGCAAAACTGAGCATTTTCTGTTACACAGAACCACTTCATAAGACATGATCATTTAAGTAAATTCAGTTCTTTTAAGCTATGACCACAACAAAGTTGTGATTATGACTGAGCCTATCCATTCTTGTGCAATTTCTGCTTTTGAAGGAGACAGAAAAAAACTTATCATTCATTCTTACCTGATGGGCATAAACATGGCAATGAAGCAGGCCACTGGGTTAGCTACAGCCGCCATGGTGGCAGCTAGATGGTAGGCCTGGTTTCCATAAGGCAAACAGGAGTAGGACTGGACTGAGGGCAGCACTGCATTGGTCAGAGCATTGACCCAAGCCAGTACGACAAAGATGAACAACACCTCAAGGTTGTTATACGTGCCCATCCCAAAAGAGCTCCTGGGTTCCCTCCTGACAGCTTCCAGAGGGCTGATCATTGGCTTCTGCTCTGGCGTCTGGGCATGCAGAGACAGACCTTGTTCTCTCTTCTCAGGGGCCAGATCGCCACTGAAGTACCGGTCGTTATTTCGCTCCCGAGCCACAGCTGGGTGATGGTTGAGGAGGATGAAGGCCACCATGCACACAACCATCATAGCACTGAGGAACACAAAGAAGACCTGGGCGGAGAATTTAGCTGGCTGGTAGATGGCTGTTAGCTCTCCGCTGCCTACCGTAGTGGCGTTAGCCAAAGTGGCATTCTGACAGTGGACTACACCAACACCTTGAATCAGAGCCACCAGTGCAGGCACCAGACCACTGAGGCCTTCACCGGCAAAGTACGTGGTGAGGTACTGTGGCCGCAGCCGCATCATGAAAGGCAGAAAGGTAACAGAGGAGGTGCAGTCCACCACAGAGAGCAGAAAGCTTAACACCAGCAGGGGCACGCTACGCAAAGAGCCCGCTATTGTCACTGTGTGCTTCCAGAAGAAAGCCAGCAGGAATGTAGCAATGATCCCCAACCCTACAATGCAGTAGATGACCGGCCGCTCATCTAGGACCCCTGGGCGGAAGCGATGCATCAGAGTGATGAAGAGAGGACCTATGTTGGCCATCTGGATGAGGACTGTGAGGTAGGACGGCAGTAACCAGCCCTCTGGGATTTCCGGTACGACCAGGGGCAGCTCTACCCACATCCCGTTGATGGCCACCCAGGAGCCCATACCAAACAGGCACGCCAGCACGTGAGTCAGCATCGACATGATGGAGTGATGATGATGGAATGAGATAAATCAGGAAATGTAGATGTGCACAATCTGAAACACAGAGACAACACAGTATTCTTAGTAAAGTGCAAAACTTATCACAATCTAAAAAAACATTTAAAAATGAAAGACTATTTTCTAAACAATCATGAAGTTGCAGTCTGATATTTTAATAAAAATCGAATATGACCTTTCAGTTTCATCCAACTTAGTTGTGTAGTAAGACTAACCACATGGCAGCTTCAAGTGTGACCATAAACCAAAAACAAGACTGCGACTCTACAGCCACGCTAGCGCCTCTGTGATGCTGTACTTAGCAAAATGCTAATGTTAGCATGCTAACACGCTAACGACCACAATGTTAAAATGCTTGTGTTTATCTGTTATAGTAATATTTACCATCTTCACCATATTAGCTTATCAGCACTAAACACAAAGTATAGCTAGGCTGATTGGAAATACATTATAGTTTTGCAGGTAGCCTTTTTAGTCATAAACCAAAATACTGACATAATGATGCCACTGGACAAGATCACTGAAGTCGTGTAATACATCCTGAGTGGGGAGACGTGAATTTTACAACAATCCATCCAATAGTTGTTGAGATATGTCAGTCTGGACCAATAAGCCACACAGAAGTAAAAACAATCAAGTGTCTTGGGGATGATGTTTGCTAACTACATTACAGCAAAAGTATCAAAATGGGTAAAGAAGTATGTAAGCATAGGAAGAGCTGAATGTCACATAATTATTACTGAGTATATGTGGCTGGGATTGACCTTCCCAGTCTCCATTCACTCTGCCTCTTATTCCATCTCTCTTCCCCTCTGTGCTATTCGGCAGGGGAGTAGTGACCTTTCACATACTGACACAGTGCTCTTATGAATAGCACCATGTGCTTGTGACGTAAACAGAAACATTAAAGAGAAAGGATTGTGAGGTGTAATAAATCTACACCACGACTGTCATTGTGAAGGACTTCTAATTAAAACCATAAACAAATAGCTTTCTTTCATTTATACCATACCAATGCATGGCAGACTCACTTGGCATCGTTATTCAGAACAAAAAAAGTCTTCTGATGTTTTTTAACAGTCAAAGAAATGTTTTAAAGGCATACTATGCAGTTTTCCGATTTTGTCAAACAGCTACCCCTAGAGTTGCTGCGGAGTACTTGTATTTAACGTTAGCTGTCTCTATATACGGCTCTGTGTCTCTGAACTCACGGCCTGATCCCCTCCCCCGTGTGTACCGGTGCATAGATAGATAGATAGATAGATAACTTTATTAATCCCACAATGGGGAAATTCACTTGTCACAGCAACATTTGAGTGAAATAAATACAGATATAAAAAACAGGAACATTTGCGTACAGCAGGTCCAAGGTCTTATTGTCTCTGGTGGTGCATGTGACAAACTGGTGGAAGGTTGGGAGTGTGGACGAGAGAGAAACGTGGTTGAAGTCCCCTATGATGATGATGAAGGCCTCCGGATGTTTCGTTTGTAGTCCTGCAGTCACAGTGTGGATGACGTCACACGCTGCTTCTGCTTTCCCAGACGGAGGAATATAGACAGTGATGATGATGATGAAGATTACTTTGATGAATATAGACACTGATGGCGATAAAACTGGAAAATGCCCGTGGCGACAAACTCGATGTCCGGGCTGCAGAGGCTCTTTCACACAGACGTGCCCGGGGTTACACCACCTGTTGTTTATGAGCACGGCCAGTCCCCCTCCTTTCTTCTTGCCGGTCGCAGTGGTGTCCCTATCAGCTCGAACCGCCTGGAAGCCGGGCATGGTGACGTTAGTCTTTGCTCGTGTAGCCACGTTTGTTTCCAGTGATGACTGCAGGGATGTAGAGTTTAAACCTCCTCTTCTTCATCCTCTGTTTAACCCCGCCGTCCCCTCCTCGTGCTCCTCCGGTATGGAGGGTCTCTCTCCAGTCAGGATGCTCGGGTGCCAAAGGGCGATCATCAGGATGTGGGTGTAAACAATGCGACTCCCTGTCGCCATGGACACCCTTGCAAACTAAAAATAAAAAGTGCTAGTCGACGTGAACAAAGTAGTAAGAAAATTGTTAAAAATAGCAAAAAACACACTGAAAACACACATGTTCAGTAGGATGGAAGCTCGGACATCGAACAGGCAAAGATAGACTCCGAAGATGTCTATTGACCAGGTAACGTCTGAGTGAATGCCGTAAAGCAATTCATGATTCTCGCAAGATATGGCGGGGCGCCACCTTTCAGACTTGCATTGCTGGTTCTGCCAACGGCGTCCCTCTCCTGCTTTGCTATCGGGATGATTCGCTATACTACGAGTTTGTTTACCATCAAAATGACTTTGAAGCTGTTATATTAAGGTAAAAATCTTGCATAGTGTGCCTTTAATGTCTAAAGGACCCCATTTGTAAGGATCATGTAGGCTATCAATAATATTTTGAAAGAATAATGAAATGCTGACTACATAATAAAACTTCCTGTTCCTGCTTCTTAATCTAAAACTGTATAATCACCCTGGTTCCTGTTCATTTTAAGGTAAGAAAATGGACAAAGAGTTGAGCCTTGAGGCTGTAGGACAACCAGGAAATCGTATAATCCTTACTTTGTTCATTCATACATCATCCACAGTTCTGTAAGGTGTCAGAATATCATCTTACCTTGTTCAGAACATAGTCAGGAAGAGCTCTCTTCCCTCTTTTCTTTTTTAAAAAAAAACCGTCACTGCATTGTGATCACAGTTCTGTTACATCAGCTGCATCAGTGTGTGTGTGTGCTTTCTCCTTCACACGCACAATATCCACAGGCTTACATTCTGCTTCCGTGTCTCTGCTGCACTTCACATGGGAGGGACTGCACAGGCGCACATGCTCTGCACCACCATGACACTTTGATCGTCCTTCTATTGGAGGTTGGTTTCAAAATCCGATAGCCATGTGCTCTCTGTGTGCCTGGGAGCTCAGCAATAGGAGGAAAGAGAGTGAAGGGAGGTCTCAGTGAGAATAGCTCCTCCTCTCCCTTTTTCCCTCCCCCAACCAGCATTCGACCTTGTGGCCTGCCCTTCTTTAAACACACAGGCAGCAGTGAAAGAGAGGGAGGAGAGAAGCTGCCTTTAGTTTCACACTCAGTGAAGTTATATAGCCTACTAGATATTAGAGGCTGACTGCCCTTCCATTTTTCTGTCCCTGCCTCGATTTATTATTATTAATTATGCCCTGCTGCTGAGCCTGTATTTGCTGATCACTGTGCAGATCACGTTTCACAGCCTAATTTGGTGTTAATAATATTACACAACTGGAAAGACCTGTCTGGCAAGTTTCACTTCAACAGCACAAACATGACATTGCAATTTATATTCAGATTCATATATAGACTCAGAAGTACCCCAGCAGCCTGACAGAGCAGAGGCAGAAGACATCCGGCCCTAAACTCCTCAACCCAAAGGAAGTGGTGAAGGAGGTGGTTTCAAAAGTTCTGCAGAACTTCAGGTTGCCTCATCAAAGGCTGGGTCTCCTCTGTTCACCCTGCGTCATTAAATCAAAGCTCATACAGAAATAGCATGCTCATCCTGCTACCGCAGTAAGCCAAGTTGCTTTCATTACCCAAGTCCATGATAGTAAGGAGCCCAGCCTGGAAGAGGACACCAGACACCACCAGAGAACGGACACTGTTGTTTCAGCTCTTCTGGCTTACCTGACGCCTCCTGTTAATCACTGTTACCTCCAGAGTACAATGACTACATGTTTTATAACCGTGTTAGCAGCTGAGCTCTAAGGATGGTAATTTTGGTCAGTTGGTTGGCCCATAACTTAGATTCAGACTGAAACATCACAAAACTATTACAAGGTTTCCATGAAATTTGGTAGACATTCATGGTCCCCAGAAGTCCCCCCCAAAGTCACTGACCTTCTCAAAGAATAAACCATAATGCCCTCCAGCTATACATACATTAATCTGTGATATTGTCCACAGACAGTCAAAACAGTACCTTTTTTTCAAGGTTGTCAGATACAAACAGGAGGTTTGAGAGCGGTTTGTAGCAGACTGCTACAGGACACTGTACATTAAAAGGCCTAGATTCTCTATTATATATATATATGTGTATATGTATAGAAAAATAGTAACTGCTGTACATTGACAAGACCAAATGACCTAAGATTGAAAAGTGCTTTAGTAATGTGCCTTTTATTATCCTACTGTATTTGATTTAAATACATTTTATACGGTGCATTTCTTACAGAGTTAAATGCTGATACAGTACAAATCTCATAGAGTTGGGTTAGATGAGGACAGTTGCTAAGCACAAGGAAAACAGTCCAGTGGAAAACCTGCCAGACCTTACTTTTTGTGTTTCCAAAACTCTAAGTTAGACCATTTTGTATGTGACAAATTTCCCTTATTATAAGATTACACAACTTCACATAAAACACTATAAACTGTCTCAACTCCTTTCAGCATTTTAAATTAACTCTATTCATCATTCTAAATTAAAGATACCACCTACCTGCTTGTGGGAATGGAAGAACAGAGTCAGTTACACAAGTGCAGCAGAAAGTGAGCCGAGGGTTACTCAGCTCAGTGGCCTTGTGATGTTTCTGTCAGTAGACTATACATGCATATTGAGTGCTTTGTACTTTACAACTCTGGATCCCTGAGTCTGTCATGTGACTGCAGAGGGCTGAGCCAGGGGTCCAGCTTTGGAACCAAAGTCCTCAGCAGCAGCATGGGTGGGTGGAGGAAGGTAATGAGGACAGAGGGAGGAAAGAAAAGGATAGAGGATGGATGGAGGAAGGGGAGCTCAGAAAATGTTGGCAAGAAAAGTAGGAAAATGGAATAGACTGAATCTGATGAGACTACTGCATCAACATGAAGGTTCTCCCAGTTTTTGTAGGGTGGGTGCGGGCAGCTTAGCCAACCAGAAGATGACTTTGGACAGCTTTCTGTTCTTTCTGAGTGGGTGTCTGGTCGGGGTCAGTCCTGCTTTGTCCAGCACAAATTCCAGCACAAATGAATGACTCCTGTTGAGCACTAACTTCATGGTATTTCATTCGACTGCCCTTGCACACACCTCCGCACTGACTGGTACTACATGTTCCCTTCCTGAATAATAACAATTCTTTTTTTTAGGCTGTTGACAGTAAAGCAAATTACTTCTGATACTGTCAATAAAAATGATTTGGTCTTTCCTGAAAGTGGGATTAAAGCGACTGTTGCGTTACTAACAAATTTAAACTGTGAACTGTTGGTTGCTGCCAAATGTCAATTAAACCTCTGTTTTGTTTTGTTTTTCTGTCCCCAAAATATTTCTATTCAACTAATTTGTACCAAAAGATTATTATTGCTTTCATTCTGTTTTGTTGTTTGCAAATTCAAATTGGTAAGGTTTTAAGTTATACACCCTAATTAGAAAAGTTATCAGTTCAAATGACATCAAATTGTGCTAAACTGTAACAGCAAGCTGTTTGCATTGAAAGAAGCCTGATCTTAACAATGCAATGTCAGTAATTTAATATTAACAACCAGGTTTATAAGGTCTATTGTGTCCTTTACAAAACATATTATACCATTTACTTTTTTACTTTTTTTTTTAACACAGTCTTTGCCAAGCAGCTAGCTGTAGTGCCTGTTCAGAGGTGACATAAATCTCTTCCAAGTTAGAATAAGTATTACGTTCATTATCCTTATCTTTCACTGACATAACTCTTGTTGAGAGTGTGAGTGCTGTATTTTTTCATTTATTGTTTACGAATATACTTGTGAAATTCTTTGCCGGACTCACCAAAGTTTACCTTACTGCTGTCATCCACTATCACGTCTAACATGTATGCTGATTTCTGTGAATGCAGCATAACACTTCAATCCGGCAAATTATCCCTCAATCTCCCATTCAGTTCATCCAATTGAAGAGAGAATCCAGAATTCAGATGAGTCATGAGTTTCCTGTTTCAGTTTCATCTCCTGTCTGATGAATTTGCACGGTTGATCACCAGAAACACAAACTGCTGCATCACTTCAATGTTGTGTTTACAGTTCGTAATCTTTCAGCTCAGTACTTACAGCATTTATTAAGCACATTGGAGCTGTGACAGCGCATTCCTTTTCTGGGCTGAGTGTGGGACAGTTACTTGAATGGAGGACTAATGTTAACGTACCTTTAAAGTGGAAGGTCACTGCAAATCATTATAATCACCTCTGTGGTATGAATAAATATGGGCTCCTTTAAAATAATCCCTCCAGTAGAGTTTAATAGACTTGGAGAATCTATACCAAAGAGTATTGAAGCTGTTCTGCCTTATTGATGTGATATCACTTCATCTTTAGTGTGTATATTTGTGAGCAAAACACTCACAGGACAGTGTTGTTTTGATAAAACCTCAGGACTGTACGGGGCACTCCTGTGACCTGGAGCCATGGTGAATGTTTGTGTAGAAGTACAATACTCGGCTTTCTTTCTCTAAACTGCTGCGCTCTGTGTTTAAACAAATATGTCTGTGTTTTTGGTACTGCATGTACGGTGCAAGCGGGTCTGAAAGATTCACTTGTTAGACATCAACAGGAGGGCAGCATGAGCTGGGAATCCACAGATGAAATTTCTGCCACTGAGAATTGATCATTAAATAAGATACTGTGTTTGGTATATTATTTAAGACTAAGTACACCTGACCTTTAGACTTATTCTGTTGTTATGTGACTGGTGACGCATTTTTTCAACTTAATATTTGGATGCCCCATTTGTCAGAATGTGTACTGTTTTGT
This sequence comes from Dicentrarchus labrax, assembly GCF_905237075.1. Lineage (NCBI taxonomy): Eukaryota > Metazoa > Chordata > Actinopteri > Moronidae > Dicentrarchus > Dicentrarchus labrax. Next base: position 21,071,232 of record NW_026136707.1, read on the forward strand.
CTTATATATGAAATATTCACCTTTATATTAATTCAACAAAAAAACATGTAATAGCATTTTCCTTAAAACAGAATGTAATGCATCTGGATGGCAATCTTTCCCTTGTCAACATAGCAGAAATATGAATTGTGTTTTGTTAGTTGGTGGTTACAGCCATAATTATTTATATCTCCATAATAACAATGGATCAAATGCCAATGTGTGTGAAAGGGGTCACTCATAGTGATGATCACTGCAGTTCCCCTCATCCCTAAAGAGATTTACAGCTTCTTTTGGCTCTTTGCTTTGGTTTTACAGCCGCAGCTTTACTGTTCTGGTTTGGTCTCATTGCTCTCATAGATTTATTTCTAGCAGCAGCAGGCAATTGTTTTTAATGAAACAGCCCTAATAACCCACAGTACACTTCCAGCACCAAATGGCAGACAGATGAAGTTAACTACATGTAGCTGGTGAACATAGTGGAGCACTAGCAGCTAAAGAGCCAGATATTTCTGTCAGGAGTTGGAAACTCAAAACAGAGCTAAGTGTGAATGTGGCCAGAAACATGACTCCAGTGTTGATCCAAATCTGCTATATTTAAATCTTTGTCATACCAACTTTAAAGCTGCTAAAGTTTATATTTTCATATTAACAATGTAAAATACATATGAAAGGGGTCATTCAATGTGATGGAACCGCCAGCTCTCCTCTGCTTTCCACTGGTTGTTTAGCTCTCTGGGCCACATCTTTAATGTTTTGGTTCACTCTCACTGTTCTCATAGTGTTGTTTTTGACTGCAAGAAGCAAAAAACCTCTAGAAACCCATCGTACACTACTGTCCAACATCAAACAGCAGAAAGACAAAGTTAGCGACAAGCTGGAGAACATAGTGGAGAATCTAAGGAGTTGGTAGAGACCAAAAACAGAGCTAAAAGAGGGTGAATATTGGACTTGCATGACTCCAAATTAATGATAATGTTGCTCCATAACAGCTGTATCTCTAAATGCCATAGGCAACTCTTTGTTCTCAAGTTCACCATAAACTTAAAAAGTGATATGTGGATATTGAGTTCATAGCTTTTTTCCATTGCCCCTAAGTTATCAAAAATATCAAAAGAAAAACCTGTTATTTAATACATGCACACTAGCATATTAGTTGGCCTAACTGTACAAATCATTTTCACACTCTCCTGTCCCTGTCTGAACCTGCTGTGTCTCCCCCCAAATGAGCTGGGCTCCGGTGGTCCGCCCCGCTGTGGTTCTGTCGCACATTCCGGCCCCGCTCCTTGGCAGCATTCCCTGCTGGGTCCCCCCACTCCAAGTCAGCTCCCCCTGTCAGCTAATAGAACCAATAACTAGCTAGTGGCAGCAGTTAGTAAAGTTTTTTTTGCGATTATCCAACTGATAAAAACTAAGATTCTTCTCAGTGACAGTTAAGTTGACTGTAAGGGGGCATCGTTAGTGTGAATTGTTTCCAGAAAAAGCAGCACATCAGTGCAGCATTGTATAATATTAATGAGGTAATTATGATGGCAAATATTTTTATTTTTATTACAAAAAGATTTATTTTTATACAAGTGGACGTAAAATTATTAGTAACATTCATCTACAGTTTTTCTAAATTAGACATCAGAATGAGTGCTGGGTATAGAAACATTTACAGTACAGAAAGATTAGGGTGCATAGCAATTGAAGTGAAATCCGGCTATTGTATTTTTACAGTATAGTAAATTTCCAACCTTCCCAACATCGACACATTGAGGTCAAGAGGAAAAGGTACTTTATCATGTAAAAACATTTTTTGACTTTTAAAAAAATCATTTTTGACAACTGCATAGAACAAATGCAATTAGGTATATAAGCTACTGTCTTCAACCTCAGGTAGATCTAGTACAAACGTACACATACAAATACAGTAACTTTACACTGCTGATAACATATTGTGAACTTTAACTGCCCTACAAGCACAGTGCGACACAGAACAGCCTGTGCACTAGACTTATGGTGGAGCTGCAGTTGCTTCTCTCTCAGGGAAAATGTTTCAGTATTTTATGCTGAAACAATGCATATTGGTATCTTCAAAATCATGAATACATTTTGGAGGAAATACATGTAGTGTCTTACATGTTTCTTAAACACCTTTGAAAGTAGAGCAATAAAATCATGAACACAATGTCTGAATGGATTGGTCAGAGAAAAAAAAAAACCTCAAGGCAGAAATAAAGAAAGTTTAGAATATACTGCTTTGGGTAAAATAGGCTTGGGAAATAGGAGGTAGGGAAAAGAAGGAAATTAAAAGTTAGATTTCGCTGAGAAAAAACTACACTGTTTAACCAGACATCACCTCCAATGCATTCTTCTGAAAAATTAATTCTCTTACTCATGACAACTGCCAAATCTCCCACCTATGTACAGTAGTTGGACACAGAAAAAGTGCATTTTTTATGAAAAGAATGTGCTAAACAAAACTTTCCCAGGAAGTACAATGTTATAAACAAACAACAAAACAACAAAACATCTACATGTTCACAGTAATGTTCCATACAAATACATACACCAAAAGGCAAAACCAATCCTGAGAAAATAATCTCTACATATCAACAATGACCTGTTGTACTTCAGTGCATTGTTCCTTAAACAGTCTCCAGTGTTCAAAACATCCTTACAATAAAGAACAATAAAAATACATAATTATTTGAAAGCATGGTGTCATAAAAGGTAAAAGACAAAAACAGTGTGGCCCTGCCAACAATGTTATCTTCATGGAATGAATGAAAAACACAATTATCACAAAGGTGAAGGCCAGCATACTGTACCTTCCACATACTCATGGTTTTGGTATATGTGTTTTTTTGGATGCTAGTTGGGGCAGTCAGACACTTTTACATACCATGTACAAATGCGTTCTTGCTGTATGTCACTTTTAAATTAGTTACACCAACATTACTGCCAATGACAGAGCATTAATCTCGGGTTCTGCTACCATCTGACTTTAAAAGAATAACAAGCTGAAAAAAAACAATCTGTTTTAAGCAAGGCTCATGGCTATCATGCAATAAGCATCCATGCAGAACTTTTCAATTCCTACTCTCTACGCAATCAGATACTACTGTATGAAATGTAACAGGGGACAAAAAAATCTTTGTCGTGCGTCTTAACTGACCTCCTCATTGTCCACACAGAGAAGGCATGATCTTCACACAGAGTTAAAGACCCTTTAGCATCCCCTCTGGTGACCTTTGCTGCACTGTCTGTGTCGGATTTCCAGATGTGACAGATGCATTGTTTTTTGGCCCCTCTATCATGTTACTTCTGCTTATCACTCTGTTTCGGGGGGGCCCCAAGGCCGTGTTTGGGTTCAGCACTGCAGCATACACATGGTGCTCAGGGACAGAGGTAATCAGGTGGGTAACCTCTCAGCTTCGTCTACAGGGTGCGCAAGAATGAAAACAGACAGGACAAAGGGTTAACTCACCGTCTCAAGTTAAAAGTCCTTTTTCTGTTTGTGTATCCCGTGAAAAATCTAATTCTGCAGGAAAATTTGCTTCAAAATAAGAAAAGGTGAGTGGCTGACCTGATGGCGAGGGAGAATTGTCCTCCCCTGTTGTGACAAACTGTAGATCAGACCCCAAAGCAGCGATGGAGCTCCTGGGACGAATGCAGCGGTCACCTGAGAAACTTCTGCGGAGTAATGCCTAAAGCAAAGCATGTTAGACTAGTTAGAGAAAGATGTCTGAATGGTAAAATATGTATGATATGACAACAGGATTATTCACCTGGTATCACTCAATATTTATTTTATACATATTTTGATATCAAAATACTACACTACAAGTAGCTATCTACATGAAAAGATTTCCATAAAAAACCAGGATGTTGCTGGAGCCAGTAACGGCAAACAGCTTTTGTCTTGCCTTGCGTGTCATGGGGCTGGTGGGGGCGGACGCACTGCTGTAGAGGCTGAGGCTTGAGTTGGACCTGCTGACAGTCAAACCCTTAGAAGAGCTTCCTGCAGGGGACAAGTACTTCTCCTTGATCTTCAGGTTGGTCCTACCTTTCACTGTTGGTGACACAGCAGGTGAGTTTAACAGAATGCTGCAAAAACATGTAATTCATGGTAGCCACCTTTCTAATAATAGCCAACAGACACTTTCTACATTAGTAATTGACGCAAGATTGCCTATATAAGTCAGTATACAATATCAAAACTTACCAGAATATTTAGGGGGAAACACTGCAATGTTTGACTAGTTTTTATAGTTGCATGCATGCTAAATCATTTAAGAACCCATAATGTACACAAACAATATCTGACATTAGCTACAATTATACTGTAGATGGCACAGAAGAAAAAATAGAACCCTAAATTCAAGTCGGTTTGTTGTATGTGGAACATTTACATTAGAAAAAAGGTTCATCTGACATCAGTAATGTAAGCAGCATGTATCACTTTTAGTCATACCAGGTGCTGACGACTTGTCATACTACAGTAAATAATAGCTTGTCTTGGGTGCTCTGTTTTGTTTAAAAAATATAGTTTGCAGGAATTATGAGAAGGTAGGAGTAGTGTACTGACCTCTGCAGGGGTCATTCTTGACTAGGAACTCATCAAGAGCAGTCCAGCCTCCTCCCACCCTGACCATCAACGTGCTCCGCAGGATACGAACCATCCGCAGCTGTTGGGAATCTCCAAACTGCAGCAACCAGACAAAATATGGAATGCAAGTTATAGTTTTTGAAGCACTCGTCAGTGTGGCATCTTCACACTGCGTCCCCAAGAAGTCACCGATGTGTCCAAAGGCCATGTTCTTTCCAATCACCCAGGTATCATATGTTGATTCCAAACAAACCGGAAATGTAAAGCATATCACTTCCTGTATGGCCACTGAGGACCAAAATGTCAAAATTTGCTTTAATATCTTTTTAATTATTGTCTATAAAAATGACTCACCCTGTATCTATTGGCACTAATTTGCTCCACTTGGAACCTCTTGGGGCAGTTACACTGCGATACCTGTCGACTCACCTAAAGAAGGCAAAGAAATTAGAAGGTGTTTTAGTAAGCATAACAATAAGTGTCATAATAAATCAGCCACTGATGAGTCAAACTTTATTTGTGTGTTTTCTTAGGGACATACCTCTTCGTTGATTTGATCTGCATCCAGAGTTCTCCTGTAGGGATCTCTGCTGGGGTGAAGCGCGCTCACAAACTCATAGTAGTCGATGAAGCCGTCGCTGTTAATGTCAAAGATGTTTGCCACTGCATTCATCTCCAGAGAGTTGGTGGGAAATTCTACAGGACAGAGGTGAAAAGCCAATGCGATTTAAAGGTGTGTTAACTTTAGATATGGCAGAACATACTATAAACACTGGAAACAATGAAGATATGTCATGAACACCAACAGCTTAGAAATGTGCCAGTGAAACAGAATCATTTAAATTCACTTATTTAAATAATGTTAACAGGACGGAATTAGTTTTTTAGTTTCCTTTAAATTTTATAAATTATGGTAACTCAAAAACAGTGATGGACAGTGTTGGGTCAGATTACTTTGAAATGTAATCAGTTACTGAATACAAATTACATAGCAATTTTTGTAATTAGTAACGGATTACAAAAAGATTTAATCTATATTTATCTGGATTACTTCTGGATTACAGAATGTTGTCTCTGGTTATTTATCCATTTTGGATCCATGCTGAAAACCACTGCTGTTGTTAGCATGATTTTTAGCTGTCCACTGCTAATCCCAGGGTCCTTTGGGTCGAGTCTGTCAACCATTCAGAGGCTGTGTTCCTGATTTATCTACCAATCTCTACCAATAGAAGCTGTGTGGGCCTCTGTGTGGCAGCTTTGATCACAAATACACTGCACAATGGAAGAACATGAGATTTAAGATCTAAAGACCCCAGAGGGTTAATAGCATTGGTTATCATAGAAAAAAGTTTCATCATTTTTAAAAGTGCCATATTTGAAATATGTAATAAAAAATGTAACTAAGTAATCCTTGACAATGTAACTACAATCTAAATACAATTTCTTTTCCTAATGTAATCTGATTACATAATACTTATTACATGTAATTAGTTACTACCCAAGTGTATCACAAGTGGGTCTTACTGGAGGCAAGGACATAATCCACAAACTCCTTCTGGCTGATGCGTCCATCCTGGTCCCGGTCGATGCTGCGGAACACGTCCAAGATCCGTGACTTCAAATGACTAATCCACAGTATGTAACGCTTTCGCCAAATATTGAAGTCGAAGTTTGCAAATTCTTCCATCTGTCAAAAAATGGAAAATATCACTACATCTCTGTTACATCAAGTTTTGTAAAGCAAAATTTTTTATAAAACATGTTCAGAGGACTACATTGGCCAGCTCTAATGGCAGCCTAATGGTTAAAATGTGTACAGTTTTAAGAGTACAATAACCTCTTTGAGTGCTTGCTGGTGTTGTTCCAGATGTTTTTGTCTCGCCACAGCCAAAAGCCAAAGCTTCTGCCACTGACTGACCAGCTGACTGAGCTCTGGGGTCTGGGGGTCGAGGTGCTCCAGGGGAATAGGTACAACAGGCTGCAGCTTCAGAGTGCTCCTCCTCTCTGGATGCAGAAACAGCAAAACATGGAATCAGCTCAGGCAACTCATTTAACTAATTGCTCTACACATCCTCATCAGTGAGACAGTCATCACGCTGTCAATGCTTGTGTTTTGTGTTCATAGAACATACACTGTGGTCATGGTGGCTTACTTGTGAGTGGCCGTTTGCTGGGGGAAACTTGCTGTTTAGAGATGCTCTTGTGTTTGCAGGACTTGGTGGCATGTTCAACTTCTGGAAACTTTTTATTCAACTCCTCCATGAATACCTGCAGAGAGGGATGAGCATAATGTTCTGTAAGTGCTCAATTGTATAGTTACACTGTAACCAGGGTAAAGTACTTTATGACGAAATTGTAGGAGGTCACAGAAACCACATCTGTTTGATATTAAAGTGTGTGTATATTCTCCAACAGTGCTGTAAAAAAAGGAGATGGCACCCTGCGCTTTCTGTAAGCCACCAGAGGCAGAAAGATACCAACACAGGCCACCAGAAACTGCTGTGGAGTGTTTCAAAGATGCATCCTGATCATTCCCCAGCATGTAATGGAGTACAGAGGTGGTCTCTCTTAGTAAGATATGGTTGGTAGCTCATAAAACAGAGAAATAACATACTGCGTGCTGCTCAATCAGTTCTTGGTTCTGCTCTGTGGTGTCAGCTGGAGGCTCTTGGTCTCTGAGGCTGAGGGCTTCCTCCGCTGAGGAGATCCAGTCCAGCAGCCTCTGGACTTCCTCTCTCTCTGCCTCTATTGCTGCCAAGCTGGCCTGGATCTTCTGGCCCTGCTGCTGAGCCCAGGTCTGAACCTGACTCAGAAAATGAGGCAGGGGAGGAAATGACACATTCAGATGCTTAAAATGTTGACACTGTTTTACAGTTCAAAAATGCTGCAGATACTGAAACAGTGTCCTGCAGTCGTTATTTTCAAGTACCTAATGGACAGCAACCAAAGTAAAGAGTTATTTATCATGTATTTAATCCCTAGGGAAAATGACTTTGAATTTTGCTCATCGTGCAGGCACGCACCTCCTCATAGCGGGTCTTGGTGACACTGATCCAAGATTTTAGGGTGATTATGGAGTCTGGGTGACAGGAGGCCAGGATCTCCTCACCCAGACAATGGATGTTCTGTAACTCCACCGCCTGAGCCTGCAAGGCACTCATGGATTCCTTTAGAGGTGAAGAAAAAAGGAATTACTCAGCAGTTTATCCAGTAAAACACATTATTCTCATGCAGGATGAGCCATTTTTGTGTCATCAATAAAAATTCTATAATTTTTTTTACAAATTTTACAAAAATCTTTTTTTTTCTTTTTAGAAGTGTTACACATTTGTGCTTAAACAAGAAGGTAATAACTAATATGTCCTTCAACCAGTTGAATGGCTTTAAGCATGAACGCAAATATCCCCCCCAGCTTAACTACCCTTGTATTCAGTATTATACTGAATCATTATCAGCAGCAATTTGTTGTTCTGTAAGCTGACCCTGACCTTTGGCCTCCCCGAAGGCAGACAAGACAGTAAAAACAGTATTTCCCTATAGGGAGTGATAAAATATCATGTTATACTGACCTTGTGTTGTTTACGGAAAGCAAGCAAACCTTCCTCCTCCTCTGGTATCACCCCATACTTCAGTATCCTCTCTGCCTCAGTGAGGCGTTCCATGAAAGAGTGGACAAGGCCATCAAACTTTTCAGCCTAACAAGAACAAAGACAAAGATTGAGATAAGAGTAGGGATTGGGCCTACTTATTAACTTTTATGAATGGCCAGATATCAGCTAAATGCTATTTATTTGCTTATTTGCTTCCTTCAAACTGAATTTTATATATGGGTGTCTTTTTATGTAAGGACAAAATTTCCACAATTTATTGCATATCGACAGCATCAGTCCAACAATATCAAAAGGAAAAGGATCACAATTTAAAAGCCTGCTGACCTTCTACCTTTATAATTTGTGAGAACTACCTGCTGAAGCGCAGCCTCCAGTCTGTCCTGCTTGCTGACTGACAGTTTGCACACATCCTCCCAGCGGCCCTCCAGCTCGTCCATCTGCTCCTGCAGCCAGTGAGCGTCAGCTGTGCTGCTCCTGGTCAGATCCCTCACAGAGCGCTTCAGGGTCCTAATGCATCCGGCTCGCTTCCCCAGCTCCTTTTGGAAGGCCTAAAAGAAATAAACATTTGTGGAGTAACAGCAATTTTGCTATGAGACAGAATTGTAATGAAACTGGCACATAATATGCAATGCAAAGTCCAAGTCAGTTTAATTTAGTATAAATATTATATTTCTTTACAGCAGCTATACACATGTATGTGTAAAAATGAGTTTACAAACAAGCATTAATACTGTGTTCCTATTGTTTGTATCTGTTTAACATTGTGAATTATTGAAGCCACGCAATAAAATACATGATAGGTGTTGTACCTTGTGTTTGTCTATCAGGTTGTGCACCATGTCTTTGTCTCCACCAACAGGAACATCCTCAGCTAGCTGGGGCTCCGCTCTGTACAGCCAGTCATTCAGGGCCTGCAGAGCATCAGTGAATCTACCTGAGAACAGCAGCGCTTCCTCCAGCTTGTGTTGTCTGAAAGAAGAAAAGCAGGAATTTGGGTAAATTTGGGTAAAAGATTTTTATGTTTGATAGAAATCTGAATGTGTCTCTGTCTAACTGTATCACACCTCTCCATGGACTTGCCACTGATGGTGTCCCACGTGTCTTTGAGTTCAGCCAGTAGATTTTCCAGATGCTGTCTATCATGGCTGGTTTGAGCTCTTTCGTGAAGGCTGCGTCCATTCTTCGATGTAGCTTCGTACATAGGCCTCTTTGACCTCAGCAGTTTTTGGAACTCCTATTCACAAAGTAAGTGATCAATGAAGGTGTTCATATACATATGGGCAGCAAATAAACCAAGTTTTATTTATTGTGACGCCTACTGCACCTTCTGCTCGGTCAGTTGTTGTTTAATCTCCTCGTGGGACACAGCGATCTCTTTATGTGTGTCTAGTGTCTGCTCTACCTCCGTCATCCAGTCCACTAGCAGGCGCCACGATTCATTAAACTGAAATTTGAGAAATGAATACAGATACATTATTATACAAAAGTTCCTCAGGGTGGAAGTCACACCTAAGGTACATGTACAGTTGGATATATATTAGAGCTGATATAGTGATATACCTGTTTGGCATTCTTTTTGACCTCCTCCAGCGTCCGGCCTCTTTCTGAAGCGCGCTGCTGTAGCTTTTTGTAGCGATCCTGGACGGTCATGATTAGGTTATGAATGACATCACAGTCTTCCTTCCTGCTCAGCTCTATTAGTCTACGGGCTGTGTTCTCCGCTGTGCTCTTCTTCTCACCGTGACTGTTCACTTCATTTACCAGCGCCTGTACAAATAAAAGCATTCATGAACCAAAAGTGAACACTTCCAAATGTAACTCTGGATGTGAAGCAGGTAGATAGACTACAGCAGGTATAAGAAGACCTACTCTGTGCTCCTGCAGTTGAGTACAAACTGTGTCCAGAGCAAAGCTGGGAGCAGGAAGAAGGCCAATAGACTCTTCACATTTGCTCATCTTAGTGAGAAGCTCCTGGACGTTACTGTGGAACTCCTTGGCCAGACTCAGCCCTTCTGTAAGCTTCGCCTGTGGGAACAGCACGACACTCAGATCACACACTAAATGAATGGTAAATCAACAGGTTGATACATGACGATGAAGAGTTAAATAACCTTTCGCTCCTGGACTTTGCTGTAAACAGAAGCCCATTTCTGTTCGAGAATAGACAAGCTGTGTTCAGTGCTCGATCCCCGGACGACATTACTGCTCTCCAGCATCCTGTGGATGGCATTCTTCACATCTGTGTAGGCGTGAAGCTTTGACTCCATCTCATTGCACAAATCCTTTTGTGGGTGAGAAGAAGAAAGAGTTTTTAAACAAGACATTTTTTTCTCTGTGTTGTAATTTCTTATGCAAGTCTTTATTTTGACAGCCAGAAGTCTGGTCTGTTTTACCAAGTGTGCATTGAGTCTTTCACTGGCAGAGTCCGGCATTCCCCACATGGTTTTAGAGGAGGACAGTCTCAGGTCTGTGTTCTCCAGCCACTGCAGAAGATCCTGAATCTCCATTGTAACATCTTGTACCTGCAGTAAACACAAACAGAATGAATGTGAAGTCCTCCTATGATGGTGTGGGTGCATTTGTACAAATTATTAGATTCATTAATATAATAAATTATTATTTAACTTTAAACTTTGCTTTCTTTTATGACAATGAAAGCCACACGTTTATATTTGGACTGGCCTCTACGTGCTTGTATGATCAGCTTTACAATCACCACAAGAGGGCGCCATGATACATTGATAATGAAGCATAAAATGCAGTACAGCTGAGAAAATTATGCATCCTGATAAACTGCATAACATTGTATTATATATATATATATATATATATATATATATTATATATATAATTGTTTTTCTATACCACTGTAACAAAATAATGGATCTGCTTTTCTCTCTTCACCTGACTCAGTCTGTTCTCTAGTTCCAGCTGCCTGCGTTCAGTCTCACAGCGGACAAACTCCCAGCTTTCATTGAGTTGCTCCAGCCGAGACTGCGGACCATGCGGGCTGTCCCCGGACCCAACCTCCCGCAGCCCCCTGCCTGCCTGGTTCAGGGACTCCATCGTGCGAACATGCGACATGACATCATTACGCAAGACCTTGCAGAAGGAAGAGGCATTGGAGGTCAGAGATTTATCATGGTATCAGTAGCTGTGGAATTCAGATGTGTTGCTTGGAGGTGTTGGGAGCTCATTGTTTCCTTGTATTTGTTATGACACGATTCTAGCAGTGTGTTTTGTTGGTGAAGTATAAACTGAAATAATGAAAAAGTTTGTAGGCACAATGGTGAACACTTTCAGGAGACGGAAGTCTGTAATATATTCAAGGCTAGGTGTTATCTCGCAAACCCACAGCTCTCTCAAAGTTATAAAGAAAAGAGCTCTATCACACTATCTCCTACCTGACAGTGTAGCCCTATAATGAAGAGCTTATTTTGAAATGCTCATCACTATATATTGTTGTGTTTGGGGCACTACCCAACCTTGTGTTTGGCCAGCTCTATTTCACAGGCCTGCAGGTCGATGCTGATTGGCTGGCTGTCCTGCAGTTGTTCAGCGGTCCGGGAAAGCCATGTGTGCAGCTCATCCAGTGTGTTTTGGAACTGACCCAGACCCAGCAGAGCACACTCCAGTTGATGCTGGTGGCAAAAAAGTTAAATATATTTTTTTCTTTTTCACAGTATTTTTCATTTTCCAGCCAAATGTAATTTCTACTGGTCTAGCCATCTGTTGTTAGTGTAACTTAACATTTTAATAACACATAGTGGATTAACGTGTCATGCTAATATAATTGATAATGCTATCTGCTTGCATATTCTCACCTGTCTGCCGACAGTCTCTGACTCCAGGCTGTCCCAGCGCTGTCTGAAGTCACACAGCGGTGAGACGGAGCCTGGGCGCTCCGAGCCTGGAGACAGCCGACACACAAAGCGATGGTTCAGGCTTTCTATCTCTATTTTCTTCTGGTAAAGTTCTCGCTTAAATTCCTGCAGGAAAGAATAAAAACAGAAAATATAATAGTTATAATAAAATACAATATGCGACCAACATACTTTGATCGTTGGTGGTTATGGGTGTACTACAGTGTATTAACTCACCTTGAGATCGCATAGCTGATCTTTGACTGATTCCAGGTCAGTCCCTACTATGAACTCTTCAGTAGACCTCAGCTCAGCAGACTTCAACCACTCAAACAGACCCTGTGAGCAAAACCATTACATTGAAGAACATTAAATGTCATACTGTATCACTCAGCCCTGAATGTTGCCATGTTGTGTGACTTTAACATCCAATACATTTAGTTCTCAACAGCCAAATATGTAACCCTGTTGGCATATACAGCTGGATACATTTCAGATTCTTCTTTTGATACTGTGTCACACAGTGTGCACCATTAAACTCATTTGCCTTTGGCAGAGGACCCCACAATCTGTCCGTCACTCATAAGTAAAGCTACAGGGAGTCTGAACTTAACAAAATAACAGACTAGCTTTGTCACTGGCAGGATGCCATAACACCGCTTGAGTCAGGCAGTGGTGGCCAAAGTGTAATGTTTGATATGGCTATGATACTGACCAGGCAATGTTTGTTAGTATGGGTATACATATACACATAAGTGTATGTTGTATATTGACACACACCTGCATAGTGTCTTGATAATGTAGCGCCATCTGCAAGGACTCCTCCAGCTTTTTGTGACATTCGTTCCACAGTTTGCTCAAGTTGTTCCATGTGCAATAAAGCTTTAAGACAGCGAAAACACAAGGTTCCAAGTTAGCCGACACAACATCATGAGTTAAAAAGGATTTTATTTAAATATATTTCTTACTTCATCTAGGCTCTTTGTGACATCTGGTTTGTCTGTATCCCCACATGCTGACATCAGATCCATTCCCAAAACGCCAAGGGTGTCCAGATCTCCCTGTAAACTGTCAATATCCTCCCTGAGAGTCTATGATTCAAGTTGAAAGGATGGAAAAAGGTTATCTGGTGTATTATATATAACAATATGGGTTTCTTATGCGTGATTCCTTTAAGAGCTTCCAGACTAACCTGCATGGTTTCAAGGCTCTGGCGGATTGTTTCGGAGTCTGTCCGACTAGAATTGAGATCCAAAACTGCCTGCTGAGCATCACTGAGAGCAGCCGTGACATCGCTTACATCACTCCAGAACTTCAAGGCTAGATCCAAGAGTTTGAGCAGCCAGCTTTCCCTCTCCTGGGCCTGAGTATACGTCTCATCCCACATCTGGGACAGGCTGGACACTCGCTCCTGGATTGCTAAGATCACAAAGATATAACAGGGATATCGTTTAGAATTTCCGGCAGTAGATAGCATTGCTACTTGTACGCCTCATGTGCACTAGGACAATATCATGTCTTTATACAAACAAGATCACATTACCTGTACCGACAGATCCATCACCAGCTGCCTGTGTGTTAGCCAGCAGCTCATCTGCTTGTGTTTTGACGCTACCAAGGCCCAGCTCCAGCTTGGACAGCTCAGCCAGGGTGAGCTTGTTGTCCTGCAGCTGCTCCTGGATCCTTGGGGTGAGGCCTTGCAGAGAGCTGGGAGTCTGTATTCGACTGCGCAGGCGGTCAAGACTCTCTCTGATAAGGTTCATCCTCTCATTCAGCTGTAGGTACAAGAAAAGACATGAAGTTGTGTGCTTGTGTGTATTTTTGATATATTGTTAAGTGTAGGGCTGCTTCCAACATTTCCAGCATTATCCAATCGTTTTTACCTGCGTGAATCGAGGCAAGGACTCCTCGAGCAGACTGGCAGTTTCTCTGACCCGGTCTCTGATGGCCCTATGCTGCTCCTCAGCCTCTGTAGCCTTTCGACAGAACTCATCACCCTGAATGGGGTTTAGTTCTGACAAGCGTTTTGCCAGAGAGCATAAGCGTGCAATCAAGGGTCTGTGTTCTGCTATAGACTCCCTCAGACCCTTAGTAGAAGAGAGATAAAAAGAAAGGTTTAATAACAATGTGGTGAGCAGACTTTTTTCAGAAATAACCTGATTTTAGTTTAATCCCTTAAATGGATATGGGTTGAAAGAAATCACATGGTCTCACTTTCATTGGCATACCTGACCAAACTAAAATGCCATTATAGGACACTGGGTGAAAGGTAACCCTGTCAGGAAGTAAATTACATTAAAGAACTGTACTGGAACAGAACAGTTCATTTTACTGAAGAAAATGGTGGCAGACTGTGAAGTATAAAAGGACTTCTTTGTTTAGCTGGACAAAAAAGGGACGGTAAAAAAGGGAAAAGCTGGCAGTCTAATGTGGAGAGGCAGGTTTCTTCTACCTGTAAGAGGTCCTGTTGTTCCCGAAATGCCTCATAGCTAATTGTGCTCAGGGAGAGCTGGCCAATTAGGGTTTGAGTTTCTTCAAGCCAGGGTGAAACCTCAGCAAAGCCCTCAGAGAGCTGGAGAAGAAGCGACTGAGCATGCTCAAGCTGCAGGACCACATGGGAATTTGTGGCTGAGGTGGTGTTGCATTGTTCCTGTAAGGCATCTAATGGGGTCTGCATGGAGAAGTGACAGTAAAATACAGACATTTGAAATTTTAAATGTACTTTTAAACTTAAAAGTGCATATATTTGCATTGTCAGCAAGATGGTTGCATTAAATGAAATGTGGAGAATACCCGCAAATCGCCTGTTTCTCCTTCATCGCTATATGTCAACAGGATTTCAGCAATCTTCACCATCTTCTCAATGTTGAACCTGTGCTGGAGAATCTCCACTGCCAGAATCTGTTCAGGAGATAATACAGCAAATCAGATTCACTTACCAAGCATCATTTAAATGAATTTTGTAAAACTACAAATAACACAAACATATAATGTTTTTTATTCAACGTGGGAAAATGTTTATTTAGTTATTTAGTTCAGTGATATATGTGCATAATGTCCGGACCTTCTGCTCATAGAGTTGTTCCGATATGAGTTCTGGATTCAGATGAATGGTTTTCAGCTTTTCGAGGCTCAGCGCTGTGTCTCTGAACCAAGCCATCTCCTTCACCACTGCCTGTTCCAGCTGATGAGAACACATTGTATGTTAGGATAGCATTATTAACGGCATAACTGAAACCTAACACCACCTGGCAGTATCATTCTGGGTTATAAATGATTAGAATTAAAATAATCTTGTTGTTCTTCAACATTAATGAATGACAGGGCTTTGTAAAGTATAAGTGTGTGAGAACAGCAGTGAAACATATGTTAAACCAAATCTTGGCTTCCACAATGCTATTCAGAAATGTGGTCAGCAATTAAACATAGTTTGCAACACTATGCTAAGCTACATATCAAAGCTCAAAATTAGCCAGATTTATTTACGATTATTATATAACTTTTGCTCTCACCGCAAACTGATATTTACACCCTCTAATAACCATTTTGCTCCACTAATGTAAGAGTGCTGTACTAAAGCACAGTGTTGATTTTGAAATTAGAGGTAGGTTTAGGTGCATATTGATGAGATGACAGCAGCTTAACTATTAGCTTAGCTATTTTTTCTTTTCTTGTATATAAGTTATAGGTATGTGATGATAAGAAAATGACCGTGTCACATAAACTAGCCACATGTATCAAATTCTCGAACAGGCTTTCACTACTTTCCACTAAAACTAGTTGGCAACACTGTTAAAGTATCTGACTGGTTCATTGTAGGACTGCGTGGGAACATTACCCTCTGTCTCTCAGCTGCACATAGTACTGCATCTCCAGCATGTGTCTGCGCTCCTGCTGCCCCCAGGAGCTCCCTCTCGATGCGGCCCAGCCACAGGTGGAGGTCCTCCTGGCTGGAGGTACAGCGACTGGAGGCCTCCAGGGCCTGCTCCAGCCTCTGCAACACGTCCAGACTGCTTAGACTCAGCACAGAGCAACGGATACGCAGAGCATCCATCTTCTCCTGTACCTGCTGGGCTTCCTCCTCTGAAACAAGGGACATAAGTCCAATTGAAAATATTCAAAAATACTTCTTTTTACTGACATTTTTATGGTAGAATTGGTCAACTTAACTGATTCAATACTATACCAGATATGTGTTGGAAACTATTTGGACTGGTTATACTGTTTTTACATTTTAATGTATTTTACTCCACATAAAATTTTCTGCAGGAGTATTAATATTATTACATATTTAAACATGTTACAGTGATATAATCTGTTGCTGCTCTACTGGTATAAATCATTTAAAACTAACATTTATTTTTTAGCTTAGTTTGTACCATATGAAGGGAGTTTTACCTGAAATTGCTTCCATTAGATTATGTCCTGCCTTTTGTATTTTTCCTAGATCAGCAGTTTTGACTTGAATCTCTTCAACAACAGCCTAAAAGAAAATGAAAACCTGTCAAAAATACAATTCCCTACTTAAACAGCACAATGCACATTCACAACACCGTACATCCAGCTGAAGCATTCTTGGAAGATTTCTAACCTTGGCCCTCTCTGTGGCCTCTGAGAGATGCAGCATCACTCTCTCTGCATTTCGTAGTTCAGCTAGGGTTTGTTCCACAGATATGAGCCATTGCTGCAAGCTGTCCACTCCTTCCTGGAAGAGCTGGGCCCTGGGAAGAATGAGCTCCAGACTCGCTCTCCTGTCAACAACAAAATGTACATGGATTGTTACCATTGGTGAGTAAGATTTGTATCATGTGGTAAGCTTTGCCAAATGAAAGTGTGGCATTGCCAGTAAAAGTATCTGACCTTTGTTCTGCTTCTAACTGTAAGGCCTCCCACTTCTGTTTGAGAGTGGAGAGCTTGACCTTTGCCTGTTCCCCTTCCTCTCCTGGGTGGGCCTCCACCAGCCGAGGGCCTTCCAGCATCATAGAGTCTATACTACGCCTTCGGTCTGTTAGGAGGCGCTGCAAGAGCTATAAAAAAAAAAAAACAGATAGACGATGAGTAAGATTAAGATTCAAGATTCAAGAAAAAGGACAGATGATAAATATTTTAAAGCCTCTTTCAAAGACTCTTGTATTAAATGACCAGTGTGTTGGATTTAATGGCATCTAGCGGTAAAGTTGCAGATTGCAACTAAATGAATACTGCTTGCCTTCCAAGCATGTAGGACCCACTTCCGGTGTAACAACAGCTCATTCTAAGGTAACAAAAATGCAACAATTCTTATTTTTCTGCAATTATACACTAATGACAACATTATTAATTATTAGTATTAGTATTAGAGTATTATCGAGTAGTATTATATTTCATTTCTGCCAACAGGTCCGCCTAAATGTTATCTTCAGTACTGCAGAAAGTGTTTACCTTGTGTTTGAGGATTAATTTCGGTAAGTAAGAATTGACATTTGTCAAAGCCCCATTCTTGTTTTTTCTGCCTTTGTGTCAGAATTCCTGTCTCATGTATCAAGCTTACATTGTCGAGAGCTAGGCAGGTTTCACCTCATCCACAGAGCTCACAATGGGTGTGATTACAGCTGAAAGGTGAGAGACTTCCCTGCTTTTTTCATACCCCCAGGACATGTTCACAAAGACTTACTGAAGCTCATTGTGGCTATGAACGCCACCCATTCACCATTGAATAGAAGTGAATTTATATTATGAAGGAAGCAGTTGAGCATTTTCCGTGACCTCAGCACACCTTTATATAGGTAAACCTTTCACATGTATCCTCCCTACTATAGCGGCCCATATAGATGTTATTTTGGAGCAAGAAATGAGGTGATGTGATGCTGGCGATAACATACCTTTTGTTCTTGAAGCTGTGCTTTCACCACTTTGACCTCTGAGGATGGGGGTTTCTGATTGGTTGTGAGCTCCTCTATCTCACAGACCCATGTGAGCAAAGCGTCCAGGTTTTGGAGAAATGTCTCAGGATCTGTCGACGCATCCCTCAGTGCCAAGGCAGATCTTGTTCCCTTGATAAAGACCATAACAAAGTGTTAGCTGAATGAATGAAAATTTTGTAGGTGAATGATTCCAGGTGAAAGACGATCTGTTTTACTGTGACAACACAAGCAGAAAAGAGTTAAGGGTTAAAACATACCCTCCACCTATCCAGGCTGGAATCCTGGTCTGAGCTTGAGTGTCCATCACTTTGGAGCTGTGAAATGAAGACAGTCCACATGTTGTCTCAATTCACAAAAACACTGTTTTAAAAAGACCCAACACAGTGTCATGAGATAAAAGATTCCTTTTAAAGAAAGAGTCTAGGTGAGAATAGGTGAGAAAAGGAAAGAATGAAATGGAGGACAGATGAGATTTGTCATGTTTTTATCAACCTCAGCAAGTTCCTCGGCGACACCATTCAGGACTCTAACAGTTCTGGTGACTATGGGGTCTCCTCCCTTATCTCCAGATGGATACTCTGTCACTTCCACAATTTCGGTTACGGTCGTCTCTGTCACCTCCGTCACCTCTGTAACCTCTCGTGATGCCAAAGTCTTCCAGGACCAGGGGCTTCCTTCTCTAGAGTCTCTCCTCTGGAAGCTGGCCCTCCTCTCCGCACTGCTCTTGTCCGAGTGAGCCAGGGGGGATCTGGCAAACTCCGCAGGCACGGTTCTCCTTGTTAGTGTCCCATTTCGGGATGTTTTTATCGGAGAAGGGCTGCTGTGCCAGACATTATCCAGAGTGCTGGTGCTCCTGATTGTGGAGGCAGGAGAGCTGCGGAGGGGTTTGTCCGAAATGGGGGTATGAGCCCCCTCCTCCCTCTTATGATCAATTTCCTTTGCTTCCTTGTCACTCTCCACCTCTCTTTCCTTGTTTGCATCCTCCCTTTCTTGGTCTTTGACAGCCACTTCTGGTTTGGCCTCTCCATGTTGCTCTGTGGGCTGCCACTCTCTTCGTCGTTGATAGCACTCCTTCAAGAAGTCCTCGTCTGACCTCACATGCTTGGACTTCTGGCCCAGGCAGCTGGGCCGGCTGATGAGGTTACCCATAATCCTTCAGCCCAGAGGCTACTGAGGTAATAGGTGAGGTAAGGCCCCACGGCCATGCATGCGGAAGGTCCTTCAGCTACCTAAAATAAGACAAGGGGGCTCTGGGTCATCATACAGTGAACAAGTGCTCATTGTGTAAATCAACAAAAAATATACTCCTCTTCTTTCTTTAAATGCACAAATTCCCTGCTTTCAAGTCACTGAGTACTTCTTGCCACAGCTTAAGTCTTCAGAAAACTGCTATGAGGCTAAATAAAAAAATTGCTACATTTCTGTTCCAACATTGCCCTTTTCTTGGCATTGAAAAACCAGAAGGAACTACAGCAGAGATACTTGGCCTGGATAGTCCCTGTCCCTTTGTCTTCATTTAGACCACATACACACATGCTCTCCATCTATCTCACATCACCAACTGAAATATTCTGGGCTTAGAAATCAACATGACAGGCTTGTCGAGGATCCCACTGTTGAGCCTGGCACAGAGAAGCGGTGGCAAACAGCCAGCTCTTTCTCTAACTGAGCCTGGACCAGTCCTGGGAAACCCGCTAAGGATCTGATCAAATATGACAGCCATAAAAACGCAGACATCGGCTCATTTCTCTGTGGTGAAGGGAGGGGAGTCGGAACACAGAGTGGCATGGGGGCACTGGGGGGTAGTTTAGTAGAAAACATACTGTCCAGCAGTCAACAGTATACCTTCATGTGCAGTATAAAATGATAGGTGTTTTATGGGAACAAATAAATGCTTTTCCATAATGATCTTAGCTTGAAGGATACATGGCTGTTCTCTTACTACTACAGTTTTCCATCAGTGATCTTATCAACATCTTGTTTGACCAAAATGAGTATATTACTGGAAAGACTCTCATTGGCAGTGACAATTTCAAACTGTGTCAGCCGTCTGCTTCCCCCTCAGCTGAGTGCCTTCATTGTTTTGACAGAAGGGTTAAAGGTGAATGTAATTATCTTGGTCTAGAGGAGCTGAGGTGAGCCCATCAGGAGATCACAGTGAGGGTTTCTGTCCTCCCTTTGAGGCGGGATTGGACTGGTCCATTCAGAATTATACAGGTCACCCCAGGTCATGCTTGGTGACTAAAGATCTGTGGGGGGGGCAATATGGGTCAACAACGGGGAAATTGGATTGTTGGCTCCACAAACTACTGAGAAGTATTATTTTCTGTCTTGAAAATGCAGAAGAGGTGGATTTTTAGGGGCGTATGGTACAGTTACATGTTACAGTCATGCCGTAGGCACACAAAATTATGCTGAATATGCAGCTCTCTTATCTTTGCCAGAGGTTTGACACAAAGAAAGAATGCATCCAAGGAGAATTTCACATTGTGTTACTGTCAATATTCCGCCCGTACTTGAATCAGATCTCATGTGTGTGTCCCCTGAATATTAAACAAATTATAATTAAGATATATCACTGCCTTTAACTAAATGAGAGTCTAAAAGTGACCTAGTTTTATATGATGCCTCCATGTGCATTAAGCTAGTAATCATGTATGTCTCTGCAGAGCAGATGACTCAGTCAAGGGATCCACAGGGGAGGACACAGTCAGATCAGAGAGTGGTGCCCAGACAAAGCCCCAGCCTCTCGATCAATGATTACTCAGTTAGCTCAGATCACTGCCCAGCAGTCTCCTGAGGAGGGCAGAGAGAGTGCCTGTGGCCGTGTTCACATGGGTTAACAATTCAAGGGAGAGGGTGTGCCGTGTCTGGTTACTGCACCACATGTGTGGTCGTTTGCTAAATTACACGGTTGCCTCTACAGTGATCTCACAGCAATATGTATGTGAGGATATGCTGAGTAGCCCCATTAGAGTGCACATGGTCTACTACCAGGAAGATATTATTAAAATGTATATATGTAAATATATTATCATTAATATCTCTACTAGATTGGGCCACTCAGACACTGATGTACAGCATACCTTAAATAAAAAGTGACGGGCAGTTTCCTCAAATGAAATAATAAATAACAATGCCATGACCTACATTATTCTACAATCAAAGCAAACCAGGAAAAACCTCTCAAAATGTCCCAAGCTTGTATCTGATATGCACCTTTAAAGCATAATGATACTAGAAGGAGAACCAGGGAACCAGAGAACCACTCCACCATTATAGATGACCTAACCATCCCATCACTTAACCTAGTTTGAAATGGCCCTTAATTCAGCCCAACCCTTCCTCTGCTCTCAGCAGTGATTTATGATACACGACCACAGTCCATTTCCTGATGAATTTGACTACAACCATGGTATAGGGGCTTCTCCATGGTATGGCAAAATAAATATGGGGAAAAAAATCCTACTATATTTTTGTTTGGAAGAAATCAAATACTTAAATTCTACATTTCATGTCTAATTCTTATTGAAAATCTCAATATGGGAGAGACGTGTAGTGTTCTGAGCAACACTTTGAATATCAAAACACTATGCAAAAGATCTAATGTTTGTCTTATGCACTGCATCGATTGACCCATTTACATGATTGAAGATTGTATGGGTGGGTCTGTAATTAGTAGCAGAACAATAATCATCAATCACAACAGTAGTAGCCCTATAATGTTGTGACACTGCTGTGCGTCTGCCTCTGTTAAGGGAGGTCCTGAAGTAGTAATCATGGTAGTGGTCCCTAATCAAGGATGGCAGCTGTGCATTCACCCATGAGAGTCATAACATTTTAGGGTGGATATTGTACAAGGTCACATGTTCATCTCAAAGACAAACACGCAACACAGAGCAACAGTATAGACTCAAATATCAGCATAGCTTTGGATAAATTAATAGTTACTGAAAATGGCCATGCCTACTGAGGTATGGTTAAATGTTGATCAGAATTGTGTATTCTTTCAAGAAATCCAAGAAGCAAAAAGGCTGTTTACAAAGAGCAAACTGTTGAAGAAAATAAAATGTACTTACATCAGAATGATCATTTTAATGTTGGCTGCATTTCTATTTTTCACTTGGTTAGACTAAGTGAAGAAAATCCCCCATCCACTACTCATCCTCTGTCACATGGCTTCCTCAATCACTGAGCAGCAAAGTCCAAAACCAAACTCTCCCTGAGCCAATCCTACGTTACTGGCAGTTTTGGCGGTTTGAAGCTTACGTGAACCACACTTACCCTGAAGCACAGTTGAGCCAAACAGCATGAGTAAAGGAATCCAGCCAGTCCTCAATCACCATTCAAAAAGGAGAGAAGGGGGGGGAAAAAAATCCAGCTTTGTTTGAGCATCCTTTGAACGGCCTCCCAGCTCTAACATCCCAAACTGATGGCTGAAGGAAGAACACACATACATACTCCCTCTAACGCACACTCAATCAAGGCCACTCATTCACACATGCCCACATACAAACACACTTTCTAAACACACTCACACATGCCCTGATAACTCATGCTTTTCCGTTGCCCACAGTCACAGGCAAACAATGTCCTCCTCTCCCCTCACAGTGCACCCCTCCCCTCCCCTCACTTCACTTCTCCTCCCACCAGCTCTGCTCCTCTCCCTTTCTTCTTTGTTGTGGGAGCTGTGATAGAGGAATTCCTTCCTTGTTAACGCCACCGATGGGATAGTGCGCCCAGATGGAGACAATGTATTCCAACGGCTCAGTTGAACTCCCACAGTTTCCAGCCAAGAGCAGTTTTCACATGGAGGTCAGATTGTGCCCGGTGCCATACAACGACGAGGCGGTGGCATTCTCACCAGCGCTGCTACTGCTGCTCAGGTTGCTCCTGTACCAGGCAGCTAGGCGGCAAAGTGCCCCCTTTACCTTCCCAAGGCTTTTTCTCTCACTCTCTCCCCCTTCTCATCTCAACAAAGCCCCTCCTCTGGGTCTGACTGTGGCTCAGAAAACTCCATGCTGCTTCTGCTTGAAAAATGGGATGGGTGGGGGGCTAAAAAAGGAGAGTTTTCTAAAGACCCCTGGGCCGCCCTCGGAACATTCACATGTTAAGTGACAGCTGCCTCTGCCCATTCCCTCTCTCGACGGCGAGGGAGAGAAGTGCAGGCTACAAAAGAAGGGACCCACACCCACCCTGCTACCCACCCACTCACACATTCACCCCCAACCCCCTTGCAGTCCCCCCTTCCCCATTCAGAGTCAGTGCAGCAGTCTCCACAGCAGCAACAAAGACGACTAATTACTGTAAAACATCTCAGATTACTTTTCAACTCACTTCCAGCCATTGCAACCTCGGCCCATAAACAAAGAGGCTGGAAACAAACACACACAGACACAAAAATAGAGAGCAATGGGAAGATAATACGGAGTCTTTTCTCTGCTTTTGGCATGGGAAAGCAAAGGAAAGACCCCTATGGTGAAATTCTATCATTCCCCATTTCAGTAAGTCACAATATTTGCCTGCACACCAAGAATACTGTATGCAAACACCATTACAGCAACATTGACTCACATTTTCTGGTGTTTGAACTAAACCATGTGAACCTTTTCTTTTTCAGGTGTTAATTTAGATGCTATGGGATGAATACAAATTTCTCTCTGTGTCATCATTTGCAGGTGCACTAAAACCCAACAGGTGACTAACAAAGAGCGTTTACGCCCCAAATCCTGCCTACTATTCCTTTCTGCCTGTATTTCTCCAGCCAAGCAAGGAATCAACCAATCGACTGATCCACCAAATGCGTGCATGCATGTACAGTACACACACACACACACACACACTCTCTCACTTTGCATGCAGATACCCGCCACTCAGCCCCCTACCTAATCCACAAGGTCACTCATTTGAGTTTGAGTTAAAGGAGAATGCATCTGAAGGATGAAGAAACATTTTATAATATATTTTCTATATTAATTTGCCTGTATTTAATCTCCCAGCCAGTACAGCCAGGAATTATAATATCGTGTACGAGTAGGAGGAATGTGCAAGTACATATATCACCTCACAAAATATCATATTATCCATACCACTCGCTCCAGTGTAAAGTGCCTCCTGTATTACATGTGAGTGGAAATGTCTTTGAACCTGTCAATGCAAACGTGGTTTATTCAGCATGAGGTGTGTGCAGAGTCGTGATTTATTCGGTGTGGGCCACAACATCAAGATGTCACTCCATTAACAAAGAGTCCAGTACATTCTGCGAGAGCTTAACACGTGGTTTGTGCCTCTCAGAGTTCAACATAACCAGAGATAAAGGCTTTGCTGCCATATTATAAAAACACTGTACTGAATTTTGAGGGCTGTGTCACTAAACAAGACAAGAGTTTACAGCCATGGTTGCGGACCTGTGAGGCTGTTCTTTGGCACAGTGCTGATTTGAGCTAAATGCTAATCAGGTGATATTTCCCATGTCCACCACCTTAGTTTAGCCTTTAGTTAGCATGCTAACATTTGTTTATTTAGCATCAGCTGATGGGAATGGTATTAGTTTTGCAGGTACTATATTTGGTCATTAACCAAGCAAATTGGGCCCAAAGTCACTGGAATATTTCTTCTTAATATAAACTTTCATCCACCCAAATAATTCACTCAAAACCAAAGATGTAAACCTCATGGTGGGCTAGGGTTAAACATCAGGGGATCACCAATGTCAATAGGATTCATCCTCTGGGACCCATAAACGTCTGTACAAAGTTTAATGAAAATCAATTTAATAGTTATACCAATAGGACCAACGCGGTTGATCAATAGACCGACGTTGCCATCCCTAGAACCACGCTACTATTAATAGTAAAAATCACATAATGTGGCATTGGGAAATTGCACTGTTTCTGTTGAAGGTGGATGTGATGTGGCTCAGCTATGATTAGTGAAAGTTGCGTTTTGAGTAATTACAACGTGGTGTTCTGAACATTTTGAGAAAGATGCTGAAATCTGTGGCATGTAAGCTAACTGGGATGGGACACATTTATGTTGCAGCCTCACATTGCAACTGGTAACATGAAAATATTTCCTAGCGCACTTACAGTACAATCATGTTATTGTCCACACAGCTATTCATTAAGTAGCATTATAAACCTCAATGAATGAGTGCTTAAGATGCTGGCGGTGGTAAAAAAAATAGGCTGTTAATTCTACTTTGAAGCTGCTTCAGGTTTTCTCTACATTACTGCCCCATTTCTGACCCCCCGGCTTCTTCCAGCCTCAATTTATGCAAATGGTGATAAAAAACAAAGGCGTAGAAAAAAAGAAAACTGAAAATGCCTGTCACTGTGGCCAACGAGAGAAGGAGTGAATTGAATAGAGTGACCCCTGTAGGGTCAAGATATTTAACCCCTGAGTACTCCAGTGCTAATACAAGAGTTCCCAATCTCCCCTCAAACAT
Source organism: Dicentrarchus labrax (assembly GCF_905237075.1). Taxonomy (NCBI): domain Eukaryota; kingdom Metazoa; phylum Chordata; class Actinopteri; family Moronidae; genus Dicentrarchus; species Dicentrarchus labrax. The sequence continues at coordinate 21,096,632 of NW_026136707.1, forward strand.
ATGCTGTGTCTCACAATCTTGGAGATGTACAGTAGTACAAAAACCAGGGAATCATACATTATAAATGTCTTTAGTTGACAAGACAAGAAATGCACAAACCCACAGATAGCTGTTTCTTTGGGTCACTTGGAGAGCTAATGTCTTTAGCTGTTTAATGAGCAAGTAAGGCTCACATTCCCCGTCCCCCCTTTCTTCATCTGAAAGGAGCTGGCAGTGATGAGGCACCACTTTGCCAGGAAGACATTGTTGTAAAACCATGACACCTGATCCCAGCTTTCAGCATCCTGCAGCCCCCTCTGTACTAATTAAATGATTTTGCCAAAAAATCTCTCCTCTCCATTTCACAGTAGGTGCACACAGAGCTTACACGCAGGTCTTAAAAATACAAGAGCTGATGTGGTTGAAGAGCAACTGGCACGCCGAGCTATGCAATGATGCAATAAGCTGTTAGAAGGTGGCAAGAAAGAAACTCATCTTTCCGTCAGCAGCCTTCATTATGCTTCTAAAATGCATGTGATAATGGAGTGGACACAGAATGGGAATGGAATAAAGTGAGTTCCAAATTAATGTGATTCCAAATTAGTGTCCAATGGGGGCCCAAATCTGATCACAGATCCCATGTGCCAAAGGAGCAGAGAAAAAAAGATTAATTTTACGGGCTCCCTTTCTCCCTCCTCTGCTATCTCAACCTCTCTGCTGCCTTCAAATTAAATAAGACCTCAATGGCTCCTCCACAGAGCATGATAATTAGCCCTCTTCGTGAGACATGAAAAAAGAGGGGGTCCCTTTTAAGGGTCAAACCAGAAGCACAATTCACCATGCACACTGTCATTTATCACCAAAAGAGGTTGCTTCCAAGAAAAGTGGATGAAAGGCCAATGGGCTTCCCTACTGGGTTTCCCGGGCCGTGCTCTGCAGCCTGGATGCTGGAAATCACAGTCGAGGATTCAGTAACGTGGGGACAGAGGAGTTTAACTTCATGATCAGCTCCGCGCTTGATTCAACTGCTCCCAGGAAGAGAGGATTTACAGCCATAAGTCTTCCACATCTTCCATTGAGCACAGGAAGGCACAAGCAATAAAGGAAGAGGCCCCACATTGCCATTAACCCTGATAAAATGTGCGATTCAAAAAATCTCGTATGGGGGAGATAACCTAAAGTGCTGAAAGATGAAAATCTATTTGACACACCAAGCAAATGAAAAACAGTCAATTGGATGTGACATTTAATCTCAACTTGAGACTGTAGGATAAACTGGTTTACTTTACCGCCATCCGAGCACCCTTCATTATTCATTTGTCCTGTAGGTGATTCACAGCAATGAAAACAAGCCTCCTTTTTTAAAGGTTATGACAGCGCCAGAGAGCAAGGATGCTGTTTGCTGGCTGTCAGAAACAGAGAGGAAAGGATAATATGCTGTGATCTTTCACCCCTCTTCCTGAGCCTGTTTGTAAGTTGTGGGTACAAGGCTTATTTGGGATGCAGCATCTGCCACAGGCCCAGGGAAACCAGAGACCTTTAAGACACAGAGACCCTTTATCCAGAGGAGGCTCATCAGCAGGGGGGCAGGGGAAGCAGAAAGAAGAACGTCTGACCTTAACCTGACTGTCAAAGTGAAGAGATGACGTTTGGACTTGTCAATGACATGATGTTCAGACACAGCATAAACAGAAAGTTAAAATTCCTATCAAAAGACTTTCACTATCACTCAGCTGTGTAAGGATTTCGTGTCCATACTGTCCCCATTTATAACCAGATCTTATTCAACACAGTAGTATCATTAATTGGGTGTAAAGTAACACATTTAATTAATCAATAACAGTGGGTATTATTACAAATATAGAAGTGGTGATCTTGTGAATAGTTGAATTGTTGTAGAATTTGTATTACTACCACTTGGAGCAAAAGCTGGAGATTTCAACCATTTTCCTTTGCATTTATCAATCGATTTTTATCTCTGGTTGTATTATGCCAGTGGTTCTCAAACTGTGGGGCATATAGCTACTGCAGGTTGGACGTGGATGACCAGGGGCGTGGAATATTGGCCAAAGTACTGTATATACAAAATATTTGAATCGATATGAATTACATTGATTTGTAACATATTCAATTCACTGGATTTTCTAAAAACTACACTACAATATCCGTTCAATAGCTGATTTGGAGCTTTTGACTGTATCATACGATCTTACTTAGGTAAGTCCATCCTTAAAGAAATCCTTAAAGTGCTCAGAGGACTGGAAATTCTACAATTCCACGACATCTGGGCAACTCCATCTGCTGAGGATGATCGAAAGCTCCAGAGTAGCTATTTAATGGACCTTGTGGAATTGTTACTGTGATATCAAATTAAAGAAGTGAAAGTGATAGAAAATGTTATTTGTATCATCCGGGTGATGATCTGGTGTATGATATATGATCCACATTTTTTCATTTTGTTAGTATAAGCTAATATAAAGCTATAATGTTGTAGCGAATTATGCATGGCCTTTGCCAAACATGCACATCTAGTGAACTGATGATTCGCTCCTTGATTTCTCGGTCTATTAATGCATTTTCATATTCAAGGTTTCCCGGTCCATAAGGTCGGCATTCACAAACTGAATGGTATTTCCATGTGAAATGCTTATTATATTCATGCTTGACAACCTCCAATTTGAGGCTCATATGCATCCCAGTGTACATGGGAAAAACAGTTTAAGATGTGCCAGTGCATGCCTTGTGTTTAAGGAGCAGGTGCGTGTCTCTTTCCTGTGCAGAGGGGTCTGTATATTAGGGGCTGCTGAGGGATGTCCTCATTCATGCTGCTAACTAACGAGTCCCTCAGGCCCAGACTGAAACCAGCAGTGCAGCAGACTAACAGCATTACCATGACAAAGGTCTGTGGTCGGATGCGGTATGATAAAGGCATGGTAAAGATAAAAAGACACCCCCTTATTTCACACACTCTCATTGGGGGTCAGACTAGGGCTCTCCAAAGCGTTAAAGCTTTGGTGACGTGATAAGACATGCCTGTGCATCTTACACATGAGTCCCCAGGGAAACAGAGACAAAATGTAGCATATAAAAAGAATTTTTAACTAAGAAGACAGTCTTCTGTTGAAGTTGCTGAGATGCTAATCAATGAGCTTCTTCAGAGGTCATATAGGTTCAAACACAGATCGTATTTTGTCCCTTGGCCCTTTTTAACCACACAATCAATTAATGGCTCAAACATTCAGTCAGGACAATGTAACACATTTACTTCAATGGACCATATAACTAAATCAACCAAAACCAATTTTTACTATAACAATAAAAACATCAAGCACTCTTGATCCTTTTGTGGAACTGATTCACAGCTCATTGAAGCTGTTGCAGTCACCCTTCACTAAGAATAATCAAATAACTTATTACCTCACCATCTTGCTGCTCTAGGGAGCTGCATCATGTTAATGTTTTGTGCTAGGAAGGCTTTCACTTGGTGCTGCACAATAGATCAAGCTCAATGAAAATGTTTCTTATCTAAAGGCTGAATTCATTCTTTCAGCGTCAATGCACGATCCCCTGGAAGATAAGATGTTAGTTTCATTGTCCCATTATGCAAATTCATTTTGCTGATTGAATATTGCTAGAGTTTCAGAAATGCTTTGGAGATAGACGTGATCTGATTGGTTGAATTAGACTTGATGGGAGGAACCTAAGCCCAACAGGTTTAATGGCCAATTATACTGATAGGAGGAAAGGTAGCAATGCTAGGGCTAAGCTTAGCTTGTTAGCAACCCTGCTGGCCTGCAGTGAACTTTGTTTGCCATTTAAGTTCGTCATTGAGAGTTTTTTCAATCCAAGCAGTAACAGTTTCTGGTTGCCACCTTGACTGACAAATCTTTGTACAAATATTGGTATAAATGGCCGCATGACAAAATCTACAGTTGGTGTTCAATAAATGCCTCAATAGTCAGATCAGAGTGCTCTTACCATAAAGATCCTGCTTTTCTTTTTTTCTGCCCCCTTGCCTCTTCCTCCCATCTGAGTCTAATGTCTTTTCAGTGTGTGCGCTCATGTGTGCAGAGGGCCTCCAGTGCCAAGCACTTCTCCAGCCTGGCTGTCCGGGCCAGGCACAATGGAGCCTGATTCCACAGCCCCTCGGTCCCCCTGTGGCCTAAAGAAGTCTCCCCGCAGGAGTGGAGGAGGACCACCTCAGTGTCCGTGTGAGTATGTTGGGCTGTGAAAAACCTCCACAATCCCCTTCCTCTTTTTTGCAATGCTCAATTAATTAAAGTGTTAGTGTACTGACCAGCATGACTCATTGGTTCATTTTCCTCCTCTTTCTTTGTTTACTTTGCTCTCTTACCAACATATTCTCAGATATTGTTTACAGGTGCCAGTTGTACTACTAAACTGAGATAAGATCAGTCTGCATTGATCTCCATAGGGATGTTGTAGTAGGTAATGCAATAAGATTGTGTAGTGACAAGATGCATCATGGGGAAAAAAAGGAACGGAAACAGAAAATATCCGAGGAAAACATCAGAAAACAATAAAAACAATTCAAACTGTAGGGTTCATAATTATTTTTACAGCTATAGTAATAACAAGTAATATAGTTAAAATTTGCTACTTAAACAACATGCCCTATGCTGTATTCAGATAGAAAAATTGCTGTGGCCCAGATCTGGCCCACATACCGTGTGGAATGATGGCACTTGGACCGTCTGCTCCTGTTTGCCAGATTTGGGCCACAAGCAGATCACAGCATGGCCGCATGTGAGCCAAGACTGAACCACATAAACTAAAAGTGGCTCAAATATGTTTTAAGATAATCAGGCCACATTTGCTGCATCAGTTTCGGGCCACTTCAGACTCACATCCATTTTAAAGTTGAGTGCAAGAATAATTTAAAAAGGCCATAAAACATCTTTATTTTCTGTTTGATTGTTCGCCCTCTCACCTCATCATTGTAACCCTCCTGGGTTATTTTAGCCATGCTAGCAGTGTGGCTGATGAAGGACTGCCTGTCCAGTCCAGATAGGAAATGACTGATGATCTATGGTCCTCAGAGGATGAAACCCACTGAATTTGGTGAAAACCTGACATTTAAAATAGCGCCCCTACCATGAGGTTGACATTTGCAGTTTTGAATGCATCTTCAAAATTGACATTTTCCAGTACTTTGGTTTATAATGAAAGCCTGCAAAACTACAGACTTCCCCATCAGCCTCAGTTGTGCTTTGTGTGTATCGCTAATTAGCAAATGCTAGCTTGCTAACACACTGACATAAGACCTGCTTAGCATTCTCATTGTGACCATGTTAGCATGCTAACATTAGCATTCATCTTAATCTTAATCACTGCTTTGGTACAGAGCCACTAGCTCTGCAGTTGAGTCCTGTTGCTTGATAATATTGAAGTGCTGTTGCATTGTTTTTCAGTGTGACAACAATATAGGGCCCCACAAGTGTCTTTGTAGCCTTCAGAACAACTGCAGTTGTTGCACATGCACAATGACGGAGAGTGCGAAAGAGCAGAGACATGACGGATGGATTTCTTTGCATGTGAAACGCCCTTTGTACCTTTGTTTGAGAAATTCTTGTTTTTAGACTGAAGTGCCCAGTGCCTGATAATATTCAGTAACTTGAAATATAACCAATGGGGGAAAAGCATGCTGTCATCTCAGCTAGAGAATCAGATGACACACATGCACAGGTGCTTTTGACAACTTTAACATGGGTGTGGTGAAAGATATAGAGTGAAAGGTGGAGATACAAGAGAAGGCAGACCGACATTAAACCCAACTAACCCTGGGGTCCAGAGGGGGCAGCCTCATCTCCATGCTCTTCAGCCACTGCCTCAGTGCTCTGATCTGACCCCTAAACTCACACTGCCATTGACTCAAGTCCTCTTCATCCCTCCTAAAACAGAGAGCAGAAAGCGCAAGATGTTATATTGATCATATTTTACAATTGCATATCTTCATCATATAGTGAGGGAAATGGAGCAAGTGCACTTCATAGGATCATCTAAATCGGGCCAAACAAATGTTAATTATTGCCTTATTATTTATTTGTTTATAGAGATATATTTTTGTACAGTCTCAAGCTCTTGGTTTGTATAAAGCACTGAGTTATTATTCACATTGCATTTACAGTGATACAATGTATATATATGTATTTTTTTTTTACAAATATCTTCTATTTTTATTTCAGTAAATTGAAATTTGAGTGTTCTCTGTCTGTGTTGGCAGGAAGCAGAAAACTGGGAGAACAGACACAATAGCAAAGTCGTGACCTGTATTACAGCAGGAAGAGGTAAAACCAAGCCTTCAAGAATTATTATTCTTATCAAAGGACAATAAAACCAGGGCGCAGGAAAAAAATCTCATTAGGGAGGCATCTGCTCTCTCTCTGTCTGTTGGGCTGGAACTTTAGTCTTCTTGTTTCAGTATGTTTCAATTAGATGTTTTCACTGTGTGCTCACTTCACAATTCAGTGTCTTTGCTGGCAAGTGCAGATGCATCGGTCTATGAGGCTGATACAATTGACCAACTGTCGTCACAGGCTGTGTGTTTTGGTTTGTTGACCGTTGATGGCCACTTTCAATCGAGCATTTCTCACAAGGATTTGCTTCAACTATAAAACAAGTTAAATTCAAAAGTATGTGATGAGCTCTTGGTGCTTATATGAGACATAATCTGAAACTATTTCTTAAATGTTGAGTAATTAACTTGTACAGATGTCATAATGTGTCAGTTAAGGACTCAAGTTAGCTATTGCTGTGGCACTGTGCTGAGAAGAATGAATCTTATACATTAGCATACCCATATCTCTGATCCTGTGATGTGGGTGTGGGTGATCCATCCAAAGCACTCGCTTTTTCCTGCAAGAGACCATTGGGGGAAAAATATATACAAAATGAACCCTTGCACCCGTCCTTGGGTTTAGCTTATTTTTATAGCATTTCCACCTGCTTGAGCTGACACCCAACAGTTCATTACTGTATATGGGATGTGATGATGTGTGTGTTTTTACTGTTCTCTTTGTTCTTACCTCCCTGCCTCCAGCCTCTGATGCAGGGAGAGCTGGGAGGGAAAGGGTCAGATCAGAGTAGTCAAGGGAGCTTAGTGAGGAATTCTGGGAGGTGAATGCCCCATTTCTTCTGTTGGCAGGCTCCTCCATCAAACCCAGTGGCTAATGTTGGCACATACAGTAGAGCAAAATATGTTCAATCCACAAGCATATCATGGGTGTTCAATGAAGAGGTGATTTCCAATGAGGATCTAAATGCTGTTTCAGGGTCTTTGACATCCTCATCAGAACACATTTCTAGGGAAAAAACTCATTTTGTGGGGAGCTAAAACAGGTATTATGTAGGCAGTACTATTGTATAATCATGAGCTTTCAAAAACCTAGTCAGACCCTCACAAATGGGACAAATACCTCATCATTACTGTAAACATGGACCTCAGTGGGTTCATAACATGCTTTTGCACTGTGTTTATTAGGCTGTGTTCGATCTGATTCACTGTTGCTTCCTTGGGGATGAGTGTAGGTCAGTCTAACACTGCCCTCATGTGGTCTACTTCATTTTCCAGGAGGAAGATTATTACCACTGGGAAGCCAATGGGTTAATCAGCAGAGACCTTGGGCAAAATATCAATGTAATTGTTTCTCCCCTTTAACCATTTCATAAAATAAAATTTACTTTGTATGCAGTGGTAAAGAAAACAAACACTGGAAACCATCCTATTATTGTTCCACTGCAACAATATTAACATTACCCTCTATATAAATGATGTGCAAACATCAAAGTTATTACTTTTTGCATATTTCTTCTTATATATTAACATACAGCACTAGCTGGTTTACAATTGTTGTGCTCTAATAGGTGCTTCAACTTGGAGGGATAAAACATAGGCAATATGTGAAGTACTTTATTTGTGGTTTTCTATTGTGTCAAATGAAACTTAAAGGTCCAGTGTGCAGGATTTAGTGCCATCTAGCGAACAACACTGTTGCTTCACACTCCCCTTCCAATTGCGATTGGAAAAAGCACACAAAAAAAGCCAACGCTCCTATCTAGAGCCAGTGTTTTATTAAGTCTCTTCCGGGATTCTGTAGAAACATGGCGGTTCAACATTGCGGCCTCCATAACTGGCATCATAACAACTCATTCTAAGGTAACAAAAACTCAACAATCCCTATTTTCAGGTGATTATACATGAAGGAAACTCCATTTCTACCAATAGATCCTCCTAAATGTTACACACTGGACCTTTAAGACAGGAGCATTGAAAAAAACAGTCGATAGCGTCAGATGCATGGACATTGATGTATGACAAGAGGGCCTCTTCAGAGCATATTTATTTACAACATAGTGTTATGTTCATATAACAGAATCCACTCACCATATCATTCAAAGCAAAAAATCTGCCCCATAAGCAAAATGAACCAGTTAGTTTGTGAATTTATATATTGCTAAAATTAAAATCAGCAGTTACATCTGCAGTTGTCTAACATTTTTCCCAAATATTCTTTGTAAAGTTAGTCAAACATGCAAGGCAAATTCATAATATATATCAAAAACTTGATGAAAACAAAGGGATTTACACATATAAAATACGTAAGAGATACATAACAAAAAATGTTTGATGTGGAAAAATAACTATAAGCAAAATAAAGCTTCAAGCTCTTTTTCAGTTTGCAAAGGTAATCTGTGGCAAACTGTCAAATGAAATGAGTTAATTTGATATAATACATACATTCATGCATTGTAGTGCTGTGCTCAATATGTCAATTCTCCAAATGTATCTTATTAGCACTTTGGTTGGACTGAATTTACAGAGAGAGATATTACAAAAATATACTTGAAGATGTGCTGTATTATCACTAGGTAATCCCAATGTTAATGAATGAATAAGCATGCACCTCCAAAGCAGTGTGAATGCTTTGGGGGTGTTCTCCAAACAAATGTGAATATGAACATGACAAAAATCACTATCAGCATTCAAGTAATAAATATATGAAAAAGGTCATGAATGAAGAGTGTTCCTAGAAAGGCATCCCAAGATAGTGTCAGGTTGATTCAGCCTCAGCTTTCTTCAAATGTGATGTGTAATGGAAGAAAGGACATACTCAATGGCAGATCTAGAAACAAAAGAAAATAACTATGAATGGAAATCAAAGTAAACCAAACCATACAGCAAGCAAAAACAGAAATTAAATTAAAATTGCAAAACAAATCTTGATGAAACAAAATCTTTTTGCAAATGGATTAAAAATGGTATGTTTTCATATTTGTTTATATGCTGTACCTGTGTAACTGTGTGGGGATGACATGGACTCACAAATCCATCCAAGTTGAGGGGATCGTATGCTCCAGTGCTCATATGCTGGATTCTGAGGAACTGAGGCAGCTGTCAAACACAACAGGATGAAAAAAAAGACAGTAATGAGAATTCTGAATAGAAATAGTTCATATAGTTGATATCACCATGACAGTATGCATGATAGGGAAAAATGGCATAAACAAATGGCATAATCTAGGCTCTGAGATGTGGTCAAAATCAACTGGACAAAACAAAATAAACAAAGGGAAAACAAACGTAAGAAAACTCATTCAACTTACAAGAACCAAAATAACAGGAGGCAGATCTGTATGGGAGAGCAGGGTCAAGTCTGACATCATCTTGGGATTTACCAGGAACACTTGATTGATGGTGAATATAAAGAATCCAAAACTTGGAGTGTGTAAAACAATGGTGCAATGAAGTCAAAGGATGCAAAAATCCACAGAATATAAATGAGTAATGACAGATGTGAAACTGGTTTTCCGAACAGTCTGAATTATTTTAATTCTGGCACTTTTTTCTCAGTGTTGTATTCTTGTTGTGTCTTATTTTGTAGTGTCTCGTTGATGTATTCTTACTGGGTATAGTTAGGCAACATTTAACATGAAAACATTAACACAAAATCTGTCCATTCTCTATACAAACATTCAGAGATTTGAAGGCATCACTGTATTATAGCATCTGTTAAAAAACATTAGAACTAATTTGACATACAGTATCTCATTAAGTAGAACTGTCGAAAAAGATAAAAAATAGACAAATATTCTTGAATTTCAAAAGAAACAAGGAATACTGGAAAAATATTTCTGTTTGACGTACATACAGTATATATTAGTTTCAGAAAGCACAAGTATACAACTTTTTAACAGGTGTAAGATGAAAACTATAAAGTCACTTAAAAAACAGCAGAAATGTCATGCTTTGCTTTGAAAAATATAAACTGACTTGGTAATCAGTGCTAAAGAAAAAGAATATCTAGCAATGCTTGGTTATGTCTCAATATATGAGGCACATGTTTAGACATCTGTTATTATTGAAAACAAAATCCATAGCCTAATCAACATTTTGTGACCATTCTTGTAATGTGACCATATGCTTGGCAGAATAAATAAATTATATTTTCTTTGTTACTGTAACCTTTTTTTTTTCCTGTGAGAAATGCAACTGTAAAGTGCATTAGTATTGTTGGTTCTTAGTCACAAGTTGTTAGGGAGAGAACTAGCTAATCAGAATCTGCGGCTGTAGCCAGTTGAAGAGGATGTGAATGAGGATGAGGAGAAGTTCATGCTGAAGCCAGATCCAGCGTCAATGCTGCCTCTCCTGGAGCCTGTTCGGGATCCTGTCCTTGAGCCAGTCCGGGAGCCATAGGCAGATCCTGGGCCACTGACATTGTATGGACTGTAGAGGCCTTTGCTGGACTGAGAGGAGGCCTCCAAAAGCCTTAGGCTAGTTCCTTCCTCTACCATGCTTTTGTCCATGGCATCTTTGAAGGAGATCTTCAGTTTGGTTTTTGGACATGTTATATATTTAGAATAAGCATTGACATCTCTCAGTTTCTGGGCAGTGCGGGCATCGATGTTGCCCTTCTTGATGGATTCATCTAGTGCCACTCTGCCTTCAACATCAGGTTCAATAAGTCCACCAGTCAAATACTGGACCTCAAGGAAACGCTGTCCAGCCTCATAATACAGCCAGCCCTTCTTCAGAGCCTGGGAGGCAGACATCTTCACTTTAGTTCTGGGGTCTTCAAATCCACTGAATGCTTTTTGAGCCAGGTTGAGGCGATCAACCATGATTTTGTCTACAAGGCCTTTTTCTGTAGCATCAGTGACTGAGAATCTCTCTCCAGTTGTGGGGTCAATTATTCCTCCTGTGCAAGCTTGGGCCTCCAACAATCTTTGTCCTGTGATGTTGTCTACCAGGTTTCTATGAATGGCCTCAGTGATAGACACTTTCTCCAGTGTGTCTATGTCTAAGATTCCAGCTATGGGGCCAGTCTCCTCTGATGGGTCATTCCATATGACTGCAGGTGTTTTAATGGAGGGAATGGGGCTCATAGGAGAGGAGTAGGTAGAACCAGTGGTGGAACCAAAGGAGGATGAGCGAGACCGGAAGCCTCCCATGTTTCCAGAAAGCATGTCAGCAAATTCTGTAATGGACAGGTTTCCAGCTCTATATGTATCAAGAGCATTCTGGTCAATGAGGCCACGAGAAAGAGCATCGTCAACATCATACTGTCTTCCTGACCTTCTGTCGATGATAACGGATTTGACAGTACCATCAGAGGAGGTCATTGTGATCTCTTCCCATTCACACTCCTGCTCAGCAAGCTCCAAGTAGGTTTGGTGGTCAATGAGCCCCTTCCTGTAGGCCTCGTAGACAGTCATTTCTTTGCCTGTCTCAGGGTCTACGATGACAACTCTGCGCTTACGAACTGAGGATTTGGAGGAGGTCTTCCTTTCTCTCTTCTTTTCTTTCAGTAACAGGAGCACCAGGCCGGTGTCAGGGTCAGTGATGCACCTCTCCATGAGCCCGAGGTAGGTGAGGTTTTCCTCAGTGTTAGGATCAAAGAAGCCTTTGGTGTCATCAGATGGATCTGTCAGGATCTCATTCATTTCCTCATCGAAGAAGCCACGTTTGTAGGCCACCTCAACTGGCAGACGGTGACTTTCCTCTGGGTCAATGATTCCACCAGTGGCAATCTGGGCTTCCAGGAGACGGATGCCATGATCTTTCAGGATGAGCCCCTTTTTCATGGCCTGGAACAGGGAGATAGTTTTGCCTGAATAAGGATCTCTATATCCTGTCACTGCACGCTCAGCAGAGAGCAGCTTGTCTTTGAATTCAGGTCCAACAATTCCCATTCTCACTGCTTCATTGACAGTCAGTTTGAGGTTTTTGATTGGATCAATGACATACCCTGTGGATGCCTGGGCCTCAAGGAGTTCAAATGCAGTGCCTGGCCTAATCATGTTCTTCTTCATGGCCTGGTAAATTGATAGACGCTCCTTTGTGGATTCTAAAAATACACCAGCAATACAGCTTGTGCCCTCCAGGTACCTTGATAGTCTATCACTAACCTCCTCCACTGTAATAAGACCTTCATTCAGTTCAGTGACAGTCTGCTGGTCGATAATTTGTGAACGGAGCAACTCTTCCATTGTGATCTGTTTCCTCAGACCCTTGAACATCAGCCTCTTGTCACCCAGGGAGAGTAGGCGTAAGCCACCATCTAACTTGCATCTCTTGAGCAGCTGTGCATATGACAGGCTCTCTTCAGTGACAGGGTCAACAAATCCTTTAACACTGTCAGTCAGCCTTTCATTGGTTTCCTTGTTGATGTAACCTCTTTGCATGGCAATGTCTGCTGGCAGGTGGAACTGGAACTCAGGATCAATAATACCACCTGTGGCAGTTTGTGCCTCTAACATCTTCAGAGCATAATCCTCTGGAACAAGATCCTTTTTCATGGCCTGGAAAAGAGATATAATTTTACCACTGTATGGATCTTTGTATCCTGTGACTGCTCTCTCAGCTGAAAGAAGCTTATCATGGATTTCAGGACCGACAACACCCTTACGAACCGCTTCGTCAACCGTGAGTGTTTCATTTTTAACTGGATCAACAATGAATCCTGTAGCAGCTTGTGCTTCTAGGAGACTGAGGGCTACTTCTGGTTTAATGAAACCTCTCTTCATTCCTTGATATATGCTGATCTTGGAGCTTGAGTCAGTTGTGATCCCAGCAACACAGCCTGTGCCATAGAGATACTGTTTCACACTGGTCAACTCCATTATGTCACGGATGTCCCTCTTGCCCTGTTTAAGGAGGTTGTAGGTCTCCAAGTCAATGATGCGGGCGTTGTAGAGCTCCTCAATAGTTATCCTTCTCCTTATAGTCATATATGACAGTGGATCATTTCTGATGATCTCTCTCTGCTCCATGATCTCAATAATAATGATGATCATCCGTTCTTTGGTGATATTACCAGAGCGATATTCATCCATGAGCTTCTGCCTCTCCTGCTCTGGAAGCAAATTTGAGTTCATGATATCCCAGAGGTTCATTGATTTATTAGCAAGGCCCTCAATTGGAATGTCAATTTGGGTGTTGGTCAGATCACTCTGTGTTTGTTCCTCTGTGTAGAGGTATGTCTTCTCCACAACAGTTGGAGACTGAGGCTTAGAGAGTGGGAGGATGTACAGGCCTGTCTCTGGATCTCTTTGGCACTTGTTTTTAAGCTGACTGTAGGTAACACTCTCATCAGTTTCTGGATCTGAGAAAGCCTTGTTATCATCAGATGGTTCAGATAGCGCCTTGGCAGTTTCTTTGCTGAAAATGTTCTTCTGATATGCAACATCAGCTGGGACACGGTGGCTGTTGACAGGGTCAATGATTCCTCCACTAACCATCTGTGCGTCTAACAGTGGCATGGCATGCTCTTTCAAGATGAGATCTTTTTGCATTGCTTCAAAGAGGGAGATTTTGTTGCCTGTGAATGGATCTTTATAACCAGTGACAGCTTTTTCTGCAGAGAGGAGTTTTTCATGGAGCTCTGGACCGACAAGGCCTAACTTCACTGCCTCATCTACTGACACACACTGGTTCTTCACTGGATCTACAATGAACCCAGTGGCAGCCTGGGCCTCAAGAAGTGAAAGACCTGTGTTGTGTCTAAGGAGCTTTTTCTTCATAGCCTGATAGATGCTTATTGTCTCTTTTGTTGGCCCCAGACAGATACCAGCGATGCTATCAGAGCCCTGGAGGTATTTATTGACATTGGGATCCTGACTGACTTGTTTGGGTGTTGTTTTTCCTTTTTGAAGAAGGTCAAAGGTTGGTTTGTCAATGATTTTGGAATCATACAGAGAACCTGCTGGGACAGGAGCTCTGAGTCCCTTGAAGCTAGACTGCTCTTGCTTCTTGGCCTCTTTCTCGTCTACAATTGTGATAACAATCTTGATTATCTTTTCAATTGTAACCTTTCCTGACCTAAACTGTCTGAGCAGGTCAAACCTTTGTTCCTCAGTGAGATATTCAGAGTTGATGATTTCCCAGATGGTCATCTTTCTGCCCTTAAATGGCCCAGATTCAAGCTCCACAGTTGCCTGAGTCATAGCCTCTTTTGTCTGGACTTCAGTGTACGTAAGTTCCTCCTTTGCATTGATTGCTTCATCAGAAAGAGGCAAAAGTGGAAGACCAGTTTTCTTGTCAGTGACACATCTCTTGAAGAGCTGTGAGTATGTGACAGTTTCTTTTGTATTGGGGTCAAAGAAGCATTTAGTTTCATCAGTGGGACTGCTAAGAATCTGTTTCATTTCATCATCAAAATAATTTCTTTTGCAGGCCACATCATGAGGAATGTGATGGCTCTTTACTGGATCAATAATACCACCAGTAGTCATTTGGGCATCAAGCAGTCGAATCCCTTGTTCTTTAGGTATGAGATCTTTTTTCATCGCCTGGAACAGAGATACAGTCTTTCCAGTGTAAGGATCTTTGTAACCTGTAACAGCTCGCTCTGCAGACAGGAGTTTTTCATGTAGCTCAGGACCAACAACGCCTGCTTTGACAGCTTCATCAACAGTGTACTTCTGATTATGAACAGGGTCAACCACAAAGCCTGTTCCTGCTTGGGCTTCAAGCATATTCAAAGCAGGCCCTGCCCTCATCATGTCTTTCTTCATAGCTTGATAGAAGGACATTGTCTCCTTGGATGAGTCAATAACTACACCTGCAATGCAGTTTGTACCCTTCAGTGCTTTGTGGACAGGCTCCATTTCAGACACCTCTTTGACTGTTTTATTGCCCTTGTGCAATTTGTTGTAAAGGTCTTTATCAATGATTTTGGATTCCAGGAGCTCAGTGGCAGGGACAGGTGCTCTCAGACCATCAAAGGTAATTTCCTTCTTCTTCTCTTTCTCCTCTGCCACAGTAATCACAATCTTAATGATTTTTTCAATTGTGATTTTGCCTGTCTTGTACTGACGCAGAAGGTCCTTCTTCTGGTCCTCAGTGAAGTACTCAGAATTGATTATTTCCCAAATGGTGACAGTCTTTCCCTTGAATCTTCCAAATGGCACAGACACAGTTGTTTTGCTGAACACATCCTTGGTCTCCTCCTCTGTGTATATACTTGAGCACTGTGCAGCTTTGTCTGTGATTGGCAGGAGTAGCAGACCATTGTCAGAGTCAGTTGTGCATCTCGCCATTAGCTCAGAATATGTCAAAGGCTCCTGAGTGCTGGGGTCAAAGTATCCCTTTGTGTCATCTGAGGGGTTCTCCATAATCTTGTTCATCTCAACATCATATTGTCCCTGTTTACAGGCTATTTCATTGGGTACACGGTGACTATTGATAGGGTCAATGATGCCACCTGTTGCATGCTGAGCCTCAAGGACTCTGATTGCGTGATCATGTTCTATTAGACCCTTCTTCATAGCTTCAAAGACAGAGATCTTCCCACCAGTGTATGGATCCTTGTAGCCAACAACTGCTCTCTCAGCTGAAAGCATTTTGTTGTGCAGTTCAGGACCAATCAACCCTTCCTTGACAGCCTCATTAACAGAAAGTTTCTGGTTCTTAATAGGGTCTAACATGTAACCTGTGGCTGCCTGGGCTTCAAGAAGGATTAGGGCTGTGCCTGGAGTAATTTTCTTGTCTTTTGATGCTTGATAGATTGACATTTTTTGATTAGATGGTGTCAAAACACCAGCAATGCTGTTCTTTCCTTTGAGAGTTCTTTTTAGATTTTCAGTCTCACTAAGCTCTTGCACAGTAGTTTTGCCATTTTTCAGCTTGTCAAACTCCTTCTTAGGTAAAAGACCAAGGTCGTGAAGTCTGCTTGCAGGTACCTTCTCCCGGATGCCATCAAAAGACAAGGGATCTGGTTTCTTCTCTACACTGTCTACCACATCACCGGCATTTTGGCCATTGTAAACTCCCTTTGTTGTCTTGACCATTGTTACATGGATGAGCTCTTTGTCTGGCTGTGCTTCTTCAAGCTGTTGCAGTTTCTCACGCAATTTCTGGTTCTCTTCTGCAAGAATCCTTTCCTGCTCTAGTCTCTTTTTTTCCAGTTCCTTCATTTCTTTTTGCTTGTTCTCCATCTCTTTTTCAGCCTCCTTTTGTTTGCTGAGGGCTGCATCCATGGTAGCCTGAAGTTTCTTCTTCTCATCCTCCATCTGCTGTCTCTGGCGCTCTTGTTCATCTTTGAGAGCTTTGGCCTTTTTGACTTCCTCTTCAAACTGGCTCTCAAGCCTTTTTTTCTCATCTTCAATTAGCTTCTCCTTTTTCAACAGCATCTCCTTTTCTGTTAGGAATGTCTGCTGGAGCACTGTCTTCTCATGTTCAATTTGTTTCTGCTGTGCATCAGCCATCTAATAGAAAAATAAAATAAAAAACAGAAATTACAATAGGTACATAGGTGAGGCATATATATTCTTTACATATTTTGCTTATGTAACAATGTTATGTTTTGAATTTAAATTGTTTATTTTGTTTCATTTGTAATGGCTACAATTTGTACAATGCACTATGCTTATGCATACTGTATGGAGATAAAATCAATCCCTTGATTGGGAAGTTATATGTGTGGTTTTCTGCTGTTTTTTGAGAGGATGATAGTTCAGAATTGATTTCTTTCAAATAAATGTAGTCTTTCCCGAGCATCCTTGTTTCAGTTTTCAGGATAAACAAATCCTTGTATTGGTTGTTCTGGAATTTGCTAAGAAATAAAAAAAATGGACTTGAATACACTGTCAAGTGTGTTGATAACTGCACAAATTTACATTTTTGCCTACAAGAATTTGACAGAATATTGTCTGCAAGGGTACCATTACCACCTTTTTGGAGTGACGATCACTTAATAATACGTTAATAATATATACAAATATGTAAACATATGTGTAATGGTACACACAATTCAACTCTTCACTCTAAAAAAATATTGATTACAAAAGTTATATTTTGTAATCAAGAGGTCACACTGGACTGAAATAAAATTAAGAGGACCTTGGACATTTTAGTTAAGAAAAATCAATGACATCCTCAGATCTGTATGATAAACAATTTGCATGGACTATTGGAAGGTACCTTCACACACAGTTAAACATTATAAGAGTACTCTACTCTTTTTCAACTTTCACCTGTGTATTTTAATAATATTCTAATAGAATAATCATACCAACAATGCTCCCATTCAGTGCATAGTATATACTATAGCAAACCTAGGAGTGGGGGTTGTGGGTGAAGCCAACATACACTTGTCAGCAAGGAATTATGGGCTCTTGCATGCATTTTGTGTCAGTTGACGAATGCTATTGCATGTCATGGTCATGTCAGATGGAGGGTAGGCAGGCTTAATAGATATAGTCACATCTCTGGCTAATGTTTTAGCATGTTAATGTTGGTGGAGTTGTGCTTGCCTGACACATACTACTACGAATACTCTGCTGGGGTGGAGGCATATTTGGTGCAGGTGTCTGCATCTCTTGACACAGGATTCATAATGGATATTAGGCATTGTTAAAAATGTGAGATTGACTACATTATGTATTTCTTCTTGGCTGCCTATTGGTATGTTTGGATGTTGTTTTTATTCGGCAAATACAAGTAACATTCAAGGTTTGGCACACATTTTCTGAGAGGTTAGGGCTTCTGATAAATTGGTGGGTGCACATACTACAATACTAGGCTATCCCTATAACTGTTGACCCAAGTGGAACTTTTTGACTAAATTGCTAATGGAATATCATAGTTTAATCATTTCAAATGATGCACTTCTAATTACTTTGAGTTGCAACTGAATTTCAAAACTAAAAGAAATATGAATGTCATAAAAATGAAGACACATTCCAGGATATGAGGGGACATTCAGGATGTGAATTGCATGAGCACAGTGCACTGTAAAAAAATATAATTAAAATTAAAGATATGGTTTCATGATTAGTATAGTCAAAGAAAGGAATAGAGGAAATTTAAGAAAGTGTGTTAGTTTTCAGATAGAGTTAACAATGACATAAGCTGCTCTGTTATGCCATTTTTGACACAATACCTCTTTAGACTTATTTTGAAGTTCTTCAGCCTCCATTTTCAGTCTAGCCTTCTCCTTCTCTAGGTCTGCGATAGCTTTGCGTAAATCGTCAGCCTCTTTGCTGGTATTTTGTCTTGCATGTTCCACCTTGGTCATTTTTTCTGTGGTGGCTATTTCAGTTTCGTGAAGGCGGGATGCAATCGTATCAGCTTGTTTCTTGAATTCTTTAGCCTGTTCTTCAGCTTTAGCCTGGGCTTCACTGAGCTGAGAAACCTGAAGTTTGAGTCTTTCGGCTTCAGCTATGATCTCTAATTGCCTCTTCCTCTCTGCTTCAAGTGACTTCTGATACTCCTCTGTTTCCTCGTCCAGACGCTGTTGCATTAGTTGTTTATCCTCCAGCAGCTTTTGTGCCTGCTCCTGAGCCAAGTCCTTCTGTCTTTGGAGCATCTCTGCCTCAGCTCTAAATCTAGATGCCTCTTGTATGGCTTGCATTTTCTCTTTAAGCATTTTATCTGCAAGAGCTCGTTGCTGACTGAGGTCTTCTTCTGCAACCTGTCTCAAGCGTGCAGCCTCTTGGGCTTCTATACTAAGTCTAGCAGCATCCTCTGCAAGCTTTTTCATATTGTCAGCCTCCTTGGCAAGGAATTTTTGTGTGTTATCTTTGTCTTTCTTGATGAGGCGTTGATTTTCCTCCTCAATTCTAATTTTCAGTTTGAGTAGTTCCTCCATCTGAACCTTGACTTTGAACAGCTCCTCCTCCACTTGGGCCCTTTGTTTGACAGCATCATCAACCTCATCCTTCAAGCGCTGCAGCTCTTCATCAAGGACATATTTCTGTTTATCAGTTTCATCAAGCTTAAGCTTAACCTTTGTGAGCTCTTGCTCCACTTGGAACTTCTGTTTTAATGTTTGCTCTGCCAGTTTTTTGTGCTTTGCCATTTCAGCATCAGCCTGTTGCTTCTGCTTGAGTGCTGCAGTTTCGGCTTGTGCTCGTTTAGCAGCTTCAAATTCAGCCTCTTTCCTCAACCTCTCAGCATCCTCCTGAGCTTTGGCTTGGTTTGCAGCTTCTTGCTCAGCAGCTGCCTTTTGTCGTTCTGCTTCCTCTGCTTGTTGACGAAGGAGAGCTGCCTCCCTTTCTGCTTTCTCCCTAGCAGCCTCTGCCTCTTTGGCAAGCTTCTTGGCTTTCTCATACTCTTCCTTGAGCTTCTTCTGCATCATAGTATCTTCCTTCTGTTGAGCAAGAACACTTTGGACTTGCTGCTCAGCTGCATTGCATTTCAGGGCTGCTTGTTGGGCTACAACAATCTGTATTTCTGCTTCTTTGTCTGCCTCCTCTTTCTGCTTTTTGGCTTCTTCTGCTTTCTTTTTCAGACGATCAAGCTCGTCTTGGGCTGCCTTGCGTTGCCTGGCTGCCTCTTGCTCTGCAGCAGTGATCTTCTTAACCTTTTCCTCGGCCTCCCTCCTTCTCTTTTCTTCCTCAAGGGCAAGCATCCTTAGTTTCTCTGCCTCCTCCTCAGCTCTTTGTTTGCTTTGTTGAGTTTCCTCTGCAATGTTTTTCAGTTTGTTTAGTTCTAGCTCCAGATCAAGTTTACCAGAGGAAGCCTTTTCAAAGTTGAGCTTAAGAATTCTGATTTCTTCTTCAACAACTCGCCTCTGTTTGAGAGTTTCATCCACTATTGCCTTTTGTCTTTCCATTTCAGCTTCAGAGGACTTTTTGAGTTGGATTATCTTTTGATCAATCTCTTGCTTATGTTGGTTGGCCTGGTCTTCAAGAGCTTTTCTTTGGTAAGTCTCATCCTCAGCTTGACGCCGGAGTCTCTCGTTTTCTGCCTCCTTCTCTTTCAGGGCAATTTCAGCCTCTGTTTTTAAACGAGTGGCATCGCTGATTGCAGCCAGCTTCTCTTTGAGAATCCTTTCAGCCTCTGCTCTCTGACGAGCTGCCTCTTCCTCAGCAACTTGCCTCTGATGCTTGGCCTCCTCTGCTATGGTTCTAAGCTTGCTTGCTTCCTCAGCCAGGTCCCTCATCTTGGCAGCTTCAGCCTCAAGAAGTTGTTTGCTCTTCTCTGTGTTGGACATGGTCTCCTTTTCTGCCTTGGACTTAAGCTGACTAAGTAATTCCATTTCACTCCTCACTTTGGCCAATTCATCCTCCAGCTGTTTCCTTTGTTGTTGAGCTGCGACGACTTCATTCTTCAGGCGGTAAAGTTCTTCTTCAAGGAGAGATCTCTGCTGTTCTGCGTTGTCAAAGTCTGCCCTAAGTCGAATCAACTCCTGTTCTGCAGTGAGCTTCTGCTGAGCTGTGCTCTCAGCTACCTTCCTCTGCCTCTCAAGTTCTTTCTCTGCCATTTCTTTCTGCTTGTGGGCTGACTCTTCAGCCTTGGCTCTCTTTTTAGCCTCACGCTCAGCCTCCTCCTTTTGTTTCTCAGCGTCTTCTTGAGCAAGGCTCTTTTTGTGAGCTTCTTCCTCAGCCTGGAGTCTTAGACGAAGGGCCTCGTTAGCTTTTTGCCTCCATTTCTCAAGCTCCCTTTCTGCCTCTTCTCTCGCATTTTCTGCATCCTCTTGTTGTTTCTTGAGATATGTTGCTTCTTGTTGCAGCTGAAGAACAGCACCATGCTCTTGTTTGAGTGATTCTTCCAACTTTGAGGTCTTTTCCACAAAGGACATGTGTTTGCTCTGGAGTTCAGCCGCGGCACTCTTCTGAGCTGCCACATGAGCAACCTGGATTTGTCTCTCCTTTTCTTGCTCTGCTTGCTTCACTTGCCTTTCAGCCTCCTCTGCCTGCCTCTTGAGGTTTTCCAGGTCTTCCAGAGCTTTTTGCTTTTGCCTGGCAGCTTCCTTCTCTGCCTCGGCTTTGCGTTTGAGTTCTTCCTCTGCCATGCGCTTCTTCTGGGTCTCTTCATTGACTTGTTTGCGGAGCTTCTCAGCTTCTTCCTGGGCAGCCTTTCTGAGTTTCTCAGCTTCAGCTGCTCTTTCACGAAGCTGCTTCAGCTCAGATTCTGCGGTAGACTTTTGTTGAACTGTTGTGTCAAGTTGGATCCTGATGAGGCGGATTTCCTCCTCAATCTTGACCCTGCTCTGCAGTGCCTCATCCACCAGTTGACCTTTGTCCTTGATTTGTTGCTCTGAGAGGTTTTTGAGCTCTTGCAGTTCCAGCTGGACATTGTGCTTTTGCTTTTCTGCATCTACAGCAGCAATTTCTCTCCTGCTTACTTCTTCCTGCATTTTGAGCTTCAGCTCTTGAGCCTCTTTCTCAGCTTTGGCAATGGCCTTTGCATGAGCTTCAGCTAACTGCTTCTGTTTGTCTAACTCAGCCTGCATCTTGGCCATTTTTTTCTGCTCTTCCGCTTTGAGTTTCTCTGCAGCTTTCTGCATTAGTGGAAGCAAATGGTAAAGAAAGGATTACAATCAAGCATGACATGTTAAAAGGTAACACTTTACATTAACCAGCTCGAAACAGTGTGGATTAAATTTGTAATTACTGTAGTAATCACAGCCCAATCACACTGGAATAAGAGCAAGGTAATGTACTGTATTACCCAGGCAATGTTAATGTTAAAGTTAGCTCAAAGATCAAGTCAAAGATCAATCACTAGATGCAAATTAGATGCACATTCATCAAAGTGATGTTAAATTCACGATGCAATTAAAATAATTCATGACAAAGGAAAAAATGGATGATAAGAATTAATGAATTAATGTATGGAAACAAAATAGCACTTCACAACACAGCAAGAAAATCATATGGCATGCAACTGTAGCTGTAGCACTAACTTTCAAAAACTGCATTAATTAATTTAATTTCCAATATAATATAGTCCACTAGACCAAGTCCAGCAATCTAGCATTCAATTCTTATCAAGTTTAAATATTTATTAAGTTTGTTGCATACGTTTTTATTTCATAATTATTATTCAAATATTGATTTGTTTAATGTAAATTTGTGTTCAGTAGGCAGTTGTTTAAGGTGGATTTCTGTTGAACTGTTTTAAATGGCTATATCTATCTTATTTTTATGTATATTGTCAGTATGAGTGTAGGAGCATTTGTTGATAAATATAAAAATATATAAAATATAAAAATATAATCTAACCATGTTACTCTATTATTCACACCATTCACTTAGACTGGTATTTATCTTATCCCATGCACTGGGGGTTCTTTAAATCACTATTTGCCACAAAATGGAATGGAAAAGAAAAGCAAGGTCAAGGATAGGAGGTTCAGATGATGTCACTGCACTGTAAATTAAACAGTAATAAACCAGTTTATGACTCTAGGAAGAGTAAGAAGCACTGTAAAGTAGGTTAAAAAGAATACTGAGTACACAGTGTAAAAGTAAGGATTAAGGATAGCGACGAAACTGTGGATAGTTGCTGTAATTTAATAAAAAGGCTGCAGTGAAAGCAAGAAAAAATATACGCCATTGAAAGCCGAAATGCAGTTTGAGAGAGAGTGACAGTTGTTAGGATGACAGAGGGAATGGAGATTATACAGTAGAGTAGGTACTCAAAACACTGAATAATTTACCTCTTTAATGCTCAAACAAGTTAAGCATTCATCATGGCAAAGCACTGGCAAGCAGTTAAGAGAAGCAAAGAAACAAACAAAACATTAGGGTTAGAAAATAATGCGAAACTTTAAACTTGTGTTAATCTGGAAAAAGGAGAGCTCAAGACCATGATAACTGGGCTCAACCATAGAGTCTTAACTTTGATTATAACTTTGGGAAAAAAACAAGTGGCAAGAGAGATAAGAAAGAAAAGGAAAATCGTAGTGAAAGAAAGAACCCCTCACTCTAAATCTACAATGGCGCAATACACACAATGAATGGAGATGGAGTAACTAATACAAGCACACAGTGTACTGTATTTATTCAGTCTAGTTTTAGACTGACATTGAGAATTATGGTCTCAGTGAAGCTTCCAAATAAATAATCTATTTAAATACTGATATTCACTTTAATGTAAACACACTCAAACCTCATGCATCAACTCATTTGTTTGTTATATTTGTGTTTTTTTTCAAATTTTCATTAATACTCCTGAGAACATATAATATGCTCCAAAAAATCTGTACTTCTCTAGCTAAAACTGTATCAGCTACAGCATGCCAATGTTTCATGCGTTCCGCAAAGGAACTATTTGTCACCCGTACATTAATGTAATGTGTGTGTGTGTGTGTGTGTGTGTGTGTGTGTGTGTGTGTGTGACACACAGAGAATAGTGGGTGCAAGCATGCGCTTTGGTGATCGGCAGATAATTGTTTGTTGTTTGGTTCATTATTTGGTTGGTTAGGTTAATGTTAGAATTTAGTTTGTTTGGGATCCTCAGCCAGTTGTCACGCACCTCCTCGTCCTCCAAGCGGCGCTGTGAGTCAGTGATGAACTTGATGTACTGACTAGTCAGAGTCATCAGCTCACTGTATCGGGTCCTCAGTGTTACATACTGATACGGGGGAAACAAACAACACTTAGAAATATGTCATTTTCAACTTCATGCATATGCCTTTTACAGTGAATTCAATTAATGGCGAAGTTCTCCATCAAAACATTCAGTTTTGTCCAGCGTGGGTTATAAGAAACATACCTCCTGAATAATGTTGTCAGAAGCAGAGTCCAGTTTGGTTTTCTTCATGGGAGAAGCAAGAGGCTCTACCTGAGCTTTGTAGGCAACCAACTGGAGTTCATAGTCCTATTTGAAAAAAAGTCATTCTCCATACATCAGTTATGCTTCAGATACTTTCTCTGAATGCTCCGTATTACAATATTAACAATGATTAATGAAAACTCGTGTTGTTTATTGCTCACCTTGATAGTATCAATGTATGCTTTAGCATATTTTTGACACTCATCAACTTTGTCCTTGTTATTCTCAATCTCCTCCAGCAGTTTCTGTATTGAAAAAGAGTTTAAATTAAGAGTTGAGTGTTGACTATTTACATGTGAAAGAATGGTAATAATATCAAGCAGTACACAATATACCTTCTCCTGGGCCAGCTGTTCTTTCAGAGTCTTGGTGTCAGTGATGGGCACAGCCTGGATCTTTTCCTGCCTCTGCTTGGCGTCAGCAATCCAGTGGATCAGCCAGTCGTAGCTCTCACGATAGTAGCCTAGCTGGCGGCCAAGCTGCTCTAGCTCTCTTTGGCGAATGTCTATCTGTGTGAACACGGCCTTCCAGCGATCCTGGAGGCTAGACTGGAGCTGGCGGTAGTGGTCCAGCTCTGCATCACGCTCGCTGTGCACACGGGACATCTTATCGCTTACTGTACAGGCCTTCTTCATCTCTTCTTCCAGAGAATCAAAAACTGGCTGATCGCCCTCAGCCTCTCCTCGCATTTTCTGCAAAAGAGGAAAGGCAAGTCAGCAGTGGGAAAACCAGGTCATAATTGAACTTTATGCGAACAGTTAGGGAGACTTAGTAAGGGTCAATTAGCAGACAATTTTTTTTTTATGCAAATAAATAATCTTTTGAGAAAGTTCTCTTCTAACAGATGCACAAGAACCATATGCTGTTTACCTTAAGCGTTGTTCTGTAAGTCTCTACTTCCTTGACATCACTGGGCACAGTGTGAACCTCACGCAGATAGTCCTCATACTGCTTAAGAACTCCCTCAGCACCCTGTGAATTGCGGATGACCATTTCCACAGTCTTCAGCCTGGGATAAGAAACAAGAATTAAATAAATTACCATTGCCTTAAGAAACAGTGCATTCTCTCTTAACTCTCAAGAGCATGTGGCCAGGGACTCACTTGTCAAGATAAACGGAGGAGAGCATGTGGGCATGATCCATCTTCTGCACAGTGAGCTCAAGCTCTGAGCGCAGGACAGGAGCAGAGGCAGACTGCTGAGGAGAAGCCAGGACCTCTTGTGTCTTTACAGACACCTTATTTAGGTCCTTCTTGAGGCCTTCAAGCTCAGCATGGACTTTCTGTACAACAGAAGAAGGCAACAAGGTTCAGCACAATGAAAAGAGCCTAAACTTGACTGAGGTTACGATCAACTGAGAGAGACATGTCATTTTATTCCGCTTTCCAGCTATTTACCAGTGCACTAACTGTTCTTACTCTCCACCAAACTGCATGAATTCTGGTACAATTTAATTCAACTGTGTTAAGCCATTTCATTCAATAACAGAATAATCAAATTATTTAATTTTAAATTCCTCTCTCTTTTCTTAACCCCATTTTCTCTTTTCATCTTTTCATTCTCTGCTGAGTGAATAATTTGGCCTCTGGGTCTAGCAGCCTGCTAGGAACCATGTTTGTCCTTCTAAAATGTTGAATCATAATTGAATAATAAGCTGAGGCTGTTACATGTACAGACAATGCCATGAGGGTCATTAAATAAAAACACTACAGACACATAGACAATGAACACATTATGCAATGGCAATATGCAGAGCATTTTTTTTTATTTCTCTACATGAAGACACATTTCCTTTTGCAAACTATATTTACGTTTTTACTTCATCCTTGCAGGAAAGCTGACAGGAATACAAGAAATGCTAATGTCATTCAGCCCATGAGATAATACTCCAGGATATCTAGCAGATTCAAGCCTAGCGGCACACAATGTAAGAGCTGATAGTAGCAAGTCCCCTAATGTTTAATTCATACGGTAATGATGTTTTGATGTCACATGATATTTTAACACATTGCAGAGCACAGTACCTTCTGCTCTGTTGTCTTCTGAACACATTCTTTCAGAGGTTCCTTCTGCATAGGTCTGCGAATGCGAGCCACAGTCCCAGCTTCACAGTCCTCTATACGCAGACGCAGGTCCTTGATCTCAGAGATGTAGTTCTTACACAGAGACTCATCCTGCAGACCTGTGTAGCAGCAATCGCATTAGTTTAGTATGAGAGTATTAACAGTTATTTGGGTTGTGAAAAAAAATAAAAATTGATGCACAAAGAATAGAAATACTGAATAGACTATGCCATGTTTTCACATTCTCTAATAATGTTTATTTGCAACATCTACCACATATTTGCAGTGCACTTAAAGCAGCAACAAGGAACTTTTTTGTTTATTCTGGCAGCCCCTGTGGACCAAAGCAGGTAGTGTTTCCACCACCTCGTTTCATTGATTTCAAGGGGAATTTAAGATTAACTATATAGCTTCTCACTGATGCCTATGTAGGTCATATAGAGGCATCAATACATTTTGACAGTTTCATAACCAGTTAAAACATCCTTGTAGTAAGCACGGAAATTCATGCAGCTCTTCATGTGTTGTGTCACAAGCACACGTAGCTCTATATATACTACAGTCACAGCATACAGTATATAATAAGTATTTTCTACCTAGTAGTAGTAATCACACTCTTAGGTGATATAGCTGCATAACAAAAAGCATAACACTCTGCAGCTTAACCTGCAAAACATGGATTCTACTTTGAGCACAGCTGCAAAGAAGAAAAAGCAACTTAAAAAACCAAAGTAACATGCAGTCACTCAAAACTCTAACGGTTCTGGTTATTTTTCAACATCTCATCCAAGATTCAACGCTTAGAGGCGTGTACACACACTAGCTTGGTGAGCTGTAGCTTTGACTGGCTTGATATGACTCACCTTTGAGCCTAACAACCATTTGTCCTGAAAGGTGAATGACAATTATATACTGTAAAGTTGGTATACACTTATTCTATATTCCCTTTATAAATCCATCATTAATCAAAAGCTAGTTTGCTTTTTAGAGCAATAAATGTTACCTTTCTCCATTGAGCGAAGCAGGCTTTCGAAATGCTGGGTGGACTTGGTGTAGTCCTCCTCGATCTGCATGCGGTCGTCAGCGCCAAAGAGCTGCGAGTCCTGGCTGTCCCGCATGTAGTCCTGGTAGTGGAGCTCCAGGTTCCTCATCATCAGCCTATATTCCTCAGGCTTCATGGTCTTTAACTGCACAGGATAAGAAGGGGAGGAGGAGGAGGAAAAAGGAGGGGTTAAGGTGGAACTCCACTTCGTATACAGAAGAGGTTGTGGCTGTAATCTGATTTAATGGTGCTTTTTTGGGGTTTTTCATGGACTGAAATATACAGAATCATTAAAGCACAAACAAATCCTAAACGTTTCCCTCCTAATTTTATCAAGGCCTCTGCACTCTTTCCCATGCATGCAGTAATTGAATTTGATTCTGAACACTAAACATAATAAAGCTCTTTCCTACGTAGCCTGCTCTTAAAATAACAGACTTTAGGGGCCTTGTCTATCCTCGCCAAACCTCGACTATTTCTTTTAGCACCTATTAGCTAGTGTTAATGCTCACCATGGTGATGTTCCAGGAGCGTATCTGTGTGTAGTCTCTCATCAGGTACTGCCATGACAGCAAACTCTTCATGTCTATATGGAGCCTCTGCCACACAGTCACCATCTGCTGATGACCTGTATCCAGACTGGAGAAGCAGAGTAACGCACATAGTGCAAGAATTAAGACAGACAGTACTTCAGAGATTATATCTTGCACTTTATCGAATATTAAAGCCATTATTTATTTGTTGACAGAAACAGTGCAGAAAAATTACTTTCCAAGTTATCTGTAGCATTACATATTTCCTCCAAAAAATCAACCACATTTCCCATAAACCAGAGAATGTGGTTACCGCTTCACTGTAAATAACATCTGTAAATATCATCTTGTCAATAATTTGATGCATCAAGGTCTAATGGGATCAGTATTTCCTGCCCACAGTGAGGCCGAGAGGCTGTCACATACGTGACCCATTTTTTTTTTTTTTTACTTTGTTCTCACCTGGACACGCTGTCCATGGCCTCCTTGTTGACCGGAGGTACCATGAAGCAGACGGATGGCACCACCGCCTCATGTCCAGAGCGGTTCAAGACCTTCCACTTGAAGGGCTGAGAGTTGTTGAGGAGCGCACACTCATCTCCTTTATGGACAGTGATCTGAAAAGGGTCCATAAATAAAAGTTAAAGGGGGCGTGCTGAGGTTTTGTGACAAGTTCGACCACTCGACGCTGTGCAGTATTACAAATCACTATAAGCTGGTAAAGCAGCTAGTTCTAACCTCCTGTTGCTTGAAGTCACAGACGGCCTGAATGGGCAGTTTTCCTTTGACGGAGGTGGTGGGGTTGCGGGGTTTCAGCTGGATGACGGACTTGGCTCTCTTGTTCAGGCCAGTCACAAGGGTCTTGAATTCATTCAGCTGTTCTCTCTCCTCCTGTTAAAAAAAATAAACAAACAGGAATATTATAAAACTCCCAATATCTTAATGGTACACATTAAATAAAAGCAGTGCAACAATATTGCTTTTGAATCAAATAAGCACTTACCACAGCATCCTGCAGAAGGTCTTCCAGCCGCGTGGCTGTGGTGGAGCGATCACAGCTGTATTTCTTTTTCATGTTCTCTTGCATTTTCTTCATCTTGTCCTGAGCCTCTTTCACGTCGGCAAAAAACTGCAAGGAAATCATGGGGGACAAAATATGTGACTCTTTGCTCTATGAATATTGATGGGCCTCATGGAAGAGTTTTAGGAATTCCACAGATTCATTTTCATCAAGATCTCTGTCCCATACCTGGTAGTAGGCTGTGTTTTCTTTGAGATGAGCCTCAATACAGCAGCACAGCTGGAGGAGCCAGCTCCACTGAGTCTGCAGGGCAGCTGTGAAGGCCTGCAAGGGACCAAGAAGACACGATTACAGTGGATTAGTTGAGGCCTCACTCACTGGCGTTTATACTGTATGTGGATTTTTACTGTTCAGTTGGATCTGCTAGCGTAATTACCTCAACTGTCTTCTTGCCAGGATGTCCATCCCTGACAAATTTGTCTCCCATGGCCTGGATATCATTGACCTTCTTCTCCCTCAGCTCCAACTCTCGCATGAGACCCTGAACAATCCAAATAAAAATAGTGAATGAAAATCTTACTTATTTAACCAATTTATCAATACATCTTTCACAGAATATAAAGGACTGGAATTAGCATTTGACCACAGCCTCTGAGGTTCGAAAACACACCGAGTAGTTGTCTTTCTTAGCAGTCATGTTGCTGTTCCTGTCGCTCCAGTCGAAGTTGACCTCCTCCTCTTCTTTGTCATTTAACCACATCAGTTCCTTAGTGGCAGCGCTGACGAAGACGTGTAGTGAATCCAGGTTCCTGAGGCGGGACTTGGAAGAGTTCTGAAAGAAAAAACATAACAGTTGATTCAAAGAATCTACACTCAAATAACTCAAATTTCTAGTCTTTACATTATTTGCAGTTATACAAAAATCTAAATATCAGCCACTGAAAAATATTTACCAGTAGTTTGCCATAGTGGAGGTCCAGTTTACCCAGGTATTCTCTGTACGTGCCCTTGCTGACAGGAGATAGCTGGGTCTGAAGAAAGATGCAACAGAGGTTACTTTTAAGGTCAACAGCACAGCGTCGCTCTGTGTGTAATATTTTTAAGTGGTTCTGATAAGGGGTCCTACCTCGTCGGCCCTGGCACGTTCAATCTTGGATCGGAAGTCCTCCACAGTCTGGTGCAGGCCTCTGTGGCTGCCCAGCTGGGACTCCACAGAGGGCAGATCAGAGCCCCACTCAGCTTCATCAATGCGATGCTGGTTCTCCTCCACCCACGCCAGGAGGTCTTTGACATAGCGAAGGGTCACATCATCCAACTCAGGCCGCTGCTTCATGGTGGACTGCTGGGAGGCCTGGAACATGGGAGCCTGGGCAATGGTCACAGTGGACTTCAGACGAAGGTTGTAATCGCTGCGCAAGTTCACCAGGCGCTCATGGAGGCGGTAAACCCTGTGGAGATGACAAACACAGTCAGCTGTTAGTTGAAAGTCTCCTTTGTACTAGTGCTTTTGTGCATTCCGATCTGTGAAAGGTTTTGTAACAGGACATATTATGTTAGAGGTTCACTGGAATGAGCACCCACCTGCGGTACATCTGTTCCGCCTGAGGGTGGCGCCCATCCTTTAGTATCTGCACATCATTGAAGAGCAGGCGAATCATGTTGTCTGCCTTGTCCAGCTCCCTCTCCACCTCTGCTGTGTGCTGAGCTGGTTTCCCTGCATTCAGCAGACGAATGTCCTGAAGGGACACAAGCCAATAAAACTGTCAATAAAAGCTTGTGACTGTGATTGACACATAATCATCAGCCATTTCTCTGCCTGAAGGATCCTAGATGCTATACTATGCGATACTATGATTTTCTTTCCTTATTTTTCTGTAGCTACATATGACCTACATGAAAAACTAAATGGCATGAAAGAGGTCTAAGAAGTCTGTAATTTGGAATGAATAAGACTATATGACTGCTATGTATGCTGATGACAGCAGCTATTTCCTGCTTCAGGCTGCTGCTCCTGTAAAGTTGAATTCTTTTTTTCAGATTAATTTAGTATTTAAAGAGTTTTGGGAAAAACTTCAAATCCAGAACTTGTGATCTTTGGTCACAATTAAATAACAAAAGCCACATGGCCTAACACGTGTGATCATCTTTTTGTTTTTTTCCTCTTCTTTGTGAACTCAAAGTACTCACACTCTGTAGCAGGGTCTCCAGGTGGCTGAGCTGGTCATCACACAAGCCCGACTCCATCTGGACTTTACTGACAATCCGCTGGAACCTCTCAAGTCTGGATGAGACAAGATCAATTAAAAAAAATAATTAGGGTCAATAAAACAAGTGAAATTGGGATAATCCATGTCCCATAACTTCCACAGTATCAACTCCCTCCTTGACATTTCCAGGACTGTCAGACAACCACACCGTATTTAGACACCCATAAACTAAAGCTCACAACTTACGGCCACCCGCGTTGCAGCAAATACTCCAATTTATGAGGGTCACTCACAAATGCCATTCCTCAAATCTTTCGGCTTACAGTTCCAGCTACGAGAAACTCAGTTCTTCTCACACTCCCATTGTGTCTTAGGAAAACACTCTGCCACGTAGCAGAGCAGAGTGAAACACAAATGTTTTCTGTCCAAGACATCCAGTCTGCTCATTCAGTCATTCCCCATCTCAGAACCATAAACAAGGCTATCAGACTGCAACATGACCAGACAATCTCGTGACACGAAACCAGCCCATTTTCCAGGCATGATGCAACGCTACTCTAAATAAAATGTACACTGTATCATGCTCCTTCATGAGACTTAATTATATCGTTTTATGTGTCCAATTATGAAGAACACACATTTCTCTAATTTTGATACAGGCCAGCACACAAAACAACAAGAAAAACAGTCTTTCACCCGGCTATCTCCTACCAACGCCGCAAAATGATGCAATAAAGAATGTATGATGGTAAAATAACATTCATAGCTGTGGTCAGAGGTAAATAAAAATGTAATTGGCAGTGTTTTGTCACGCCTTCATGAGCACAGCTTTGGTGATGTTGGAAGGTCAGCAGGCTAGCTAACCCAATAACTTTGATTTTTTTTTTTTTTTTTTTTTTTTTTTTTTTAAAAATTTTAAAACCCCTAAAAATCTTTTTTTTTTTCTAACAGGATTATCTTGTCAATATAACATATAAAAAAAGGGGGGTGTTTTTTTTTTTTTTTTTTTTTTTTTTTTTTTTTTTTTTTTTTTTTTGTTTGTGTGTCCTGTATTTATTAGCACTGTTTTGTTGGGAGTTAAGGGAGTGAATTATCTCCTAATCCACTAGCTGGATGTACCTTACTTATATATTTCTATACTGTCCTATCTCGTTGCCACTACACGCCTTGATTGGAAAAAAAACAAAACAACAATAATAAAATAAAAATCTGATCCATAAAAATGTCTATATAATTTAATATGTGCCACTGTCTTAACCTTTCAAACTCTATCCTGAGCAGCCGTTCTCTTTCCAGGATGGCCACATGAAGTCGACCCCATTCTTTCTCCACATCAATGGGATGGTAGCCTGGAGGGACCTTCACTTGACCAGCATGCACGGCACTCTGTGGGCAGGTGGGGGTAGGAAGCATAAGTCATCACTCAATATTACAGAACACAATAAAATACAAAAGAGTGAAAAATGAGGGTTAACTTGCCTCAAAGGACTGGTAGATGTGTTTAGACTGGTTCTTGTCAGACTCTTTCACTGGCAGCTCTGTCTCTTTGAACTTCAAGAACTGGCGCCAGAGAAGCTAAAGAAAAAATACACAATAAGAAAGTTTAAATTGGCCTTTTTTTTCAAATTTTTGCCTTTGTTCCAAGGTATCTGAAGAAAAAAAGCATTTGCAGAACAAGTGGTGAAACCTTGACTTTACTTGTGTAAAGGACACATTATTATGCTGCTTTTTGGGGAAACTGGGATCAGTTAAATTCATTTAAAATCCTAATTTCCTAAATAGGATAATTACATTAGCATTAACACATCACGCTACAATTCTAATAGTCTGTATACAGCACAGCAGGGTGCTCTCCTCTATACAGTAGTATCATTTGTTCCTTCCCATACAGGGTGTAAATTGCATTAAACTGATAATGACTCAAACAACTTCACTATATTACTGAACAAAAATGTTACTCGCTCTGTGACTGGACTTTAAAAAAGCACACCTAAACCGCTGATAATTTAACTTCAAAGCAAACTTCGAAAAACACCTAAGTCACGCTATGCTTTTGTTCTGCAGTACTAACAAGGGAGTGGCACAGTGGTGATTCTTCTGAGGATTAGGTTTAGCAGGATCTGCCTTTTGGCTGCATTTTCTCAGCACTGGCACTGCCCCACCTACAGTACAACAATGTCTGGGAATACAGTTGCCTCTATCTGCCTGCAGCTAGACATTATGTAAGGGTGTTCTTTGATCTAACAATGGATAGACAAAACAAAACCTCAATTTCACAATACTTTAAGTATTAAGAATAATTTGACTGCTTTAAAGAACTTGAAGGAAACTTTTTTAAAATATATATCTGTGCTCATCAGTGCTGCTCAACTGCACAAAGTTTAACATAGACAAACGTCTTGCCTAGAGGCATAATGTCATCAGCATATCATCTCACCTCTATCTCCTCGTAACTGGCAGGGAACTTCCTCTCCTCGAAGATCATGACATGGTGGCGGATCCACTGGAGCAGAAGAGTCACCAGTTCGTAGTACTCCTGCCAGCGAAGCTCCAGCTCCTGCAGCCAACACAGCAGAAAAGATAGTTGGGAGTTCAACAACAACAGACAGGAGGGCTCTTCTTCTCCTGCGTCTCCATTTTCAATCACTCACACACCACACTAAACTCAATTAGGTACCAACAATCCAGGTCTTGTGTGAGTGCACAGGAAGGCAGGGGTTTATAAGGGGGGCAGTGGCAGAGGAGACAATGGTGGGAGACAGACAGATAGAAGCATATTTCTACAGTTCTCCTAGATTTAGTGTTTGTAAGGACATTTATTAGAAAAGATGTAAGGTCAGTATTCACCTGTACATTACTGAAGTTAAACATCAGGACATTAAATACCCCTGCACAGCATTAGTCTAATGAGGGAGTTTGTAAAAACTACTATACAGTATGTTATATGTGAATATATGATGTGTGACAGTACATATGCGCCTATCTCTTGTGCTTCTACAATGTAAACACCACAGGTTGCTAATTTCCTGAGATACTTGGTTTCACAAGACTTCTATTTCTCTTTGAACTTCTGGAGGCATTGGAAAACACTGCAAACAAAAGCTCATTTATAAGAGTCACAAGCCTGCTGGTTTTGATTAAATCTGATCAAGCATTTAACCAGATCAAATTAGAGCAAACATTTGTGTTTTCCTGAAGCACATTTATTTATAGCATTTTTTTAAAATATATTTTGGAGGTGAGCATCAACCAAGAATTATGGTATGAAAGGAGTTCTGCTTACATTAGCTCTGGCGCCATCGTGTGCGTCTACCCGAGGCATGGCGTCATACAAGGATGATACGTAAGTGATGATGGACTTCTCATCAGGGTGTGGGACATCGACATCTGAAAGGATGCGGTAAAATTGTATCATATGTCATTTCATTATTTTTATGTTGAACATGAATAATAAATTGTAACTTGTAGAAATACTGTAGCATAACACACTAGCATAACTTCTGACTAAATGGACTTTGGGCCCATCTTACCCTCAGGGTCCAGTAGGCGTGTCACTCCCAGGTCTCTCTCTGCCACACCAAAGGCTTGTTCCAGGTTCTCCAGGTTGGTCTGTCTGTACACTTTGCCCATGTCGATGAGTCTGGGACTAGGGGAACACAAACATTTATAATGATTAGTCAATTAATCGATTAGTTGTCAACTATTCAATTCATCGCCAACTATTTTGATTTTATTTGATAAATGATTTATCATCTTGAGTCAGTTTTTAAGAAAAAAAATTCCAAATTCTCTGATTTATATATAAAATTTATATTTTATTTACAGGTCTGCATACTGGTATGGTAGAATATATTAGCAGCAGTGGGTGTGCTCTTTCAGACCTACTGCCATTGGCTATATGCTGATAAAAAGCCCACCTGCTGACTTTCTGTAAAATCTGTACGAGCACCTGCCTTTTTGTCCTCAGGGTGTTTGACTCTCTGGCAGATGTCAGAGCATCTATAGGTGGAATGTAATTTATAGAGCGGCTACCATAATCGAAGCTGACACATTTGAAGTTGGAAGCCACACATGCCTCGACTCCCAGAACATACAAAAGTTCATGTTGACAGAGTGCAGAACGGCATGACTGAATGCATCCTCATCTATCGTGCATACATACTTTACTAGTACAGAACTTTCACTCATAATATCATAACTAAAGAAGTTTCAAATACATTGCCAAATCCAGAAATTCACATGTGCAATGCATATCCCTGCAGTACTAATTATGATATTGAGTAAATAAATAGAGTATGTGTACAAAGCAATAGTAAGAGCAGATTCATACAGCTCCCTGATGCGTAGAGTGGAACGGCCCGCATTCTGTGAATAAACAGGGGACTCCACATGGCGTACTTCTCGCACAGAGTACTGCTTTGTTGGCCTAGAGGAGCTGCTCATGCTCGGCTCTCTTCCATGAAAGCTCTTGGACCTCCATCCGTGGCCCAGCTCATCACTGCTAGAGCGGGCCCCTGAGCTATTGGAACCCCGGCCTGAGTCCCAGGAGGATGCCTCTGATGGGATATCATCACAAAGCATGACCACCCGGTCGTCCACCTCGCTGACAGATCCTGACAGGCCACCAATGAAGCCTATGCTTCGTTTCTTATGCTTGGACTTCTTCTTTATACCGAGCATCTTGAAAATCTGCCAGAAGCTCCGTGTCCAGTGGCAAGTAAAAAGGTTACGCTTTAGTACTTGGCAACAGCTTCATTCATTCACGCAAAAAATCTTCTGACGGCTTGATGGTTGCATGTAAATCCATCCTATGCACTGTCTCATGTGTCCATCATGTGAAGGTCCACTTAATCCTTCTGCAAGGTTGCTGAGATGAAAAAGCCTCCTAGTGGTGCAGCCAAGTCACTTCTCCTCCATCAAGCTTTTCAACATGACACCTAAATTCAACTGAAGCTTTCTAAATTCTATCTGTAAACCCTGAACGATCTTGAATTCTCCAGATGACCGGATATATTCCGCACTAAGATGCCCTGAACTGTGCCTAGGCACGAAGTAACGCCACAGTTTTCAAGTAGCAGCAACAGAGTGCAACAGTTACGCCCATACCACACCCCTGACCTGTATGAAAGGCAGCACTGATCCAGCCTCAGGTGTCTCCAAAAGAGAGAAAAAAGTTGCAGGTACACGCTCAAGTTTAAGGTAACGTGTCCCTGCAGGCAACTCTTTTTTTTAATACATAATGGCACTAAAGAACTACATATTTTTTCTCAGCCTTCAACTTTCTCTAATTTAATATGACTTTTTTCTTCTGTTTGCTCTCTGGACTACTCATGAATCCCTTTGTTAAAACATCTAAAAGGAAACCAACCAATGGCAAGTTGTATTGACAAATCTTCCTGAGAAATAAATGTGCATTCACTTCCCAGGATGTGGAAGTACACAAAGCAATCCCTAACCACTAATTCAACTATAAACACACACAACAACAGTAGGAGAATGAGCATATTTAGCGTTTAACAGCAAGGAGGTCAGAGTTTACTTAATTCTAGGTTCCCAACAGTTTAATAAGTTAATCATATTTAATGGAGGAATTATCATCCTAAGGTGGTAGAGCATTACTCATGGCCAACGCCTGACAGTGGTATTCCTAGCCTAAAGGCTTAAAATGTTCATGGAGAGCTGATTTTATTAAAGCAGCATAAGACCAGTACTGCCAGGTGCAGCGACTCCAAAATGATTTCAAAACTGATTAAACAGACAAAGTAAATAACAGTACATAAACTAAATTAAGCACTTTGGGAATTTTTGAAACCAGGTATCTGGATATTTATGTTTTTAGTTTGTTATGAGAACTTCAATTGTTAATTTATTTTACTTTGTCATGTTGAAAAGTCACTGCTACTGATGTAAGTTTTGTTTGAAGAAACTGAAATCATGTTTTAAAAAAGGATAGACAAAATAAGCTTAGGCTTCAGTCTACATCTTTTTTTTGGTCAAAAAAAACAAAAGAGAATAAAAGAGAAAATAAATAATTTGTAAGAGAAACATATAGGTATGAGGAAAGAATGATGATATATTAATTGTTTTGTTTATATGTCCTGTCACTTTTTTCTCTTATCTTTGTTTTGTTTGTCTTGTTTTGTTTGCATGAACATCTGTTCAAGAAATTATTCATGGAAATTATTGTGAATTCATTTTTTAAATGATCGGAAAAATAAAACTTACCTAAACCTAAACCTAATTAAGCACTGCATCTATATGAAAGCTCTGCACTATTAAACCTTTTAAAATAAATCAGATCCAATACCATGGTTATCATGTCTAAAATTACTCCGGGAATAGATACATCTTGTCAATAGAGTGGGATCTAATTACAGGGCATGTTTAAACTGCCAGGTGGCTGGTGACGTGTCATGACAAGACCTTTCATTCTCTGGTTGTATTATAGAAGGAAATATATAGCTCTGCATTGTCCAAATTGAATGATAAATTATTAATATTAGTACTGGTTATTCTGCTGTGCTGAGTGATTTTATAGCAGCAGAGGGTGGGCACAGTAGTACAATAACTAGCATACTCTTATTACTGTTTATAGTGCTCTTATCATTTTACAATCATACAGTTAATCAGCAATACATTGCCCACTCACTAGTGTTTGTGTATGACAGCATTGAACAGCTTGCCGTCCCTCCAGCTGGTAGTGAAGTTATCACAGCGGATGTTCTGGTAGCTGTCCGTCATCCTCTGGGACCAGAGCAGCAGCTTCTCCTTGGCCGTCATGTCCTCTGACTGGCCATTGACCTGAATATCTGAGATCTGAGACGATGGATATAAATAACATATTAGGGATGTGGCTGATGTGTAGAATATATTAATATCCATACTAAAGAGATGTGAAGGAAATTAGTCATTAGTGGAAACCAAAAGATACAATTAGAATGGAATCACTCTATACCCATGATTAATAATTGAGATTAATATCATTATGGCTCAGACCAATTAACACCTTTATCATCCCTTGGATTAATATCTCTCCTGGTTGAGAGATTATATATTTATTATATTAGCAGAGTGAAGTGTTGATGCTTCTGACTTGGCTCACAGGATTCAGCAGGGTTCCTGTCTAGTCTAGTCTGGGAAACGCCACGGCGGCTGTGGCATTCAGATAACTTTTCATTTGGGGAATTAGGGGATGGGAAAGATGAGTCATAGGCATCAGGTTTTCCATTTTGTGTGTGTGTGTGTGTGTGTGTGTGTGTGTGTGTGTGTGTGTGTGTGTGTGTGTGTGTGTGTGTGTGTGTGTACTCGTTTGTGTGCGCCATTCGAATTCTCCTCCGCTAATAGCTCTACCCTGCAGTCGCCAAACGAGTTATTTTAAAAACTCTTCCATTGAAATCAAATGGAGTTATTTCACTCATCTTCCAGATTGCTTCAATAATAAAGCATAAAGACTATACAAATGATGCACGTTTTGATTATGTAGGTGCAGGAGTAACTTTAAATCTTCAGATCTTTAAAACTTGTTTTCTATGTAAATGTAATCAATTCAGGATAATCATGTGGGATTTAACACTACATTACATGATTAAAGCAGAATTTTTCCTCTTCACTTTGATCTCTATGACTCACCAGCAACCACAACCCAGCCATTTTCCCCTCTATTCTATGCTGTTATGTATCTACAGGGCACAATGGCACCCTCACCAGACTGTCTCACCAAAACCACCCTCAACACCAGTGTCTCCTTTATTTCCCATGCTAAGGTTCGGCTTTTTGCAACCCAACCTCAATCATCTGATATTAAAGGGTGTGGCCCTGCCCATTGGGCTGATCACCAGGGATCTCTGCCAGGCAGATCTTGGCAGACGCAAAGGACGGCAGGAAAAGGCCTGGATACATGACAACAAGTTGTACTCTTGGCCTGACACGCCCTCCCCTTGGGACTCAGTAGGAGAGTGACTCATGCTTGCACACCCTGTTGGTGTTTTATTTCTCCAATTCAATTCAATTTTATTTGTATAGCGCCAATTCATAACAGAAGTTATCTCAGGACACTTTCACACTGTTCATAAATTAACGGCTGCACTCTAAATACTTGACAGCAGAGTTAGTGTGTTATAATAGCTGCAAACGTTCCTAGAAATATGTTGAGAAGAATGCTGTTTAGATTAGAAAATGTCTTTTTTCAGAGGAATTATGAAGAGCAGAATTCCCTCTGATTGGTTCCAGGGAGATGGGAAACAGCAGCCGACAGGTGCAAATCCCAGAGACAGAGGTATAGAGCGATAATATAATAACGGAACACAACACTGACAGATGAGGAGACCTGGAAGTGGAGGATGATGGTCCATATTAACCCCAGAGTCAGCTTGGGGTTCCCATCTGCTATGTCATCATTTCGGATGTTAACCAGCTTGACCTGAGAAAACAAAACAGCAATATTAGTTAGTAGAAACATCGGTACAATTAGGTATCTTGTGACAAGGCATTGCCAGTGTTTGGTCAAGTTTTCAAGGTTTTCAAGGTTCAAGGTATGATTTTATGTGCCATACCTGCCGGTGTCTGAGGAAGTCCAGTGCTATCTGTACATTCTGCAGTTTGTGGAATCGCATGCGGCCTTTCTCTCTGGGCTGAGGAGGAGAGGAAAGAGATAAAGACGGAGTTTAGATACATGATTGACACTAGACTGTCAGAGACGATCCTTCTGGGATACGGGAACATTCAAAAAACGTCAAAACGGAGAATTGAATGGGGAGGAAAACTGAAAGACATTTAACAGAAAGAATAAATATGGGGATAACTGGTGAATCTTTTTCTTTTTCAACTTGCAATTTATTCTGGTGAGTAAGTAATTTGATTTACAGTACGCCTGTAGAGATACTGTGTTGAATCTTTTATCCAAATTGCTTTCTTTGTCTCAGTCCTGTTGTTCACCACTTCCCACAAATATGGAAAAAAAGGAATATGGAAATAATAAACCCTTTAGAATACTGATTACAGCAGGAAACTTGCAATAGCTGAGCCAGTAACAACATTTTGAATTATTAAAGTCATCTGACAGCCAGCTGAGATTATTTCATGTTGCATTATGATTAGTTTGTCTTTTATATCTGAAATGTAAATACAAAAATAATACATAAATACAAACAAATGTTTCAAAAGCTCATGCTGATATGCAAAACAAAGTATTGCTTGCGCCCAAAACTGCCACGTTAATCAATGGATAACTGAATGTTTGTTTCTATATCTGGCAGCTACGTGCTTAAAGCAAGCTTGTCAATGAGTGAAAGGAAAAAAGCAAAAAAAAACTTAAATCGGCATGGAGGTCTGGATACCATGCACAGCCCAGTCACTGGGAAAGCGCTCATGAATAATAATTGAATTAAGAAAAAAGATGAGAAAAGGATGTCTACTGTAAGTCATCGACCCACTCACCAACCGAACGCTCCTGACCACGTCTCTCTCCCTCGGCTAGCCCCAGCAAGAGCAGTGCAAAGAGAGGAGGCGAAGGCCAGACGGCAAAGATCAGCACACACAGACGAAGGTTTAAGGAAGGCAAACGGGTGGCAACGGAGCGGAGGAGTAGAGAAGGAGAACCGTAGATCAGATAGTAGTATAGTTCACACACACACACACACACACACACAGGCCAAAGTTAATGGGTTAAGGCTATGGAGGCATTCAGAAAATGAGCAGAACTGGAGCTGGTGGAGGGAGCCATGAACTAAAGCAGCAGAGAAGCTTTTATACGGATCTGAACCCACGGATAAAAAAACACTGAAACAGTCCAGTGTGTGAGCCTTAAGATTTTAGTTACAAACATAGAAAGACTACAGGCTGTATGAGAAGTCACAACTGAATAAAGAAAAACAAAAAAACAGCTAGTCAGATAGAAGAAAGAGAGAGAGAGAAAGGGGTTGTAGACTCAGGAGCTGCTAGTCAATTAAAAAATCTTTGTTTAAGACCACAGGTAAGCCACAGGTTAAGCCGCTGTCTTGGCTGCGACTGGTTCCAATTTGTTGCCACAGGGATGATATTCCAGGTGGATTGAAGATTAGTACATCTTGTGTAATTAGTCTGGATTATGTTTTGGTCTGGAGGATGCAGGATGATTGAGGTAGAAGATGCAGAGCGTAGGCATATTTTTTGCTAGCCAAGGTAAAAAAATCAGACATGACGGCAAAACTCACCAGTGTTTCCCCAGAGAGGACCTCCAACAGCGAGATCAGGTTATGTCCATCCCGAAGGTCTTCATACAGGTCTGCCACGTGACGCTGTGTCTGCCAGAACAAAGGGAAAGCACAGGTCATAAGGATTCAAGATGCACCATGAATTACACTAACAGCCCATCTTTTGCCCATGTGTAACCTTTTTAGAGGACTAACTGTTCTGGTATTAGTTCTGACTGAAGCAGATCACAACAACAATCTTCAGTACTTTCATCATACAGTATCTTTCATCCATCTCCATACCGGTTCTTTTACTGTACAAACGTTGACGCTGATGGCTACAACGTGACAAAAGACCGCAAAAGGTATTTTTCGACGATTAATGGCAACAGCATGTGGTGAAGTTTCTGTGACACTTCAAACTTGATGAGGCATCAAATATAAAATTACAAATTACAAATTGACCCATTTTCAGCTCTAATAGAAGCATTTAATGCTGATTCTATAACCCAGCTGTGTTATTTATATAAGTTTCCTACAGCACTCAGAGCATTCTCTCCACTAGTGCAATTCTACAAAGGACAGGAATGCACAGCCCTGAGCAACCAAGCCTGACTCCTACTCCAAATGCCAAATGGCAGCTGTCATCCCTGATAGTAAAGTGATAGGTTGGGGTAAAACTCTGATCAGTGGGGTAAAGAAAAAGTAAAAAATACTAAAATACAAAATAGATGTAGATATTTCATGAATCTTTTGGATTTCAATTAATCTACAGTCAAAAGTGCATTCGCTGTGCACAACTGATGTGTGGTGTAACTGCAACCAGACAGTGAAGCAACTGAGAGAGGGGAGGGGAAAAGTTGTGGTGGTGCTAGAAAACAGAGGTCTGGATAGGAGGAGAAAGTTGGAAGAACAGGTGAGGAAGGGAACAGTCAACAGTCATGACCAGACACACATTTTAGTACAGTCCTGCTCCGACATGCTAATACCTACCTCTGCCTTCCAATGCTGGGTGAAGAAGGGTGAAAGAAGGAGGAATGAGTACAGATGGGTGAGTAATGGAGAAACGGAGAGAGAAGAGGGAAAACAGAAGAAAT
This sequence comes from Dicentrarchus labrax, assembly GCF_905237075.1. Lineage (NCBI taxonomy): Eukaryota > Metazoa > Chordata > Actinopteri > Moronidae > Dicentrarchus > Dicentrarchus labrax. The sequence goes on from NW_026136707.1 coordinate 21,138,768, forward strand.
GAATGTACATGGCATGAAGAGGAATGATTAGGGTGAAATGGAAATTTAGATGACTTGATGATGGTGTATGAGAGAGAAAGATGAAACACAGGACTTAAACTAGTAATTTCTTTAGTTCAGTTACAAGATTCAGTTTGGGCATCTCTCATCTGAGTGCGTTTGGTCATGTGGGAGAGGGAGGCCTCGGCCCTAAGATGGAATGAAAGCAAATTGCCCTTGCAAGTTACAACAGTGGAGGATTATGTTGGCAAGAATTTCGACATAGGTATCCAACCTTAGCTACGCTCCTCCCTGCCTGCACAGGGAAGATCCAGGGTGGATCTGAGTGTAGAGAAGACAACCAACACTGTGACCACTAGGGTTCACTGTCAACACATGTAAAAACTGTGTGGTGTGATAAACTTGCACAGAGCACTGTAATAGCCTACTACAGTCCTTCTACTTGTGGACTATCTGTATTTTTTAGTTGTACACAATTGTATAAAAAGACATTATCAAAGATATGACATATGATTGTTTATTTTCTTTGCTCAAACAATGAATTTTGCTCTTATGTGGGAGTCTATCTCCTTAGTGTGCCATCTATCACCACCCCTCAATTACTTGGGGCTGAAGAGGCTGTGGTCTCCGAGGTTCTACTCAGCCACACACTGTCTGGTGAAAGGTAGGCGTTATGCTACAAATTGCCCCCTCGGAGTCAAAAAGAGCTGCTCTGTAAACGTTTCAAGGTAAAAATCATTAGCACACATGGCTGACAGCCCCTCTTCCTGGTCCCACCATATGACTGCAATACGCCGTCTGGAAACAAAACACTTAACATGCCGCAGGTTTGACATAATGTTTACGTCATCTTGTGCAGTTCCTCTCGCTAACAGCCAGGTGCAATCGGAACTCAATCTGCAACAATTGTAAGTTATTAATCCAATCAAATGTAGTTTGTAGGAGCTAGAAAACAGATTTTGTCCTGCAGCCGGTCCGACGTTCCACTCTGTCTTATGTAGTATAAAAAGATTTACTGAGCACAGGAAACCACTCAGTGGCCCTTTACAGCTTGTCATGGCTGCACCCAACCTATAGCATGCCCTTGTCAAGCCAACCATTAAGCCATTAAATCAGTTTAACTTTAGAGGAGCCGAGTTAACGCTTTCCCTACCAAACATGCTCTTCTCTCTTCAGTGAGATTTCCTATTGCTGACTGTAGGTGGAGATGATGTTCCTTTTCTTGTTACTGAATGCTAAGTTAATAGTTGAGTTTTTTAAAAGATATTGATGTATATATACACACCAGGACATGGTCTTTAATCACATGGAAACCACATCAGTCACATGGACTTGAAAAAAGCAAATCTCTCATCCTATCTATCTAACAAAAAAGTCTTGTCACAGGTGGAACGCCCCCTCTGCACAAAAAAAATCAACTCTTGAAAATCAAGACTTAAAATCTGTGACTGACTAGTTCGCATTATATTATTTTTGGCTGATAAAGTAATTTTCCAACGGTTTCTACCACAACCTGGGACTGAAGTGTGAAACTGTGTGCAAAAGCTCAAACGTCTTTTGTGTACATTACATAGGTTATTCTTATGCAATGTAATGGCAACAGTAATATTGATGTGAATTCCTATTATACAACTTCCTACGCATCAATGCATGCTTTGCAGTTTAGGTCGGAGATGAACACAGGTAACCACCCAGTCCCGGGGGTCTGTGCGGCACATGTGCTACCGTTGGGCCTTAACCGATGCCAGAATTTGCCTTTTCAGAAGGAGCTAAGTGAGTCCAGATGTCTGTGACTCACCCCCTGAAATTCACAGTGAACACTTAAGAGAAACAAGAGGGGAGTAACTACACTATGTTCTCTCTAGTGGAATATGTTAGCACTGCACATTCATGGAAAGGAAAACACTCTCTTTGTGCTTATTTTTTCCCTCTTGTTCCATTTCTAAAAATCAATGAATGGCCCTGTGTCTGTGGAGTGATTGTACAAATAATGTGGAGGCACTTAATGTCATAAGGCTGTAAATGCATAGCTGCCAATGGAAGTGTCCTGGAAGAAAAATGGCACAAGCAGGAGTATTTTTACTGCTCTGTGGGAGGGGTATTGTGTTACAGGGGGTAATTTTTCACCCCTAATTAGCAACTCCAGAGTGAGGAGTAGGTCCTGTTTGACTTTATCCCCAACCTGACCTGTTTACCTCCCTGAATGTGTGATGCATTGGAGGGCTTTCACGCCGTAGTTTGAGAATAGAGAGTGAGGCGGGTGAGAGTGGATGGGTGCTGATGGACGGTTTACACAGCTGATGACAGACTAGACTTCTGGTAAGCCTCCGCATCGCTGTGCAATGTTAGAGACAGAGTGTGAAACAATAACTGACCCGCTAATGTGTGTCTATGTGAGTGATTCCACAGAGTCACTTACAGCGTGCAGGTGAGGGATGGATTATACTTTAGATATTCATGGCCTGTCACTCAAAACTCAAAATAATCCATAACAAAACATTGCATTCTAGGACACTAATGAGACATTTGAGTTTAGTTTCTGTTGCAGAGGCTTGTGTGCATTAAATCAATGTTGTTCTGTTAGAGGATTGACATTATCTCATAAAACAAAAACATTATCTTCCTTATATGGACATTATCCCCTATGATTATTGTTTTGATCACCCATCATCATGCAGTGTGTCAAACATTAACACTGGATTAAAGCTCTTGTCAACACAAATATAAACCAAGCCAACTGTTTGCACCTCTAATTATGGCACATTGATGTGGATAAATAACATCTCAACGGCTGAGCTGCGACATTTATTAAACTCTCAACATAGCATCTTGTGGATGAACACAAATCAGTATGTTGATTCTCTGAGTGAACATCTGCTTGTACTATTTAGGCCTGCACCACAAACGGGCAATTTTACCCTTTGATATCCGCCCTGGTTGTTATGTAAGAAAGCAGTCGACTACGTGTTCACGAGGTTCAGACAGGGTGAAATTTGTGGACGCTTTCTGGTGCAGTTCTATTTATTTTGCACAAGTGTACCTTGTTCGTGTGAAAATGATATTTTAGGCATGTGTGAGCAGGAATGTGAGCATTAATGTGGCTTTAGAGTACAATAAGAACGTTTCAAAGTCACAGGGACGTCCTTACCTTGATCAAGTGCTTGTTCACCCATTTTGTGAAGGTCTTCTTCTGTACTCGATCTCGTTCATCTGCAAAATAGAGAAACAACAGTTGAGCATCAGACATGTATGAAAAGAAAAAAAAATATTCTAAAAAAAACACGGGCTACTGCTTATCTGTGAGTTTAAAATAACAGCATATGACTGATGTGTATATAGCAGATGGACGTTTCATTCATTTAAAAAAGGAAATCCCCAAGATACCAGACTTGTTTGATTTGTGTAGGACAAACAGATTTATCACTGGGTGGAAAAAACGTCTCGACTGTGTACACCTGCATCTGAGTCAGACCGCATCAGAGGACATTCACCGGTGGCAGATGCGCCCCTATTGTCTAAGAAACGTTTTATTAGCAAGGTCATGTCTCTTTCTATGACCCCTCTGCCAGCTGTGCTCCTGGACAGATAGGTTCATAAAAAGGATTCCATCGTGTGAAGACACTCTGCATGATGATTACTGCAAGACATGGCATAACTATTAGAGAGAGCAATTTTCCAACAAGAAACAACAAGATCTTGGCATGGAACACACCCACTAAGACAACAAACCTACATGCACCCTTCTATTGGAGTTCAGAAAAAAAACCACAAGGTGTGTCGCTGCAACATTTATTATGGACACAGTGGATGGATGGGTGTGTTTCCAGCTCTGTGATGTGAGCCCACTTCATCTGAAGGTTGTGGTTCACTGAAGAGTGTGAATCTCACATGACGAAGAGTGGCGCTTTGATAACTGAAGGGCAGGTTTAGGCATTTCTTTACTCTGTGCCACTTCATATCTTTTTATGGAGGAACCCACCTTCAGTGACTCACACAGCAATTAATTCCATTCACATTATGCCAGACTTAAGTATGGACATAGACACAAAGTCCTCTGTGTTATCAGTTTAAAGGGACATTACAGTGACACACCCAGCAACCAAAAGCATAGGGCAGTGATTCAGTGCTAAAACAAAAAAAAGATCCCCAGAGGCTACATTTCTTTTCTCAATAGCGTGTCAGCAATGACTTCTGCAAATGTGTTGTGGAAGTGCGTTTCCATAGAAACCTCATATAGACACCGTAGACCTTTAACCTCCTCATTTATCATTCAAACCAATGGGGGACTGAGCTTTACTATGGGACCTCCATGGGTTTACTTCCTGTCAAGAGGGCAAAATGTGACCCAGAGTGGAAGGGTAATGATTGGTGACACACACACACACACACACACACACACACAGTTGCACCTTGACCTGCTGGGTCCCTGCATTCTGTCCACACCACATTGCATAGTCATGTTTCAACCACTGCAACTCTTTGTGGACGCATTGCTCGTTATAAGTGAAGAGTACGAGGGCGGCTGGGGGCAGAGTGAACTTTGAGTATCAAATGTCACCAGACACAAACAGGTTTCAGTGAAGTGTGGAGCCCAAAACAGCACAAGTCAACAGCAGTAGTGGAAGGTACTGTAACTAAATACATTTACTTAAGTACTGCACCCAAGTAGGAACCCAACAGTAAGGTAGTGGTACTTTACCTGAGTACTGGCATTTAATTCTACTTAATACTTTACTCCACTAAAGTTTAAAGGAAAATGTTGCACTATTTAACTCTACTTACTGGTTACTTTGCATATTTTGAAAACCTTATAATATACAATACAGTGTTGAAGATGAAATGATCAGTCTAGTTAAAATGAGCTCCACCTTAACCAGATACTTCCACATAAATGCATTAGAAATAATAATCTAATAATGTAATTAATAATACAACACGTTTAGGGTCATTTCCCCTACATTATAAGCACGTTTACATTGTTTAATTCATTGTTTGATCACAATGGCACACTCAAAGTGAGTCTTCTGTGTATCTCTGCATGGGAAAACCAACATCAATTTGTGTAGAATGCCTATGAGACATTTAGAAAGAGGAACAAACGGATTGTAAAAATAGGATCTAACACATCATTTATCCTGACTACAGTACAACTAGAAGCAGACAGACTGCAGCTACAGTGACTCATTCACCCCAAAACACATGCATGCTGCACAACAAAACTTGTGAATGGGCTTTGCTGACCAATACAAAGTGAGGAAGCTGCTGATGCATTAGAAAAGGGGAGTATCCCCCTTTAAGTCACAGAGTGGAGAAACACTGGACGGTGCATTGCAATTAGATTATTATATCGGGCATTTTAAATAGAATTTAGATATATTGTTGAAGATTATGTTGTGACATTCAAATGTGCCTGCGACAACACTGAACACACCACCATCTTCTTTTCAGATGAGCTTACTTAAGTACAAAATTACGTATTTACAATCAAGCCGCAGCACATAAACCTCTTCAAGCTCTTACAGACAGAAAAGCCTACAACTTGAACACTATCTAACTCTGTAATTCCATTAAACACTCCTTTCAAAAACACATATGGGAACACATAGATTAATGCTTGAAATTAAGCTATTTCCCATTAACTGCCGCCATACTGATACCTTTCCTGCCGTCCATAGCCTTCAGCATCCCCTGGTAATAGCCTTCGTCTGAGGGCACCCTCTCTCTGCCCATGCTGTCAGAGGATACATTCCTGTACCTCTGCTGCTGAGAGGTCATTTTCACTGCTTGTCAGCCCACAGAATAATAATCCTAATGATAAAAAATATCCTTGGCTGTTTTCCCCTTGATGGCAACTTCTGCTTCTCTTGCTTCTATTTGTCCCTCTGGGCCCTTGGTTCGTCCCAGTAGTATGCAGTCCTGTGGCCACAATCCACTCAGCACTTCACAAACCTATGATTTCTCTCCCCTTCCTGTCTCCCAACCTCCCCACTCCCTTAAAGAGTTCGGCTCTGCCCTTCTTTTTCCTCCTTAAGTTTTTTTTTTTCCTCTCTCCCTTTTCCTTTTTCTCCTGCTCACTTTAGTCCTTTCATAGCAAATGGTGCCTGTGGGCTATGCAGTCTGGGCCTGTCCTTGTGTGTGATGTGAGAGTGTGTATTTAGTGGCGCTAGTGTGTGGAGGACATGGTGGGTAGGGCTCTGAACACACCCCTTCCTTTCGCAGGGTGCCCTGTTTCGCTGAGGCGAGGGAGGACGAGGTGTGGTAACCTGCATGTGCTATCACATAATCGTTTGCGCAAGACAATACACACACACACACACACGCTGAGTCACTAAGGATAATAAAAAGAAATAAAAGACTTTGCTGATAATTTTTTGTACTTTATATTGCACTGAATAGAACTAATGAGCAATAGAAAATGCACGCCCAGATGTAACGTAGATATCCAACAAGAGCCAAAAAAGGTTAAAAGTTTTCTCAATCAGACTCAGACACAAACACACACACACACACACACACACACACACACACACACACACACACACACACACACACACACACACACTATGGTTAATCACTAATTACTCACAGCATTCCTACGACATTTCACATTATAAGAGTTACTCACTGTGACAAAAAAGAAGAAGAGACGGGGGATGAGATAGTTTTAGGAAGGGCTGCCATGGATTCCAGACAGCAATGAATGACCACACCCTGAACGTTACTGATTTACTGAGAAATATAACTGCTTATAACTCAGTGCTGACATTTTAAGGCAGATTGTTCTAAGAAATGAACATAAGTGAATGAAGATAAGAATCATGACTGTGTGGGAAACACACTTATTTGTTTAGATTTATGGCTACATCTGTGTTTGAGTGATCACTGCTGCATTTCTCACTTGTTAATCAAAGCGCATGTCCAGTTCTGGATCTTTTACTTGATGAAATTTGAGTTACCGCAGTCAGAGCTGTTTTCTTTGTCACAACAGTGTATTGTGTCTCAGTCTAACTACACATTTCCTGCTCAGTGGTATTTAGTCCAAACAAATGAGAGAACACCAAATGCATCACTTCCTGTTAACCAGGGGATTTTGTCAGGCAGTTTTTAGAACAGCAAATGTAATAAAACAGGAATTTCTTAAACACTGTTTAAGATTATTACTCTGGGTTTTCTTAATGGAAAATTAGAAGCAGGATCACACTCTGCATATAATGTTTTTTTTCCATGATAGATTAATCTGAATAAACTCAAAACACACTTTGAACTGTCCAAATGACAAGTAAGAATTTCATGTTTCATCAGCCAAATTTCCATCTCATGTAGCTTTTGCTTAACGTTGGTACCTGCGGCAACGAGTTACAATGGTAGGATAATGATAAATGATAAAATGTAGTGTAACAGTAGCAGAAGTAAAAGAGAATCATAGTCAGAAAAGTGACTCAGTTTTGTCAGATACACAGTAAGATTGCTATTATTAGCTAAAGTCTGCCACCATAAGATACTGGTCATACCAGACCAAGGTAGGCTTTAACAGCAAAACCACCAGTGTATTAAACTGAGCAATGGTGCATTTTATTGCTCATGAACTTAACTTTTCTTTTGTAAAAGTAAGATTGCGTTATTTCTTACTTCAAAAGTTACATATTCTTGCTTTAAAGTTTAACTCCAGCTCTGTCCTAAGTCCTGCATTTATTTAGTTAGTTTATCAAAGTCCCTCCATAATGGTCCCCTATATGTCTAGTATGTGCTGACAGCTAAACTAGAGGGCAGGGTGTGTCCTACCTCAGCTAAATCCTGCCCCTGTAGCCCCAAGGTGGGTATATATCCCATTTCCCGCTCCCTGACTGATATCACTTCATCAGGCATCAAGAAGTACTTTTTCTTCCACAGTGCTGGGTATTGAACACGACCTGTATGAACATGAAGGTACTTAATGTGTCAGTGTAAGTGTGTCTGTGTGAGTGTGTGTGTCCTCGCATTGACTCATTTTGAGCCACGTTAGCATATTTGGAGACACACCTTTGTAGTTCCATACAATGTCTAGGCAAGCTGAGGAATTAAGGAGTGGTATGTGGGCAGGCAATTAAATAGGAAAAAGGAAAGGATTCATACTGAAAACAGAATTTACTGTAATGGACTGACATTGTAAAATGCTTTTATCCACACAGCCTTAAACTATACATGCAGTAATTGACTCAAATAGATGTAACATACCAGAGCATTAATGAGAACAGCAAAATGTCTATAAATATTTGTCAAATATAATCCATGGATTTGGATTAATTAATGACACACAATGTAGAATAGAATAGAATACTAATGGTTTTCCAGGTAATCTGAGACAGCAACAGTAGACGGTAACTGAGAACTTTGTGACGTTCTGGCAGTGGAAGACGCACAGACACCTACTTGTGCTGGACTTCTGAACCTCATGGGGACCCAGATGGGAGCAGGCGAGGATGCAGAAAGTGTGGAACATCTTAGTCATGAGATCTTTCCACCAAAAAGGAGACGTATCATTAAGGTCTCAACATGCTTATTACACTGCTCCCTCATCTGGCTTCATCAAAACCAGATGGGCTTTTTATATGAGCCGAGAGAGCTTGGTGAAAATAAGAGGAGAAAGTATTTTCTTTCTAAATGATAAGTTTGAGGTTTGATAATCTTTTATGATGGAAGTGACAGGGAAGTCTTCCCACACTGATCTTGCATTGCCCGGCAGACATTCTGACTCTGATACACTGTACTGGTTGATGCGATGTGCATTACATACTGTTCATGTGCTGAGTGCTTGCTGGGTATGTGTGCTTGCTGGGAGTTTGGGTAATTTCAATTTGTCTCATGACAGCCTCAGCTGCACTTTGTATTTGCTGGTAACTAGCTGCTGTTAGCATGCTGAACATTGTAAACATTATACCTTCTAAACATCAGCCTGTTAGCATTGCCTTTGTGAGCGCAGTAACTTGCTAACATTAGCATTTAGCTCAAAGCACCGCTGTGCCTAAACGCAGCCTCATAGCGCAGCTAGCGTGGCTGTAGACTCTTACAATATACTGTATCATTGGGAAAACTGTTTGCTATAATTACCATAAACCATTTTGACCACCAACACCATGGGTTGGCTCTAGCCCACACCAGTGCTTATGGTTCTGAAAACCATATTTCCCATAAACCCATTTGCCCCATTTTTTTTGCTTTCTTGCAAAAAAGAAATCAATGTTTTTAGAGCTCATATAGATGCTAAAGCATGTATGCATGTGTAACAACTGTATTTCTAATCACTCATTTCTGCCTATTATATGTTTTCCACTAACTTTTTTTTAGAAGAAATCCAGTTGAATGCATTAATCTGCTCTTACATAAGCACAGAAAAAGGACTTGGGCAAAAATCATTTAGCTTTAACCCTATCCTTTAGTATGAATCTGTTTAAATGAAACTAAAGCTGCATAAAGCTGAGCAGGACACTATGCTGTCCATACATCTGTTTATAAAGCCTCTAACACATGGTTGAGCTTGCAAGCATTTAGGGCTAGAACAACCTGTACTTAAGCACATGGGACTCTATTTCCAAACAAAGCAAACACATTAGAGGACAAAAGAATCCTAAGAATGTGTCATTATGGTTTTTGAAAGTGCTTAACTGCAGAGCAGATTCAAAGGTTTAGACAGAGGGAGGTTGGACACCACCTTTCTCAGCAGAGGATGAAAAAGCTGCAGAAAGAATTTGCTCCCTCCGTTTCACCGTGTCCCCTACGGCCAATTCAGGTGAAAGTGTGCAAGCATTTACTGCAATACCTGGGCACCACACCCCGCAGGGAAAGGAATGCTGATAAAACTTGGAGCAGCCTAAACACACCCTGGATTATCACCTCAGTTGTTCTATTAAGAGGAGGAGCAGGAAGAGGAAGAGGAGGCATCTGAATCACAGTGCATGCTGGATCGTATTTCGACTGTGTTTAGCGTACAAATCCAGTGGAGCCAAAAAAAAACAACAAAAAAATACAAGCCCATGCCATATACAGAGAGCTCCCTGGCAACACGACTGTGAAGGTAAGGATTAATAAAGATCAAAAGCAGTATTATCCCTGCTGTGATGATCATGAGTGGAACACTCTGGGATGTGGAACACCACATTTAAAACATCTTGTGCCTTTTTAATGTTACCTGGATGAATGATACAAAAAAAAAGAAGAAAAGCTCAAAAACAAAACACAAACTCTGGAAATAACACTGTCAGTCAAGCAGAGCTAATGAGAGCACTAAGGCTGTGTTATTAAATATAATTGTGTTAAATTAGCCGTAATAATAAACTGGGTAAGATCATTTCTAGATAGAAGATATTTTTAATCCTGTTCTGTAATGGGAACATTTCTAGTAACTATATATTTGCCATTTTGATACGTTTAATGTATTTAAATTTAGATGTATGTTCATAAGGCCGACAGAAGAGTCTCTAAACATTCATTCTGTGTCATAACTGTGCCATGATGCACTGTCCAGTTAATATCTGCACGGATCTCTACCCTGTCAGCAGACTTGAGATAATGTTGTCAGAATTAGACCCAACTATGAAGCTAGCAAACCCAATTTAACTCAGACTCAACAAGCCTCTGGATTAGCCACGGCAGCTGAGTTTTAAAATAGCTCAGTGCTGAGCTTCAGAAGCCTCTGTGGAAAGCCCCACATCTGCGATTGTTTCAGTTGCTAATGTTTAATTTGCTGAATTCAAATGCAACAGGGCGATGGGGAAATAGCTGAGGTAGCGGCAGAGGATTACATTTTAAAAACAGCATGTGCCTCCCTCTGCAGGTGAGAGCAATGAAATGTGTAACGTCACTTGGCTGGAAACGCAGGCGTAAAAATAATTCATGTTTGTTCATGTTCAAGCTTAGTTTGCCAAATGGAAGTAAAATGAGTGAATGGTTTTCTTTTTATTGAAGTTGAAGTCGTAACAATAATTTTTCCTCATAGCGGTTTACAAAATGAAGTGGCTAAATAGAGTGCAAGCACCTATTTGGGGCTGTATTAGTGGTTTGGGACTTGTCTTTAATTATCATACTCAAAACGGCATCCAGTGCAATAAATCTGAAAAGGCAGCGAGTGTGTGGGTTTGGATGTGATTATAACCCACCAACTTTTCCATGCTTTGTTTACTTCACTTCATAGTGAAATACTGTATGCTACATCAATAAAAACACAAATATTCATGCTGACTTTGTCTCTTTACTGCTCATCACTGTGCTGTTTGTATCACTGCTGTTTAGCCACATTCTATCACCGCTTTTCTTCTCCTTGAAAAACACAAAGAAAACACCCCGCAGCATCTTTCCTTGGAAAAGCTGTACCAGACATAAAGTTTTTTGAAAATCAGTTTCTCATTGGCAAAATATAGATATTTATAAGATATTTTCTCTATGGAAATGTTGTGTATTATTACTTTAAATATGATTTAAAGACTGCTTCTTAAAAAAAAAAAAAAAAGAATTTAAAAAAAGGATTAAAAGTCATTCGGGGCTTCTAACCTTTAGAACTGACAAACTGCACAGAGACAACTGGATTTTCTCAGAACGGTATAACTTCAAGGAGTATCAGCCCTAATTACTGAGCTGAAAGCAGATATTGTAGGTTCTCCTTTTCTCTGTTCTATTAATCCATTATTATGATGTGTTCTTTCCATAATGCTATCTTACCCTGGTAAATGTGGAAAAAGGGGAACTTGAGCGATGTTTCTATGACAACAGCTATAAACATACAGAACCATGTGCAACAGTAGCTGAGACTTACTCTTACTCATGGCTGTATTTTTAGACACAGAGACGGAGGAGTCTCCTGTAACTGACTGACGATTTGACGTGGAAAGGAAAACACCACCCTCCACCCAATAGGCTGCTCTCTCCTACTGACAGAGGGCAATTCATTTTTCTCACCAGCAGATGGCGCCAGAGCACAATCACACCCAACTTCTCCTTCAGGAGATTCTGCAACTATGAAACTATGAAAAAAGACCTCCAGATAAGAATTGGGACAGGTTTTTAAAATAATAAATAAAACGTAAAATTTTAAAGGTAAATAAATAGTTTGCTTACAGGCATGTTATGGAAAAAATAAAAATACAAAATACAGAACAATTCTACAAGGATTTACTGGAAACATTGCATAATAAACATATGCCAAAACATTTTTAAAGTTAGGAATAAGATTAAATACCTAATACTATAAATACGGGGGAAATTCTTCCTCGGAAAAATTCATCAAAAAACAAATTCACAAACCTTAGTCAGTGATCTTACACAGCAACAACAATCTCCTATCCAATTGATATTAGCTTAAAAACTAAATAATGTCTTATCACCCTAATATTATATAATTATGTCATAGATGATAAAAAACGATCAAGCACTGTGTAGGTTACCATGATCAATCATTCTTGATTACCCTGTTAGTTCTGCAGTAGAGTAGATAAATGCCATTGTTCTCATGTATAGATATCTTATGGCCAGCCTACATAATACAGAATAACATTTCTGAGATAAAACCTGCCACTATCAGGGTGGACATGGTGCTTTTAAACTGGTTAATAAAGATAAAACTGCACAGAGCAGACCATAACAGCCACTTCATATCTACTGCAGTTACTCATTGGCTTGTATACATTGAATGACAGACCTTTACTGCAACCTCTAGCCAATGTAAAGGGCTGAATGTTGTTTATTTGAGATTACACATGCTTTTTATTCTCTTCACACCTTACCACACCTCAAAGCTTCCCTTTAAAAAAAACTGTTCCCAATAGGTGCCTCCCCCCATCATAACACAGGCGTGCCAAAGGGCTTGTTGATGGACGTAATGTATGCACTGCATGATATCTTGGGATTGTGGGATTCATTGCAGGAGCAGGAGTCAGGGGCAAATCTCTGTACATTCTCTTTATATTACAAAATGATTCCAAGGAGAGAAGTTCGGTGGTTTTAATTTTCACTTAGACTCCTAGAAAAGACAGCATCACTCTCATTTGAAACATTTTAATTTAGCTGTGAAAATTCAATAACCTGAATTCAACACATTGTTATAACTTTGTGCACTGAGAAACCAGAAACCATCACATCTCTTTACTTCTAACCCTGCTGTGCAGTGCAGTGAGAGAGCGCCCCCTTCAGGGCAGGAATAAAGTATTTGAAAGCCAAGGCTGCTCTTCATTAAATGTCCCTTTAAGATAAAACAATTAGTTGCATTATCACCCCTATTTCTCTTTTACTGTCTGTTCTCTGTTGGTTCAGCCAGATTAAATGCAGTTCCTCTGTTTAAAGGTATAGAATGGACTGATTCAGTTTGAGGACTCTGCAAATGTTAATGCTTTCAGTCTGCTGAGCAACTGCCACAACAAGTACTGTCCATTCAACCATGACATCCAAGGTATGGACATCCTCTCTGTCCATCTAACCCATTCATTCATCTTTCATAAAGCCACATGATCAGTGTAAACAAATCAATATCTGAACAAACGAGAAAAATAAAAGAGATAGATTAGATTTTTTACACTTGACTTAAACCAACTTTTACTGTAAATAATGGCATTGCTGTGCACATGTAAATGTACCCTGATATGAATAACTGAATGGAACATTTTTGATCAAGTAATCAAAAATAAATCTGAATATAGTGTAAATATTTGACAACTATTCACTTTATAAAACATTTACTAGTACAATAAAATAGACTTAACCTAAAACATTTAACCTCTGTTCAGTCTCTGCGCATGGCTCTGGGAGTAACAACAACCATGTGGTATTACAACACACTGAAAACACTACAGACCAATAAACTAACTCCTCCCCACCCAGTCCACAGGTCTCTCCACTCACCTGCACAACACATCTTACTGTACAAACATCTGATTCTTTCTCCATATGAGCTCATATAAATTGGATAATTCCCTCCTTCGAGGTTCCACAATGCAGCCATTAGTGTATGAGCCTGATGTAAGATCCCCTGGTAGCCCTCTGTGTCTCAGACACACTGTGCCAGCTGGTGTGAGGCGACTTAAAAAAGAAACAGGAACAACTTTCATACAGATAAAAATGGGAAAGTTGGCCCTGCCCCTGTCATTTAATAGCTAAATGAAAGATAGCAGACAGGTAAGTCATGTTCTTTGTCCTTTCATATGGTCGAAGTATCACATTTCACAGATCATCCGTGCACAGCGAGTTTGTTGATTATTAATTCTTAATTCTTTTTAGCAGTTACATTTTTTCTGTACTTTATTAACCTCAACTAAAAAGGTTCTACTGTGTCGTTCTTCCTCTTCAGTGCACTGCCCTAATATAACCTGTCTACTGTAACTGACTTTTACAGAGTCAGTGTTTATTTTTCTGTTTTTGCTCACACAAGCGGTATAAAAGCGAGGTGTTTGAGAGCCTTGGGGTGTGTTAGTTTATGTGACTCCAGGCAGTTTTAATGCAGCCCTGAAGCAACAGAGTCTTTTATGATATAATTACTAGTTTTTTAATCTCCTCTGGGCTTTTCTAGAACTACAACTCACATGAGGAATGAATACAATAAAATCATTTGAATACAATAAATTCCGATTGTGTTAAGATCACCAAGTGAGGATTTTATGTCAGGTCAAAGCACTCTACTCTCGCTGACACAAGCACCTACTGTCGCCAGTCAACTATAGGATGTGACAGTTTATGGCAGGGCACAGCTGAGCTGTCCTTAGGTCCCATTTAAAAGGGAAAGTGGTCTAAATATGCTGTGTTCTCTTCTTACAGGACACTGACCTCTAACCTAGGACCATACAGGAAGCTCTCTGATCTCTGATCACCCACAGGGCAGCATTTTTGCATGACCTGCTTAGAGTCATTTTTCCAGTAAATATCACTCCCCAAGTAAACATACATTTGTTGTTCATAAGTTGTTAATGCAATATGTAATGTATTTGAGAACCACATTTTTATGTTTTAATTTAACAACATATCCTTCCAAACTCATAATGGACAGAGCTGTAGGTTGGATATTCAAAACTGAAATTTGAGATAAGAGCTGAATACATGACAATAAAGCTTAATGCTCTGCCATAGTCCAATAAAAGTATATATATTAAAAGGAGAGCTACAAATGTATTAACCAAAACATCTCTGATAGTTAACAAATTCATGTTGTTTCAAGGTACAGTATATATTATCATATCACCCATCACTAATGGACCACACCTGGAACTGGATCGCATTTCATCCTAACTAAATAAACTGCTGCAAGCTACAGACGGAAATCACTTCATTTCCTTTAAGCTTCTAAAATACTTTAAGGAATATTTTGACATTTAATGAAATGTGCTCATTCACTTTCTTTTAGAGAGCTAGATAAGAAGATTTGATACCACTTCTGTATCCGTCCACTGACAGCAGCCGGCTAGTTAAGCTTAGCATAAAGACCAGGGAAAACAGGGATCTGTCAGACGTTAACAGAATCTACCTACTAGCATCTCTAATACTTTAAATCTACTTTATTTAATTCATACAAAAAAAGTAAAAACTGACAATTGGTGGTTATACAGAGGGACACGATCAAGACTGCACAGTGACTCTTTCTGCAGATAGATGCAACTTCATAGTGACAACACATAAGAAAATCACTGTGCCCATGCAAGATTTTGTTTCCTTTAGACAGAGCCAGGCTAGCTGTTTCCTCATGTTTTTAGTAGTTATGCTAAGCTAAGCTGACTGATGTAGCTTTATAGTGAATGGACAGACACAAGAGCTAACTCTCAGCAAGAAAGTGAAAGAGCTTATTTCCCAAAATGTCAAATTATTGTTTTCAATGTAGATACCAAAACTGTGTTGAAGTCAGAATTTGGGGTTTTGTGAAACCATTAACTGAACTCTAGAGAAAGGAAAACTGGACTGAGGCTAGAAAATGAAAAATGACTCAAGAACCTTTGTTTATTTAACTAAGAACTTGTGTTTTCTGCAGTACATTAATAACTAAATGCATACAAAAACCATAGTCTTACACATCTTTATGTAAACTGCTGATACTAACTGTATACTACTGTACATGGACCAATGGGTGCAGAGAAATCCCTAATGGAGGTCACGAGGGGTATAAATAAACTCCTAGCACAGGACCGGATGCGTTTCCATGGTCCCAGTGCTTCTCATAAATAAAATCAGCTCTAAATGAACGTCTCATATGTGTTCCATGTGTCTTTCTGTCTCATCCGGGGCTTCTACACTATTCCCAGAGGACATAAGAACTGTTTTCACAGCCCCTTTGGGTTTCTATGAGCCCCTAAGACACAAGTCCACTGTTTATGTTATGACTCATGCCCACTGGTTCACCAGCAGCAGTCACGGCAGTGGGGGCCATCTAGGCTGTTTTATATACACTTGTGAGCACTGGAAAAAACGCACACCCGTACACACATACACACACACTGGTGTACAGTAAGTGGTAGCTGGATTGCTCAAAAGTGGGAGTTGTGGCTGTTTCCAGGAAGAATGCTGGCTTTTCCACAAACCAGGCCAAAGCTAGAGCCAGAACTCCGCCACCACGGCCCACACAGCTCTGTGTCTGTCCTATATTCATCTCTAAAAGAACCATTGTTTGGCATTGTGTGTGATTAAATGGCACTTGGGGCCCATAGCATGTGAAACTGGATGTTATACTTTACTAGCATTTAAAAATATGACTTGACACATTCTAGCCTCGAGAGCTTATTTTCGCTAAGAGAGCTACCCGTTCAACCTGTTATGCCTGAGAAATGTTTTTACCGACTTCTTATGAAAAGTACTTCAACATTCCATTAGTAGCCTGGGAAAAAATCTAAAACATCCATTGCACGATATGAATGTGAAATCAGAGATGATGTTTAACACCTGAACTCCAAGTGTGAGTTTGACTCTAAGAAAACTGGCTTTTGTATCTCCCCCTGGCGGTCCGAGAAAGGGAAAACAAACACAGATGAGAGGTCGAGGTTCAGCGAGAGAATGTCGAGCGATGCACCTTTGTGTTTGACAGAGAGTATTTACGGTCTGACTCAGCCACGCCCCCTTCCTCGGGACCTTTCGGCTGACCTCATTCCAACATGGTCTGAGGGGCATGTTAATATCCATGTTCCCACCTCTGCACGCAACTGCACAGTGTAGTTCTGCTGTAATAAGTGATAGCTCAATCCGAGGAACTAGAGTACGTGGACAGAGTACAGAGCTGTCATCATGCAGAATAGATGCCAGTGAAAAGGGGGACAGCTAAGACCAGAAAGCCCCGTGACAGGCCTGGACCGAGAGGCGCAGGATCAGCAGGGACAGCAGCTGTGTTTAACTCTCAGAATCTCAGAAACATTATCATATAGAACATTATAATGTCAGGGTTGAGTAAGCAGCAGTAAATTTGCTAATGTCAGTGAGTCATCACAGATATACATGGTACATGGATATATATGGTAAATCGGGGCAATTCAATTTTGACATTTTAAGAAAAATGGTATGTGTGAAAAATGAAATGGTCCAATGTGTCTTTGACTGTAAAAGTTGCCTTTAGTATCATTTCAGCTGATTCCAAAAGCATCTCTAGTGGTATCTTCCTATCCTCCGTCAGTAGGGTTGGGTATCGGAACCGGTTCTTGACTGGTCAGTCGGAAATATTGATACGCTCCTGAACATTTCTGTATTTACATAAGCGATTACATAAACAGCTAACAGGGCAAAAATTTAAACGTGTGGGGTCACTTTAATAGATTTAATGAAATGCAGCTCAATGCAATAACTCCTTTAACAATTTAAGTTGTGGTAGAGATACTTAATTATTATTCAGCAAAATAAAATTAATAATAAAATAACTGTCAAATCTTTTCACATCTTTTCATGTCATGTCGAGAAGTATCTGTATTAATAATCAGTATCAGTATCAAAATCTGTATCAATACAATAATACTCATCTCTATCATTCAGTACTGATCATATTATTGCCTTTCCCATTAACACATAGACTGCCAAATGTCTATTTACTCATCACAGGTTTATTCTTTTTTTTTTTACTACCACATCCCAACACAAGATAGTTACTCATTAACTATATCATCTCCCAGTTTCCTTATAGTCCCTCACATCTGTCAGCTTCCTTTCAATTACAGCTATCTTAGATTAGATAAAACTACAGCAACACTTTCTCTTGGTGCCGCTCTTGTGCTTTGAGAGACTCTACTCAGGCACAGCTGAGCTGAAATAAATGTGAACCTCAACATTCTAACATGCTCACAATGACAATGCTAACGTGCTGATGCGTAGCAGGTATGATGTTAAGCACATTCAGCATCTTAGTTTAACGTGTTAGCATGTTAACATTTGCTAAGGCTTGGCATGGCTAAAAGAGTACATTGTTAATAATACATCAAACTGCTGACGTGCAGACACAGGATGAAACGGATTATTGTTTATCTGCAG
Source organism: Dicentrarchus labrax (assembly GCF_905237075.1). NCBI lineage: Eukaryota > Metazoa > Chordata > Actinopteri > Moronidae > Dicentrarchus > Dicentrarchus labrax. The sequence continues at coordinate 21,157,212 of NW_026136707.1, forward strand.
TATTACAGAGCCCAGTCTGGTGGGAATTTTGTGCATGCAAATTTTATGTTTTCCCCAGGCTAAATCCAAGATAAAGTCATCAAAGCGTTGCTATTGAACAGACCCACGGGTTCACGTCTATTGTAAGGCTGTCTGTTGGTTCAAAGGCTGCAGCCGGTTTGGGGACTGGCAGCGCCTCCAACCTGGCAGGTGGACTAACACAGTGCTAAGAGAAAGCCATTGATCTTACTGAGGAGACACTAAAACACACATATATGCCTGCACACCCACACCCACACCCACACCCAGACACACAGACACACAGGCCTTTGATCCATAACCAAACTTGACCAGACAGGTTTGGGAGGGACCTGGTAGGGCACTGTTACAACAGCACCGTTCTGCATTACAAAAAAAGAAAGTCAGCTAGCTTCAGCTTGGTGGAGCCTGAAGTAGTTTGTATCTCTGCACTGAGACATGTCAGTCTCTTGGCCACTGCAACATGAGCCAAATAAAAGGCCTCCCACGCTGTCTGAGCGTAATGAGGGCTAATCCTTGTGCAGCTGCACGAAAGAACAGTAACACTGGCACGGAAAGGCCTGGTGGCACCTTCGCCCGGTCACAGTGGACAGCGGCTGACAGGTTTCAAGGTTACACATGAACGTGACTAATGCACAGGGTAAACAGACACACGTGAAGCTTTTTTTGTGAGCTCCTGGGGTTAGTAATATGACCTGTATACATCAAAGTATGAAGAATAAGATTCTCAGGCATTAACACAATAAAGCAAAGTGATAAATACAGTGTTAGCACCATAATCAGCATTGTTACTCATTACTTTTTTACCCTGTACATTACCATTGTTTCAACATCCTGCCACATGCAGCTCTCTTACCTTGCCTCTTATGTTTTAAGTGCCAGAATACAATCAGTGTGAATAAATGGCCCAAAACCACCAGGGCGGGGAGAGTGGGTCCCGGGGGGCTAGCAGGCATTTGTTGGGACAGATAGAGATAATGTAGAGGGGATGAGGGGGACGGGGGAGGCTCTGGTGACAGGTGGGCCTTCACTAAGAGGGAGGGGAGAGCGGAGTGGGACGGTGTGGGTGTGGCAGGGACATTTTTATAAAAAGAACACTTCAAGCAGGAATTCCTGCTGCTTCCCCCACCCTGAAGCTATTACTGAAAGGCTTCTTCTTTTCCTGGTCCTTCTGTCTGTCCTGATTGTTCAGCTGTTCACACCGGCCAACGTGTTCTACATATGTGGTTTCTTTTCTAACGCACAATACTAAAACCCTTATCAGTACTTTTTTTTAATCAAAGTTTGGCTGGTAAACCGTGTACAATCTGCTATGTCTGGCTAACTGCTGCACTATGAAAAAAAATACTATTGCATTTATGTTCGTTAACTGACTCACCCCTGTGACTCATTCCATCTTATTGCAACAACTACTTCATGTTATCATGCGGGATGGGCTTGCTATCTGCGTTCTTGGCTTATTTCTAGGGAACAGTGAAGCAATAAAAGGCATTAATATCCTTTAGTGAGTCCAGCTTGTTTTTCTTTGTCTTTTCAGTCTGATCTGAAGTGAGAGGACACTGATTATTACAACACCCCAGTATTACATTAAAAATTACATAATACACAACTACACAGGTGGCTCAGTGATAAAAAGGTAATACAATTTAAAAAGCCCTCTTTTTTTCGTCACAACAACAACAACAACAACAACAACAAACGCACTTCGGCAGATGCATTGGGATTGTACAGCACGATAGCGGGTGGTCCTGGTTTAACGGCGATCTAAATAGCACAGACAGACACACACCCAGCTGTCTCTCACACACACAAACTAAAACATTCGGAATAAAATACACTCTTTATAAGTCACCCCTGCTTGTTGACGTCCATCAGATGTCAGACTGACAGGAAGAACACCTCCTAAAGGCAGTGAGAGGGAGGGGGGGGTGAAATTTTTCCTCCTCACCCCCTGCCCTCACCCACTTCTATCTACATGCCATCAAATAAAGGAAAATATAGAAGGCAGCCAACCTCGATCATAATTCAAGTCAGTCACATTGTGGACGGGTTTAAATATGGAATACAATCTGTGTGGCGGTAGCTGGAGGTTGCTCTTTGTTAAATGTGAATGTGTGTTTGTGTGAGTATGTGCCCCGATCGGGAACACAACAAGACTTCACACGGTGCGTTTGCCAAAAACTCACCAACACTCAGCAGCCAGACAGACCAACGCAGTTAGACACAGACAGACACGCCACAGCAACCCCACTCTGTGGACCTACCAGGTATGATCTTCATCTAAGAGACGGTACAGAGAAGAAGAGGAGGACGAGGGCGAAGAGAAAGAGAGCTGGACAGAGGGGGAATGAAGAATACAGGAGAGGCTCCCGTTTGTTTGCTCTGAACTGGCTTGTTTCTCCCTTATGTTGAATTTTGACAGGCTGTGCCTGCTGCTTGGATCCGTCAGCCTACTCTCTCATGGCCAGGGGAGGAGGGACGACACACCAAGCCTGGGGAAGGGGGCAGGGGCGAGGGGTGAGGAGCGCTGAGAGGGGGTGGCTGGCCAGGGGGTGAGGGCTAGAGCTGAGGGCTATTAATATCCACCAGAGCCAGATGATCACACAGTGTCACAGTTAGAAACTGATGGAAGAGCTCTGGCGGGACACTTGGCTACACCCCCCCCACACACAAATACAAGCAGACCCCCTCTCCTCCTGATCTCTCTTCCTACTCGTCTCTTTGATGTTGATGGTGGCAGATTTATTTTGGGATATTAAGTTACAGCTCTCAGCCAGAAAACAGATATCATATGTGAGCCCCCTGGGGTAAAACCTTGATTAACATATGCTAAAGTCGTCGTTTGGACATAATATTGTCATCACATTCATAAGTAGACTCATCACTTTTATACCACTAGAAGGAATCATGCCATACAGTCCATGGTTTGCTCAACAATGAAGAACACAGTTCAATATGGGATGCGGTCATAGAAAACACAAATTTAAGAGTAAACTTGGTGCTGATTTTAACAATGTTTGGGGATCTAGCAATTTCGGCTTATTCTACTGCTCCTGTAATGATGTATCACTTATGATAAAAGTGCTTACTCAATGTCTGACATTTAAACTGTAACGAGATGGGTTTAAACTGAAAACGTTTCGTGTCGTTAAGTGAAAAAGCATTGGCAGTGACATAAAGTGGGCAGAAATAGCCACAAAGCCATTAAATATGAAAACTGAGAGCTAAGACTCATTGAATATTTACTAAATCTTGATTGCCTCTCACAGAGTCTAGTGACGGACAGATTGTAAGTGAGTTTGGCATGGCCAGAGCTCTCAACGTTTATCCCCTATTGCTTTTGGAATCACAGCAATGCACAACATTCTCTAAATATAGTAGGTTCTAATGTATGCATATGGCTTCGTCAATTGTAGTGTTGACAACTGGTTCCATTTCTCCGCAATGCTAAAAGCAATTCCACCCAGTGTCTGGAGAGCAGAGCAGGGGTTGTCTGCTCTCATGAACCATGCACACTATAGATGGATGTCCTGTGTGAAGTTAAGGCAGCTATACTGAGCAACCATGTAGGGGCTTTACGGAGGATTGCAGGGAATTCCTTCAATCTACATATAGTGTAGAGGCCTCATTTTGTAAACACTGCTCTCCTCTACTTAACAATTAATTGTGACCAAGCAGGTGGTGTCTCTCGTGAGAAAATACTGCGTGACGTTAGGGTCAAAACATAATGGTCAAACACACTTGGGTGTAATTTAAAATAAGGCTGTAAAACCCTACAGAGTACTGAACACGTGCAGGCTTTACAAAACTCCAACTCAGTCACAAAAGTAAAGTTGAATTAGTCAGCGCGTGTAATAAGGCCCAACATGTACACTGGGAAATGACTAATGTCATAACCATCTTGGCCAAACCCTCAATATATTCCACATGTTATCGATCTCGGTGGTTTGACATGCAGTGAGTTAACTTTTATATTGCTTTAACAGATTTCTGATTCTGCGTCACTGTCCACCCTGTAGTCATTATGTTGCAACAGACTGCTGTTAAATTTGATACATATACTTTGTGCTCGCCAACACAGTAGTTCCAAGTGGCAACTTAAACCCCTGTGTTGGAAGATCCGACAGAAGTGTATCATGGGAGAAGATTATGTTTTGGTTGCTCATTACACTGTGAAATAATTTGCACACACTTCACATTATTTGCTCCTTCCTGCCAACCAAACGTTTCGGTTTTAAACTTAGGTCACAATGGTATTCTTTACTGATTCTGCTTTATATTTAAATCATGATTTTATAGAAATAATGCGGCAGCTTTGGAGGGATACAGTCACCTTCTCAAGTTTCATTATGACTCTGTATTTTCAGTACTGGCACAAACATTAACATCTCTTCATTGTCTACATGTTTGCTTGGTGTGGTTGTGTCTCAATCTATGTAAGGTAGGCTGAAATGTTCTGACACTTATGATGAGTCCAATAAAATACAAGAAGTGTTTTCACAGGTGGAGTCAGCAGTAAAGGATAGGGCACGAGCTAAGGTCATTTACTTTGTTTTGAGCAAAACATTACTAGTGGCCAACAGCAGAAGCAGCTAATTCTACTTAAGCTGCCAACTCACAACACAGATTACTGATAGATAGCATGAGATTGAACATTCATTATGTCCCCCATTTCTTTTTCATTTTCTACTCAAAAAGGTCAGGCTCATAATTCAGAGAATGAGAATGGTCTGGGTGAGTCACTACATCAAAATGATGTGCCACCATAATGAAAGGCACAGAGCTGCAGCTCTTCATTTAGCCAATCACACAACTATGCATCGGGCATGATTTCAGAGATGAAAACATGGAGGACCTCAGTGACATGTCTGGAATGTGACTTAGTCTAATTGCCCCTGGTGCCATGTGTGGGCAGTCTTTTCAAGCATGTCCATTTCATACAAAAGTTCTCACTGCACAGCTTTTGTTTAAGCACATGTACGGCATCCTCCATTCAACAGAAATCAAAGTGCTACACGCAATGACAAAATGTTCCCTTGAAATCAAAACCAGCTTAAGGAGCCCTTGTTTTGAAAGTAATTCAAATTTTTTTGTGGCCCAAGTCTGTCATTCAAATACTTTCCTCCTGGTTTCCACATCACTGATGCAATGAAAGGGAAATATAAACTGTAGCAGGACAAAAGTAGACCTACCTAACTGCAACTATATCCCAGGGTATAACTAACTTAGCTAACATACCAGGAATACCACAGTATCACAGCACTAAAAAATTGTATCTCCGTAAAGTACTGCCCTATCTAACACTGCACATCATATCTGAAGTCTAAAATCAAGAGGAAACTGGTTTGGCAACAGTGCGCAATCTGACTAATGCCAGGCTTGATAACCAAAAAAGAAAACAACAAAGTTTATCTACTAGTGGGTGTGAAATATTACTTGGAGTTTTATCAAAACACATCTCACTAGTTGAAGCATGTGGTCTGTGTGACAGATGACAATGGTTGGTAATGGACAGCAGATGTCAGCAGTGGGTCACCAAACACTGTCGTCATCTGGTAGACTGGCACGGCTGTTTATGTCACACATCACACAGAACTCCACAATTAGAAGTTAAATAATTTTTTTTATAGAAGTTCACAATTCTATTTATCAATAGTAAGCAGTGTTCAAGTTTTTTTTTTTTAAATGTCGAAGTGAACTGCAAATAATTAAATTCTGCTTCTGATGAGCTGCATATGCTGTTTTTTTTTTGTATTTATGTCATAAATACAGCTTTATCAGACAGCAAAAGGGGCTTATTTTCCTGATGAGTACCACAGATTGAATAAAGGATCCAGGCAGATAATTGAATCCAGATCTGCTGTCACGTGTGGAACCAAACAAACACACCCATAGAGCTGTGAGCAAGCTATTCCTGCTTCCTGACTCTTTGTCCGTTGATCACACCCACAACAGACAACGCCCATGTGAAGTCCTTGCTATACACCCTCTTCAAGTTACCAAGATGTACAGATTAATAAAAAAATAACAAATTATTTAACTTTTGAAAGTTGTGAAATATTAGACATCATACAAAATCTGGAGTCACATGAACATGCCTCAGCATTATGACTTAAAAGGAACACTGCAAGTTTCACTTCAGCAGAATTAACCACACCATCAACTGGTACCTTTTTTCTGGACTTTCTGGTGCTGTTATTTTCCACATCCAGCAAAGGAGGCCAGCATATACTACTGTTATCACACTGTCTACATAACTCCGATATCCTACGCATACCATTACATTAAGGTATGCAAGGGGCATGCTTATCTCCTATACAAGACAGACTGAAAAGAGAACAGAGAAGGCAACCACAGAACATAAAACAGTGCCAAGAACACAGTCTTACTGGAGCAAGGAGGAGAAATGCTCCCAAAAGCACCACACCTCCCTCTCTTAGTCAGTCTGGCTTTAACTCACGCACACAACTATCTCTGCAGGGAACAGGCGAGGCTGAATCTCAGCAAACAGCCCCACCTTGTTGGGCTGGCTGCAGGTCTGCATAATCTCATTTTGAAATGGATCCAGAGATTACTGTTTTCACTGAAACATGTGCAAAGCTCGATTTATGACCAAAAAGAATTGGAATTCCCCCACCCCAAAAAAGTGTGATTTTTGATTTCACTTTGCTCAATAGACTGATAGTTGCCACTGCCTGCATGTTCTGCATGTAAACAGTGTAGTAAATTACAGGTAAGATTTACTTGGTAATGAATGCTGAAGTTTTATATATAGTCATAAACTTTCACCTGTGATTATGTGTGGATGAGGAATCCATGTCATAATGCCTGTGTGAAATCTGACAGTGTCTCAAATACACTGCAGGGTGTATTATGATAGTGTTACTGATACTTCAATCTATTTTGACACACACATAATTAAATCCCAGCCACATCTCACTGGACTCTTCTCACCAGCTTGCTGAAACGATTCCTAAAGAGAGACTGCCTCTAGTCCACATCACAAAGAAAAGGCTGGGCTCTGAAATGTGTAACTATAAGCCATAAACTGTAATCAAATCACCCCAAATAATACTTTGGAAGAGAAGTCAGAGACAGACAATTACAGTATGGGGATGTTCTTCAGAGTATGAAATACTGTAAGTACATGAGAGCAACAATAGAGCCGTCATCAAATACCCTACCTAAGACCTCCCACACTTCAAAGAAAGATGGAAACCTTGATGCAAGAGTAATTACATCCCATGCACAGAGAGAGAGAGAGTAGGACCAGGCAGGAAGTGGGTTAACTGGAACACATTCAAACAAACCTTCAATGAAGTTGGGCCAGGTCTTCTCCTCTGGCTCTTCCAGTGAGTGGTCCCAGTCTTCCTCAGGTGAGGCTCCTTCCACCCTGGCACCCGCAGCCCCTGACAAAAGTGCCCGCTCTATGGCAATTGCTTCCAGAACATCTAGGTCCAGTTCCTCTCCTTCCACCTCAGATTGCACAGGTGGAGGAGGTGACTGCTCCCCAGTCGCCTGAGGACTAAGAACCTTCTTCACCTCAACTATTTCTTCAACCACTACAATTTTCTTCCTCATGGCGGCCTCGTCTATGTCAGGGTTTACGGACTCACAGGTGTCTCCAAGGTGAGGCTGGTCAGGCTGGGCAGTTGCGGGTGTGGCAGTGGCAGAGGGTGTGTCCTCCTCCAAGTCCCTCTTCTTCTCTTCCTCCTGCTTTAAGGCCTCAGAAACAGAGAGCCTTTTCTCTGTGCTGCGCTCTGCTGCCTGACTGACTGAATGTTGTGCAACTTTGGGAGGCTCCTCTTGCTTGGCAAGGGGGCTGGCCTGTGTCAGAGCTACAGCTGCCTCTGCTGTTACCACTGGTGCTGCTGACGCTAATTCTCCGGCTGCGTGTGCTTCTCTCGCAGTGGAGGATGTTTTTGGTTTCGGAACCTCCCGCTTGATTTTTTCTGCAAAGAGCCGTGCAGGCTCCACCTCCCCTTTGTCTGCTGGGGCCTCTGAGAGCACAGCTGCTGCCTTCCCGGTTTCCTCACTGCACATTCTTTCAGGAGTCATCTTTGGAGAAACATTCACTTCTGTCAGTTCAGAGGCCTTGACAGGGCTGTCGTTAACTGAGGCCTTGGACAATGATGTAATGTTAGTGGATGGCAATGCTTCTGCTTCAGGCAAAAAGACAGGCTTTATGTTTATGGTGTCTGAAACCGGTGCTTGAGCCTGTTTTTTCCCTTTCCCTTTCTTCTTACCCTTTGAAGATTCCTCTGCAGCTTTCCCTGTGCTTAGTAGGGATTTAGTCTCAACTGAGGGTTTCTGAGATTCTGATAGTGGTGCATGGATTTTCTCTTCTTTAAGTTTGGGGCTTGCTTGTGTGAGCTCCACTTGAGTTATTTTCTGCACGGTCACTGTTTCTACTTTAGTGACAGTCATTTTCTCAGATTTCCCTGGCTCCATGTGGGGCAATTTAACATTTAACTTGTCCTTGGAGCATGATGGTCCCTGTGCTATTTCGCTGACACTGCTTCCCTCAACCTTCTCTTTTACTTGTGCATCATCTGGAAGCTCCACTAGGGGCACTGCTGGGATCTCATCTAATGGCTGTGATGCTACTTCAGAAATAGCCTGGTCCACAGCTTGTTTAGTGACTTCCTTTATTTTCCCTCCATCAATATCTGTTTCAGCCCTAGGTTTATTTTTTTCTACAGGTGATGCCCCCTCAGTCTTTATACTGGTACACACAGTGAATGAGGTAATTACTGGTGTCGGTTGCAGGGTATTTTCAGCCACCTCCTCAAGGGGCTTGTCTGTAGAGGATTTTTCCTTCTCCATCTTTGAGTCAGGTAATTCCTCAGCTTTGATACTCTTGGATATCTCACCTGGAGATTTCTTTTTTTTCCTTTTCGATTTAGAGCTTCCCTCAACCACATGTTTGGTTTCAGTTACCACCTCTGTGGTAGCAGCATTTTTACTGAGCTGAGGTGAAGAGGTATCTGATGTGGGGCCTTGTACTGAGACTTTAAGGGCCCCGTCTGGCACAATATTTTCATCTTCCTTTAAATGAGGAATCACCTTAACATCAGTGTTCTCCTGTTTTGTAATCATTTCTGTTACTGCAGCTTTCTCCTTGACAGGTTTTGTGTTTTCGGCACTGGCCACAGGTGCTGAGAGAGTCGTACTAATAGTAGTTTTAACTTCAAGTATTGAAGACTTAGCATCAATGGTCCCCTGAGTGACTTTAACTTTAGAGATCTCCTTTACTGCAGCAGTGGACAATACTGGCTCACTGGTGGTACTGGCAGGTGGGGGTTTGGTGGTCTCCTGAGTGACAGTTACTGTGGCAGTTTTCTTGGCCTTCTCATGATCTATTTTAGATTCAACTGACGTCTTCACTTCTGCAGGTTTAACTGATTCTTCATTAACCTTTGCTCTCTTAAGCTTGTCTTCCTTAATATCTTTATGGACAGGTTTTGTGACGACACGGGTGGCAGTGGCCATGTCAGTAAGGTGTTTGGAGGTTTCCTGAGCAGCAGACGTAATAACTGCCTGGGCCTTCACTTTATCAGTGGCTATTTCAGATGTAGCCTTGACCTCTTCAGATTTAACTGGATCCACAATCACCTTTTTTGTCTTCTCTATCTTGACATCTTTATGGACAGGTTTTGTGATGACGGGGGTGGCAGTGGCAGTGGCAATAAGGGTTTTGGAGGTTTCCTGAGCTGTAGCCATTGAAATAACTGCCTGGGTCTTCACTTTATCAGTTGCAGTTTCAGATTTAGCCTTAACCTCTGCAGATTTAACTGGATCCACAATTGCCTTTTTCTCCTCTTTGACCTCTGAATCAGGAAGTGTTGTGATAGCTGAATTGCTTGTTACCATTATACTAGACTTCATGGAAGTTGTTTCATCAGTGATCTTAAGCTTCTCCTTATTTGTTTTGGGAGTAGAGGGTTCAGCTGAAATCTTTGATGTTGCAGCACCTGTAGCCTCAGAGACAGCAGCTACGGTTAATGGTAGGGCTGTTTTGGAGGGCACTGATGTCAGAGTGGTCTGTGACACATTCTGTTTCAAAGCTGCTCTCTGAACCTGAACAGAAATTGGAGCTTTCTCCTTCTGGACTTCAGACACTCTTCTTTCCTGTGATGTTGCCACTGGCTTCTCACTGCTCCCATCACGCTGTGGAAGAGAGACTCTTTTTACCCTGCTCTCCTCCATCACCGCTGCTTCACTTCTGAAGCTGTTCCCCTTCCTGAACAGAGGCTGAGGCTGGTCCTCCACCTCCCATGATGCTTTTTGTCTGACTGGTTCTGCAGCCATAGGACGACCCCTAAACCTGGGGGTCCTGTCAGAGTAGCTCTCTCTTTCTCCGGAACCCATCATCTTATGACGGTAGCCATGACGTTCAGCCAGAGCCTCCTGGCTCTCTGCTTCACCTCTGCGTCCTGGTTTAGGAACATAAGATGTTGGACCTTCCACAGATTGGACCCGTGCAGCCCGATGGGCAATGGCCAGGGTGGCGGCTGGCTTCCTAACCCTCTGCAAGGAGGCAGGAACAATTTCGGGGGGCAGGTGGAGGTATTCACGCAAGTAAACAATGCCCTCATTGGTCAGGTACCAGTAGAAATGTCTCCAGGCAAAAGTCTCCTTCACACAGCCCCTAGACTTCAGAGACCCCATGGCACGGATTACTTGCAGGTTGGTCACACCTTCTATCTCAGGGTGCTTGATCTGTGGCCTCTTGTCCTTCTTGGCCACCATGACACCATCTCGAAACAGGACCTCATAGATTGCCCTCAGGTCCCGCAGGGGCATCAGCATTCCAGCAACCATTGTGCTTTATGTCAGTATAATCTCTAAAACTGAAAACAACAACATGAATAGAAGGTAATAAGACAGTCTCACGTCTTGCTGTGTTAAAGAATCCAGTGGTCAAACCGGCTGTCACATGCCTCTCTATTCAATTAGAAATCAAAGAAGAAATCCATGTAATCTTTTTTTCTTACTTTCTTTTTCTCTTCTTCTTGCTGCTCCTTTGGATATCGTGAAGAAAATGAATATTCCTCTGTGAAATCCGACTTAAACAAAGACAAAAGTGTGCTGTCCCAGCGTGGCTGGGAATGAACAGTCTCCGTTCTGCCGAGATGGCAATGACAGAATGGAAGAGAGGGAGTGTGTGTGAGTGTGAGAGAGAGAGAGAGAGAGTGAAGCACACTTCTCAGTCCGGCTCCTCCTACCTTCTCTATTTCTTCTTAGGAAAAAACTGGCATGGAAAAAAAGTCTCACTAAAGTAAACAGTACAGCAGGAAGTAGGAAGCAAAGAGCTCTCCAATAAACTGATTGAAATAAAGAAAGAGCAAAGTCAAATGAATGGAGCAACACACCTATGAAGTGTGTTTGAGCACATGTTCTGTAGCTCAGTGACTTTTACGGAGACATCCACCCACCCACGAAAGCACACGCCTCCCATAATGTACACACACACACAAGAACCTCTAAACACACACTACGACCGGCTGAAACACACCCTTTGGCGTGTCATGCACACCGCCAAATAAATGGGCTGTTCTAAACAGAGATTAGTTTAGAAGAAAGAGAGCTGGCCAGTTGGTATCTATCATGCCCTGGAGCAACTTGCTGGGCATCCATGTACAAGGTGTCTAGTTTTACACATTTTCCGATCAGGTATCACTGGGGAGCTTTTACTCCACACACAAGGTGTGCTTATCAGATCTCATGTCACAGTCTTTGAATGTGTAAAGTGTAGTGTAAAGTAAAGTCTGGTGACATTCAAATGGAATATACATAAATTGCCAAAATGCATTTTGGTATCCCTCAATTAGACTGGTAGTTTGATACAAACCATGCCAATTTAGTCACAGAAGTATTATTAAGTTCAATTCTATTTATATTTGTGTTTGTTTGGAGGGTCACCAAGTCAACAAGTAAAGGAAACTACATAGACTAATCAGAATTTCCCATTGTAGCTCATTAAAGTGATGCAACAGGCTGTAAAGGACCATAAAGTTGTGTTGCTGCTTCAGACAGCTAACATTAAGGGCTCCATGCCTGGATTTAGCTGGGAACCAAGAATCTGTCTTGCACAACTATATAAAGAACTGCACATTATAGCTAACCTTTTCAGCACTCCCAGGAACATGATATCAGATTTCTTTCCCTAGATCACTTCTCTCTTCTGTACATCTGTCTCCCACTCGTCTCTCTGTGTCAGTGAGAGTGTCCTCTCATGGCCAATGACCAGTGAAAACCAAAGTGGAAGGAAAGCTGATCATTGTTGGATAGAGCAGAGGAGCACATGTTCACTAATCCCATTGAAAAGAAAAGCGTATACTGAAGAGTGGAGTAAGCAGACGGTACTGTGCTGGAACACAGTGATCTAGTTGCGAAATTATAGTGGCGATGAAATGATGCATTCCCCTTGCTGTTTGAAACCACACACACTGTTACACATCCAAACACTGGTGGAATACTGTTTTCATTTTGTTTGCCATAGCAACAGTCAAATGAAGTGAGCCAGTTCTGAGTAAGCCATATATCCGCTTCAGGGTTGCAGTGGAGCAGCAGGCCATAAATCTGTTCTCCTGGACAGCTGGACTACACTGTCTTTTATCAGACCACTATGTGCAAAGACACTGATGTGATCTGAAACTAGCGATTAGCAAACTGTCATCAGCGATCAAGAAAAATTATCTGAGGGCCTCATTATAGTCTTACATGTGATATGTGCTTAAAACCACAGACAAACATTAAATATGGAAATATTTTAAAAAAAGAAAATAATGCTGTGATATAATAAATATATTATGTATTAAATTAAATAAGTCCTTTAGTGACAGGAGACAAAGCTTTTGGCAGTAGGCTTCTGTCGTAAAGACACTAATGCTGTCAATGAACATTGTCAGACGACAGTTCTCTGACACCCAGTCAGACTAAGTAGTGATGCCACAGGTCAAGTATGTACTTTGCCTACGGCAGATAGCTCTAAGTAATTTTTTCAGTGAAGTAACAAAGGGATTCTCAGGTTCTTTGTACAAGAAAGGCATTCCTCTGTATTACGAAACAAATGTTTTATCATTAACATGCTGCAGTTTGCCTGACATTGAAGCACAGGCGATGGAGCAGGGAGGTGGTAAAAGCTGGTTGTGTATGTGCATGCCTGGTTCTTACGTTGGTTCTTAAGAATTGTATTGCTTAATTCATTTGGTATTTTCAAGTACAATGCTAAAAGTCTAGTTGGCCGTTAAGAGGTCTACTGATGCCTAAAATTACATATAAGGAACTTATTCAAACTTATGCAAATCAGCTCCAATAGTATTGCAGGCAAATAATGTGTTAAAATTCAAGCCTAGAGCGATCTCATTTGGGGTAATCTGCATCACCATGCATGGTGCCTTGCTCTCTGCTCTCTCCGGGCCGCATATCAGTGTGATTTCATGCACTGTTTATGCACAAAGTGTTCAGTGAACTTCAAACTTCCAACAGTGACCCTTACTCTGGCTTGAGGCCCAGTCCCTTCAGCCATCCAAATATTAAATATGCCTGCTTCAAAAGAAGTACTGTATCACCGGGCCTGACAAACCCTGGCTGCGAAGGTGTGCTGCTGCTTTTCACAGCGACTTGCTGGTTACAATAGCTGTGTGCAAGTTTGAGGTTCATTAGCAACTTTATAAATGATCAGGAATAGAGTCTCAGAAAGGGAATGGGACTAATGGCATCTAATTTTATTCAGTCTAGAAACAGATACTGCAACACCAGACAGCCACAAATGGAGGCATGATGTGATTGATTGAAGCAGATAATGGCTTAATAAGACTTTGGGGAAGTGTGTTTGTTTCCTGGTTATGAGTTCACTTCTGCTTCAATGTTTCAGACCTCTAAAAGTCCCAGAATAGACTTGTCACCACCAACTCAGGGTGGCTGGGGGCTGGTGGCTGGCGACTGGCGACTGGCCCACTGTAAAGGCCTGCTGCACTGGGGTGTATTGGTCTTGCACACGTGCCCTCCATTCTGATATGAGATCCAAGCCACTCCAGCCACTTCCAGGGAAAGCAAAGGTCAGCCTTTCTTACCCATTATGCATGTGCTTACATTACAAGAAGTAACAAGTTAGTCAAACTAAAGAACAGCTGTCTTGATTACATGACCATCAAGCTATAAAGATTTATAGTAAGGTTTAATTTAGCAGGAGTTTTTAAAGCAGTGACAAACACAGTAAGTCTCTGCCATCTGCCAGGTACTGACGAGAAAGCACCAAAGCTTTCTAGATGAGCAGTAGTAAGTGGGATTCTCTATTGTGAAAGCATATCAGGTGGATTAAACAGACACAGAAAAGGTACTTTAAGCCTTAGTCTACCCCAGATCATGACTTGCAGTTTTGTAGTTATGACAATGTCATTCTGCAATGCATGCTCCATTTTTAACTGGACGATAAGCCTATTTTTATTTGAGGAGCTTGACTCCTGGCCGGGTATAGTCAGCCGAGTGACCCCTCAGTCAGGGACAGCTGTGCCCCCTGACGGAGCAGGGGGCACCTCCGTCCAGGGACTCTTCTAAAGTTGGACATTGTTGTAAGCAGCTTTATATGCAGGCACGGGTTGTCACCACTGTAATTATAGGCTTCACCATTGGTCAATTTTAATTTATTAAAGAATTGTTGCTTTAATAAATTATTAAGTAATTAATTACATTATTTACTTAAACATTTCTTTAAAGAAAGGATCCACAGAGGATTCACATTTTGTCTCTTCACTTTTAACATAAACGCAATTATGCATAAATTGTTTCTCAGATTTGATCTAGAGGAGTAAAGGCAACACTTAAGACACACACTGTGGAACATTTTTCTGAAGCTGATACAATATACTTGTCATCCTTGAACCAAATATGAATAGCACCTTTAGAAAATGTATTTTAACTAAAATAGTAAAACATGTTTACACTTCTTTCAGCCTTGCCAGCAGTCTGTGGATGGCAATCTACAGGCCTGTAGGACGGTTTGTTAGTCGAGCATTTTTAGTCCATATTAAAATATCTCAACAACAATTGGACGGATTTGGTATGGACATTCTTGATCCCCACAGGATGAAGCCTGCTGATTGGGGTGAGCCCACAGGCTTTTCCTCTGGGGGCAACAGTAGGGGGCTCTTAAGACATCTTAAGACATCTTCTCTGCCTTAATGTGGTTCAAGCAGGAAGTACCACCACCTGTTGATCAGTAGAATAGTGTGACATCATAGACTCTTCTGAGTGCAGTTTAAAAAGGTCAGATCCACAAGATTTGCCATGTTTCTTTCGTATTTTAACATTATTTTCACATAATAATTTCAAGGTTTTCCAGGGCCTAAAGATATAGTATTGTAGATTGTATCTTGTAAAGCCCTCTGGCATGAGTGTGTAATTTGGAGCTATTTTTAAACTTGAGTTGTTGACTTGACAACTGTAACATGCTGACTGACTGTGAATCCTTCCCTCATACAACCCCTAAAACAACCTTGACTTATTTTTGTATGTCACAGCATGAACAACTGTGTAAATTGGTGCTTGTACAGGAAGATAAAGTAGCCTTTGAAATGCAAGAAGGATGAAATCTGTAATGATTAACCCCTGGTAGTGACTGGTCCCTTGCCACTCCGGTGTAATTGGGATGATCTAGTAAACGGACATAGTTCAAGGGCTGGCAAGTAGAAAAAAAAAACTGCTGTATATACTGTGCCACCAAACACAAACCCACAGAAGTGTGTTAAACCACAGGATGCCTTCAGACAAAGAAGCACTGTGTGTTAGGAGCTAGTGAGCATGGAAGAAGACTGAGAGGTTCCTTTGGCATTCCTCACACTGCTGCAAAAATAAATAATCAACTGCTCTTGGATAACTGTGGTAAAAAGACCCCAAAAAAAGCCAAGAAGTGAACTAAGGGGGAAGAACAATAGACAAAGTAATATTCTGAAATCAATCAAGACACTATAGGAACTGTTCTTTTTGCTTTGCCAACCTAAACTTTTCTTGCCCCATAAATATCTTTGGAGTTGCATAAGACTTGTTAAAAGCAACTGTGGAGTAAGACATAATTCTTTTGTGAAATAAAGTACTGTGTAAAAGTGAAAGAAAATGTCAGCAAAGAGTAATTTTTGGGGGGAAAGCTTAAGCTAAGTAACATAAAACTGTACTGACGTCACAAGTAGACTAGCCTACTGTGTGAGCAGAGGAAAAAAGCCAACTCTTGGCTTTTGTCTCATCACCAATATACACATAAATGCACATGGAAAGTCTATAAACTGATGTGTGCTTGAGGTATAAATGACGGGCCTTGCTTATGTTCTCAACTCCACGAGTCACAGATCACACTGACTTCTCCTTTTCCAGAGTGGAAAGAAGTGAAGTCACAGATTATGCCTCCCTTTACCCTCCTTACTGACCAAAAATAAGCAGAAACACCTAAAAGGACTGCCAAGTCCCTTTCATTCTTATTACTCTCTCTCCAACAAGCTGTCGGTCATGCGTTAGTGGTGGGGTCTCTACGTGTCAAACCTTACAACGCCCCCTGCAGCCTCTCAGACTTGGACAAGAGCCCACCCATTAGGGGGTAAACGGGGGCTGACTGAAAGCAGACGCAGCAAGGTGACAGATTTGCCATATTAAACTGTAGAAACAGCATAGGCCGAAGATAATATTGGATAATGTTCCCTATGATATATTCAGCGGATGCCAAAGTATTCCTCTCCAAAATTTTACATGTATTATCCAGCACTTTGGGAAAGGGATATATCAAGTATATTCCTCCTGCAGTCTTCCTCCCATACTCGAGTAATAGAAATCAGCTTTCGGTGGTAAATTCTGAAAACATGCAGTGACTACAAAAACTCATTGTGTTGTAAACAAGTTCCAGAAGTGAGATCTGGACAGAAAATTTGAACCAGCCGTCGACTCTCTTGTTGTTTCTCCTGTGAGAGCTGTATGCCAGCTCAACAAAACAGCAGCCAGGGATCTGAATCAGCATGCAAGAGATGTATTACACCATTTAAGAGCTAGAAAAGGCTTAACTAATGTTGCATAAGAGGGATTCATGATATGCTCAACTCCCTTTTCAACTCTCCTGATTCCATAATGTGAAAAATTTGTCTCTATGTGGCCACACCTCTTCATGACATAAACTTTGATCCGACCAATATTGACAACCAGTCACTCTGCGTCCTACCTCCTTTTTCAGTATTGTATTATAATCCATCTAGGTTTGCCACTTACCTTTCTTTGGGCTGAGCCAGAACCGATCTCCAAGGGGATCTCCTCTGTCCATACTGCTTTGATCTGACATATCAAGGCCACAGTGCCTCAAAAAAAAAAAAACACAACACCTTCTTATTGCTTTCACCACCCAGTCAAAACCCCACTGCTACTCCTTCTTTTCACCCCTGTGAGACTCACCAGCGGAACAACATGGCATACAAGATGGGTCTAAAAGAGAGAAGGAATGGGAGTGGAGGGGTACATTCAGGGTAGGGAGAGTGTTTGTGAGAAAAGAACAAGGGAATCTTTTCATCTCTGGCCCATAAATGCAGAGAAACATCTACACCATAAATCTGAGGGCCTTGCCAAGCTGGACACATCCTCTCTGCTGCCCCGGATACCCTGCCCCATGTCCCATACATCTGAAGGCGCCCACGCTTTGTTCTGGCAACAGCTAACTGGGAGATACACACTGCGAGCCTTGTTCGAGAAACCTTGCAAATTACAGCCCCAGAGATTAATAAGGGTGGGCACAGGGAAAAGGCCAAGAAAACAAGATACAGTAGAGAAAAACAGAAAACAAGGAACTAAGAGCCAGTCTACAAAAGCACCACCAAGGCATCCACAAGAAACCCAAAAACTCTTAGTTTCTTTAACGCTTTGTCTCTGGCATACTTATTCCTTGGTTTATGGGGAGCAATTAAGCTTTTTGTAAGTCTTTAAAGAACAGCAAGTTAATCTTAGAACTGGAGACAAGTGAACCAAATGAGAACAGCCCCACCACGTAGAGCTCCAGTGCAAATTTCCTTTCAATGTGCAATGCATAACCATATTTCAAGAGCTGTGAGATCGCAGGTAACAGCTAAAACTGTTCTTATCAGTACTGGATTGCTTCCAATGAGTGCAGTTGTCCCTGAAGGGTACAACAAAGAGATAAAGTTCAAACTGAACTGAACAGCCACACACTGCAGCACTTTGTTCAGACTAATCAGTGGGGCACTGGGCCAAAAACAAATCAAATAAAAAAAAAAACCTGTCAAAACCTAATCCTTTCAATAAATTGATGGTTATGTCAAAATTAGACTGTGGCCCCATCTTTGATCCTTTACGAAAGGAGTCTTGACACACATGACAAGATAATTAAGTGAGGATTTTCAACATATAATCATTGGTTCGCACACACCAGTGTCTTAAAGGATAAGCCAGGTTCCCACTCTTTTTAAGAAATCCTTTTCCAGGAGTTTTTCCTCACAGTACAGGACAGCACTTGCTGGTCAGTGTTTATGGGACATTCCACGTTTGCTTGCTTTTGTGGCTCACCACGCTGTTCTCAGCGGAGCTGCAATAGCATATGTAAATTGAACATTAATAGGCTGTATGCATGTACGTGTGACCATATACAGAATTGACAAAATAGACCTGACACCAAAAGTTTGCAGAAAAATCTTCCCATGTCAGTCAAAAGCCGCAGGCCAAGAACAAACGGTCTTGACTGATATTGGACTGGTATGACACTTTAAAGCAGGCTTACCACATGCAAAGAACAGAAAGATGCTCCCATGTCACTCTTGACCTACACAGGCGCTTATCCTGTCAATAGTCAAGTTTCAGACTAAATACGCACCAAGGTTTAAAACATACATTATTTCCTGGATATTTGGTTATTTTAATCAAATTACTTTTTTGAGTTCTAAAGTATTTCAACTAATTGTCTGTTACAGTGGAAATGCACGTAAAAGGTTGTTTTTTCACCACAAGGAATTTTTTGGTTCTTAGTTATCAATTCTGTGCATGTGTCTGTATGTGTGTAGCCTAGGAAGTAATTGTAGCAAAAACTATTTTAATGTACATACAGGCATGTGAGTATTGTAATAAAACATACCAGTGATTTGGAATCATGCTAAATGCTAAAATGGAAGTTGACACAAAATGGAGTTGGTGAGGAGGGTATAAAATGGCTGTAGGGAGCACAAGGTCTGGCAGTGCCACACAGCCACACAGAGGCACAGACTAATGCTTTGAGTGGTTAAAACTAATTAGTACCTCCATTAAACTGTATTTGTATTTAAAAAAAAAAAAGCAACAGAGGAATTGAATATGAAAAAAAAAACATCTTCCAAAAAATACAACAGTCAAATTTTAAGGAATAAAAGGATAGAATTTGAATATTTGCACAATGAGTCAGCGTCTGCAAGCCACACATGGGTGTGGCCATGCAGGGCTTTGTTGCTGTAGCAACACAACCCACAGGTTAGGCAAATACCATGTGCTGTCCACAGTTGAGGTCCCAGGGAACGTGGGCTTGCTGCTGCTGCCATAGGCAACCAGCTATCAAACACCAAAACTTGACACAGGATCTGGACTCTGGCCTTCCTGACTGGCTGCCACAATGTGCGGATTTGCATTGTAACCTGAAGAGGCTTAGCTTTATTTTTAGATGGGCATCCTGACGATTAGCCTCTAATAAAATACAGACAAACACAAATACAGGTGCCTCCTCCTGCACGCACGCACACACACACACACACACACACACACACACACACACACACACACACACACACACACACACACACACACACACACACACACACACACACACAAATACTGATACAAAGACACACAGAAAGGTTGATTTATTATTCTCACTCCCATAAAACTCCTCCATCTGGAGAGAATGAATCAGTTGCATTCTTTCTTTCCTCAGAGCAGAGAGAAAAGAAAGTGACTGCAGGAGCTGCTCCTTTCACAAAAGAAAGACTTACAGTAAACTTACTTAGTGTTTGTGTCTGAGGAAAGAAAAGGTCCATTCTCCGACAGCTTTAGTGTCCAGCAGTGACTCACCATCATTATTATCTTATAACTTTCATAAACTGGCTTTCACTGAGCTCAACCACCCACAAGAGGGCTCTTGTAACTCCATCATGTAGGAAAGAATCACAGCAGTCAGGGCTGTAAAGGGACTATGTGACATTTTAAATTTGTGCTACTGCTCTTTTGAATGTGGATCTGAAAGTTAAGATATCTTATTTGCAAGAAAGTATCAAAAGTCTGTCTCAAATCTCCCTTGTGGGGTAGAAATGGTATCTTATCTGATGCAGAAAGACAAGATAACACTTCACTTCCTGAAATCCTGTCATTCCTGCACTGGGTGGCGAGGACAGAGCACCGCCCTCAGCAGTATAACAGACAGGTATGAAGTCCATCAGACACAGGCAGCTTCCATAGAGGCCAGAAATTACACTTGATAAGTGATGAACACATTCCCTGTACAAGTTTTTTTCTTTGCTCTTTCTTACAGCTGTGTACTCCAATTAACTTTAGGAATGCTCTGGTTGTCTGAATCACAGCCCCTCTGCAGAAAAGTATAATTACTGGAGAATAAAAAACCCTACAAAATGTACCCAACATGTCCTTTCATGCATGACTGAAATATGCACTTGTGTCATAAAAATAATGTATATGGCACAATACTGAGTCTGAGCTTGTGACTTAACCGCAATAACAACAAGAGATAATTTCATATGCAGGTACAGAGCTTCACCCAATGGGTGCAGTGAGATATGAGAGTTGATTACTTAGCACTACTCCTTTACACTAAATTCTAGTTATGCCCATAGAGTTATTGTTTTTTCACACAGCATTGTCTGTGAGACTAGTGAGAGTCCAACACACGAATGCTGGGAAATAATACACCACACCCAGAGCTAAACTGCTGCTGGATGAATAAAATATCAGAGGTTAACTATTAAGGTCCACGTTTAAAGACCAATACACTGGAAGCAATAATGAACACCTACGGTAAACCACATAACTGAGTTTCCATTTTGACGTATGTAGTGTAAATTAATAACAAGACTTATTTTGTTATGCATTTATACTACTACTATTCAGCTAATCTTATTTAACATAGGTTATTTATGGGGCGGGTCACAGCCCCACACATAATGCCAACGTCTTTACTGCTGCAGGAGATGGCATTTTGCTTTCGTCTTTGCTTGCTCTTATCAACATTGCTGGATTGGCTCCACATCCTGTTTTTCCACTGTGACACCTACAACTAACACTCCTGCCTTAAAGAGGGAATAAGCATCCAAACAATGGGCAGCTTCCCTTTCCAAAGAGTAATAAAAACCAGTGAGCAGGAGCGGCTCCAATGTTCAACAATACAGTGGAGTCATCTACCGCAGCTGTTACAGAAAACAGCCTAAAGGGACTCTTATGTGAAAAGTAACAGAGTATATTAACAGTTTGTCCTTGAGGGGCGTGTGGCCCCTGTGGGGAAAAATCAGCAGAGTAACTACAGCCAACAACCTATCAGGTTACGTCCCTGGACAACTACTTTTGCGACCCCCGCTCATGGTACAGTCTTGGAAACAAAACCACACTATGAGCTTTTAAAGAGTTTACTGTAATGCATCCACTGGTGAATGTACTGATAAAAGGTGTGTTGCTTGCAGACATATACCGCTGCACAGTAGGAAATTGTATGAACACTACACTCTTGTGGGAAACCTGAACCCTGCCGGTGAATGCTGCTCCCCTGAAACACATGTACTGCAGGAGGATTAGATATAATGAGTATCAAATGAATTTAATAACGGCACGTCCTTTGTAGGGAAAGTCAAAGCAGCTGGATCACCTTTAATGATCTACCTCGCTTTGTAAAGCGGCCAGAGCACCCATGTGAGGTGTGATCGGGTCTCAGCAAGTGTAATTACTCCCCCCGGGGTGATGAAATGTGAACCAAACCTCACACAAAAGGCGGTGCAGAGAGAGATATCTTTACTATCACATCGTCGGCATTTGTTCAAACAAGTAAGAAGTTTTGATGTGAGGAAACACAAGTTTGCTACTGTGTTGACATTGGCCAGCCACACACACACACACACGTTCTTGGCATTTTTGCTTTATGAGTAAAGTTCACAGTGACTGAACTAGCATTGTTTACCCCCACCCCACCCTTCAATCACAAACACATGCATTCTTTTTAGCAACATATCTCTCATCAACCTTTTTCACTCGACATTTACCGTACAGCAGATACAGACACAGGCAAACAATCAACAGAGTCTCAATGGCTCCTTAAACACTGTGAGAATATGGTCAAATAGTGGCACTTTCATATGTTTACTAAATGTGTCAGCCAGTGATCATCCTTTCCATGACACGCCTAGAGTTGGTGCTAAACTTAAAGCAAAGCAGTGACCTGTCTCTGGTATGGGGCCAGGCTACACCCAGGTGTTACCGCCCCTCCACTGGTTTATCTTACTGGGAGTGAAACATTCCAGATGTTCTTCAGAGGAAAATGATTGCCTTTGAGGACAGGTCTTGGCCTAACCCTTGTAAATCACATAACAGTGACTTTTTCAAAACAGTATAAAACCTGCCTTCCAGTAAGTGTAATAATCTATCACTGAACTATTAATGCAACCAGGCCATTAAGACAAATGAAATAAACATTTACTGTAAATAAGCACATTTGTGCAACAAAGTCCATCCATCTATTCTCTGCTAAACACATAAGAAATAAACACTCCCCTTCATGCATCAGGCAAAACAGTAGAAAATAAAGTGCGTCATCAGGTCAGCCCAGGAACAACAATCTCCTTCCAATCAGTCTTCCAATCCACCATTTTAAAAAACATCAATGAATCAGAGTACTTATTGGTTCAGATGTTCGGGATCATCCTCCGACACCAATGAAACGACAGAAGAAGGGAAGCACTCACCTGAAAAACAAAAACAGAGAAACAAAGTATTAGTTTCATCAAAGCAGTGCTGAGTAAAAATATCAGTAAGCTACATTATATAAAGGTAGGTCACAATAATGTCTATGCCATACCATTACATATTTAATAGACACACCAGTTAAACTGTAATAAGCAGGGAGAAGTGAAACTGGTCTTCCAAGTGTGTTGCATTAGCAGCGCATGGCAAGAATGAATATGGCCTCTGACTCTTCACTCAAATGGGTGCATTTTTCTCCACATGCTGGAACACTCTGGTTTAATAGCTGTCTGACAAAGAGTGAAGTTATAAATCCATTTTCATGCTTGAACCTTCGGGTTAACTTTATATCTGCTAGAGTGATTGTTGCACAGAAAAAAGAAGAGATCTGGATCTTGTAAATCGTGTTGCACGGAGGATTAGAGCAAGAAAAGTCTCTGGATATGAATAACACATCCAGGAGGCCAGCTCAAGTTAACTGGTTAATACCACCATCTACTGGACAAAGACAATAAAGGCAGGTTGGGTGTTGCTAGGCATAACAGCAAATGACTAAGAATTGCTACAAGGAGTGGTATCACCATGTTGCATTAGTGTGGCAAATGCCTTGCCACACTAATTTATTCACCACATGACCTGATAAATAGTGTCTAAACAAATTCTATTAGTTAATATCGTTGCTTCTCCTTATTGTCACATCGACAAGATACACATTTTCAAGTTCAACACGGTCAATAATATTTGATGTTCAAGCTCCAGAATAACAGGCTGTATGCTTAAAATCGTCCCAGAGCTCCTCAGTGACGTGAGTATGTCAGTTAAAAGGCTCAAACTTTACAGCTGTCCTTGACACAGGGGTCATGCGACTCTGCCTCCAACACTTACCACCCACATCGCCCCGCTACTGTGCAAGCTATACCTTACTAAAGCACCAGTACAGTTTCCTGTGTATGTGTGTACCAGCTAGTGTTTCCTATATGTAACCAACACTGTGTTAAATCATTGCCTTATGACATCGGTGAGCCAGTAAATATTGCGCTCTAAAAAAGGACCTGTCTAATGTTTGGTATGGTTTTCAACAGCTGACTGTCACTGCCTAAGTGTTTATGATGAATATTTATGGTAACTATTTTACATAACATGAATTATTATGTTATGGTAAGGATAATAACATAAGCTTTTATGGATTTTGTCCCACATTGACAAATGCCTCACCTTCAGCCGCTAATTTTTAATGGTTATGTCTTCCTTTCAGAGCTTTACACCCCAACAAACACAAATCCAACTACCTCACTGCTTCATTGCAGACATGTATGCATGCAGAATGCTCGCCTGCCACATGATGCAGCGAAGTACAAAGTTTCCTTGTGTCACTCTAAGGAAAACTTACATGTGATAACAACTGGTGACAGAATCACATGCCATGATTTCAGCTTGTGAACTCATCAAAAAATGTCAAACACAGAACAACAGGAAGTGAGAGGAAGCATCCTGGAAAAGCAGCCACTCTCCTCTGGAACATCCCATGGTCACATTTCCTGGATGGACAGTCTGCTGCTGGATAGTCACGTATTAGAAATATGTGGATCAAGGATAACGCTATGGGCAAAGTAAGCATTATTTAGACTTCCTCCCAGCTGTATACTGGAATGGTTTCCAGCCAGTCTGAAAAGTAAAATGGATATATCATTCATAGAATGAACTCATTTTATTTTACAGTTACTTTTCACTTTTCAGAGGGTCTGACAAAGGAGGGTTAATCTCTGCAGGGCAGTGTATGTAGAAATTCAAAGACTGTCTACTGTTCCACAAACAAGTCAACCCATGCGGGCCAAAAAATTCCATCCCAGTGATTAAAACAAACATGTTTGTTGTTGCTGAATTTATAAAATAATTGTGGTTACAATTACACTGTGATCTGGCCATATCCATTATAGGGGCATCTCTACATCTTACAAGGTCAGTAAAACAGCAAAACAGGAAAACCCTGAGTGCACAAAACTATGGCAAGTACAGGGTCAAAGTTGTCTGTACACTGGGATGGATGTTTACAACTGAGCGTTTGAGTAATAATTTTCCCCCCTGCCTTTGTTTTGTTTGGCTAACCCGGGGGACTGATTGTAACCTGTATGATCGTCTGATTGCTTGTGTGTATTGGATGGACCTTTGTTTGGAGATGTCACCGTGTTCCTAGATCTCAGCAATTAACTTGGTAAGTAAATACCTACTAATATACACAACAAGACCAAAGCTGAAGATAAAAAATGTAATCTCCTTAGCTTCCTCTGTCATCCTCTTCAGTCTCTTTGCCTCTGCCATGAGCTATGTCCTAAGTAGCTGCTGAACCCGGTTACACTGACCTCTCACCAAGATCCAGTTCCGGCATAACACCAGTGCCACTTTCCAATAGAACCAGACCCTGTCTACGGCCTGAAAAGTTCCTGCTCCCGGTGGTCTGAAGTTCCTTTGCTAGCAGTGTAAACACCAGCACTGCATCACAGGGAAATCATTTTCTCCATAAAATAGGATCCAGTTTCACCAAAACAAGTGTTACACACTCTTTGTGACACACAAAGTTACATAAAGCAGGAACAGGCGTGCAGGAGGCAGAGTGGGAATGACAGAGGAACCAGTCACCCTATTAGAAAAGTTACATAATGTTGCTTTAAAGTCACTGCCTCAAATGAATAACCCTGAAGACACCATCAGGAAAAATAGCCCTGATGACCTCATCGGGGTAATTTCTCAGACTTTAGAAGGCTCCTCATCGTTTTCACAGACACAGCTCAATTCTGTGGCTGTAGCTAATAAATACAGGAACTTCTGATCAAGTCAGATCAATTTCAGGCTTAAATTAACAATGTCCAGTTATCCCCGCCCACTTCTAGTTTAAGCACCACCCACGTCGGGTTTAAGCCCTGCCCATTTTAAGTGCAAGATATATGTATATAGATAATTTAGTTGGTTGAACAGATAGAGATACAGGTGTACTCACTCATCCCAACAAACTATGGCGAGTAAAGACCTTATTGTGTAAAATGTGTTGTGCCACTTTAAGATTATTTTGACGCAAGTTACTTTTTGACTAAAATAAAAAGTAGTCAGAGTGAAAGCAATAAATAGATTAATAATTTTTTTCAGTTTTACTCAAATATAGTGACGTGCAGTGATGGGGATCCTTGGGGGTCCGTATCTGTTTTGGTAACATTGCAATAGACTCTCTGGTCGCCCACTAGGAGGTAGAGACTGCAGTCTACCCGTCCAACAACAACAACAACAACAACAACAACAACAACAACCTAATACAGCCTCGGAAATCTGCCCTTGGCTTTTCCTCTCTGTCCTGCAGCAGTGACGGGAACACTGGTCACTGCCAGACAGACAAACCTCCACCGGCCAAACACTCAGACAGAAACACACAGTGCAATTCTTCTTCAAACTCTGTGGGGGGTCTTTGAATCGTGCTGCGGCCTGATGGAAGCTCAGTGGGAACTTTTCCCTCAGTAATCCCAGAGAGTGAGACAGCAAAAGGCCTTTGAGTGAGAAGAAAATCCCTTCTCTGTGGGCTCCAGACTATGGAGAGTCAGCAGCACGGACACATCACACTCAGCACAGCACACGGAGGGTAATATACTGCTCAGCCTGCTGAACCAGAGACATAAACTGGCAAATTAGGGAGCCGCTAGTGAAGACAAGGCAGTAAATCTCTGTAGCACTATATGCAGTCAGCATCCATTCACTACTGAGTTACACCCTGAAAGGTTTAATCCATCTTTGATGCAGCATTATGAGATCAGAGGTTAATGCTGAAATTCCCTGTCAGTACATTGAATGAAGTGGTAATGCGTCATTTACAGGTAGGTATGTCTGTTAACACTTTAAATACAGTAGATCACATATACACATTATTCTGTTCAGGATTTGTGATAACGTTTGCATAAAGCCTAGAGTGGTACAATAAGACTGTATCTGATTATGTTCATCCAAGCAGTAAGGTGTGCAAATTAGCCACAACATATCTATAGATAACTGTATATATATGCTTGTGAAGGTTTCAGAACCTCTGTGTGAAAATAACAAGGCATTCATTCGTGAAAAATGGTGTTAATTAACCTTAAAATTGGCTTTTGCAGACAACTGGTGTTTCTAACCAACCTGTAAAGGCTTGTATTAAATGGCAATGCAGCAGGTTGAGTTACAGTTTCTTCTTTCAATCTGTGGCACAATAATACAATATTTGTCAGAAAAAATGAAGTACATTATTTGTGTATGTTTTGTTCATTACAGTTTGGTTCCTGTAAAATGTCACCTCTTCTCGAGAAGAATATAACAACCCCGGGACAAATCTAAGAAAATGACATGTTTGGAGGATAGGTATGAGGACAATAAACCTGCGGTCCCCTATACTATGATACACACAGTCATTACCAGCTTTAAAGCATGTTGTCCTGTGTTCTCTGCAAGCACAGACAAGAAAAGAAAATAGGCTACAAAATAGGAATGATGCACTGATCCCGTGACAAACGCAGAAGAGAGACACTATGGGGAAAAGGTATACTGGTTCAAAATTACAACCGATTACAGCTTCACTATTCCTTCCTTCCTCATTATACAAGACACTTGGAAGATGCTCATATGCATCCCCTCAGGCTATACACAGTCAGCTGTATCATAATGCATTCATTGTAGCATTTCATAACTGTTGGATGAGCTAGCAAATTCCAACATACTTAGTATCATCTGATGATGTTATGTGTTCAAATTTATTATACTCTTAAATTTGCAATCATAAGAATCCCCATCTGACAGAACAAGTGACTATAAATGGTGAAATGGTGTTCCCAGATATTCTTCATCACATGCACATGTGCAAATATTCATAGTATTTTTATTTATACGTATGACTCTATGACAGTTTCATTTTATGTCAGGATATTAATACACTGTAAATGGACTACATTTTCTGGAAATTGCAGATAAAGCAACCAATTTAATACAAATATAAATAGCTGATAAATCAAAGTACTGGACCACATTGACACAAAAACTCTATAAATCCACACACAAAGCTGTCAAGCTCACTGATTTGCAACATTTCCTGGTTTAATACAACCAAAATCTTACAACTGGCAAATGTCCATTCAAAGTCCTGCAGTGTACTGCATATCGTCATACTGTCCAACTCTACAGGTAATCATAGATTCAGACAGACACCTGTTTTGCATTTGCTGCTGCTTTACAGTCCGACCCATGTGCAGTCCCACCCACAACCCAGAAATTCTCTCTCCGTCTGCTCTCCACCTGTATCACTTTACCTCCTGGCTTCGCTACCTGTCTTCTTTCAGCCGCACTTCTGCCAATTTACAGCATACACAACAGCGTGGCTTACCTTTGCTCGAGTAGAAGCACTCCATGCTGAACATTTTGCACTAAAGAACTTTGGAACTTCAGAAGTTACTGCAGCGACTTTTCCCCGACAGCTTTCCTTCACAACTAACTCCCTCTCGCCTGTTTGATCTCAGTGTGTCACGCCGGATCTTTGACTTTCTCTCACTATCTATGTTCTTGCTCCGCTCTCTCTTTCAAACACGTCACGCTGTGTAGATCAACAGAATGAGAGTCCCCCCCCCTCCTCCTCCTTCACAGGTCAGAGCCGCCCTCCATAATAATACCTCTGTTTGTGTGTGTGTGTGTGTGTATGTGTGTGTGTAACTGTGTATAAAGCTGAAGTGTTTGAAAAAAAAAGAGCTAAAATTTCAGAGCAGCAACAAAGGCAAACAAGGGCGTAAAGTTGAAAGAGAACAAAGAACATGAGTGAAAGGATAAAATTAAATCTGGCATAAGCGCTCAGTGTTCCTGCTAGACAGATGAGATGTGTAATTCAATAATTCCAGTCACATTAGGGTATTCATGAGGCTAAATGTAGGGTTTGCATGCAGCTTTGTGTGGGACAAAAGACATTTTCACCATCTAACGCATCATGATAGTGTGACAGAGGACCTCTGCTCTGCAGACATGCAGAGAAAAAAAGACCGCGGCATTCAGACAGAGACAGAAGTCTTTTCTGATTAAAAAGACAACAGCAGATTATACAGATACATGGGAATGCAGCGTTTCAATGCACTGGACCAGTGCCATACACTATAGTCTCACACTTCTACAACAAGCGTATATAAATTGTGTAATATACTGTAAAGAGAGGGTGTGTGTCAGTGAGGTGAAAGAGTGTCAAAGTTATATTATGTATGCAATCAGGCCATCTAACTAGGTCTACTAAAATTCACTGCATTCGTTGCAATATGAAAGCTGGTGCAGGTGGATGCATTACAGCCACTAAAAGTCCAACATGCACAATGAATTATATCCTGCATGTAGTGTAATTAGCAGCTCTAGTTACAGTATATGGCGATGTGGTTTAAAGGCTAGTCTAGTCAAGCAGGTGTTTAACTGACTGTGCAAAGGGTTAATGATTAACACTTATTCTTAAATTGCAGCACAGCACTACACACATTAACCCAACCTGGAGATATCAAGTGGACCCAGGAGAGAGAACTGTACAGGTGACTGCCAGAATAATTACTTTATTAAAGATGATGAATGGCAGGTTTTTCAATGAGGTGAGCTATTTAAGTAGTGGTTCCACATAAATTGGACATGCAAGTTTAGTCCTAAGACAATGAAGCCTTTCTTTGTTCCCTCTTCTCTTCTCTGAGTCTGATCAGCCCACTAATCCTCCACTGAAAGCCAGAAGTTCATTTGTTGAGCGCTGAGCCCTGTTTCCCGAGAAGATTCAACAGTGCAGCACACCTCAACCACAGAAGGAAAGGCCATCATCATCATCAATTTCCTTTAACAGCCTGTCATGTATATATAGTGTTAGGTGTCTTTGTATTATTTCATTTCATCTGTATGGGTAGGTACTGTTGGCCCTGTCAGCTGCACTGCAGAGACAGCACTAGAGAATCACCATCTTCAGCATATTTTCAGTGGTCCCTGATAGCCTCTAACATCAAACTATAGACCAAAAATAGTGTCACAATTGTCTGAATGCTTCCTCAGATATTAAGAAAGTTCAGACATATTATACATTTTTAATAAAATAAGTCCATGAGTACATTTTCTAATTGTGGTATCCAATTAGAAAGTCTCTAAGGTCCACTCACCAGTGTCTGCTGGATACCCCAAGGGACCCACTTAAAATGGGGGGAGACTGAGCGTTGCAGCTAGAGGCAGTATAGCATGACACAATGGGAGAAATCTGACTCCTTCTGTTTGAGCTCACTTCTGCTCAAAACAACCATGGCTGACAAGTTGAACAAAGCTCTAGCTTAACATGTTTGTATTATGGGTGTATTAAAGGGAACCATACACATACAGTAGGCATATGGCACTTTGTTACTTCTACAATCTCTGTGACCCTCATGAGGACAGAGATTTGTTACCTTGGCCCGTAAGGAAGAGCAAATGTCGAGTATGTTCCGTGGAGTCATTACATTATATTTGTACCTCACAGGGCAGGCGTTGTCATTTGCACAGGCATTGTGTGGACCATGTTTTGGGCCTAACTGTGATGCATGGTGCAGATGCAGACAGCTAACAAACTTAATGGATACCTGTCTTGATGTATTATTACTATACTACTATTCATTATTATTAATATAACTCAGAACAGTGGCTAGTAATGCCCACTGATATACATGCAACTAACAGCTAAATCATCTCTATATGAAAACACTGCAATATTCAGTGTTTAGCATCATTTTAACATCATTCCTGGTGCTGATATTATATATACAGATATAATCTGTACTCATTTTTATTTTCATATTAACCCATTTTGTTAGCCATTATTTATTCAGGGAAGTTTTACCAAGAGGAAGGCTCTCTTTTGCAGGAACGCCCTGATCACATTCACACAGTTACACGCATAAAGAGCCTAATATTTTCCCTTAGGAGATGGTGGAGACCAAACAGAAAAGAAGAAAGAAAAATGGAAGTACATCTGTCAGGTGGCCAGAAACAAGAATGAATGTTGTTGTGTGTCTGCTGGATGCGTTAATAGGCAACTGTTTATTTTTTTGCTTATAATATTTCAATGTTGTGTTTACAGCTTGTTGTGCTTGAAACACCTACTCAGGACCAAGAGCTACAAGCTCACACACAGACACAGGCACGGCTTTCACCTCTTGTGTCAACACCCATCAAAATGAGGAAGTGAACCGTGCAGGCTGTAGCACTGTTAAGCCATGACCAGGGAGACACTAAGTGAAATCACAGCAGTGGAGCTGTGCATCAGCTTAACTATACTGTAAGGTCTTCCCCCTGGGTCTCACTATCACCAAAAATAGGTCCGCACCAGAGAGGGGAAACTACCCATGATGCATTTCCCAGCAGGGAGTCAGGGATAACTATGTCAAAGGAATGTCCTGAATTGTGTACAAACTGCTTAAGGGATTGTGGGCACGGGTGTGAAACCAGATGCGTAGAGAACTTGTGACAAACAGAAGTGAGAATAGGAGAGATCCAGGGCACAGCGCTGTCGTACCACAGCTGTAAGATTCTAGAGAAAGCCTGACACACAATAAACAGCCGAGGAATTTGATGTAATTCCCATGTGGCGGATTCCAAGGCAAAATAGGAGGAAAGGATGGAAGAACTATTCCACAAGACAACAATAGCAAGAGTCAAACAATCCATTGTCCTATCCTACATTCTAAAATAGACCACACAGACCAGACCACACAGAAGCCAACTGACCTCTGCAGTTTGATAATGATCATTCTCTCCTCCCATGCCTCTTCTGAATAATCACTTAAGACTTGTAAATATCTACGAGGTCAGACCTTCTGTAAAACTCTAAGAGGACAATGGAGCAAAGATGAATTCCCTCTATCACCAGTAGCAGAACAAAGGAGTTAAAACCTTAGTTTTTCAAAAAACAACAACTTTTGAGTAAGTTACTATACCAGATTTACCTGAGGAGTTTCTTGTTGTGCAAATAGGGTAAATCTATGATATCACAAGTAAAAAGAAAGCCAACTTTGTGATGTTCATTTATTTGTACAATGACTACAATGAATATTTAAATAACACTGAATTACATGACTACTTGATTGTGATAGGAGTCACGAATCGCAAAGACAACGTACAAAGTTAGCAACTAGCTGGCAAAGATAGCGGAGCATTTAGCAGCTGAAGAGCCAGATACTTTCCTCAGGAGTTGGTGGAGACAAAAACAAAGCTAAAAGAGGAGTGAATATTAGACTTAATTTACCAGGTAGCCAAAACATGACATCAAATGAGTGCTAATGTTTTTCTGTGTCTGCTGGATGTGACAAATGAGACAAATGTTTGCTCACGTATGTCGAATAAGCTTAAAAGGTGATAACACTTTTTTGTCATAGAGGCTCTCCCCTCTAGAGCTGCACACTCTTACACAGTTATTCTAACTCCTATTTAACTTACTGGTACTAATCCTTGAGAGTGGTATCAGCCAGGAGCAAAAGTCCTTATAATTTACATATAAAGCGAGTACTCTCTGACTTCTCAGACTGCTGTCAATCATTTAAACGTCACTACTTCCTTTCCTCACTCTCGTATCCGACATATCCCGAAGTTATAGCAACTAGAGGCAAACACACCGTTACTAGACATTTTTGGAAACATTTGGGATAATTTGGGATGATGTGCACAACTCAACAAAATATATAACATAGGTCTAGCATTTTTAGACATTCTAATGCAGAAATGTTACATCCTGTATCTTTAATCAAATAAAACTGTAGGAAAAGAGTGCAATCACTGCAACGTATGTGTTTCAGTGTTTCAGATTTAGTTTTTTGGTGTGTTACATCACAAATTTCAGTACAAGCTCCACCAAAGTAGGTAGTCCATGAGATTGAGTTCAAAACACATGTGTCAATGACCTTTGGATTTAGGTGTTGGCCCCTGAGTGTGTATCAGAGCAGCAGCACTGTTGAAGCAATGTGGGGACAACACGTTCTACATCAAGACCCTTAACAAAATACTTAACTTCAGTTTACGTTCCAGCTGTTGTAACTCCTCGATGAGTAGTCTTTGTCCTTAGGAAGTTTGTCATCCATTAAGGGAGAATATTATTCAAGGACATTCTACTTTAAATTCTTGGATTTGATAATTGGTGAATTAAGCCGTAGGAAACTGCCAATCAGTGTGCAGTCCTAACGTATTAGTCACCTGCTTGTGGTTAGAAATGTAGCCAAACTAAGTCATTTGTTGATCATGCATCTTTTTTGATAAAGAAATTCAGATAAATAAACAGCAATGATGGGCCAGTGAGTCACTTCCTGTCTGAACAAACATCTAGTTTAAGAGGCTGCCGTTTAGTCCTCGATCTCCGCTACCAGCCAACCGTGGGAAAATCAAACACATAGGAGAAAACCACACACCCGAGCTGTATAATGACTTATCTTTACACTTCAAGTTCAAGGGGTGTGCTGCCTATCATTCCTTTAAGTTCAGATTCCAGAAGCACTAGATCTTTGCCAAACTGTAGAAAATCATAAACTCCCAAATTCTTATCTTGTTCTCATCCAGGCTTTAATGAACCTGTGTCTCATTCCAATCCTCTGACATGCAGCTTTTGTTTATTTCCTTTTTTGGATCTTTTTGGCAGCTGGCTGTCTCTGATCAAAGCCTCAATGTTTGTGGCCTCAGTAACATCATGTCTTACTTAAGAACTGCAGCCAAGTTGGATTACTTTCATTTTTATCAGTATAGTACAGTATTTGAAAGGCAAACTAATCCAAGTGCATTTACTAAGTGAATGTAAGTACTGTACTTGTGTACTTGTAATTGTGCTTTACTTGAGTATTTCCATTTTAATACTACATACTTCTACTCCACTATATTTTAAAGGTAAAAAATCACATTTCACTTTTAACTGCATTACATTTATTTCATATATATTATTATTCTTAAATGGGACATTCTGCACAGTTAGTACTTTTACATTTTAATGCTCTTGCTTTTGGACTTTATTATTGCATCTTTTACCTACTCTTACCAACCTGAGTACTTTTTCAACCACAGCAAAGGATAATGTGCACAGCAGCACATTAGTGACGGGGTGAGTAACACGTTTTCGTATCATATCAACAGGCTCCGTTAAAGCAGCTACAACTTCCTGAGTGTTCAAAAACTGCTCGCAATTTTCCTTCCTCTCTTTGTGCTCTCTGCAATATCCAAGAAGTAAGACACATATCCCCAATATAGCAGCACTTAGAAGAAACAATTGCTGGTGAAGAGAGTAACCCCAAGAGCAGATTTCACAACAGTATCTGGAAATGATGTCATTCAGAGTACCAGACTACTGGCTGTAAAACTAACTAGCAGTTAACAAGATCATCATTTAATAACTACTGCATTAATTCAGAAACATACAGTTACTGTCAGTCTTACAAAAGCACTGACAGTCCTCTAAACTGCAGCTTTGTGATAGCACATTCATTTTGTTAGATTGCTGCACAGCACAAAACAGGAAGAGGGCACTGTTCTGCCAACACACATAAAGCTAAACAGCAGTTAATGATATAGAGCATCATGTTAGTCCAGGCAGGACACTGAAGTCATGCATGCTTTAGTATCAGCTGCCTCATTCATGCTTCACCAGCTGCTTGGCTACCAGCTGAATAATAATATCCAAATGGCAATTTAGATTTGTTCTACCAGGAGGATCCATGCTGGGGCTCAGATTTTTTGAGAGCTTCACCAAAGTGCAGAGCCTTTCCTGCTAAATGAGACACACAAGTGCCTCTGATATTCTGGCACTGGACAAAGGTGAAAGGATATAGAACCGGAGGAAAAATCTCCTCCAAAATTTGGCCTTACTTTTGAAAGCTTTCATTCACGGTGCCCATAAGATGAATCCAACTGACTTTGCTGATGGCCATTTTCTTCTAGCATCGCCATAAGGTAAACATTTGTAGTTTTGAGTGAAATGTCTCACAAACTATGGGATAGATTGCCATGACATTTGGAACAGGATGAAATGTAATAACTTTGGTGACCCCCTTTACATCTACCTCCATCATCAGGTCAAAACTTCTATTTGTCCAATACTTTGGTTTAGGATATCTGACATGACAATGACACTCCAATTAGCCTGAGTTGTGTTCTGTGTTTAGTGCTAAGATACACACAGACACTATACAGACAAGCATTGTGCACGTCTCCCTCGCACACATATACACACACTGGTCACGTCACTACAAAGTGCCACAGTGTAAGGCGAGCACACACAGAGGACGTACTACCTCTCACTCTGTTGTCAAATGAGTATGCATTCGTCATTATGCTGTGGCGCCTCTTCAGGTCTGACAGCAAACACAGGCCTGAAACTGTCCTGAATGCAAACAGTGTTCTCTGTAATCAGCAAACTGGTGATAATGTGACCATCCAGTTTGTTACTGGCACTGCTCATCGTTCACATGAATGCACCATGACGGCAGCACAGGAAGACACTTCAAAAGAGTGTTCACGAAGAACTGTGATTATGGGAAAATCATGTCTCAAAAGACCACTTATAACACCTTGGGTTCTGTGTTCCCAGTTAAATGTCATACCTCTTTGTTTTGTGTGGTTCAAAGGGGGCCATAAAATCCAAAGACACATCAGTAGCAATTTCAGGATGATGTGACAAATCCAGAAGTCATCTTTCAGAGGTTTGAGGTAAACAACCTGAGGAAGGCTGGGAAAATTCCCAATGCGGCTGTGATTGGCACTCATCACACTATGACGCTATGGGAGACTACTTGCTGGGCTTTTAGTCCTGGGCTACCTACCTACCCTCTGTTTATCTTACCTCACATCAGACATGACAGATAGCACAGAATGCCACCCTTTGGCACAGATTGTTCTAGTCAGGAAACAGAGGTGCAAAAAAGTACGACAGAAGGAAACAAAGTCTACGTAAGTGTGCTCTACAGGTCGGAAAGGCAGGTCAGTGGATGAAATTCTTCGGCCATGGCACAAAAACAGGAGAAAGGAGACAGGAAGGCATGGGTCTGTATGAGAGGTAACTCCCAGAATACCTATAAACATGTCAGGGAATTCCCTCTGACTCTCATTAGTGTGTGCACACTGTGAAGCGTGCTGAATGACTGCGAGTATGTGTGTGCACGGTGTGACTGAGAATAGAGACTCAAAGATCTTTTAACAATGGAGGAAATACAGGGAGGGGGATCTTTCTAATCCCTCCAAGTTCTCACGATTTTCAGGCACTTAAGGCAGGAGCATGGTAAAATAAATATTTCATTTCAGAACAAATATCACAAGCTTACATTGCAGCGTTTTATCAGGCTGGTATACAAATGTTCAAAAAGAAGTCTGTCTTTTTTTCCCCAAACATGCTGGAATGCAATACAAACACAATCCTACAAACATTTCCTGCATGATAAAAGTTATTTCCTTCAGACAATAGTGGAGAGGAGGCTGCACGTGTAAGGGCCTCACCCTGTTCCCTCATTTTACTGTGTCGCACAGTAAAAAGAGGAACAGGAAAAGTAATAATGGGCAGTAAATACATCAAATATTCCTGGGAATCAACATCACAGAGAACCACGGTAACGGTCATCTCACATCTGCACCCTGGTTAAGAAAGCACACAAACAACTGGATTTCTTAAGGCAACTTAAGAAAGTAAAATTCCCATGCCAAGTTAATTTCTTTAACTTTCATAAAGGAATGATAGAAAGCATCCTGACTGGATTCATCACAAACCGGCATGGGATGTGCACGGCCCAGGACAGGAGGACCCTGCAGCAGGTGATTAAAATCATTGGTACTCAGCTACCCAGCATCAGTGATATTGGTGTCTACGCAGAGCCCAAAGGATAGTAAAAGACAGAACCTCCCCCCAGCCACAGCCTGTTCACCCTGCTGTCGTCTGGGAAGAGGTACAGAAGCTTCTGCTGACGTACCACCAGAATTAAAAGACAGCTCCTTCCCTCAGGCTGCTAGACTGTTAAATTCTACCTCAATAATTCATCATATAAATTAAATGTTTTTTTAATGATTCAATAAAGTTTTTTAAAGTAGCAATACATTGTAATTAGGTATACAAAATAAATACACATTCTCTAACATTTTAATTCAAATGAATG
Organism: Dicentrarchus labrax; assembly: GCF_905237075.1. Classification (NCBI taxonomy): domain Eukaryota; kingdom Metazoa; phylum Chordata; class Actinopteri; family Moronidae; genus Dicentrarchus; species Dicentrarchus labrax. The sequence continues at coordinate 21,194,336 of NW_026136707.1, forward strand.
TCTGCTTGGATTTTTCATATTCAACTAAAATAAAATAGCAGTACAGCCTATTTCTTGCATCTATCTTTGAGAAACACACTGTACAAACAAAGCTTGTAATAATATCTATTATTATTATTATCATTATGCATATTTCTTAACAGTGCCTAAATTTGCTTATTAAACATTTGCTCTGTGAGGGGTTGCACTGGCAAACTCCAACAGCAGCATTTGTAATTTGTGAAGATGGATTTAGGCTTGAAGCACCACCACAACACTAGATATATCTCGTAGATTATCAGGTGTACTTTACAACGTACGCGTACAGATGTTTCTATTGTGGTCATTACTGAATAGACAGTAGAAAGTATAGTACAGTTGTGTCCACATCGATAGACCATGTGATCTGAGGAGTATGTTCAAACCTAACTTGCCCCTTTAACACACTATGGTTGAATGTAGACTGTAGCATACAGCTTAACCTAAACATTAAAGGTTACATTATCACATGCATTCTGGAACTTAATTCATCACCTGTGCTTGCAAGATCAGACCCTTTCAGAAACAAATATTTCAACTCTACGCCCATGACAGAACAAACCGAACAGAGAGGAAAACAGAAATGCTGCAATCTTTCCTCCCCTCTCCATAAGCCCGCTGTTAAACTCTATCTGCCATAGATGGGGTGCAGGGTAACAGCAGGATGCTATAGTTCCCTTCCTAATGCTGTCTGTAGATATCTGTCATGAGGTGAAACAGGGAAAAGCCACAGGGATTTGATATGGCTGCAGATCTCCATTCCGGAAGTGCAGCTGAGACTGAAATCGATTTGAGGATGAGACACAGAGGCAGAGACGGAGAGAGAGAGCGAGACTACTGGAGAGATCACATTAATTACACACACTGTACATCTGACAGCTTCCTGGAATCATGCATTATCTAATGATACTACACATGAAGAGGCCTGTTTTCTGTAAAAGTGGTATCACACTACATTCCCGGTACCTTGACACTGCAGATTGAAAGATCTGATGTGTGAGCATCAAACACTGAGCTGAAGGGCTGTCTACACACATCAGGTCCTAGTCCAACTTTTGCACAGTGGTGAGATCCAATAAATAGTTTCCTATTAGTGTGACTGTGTGAAGACTCACACACAGCGTCTACAGAAAGTGTCAGACAGTGACAAAGCTGTAATTACGTAAAGATTTATTCTGGGACGTTGATGAATCTGGGACCTGAGCAGCTCGCTTAATGCAATGATCTCTGATGTTTTCATCATATATCCTGTCTTCTTCTACTGTTGGGTAATGAATTAATTCTATGACTCATTATCAAACTCATGCCTGAGCACACATTCTGGGAAAAAAACAAGTGGGTGTGTGATGGCTTTGGTTTATGTGTAAAGTCAGCACAGCAATCAATAGGAGCACTTCCATTCTCCACCATTATTTCACCCTGACAGCCACCAACACCATCACCCCACCTCTTGGAGCTGGGGAGTGGCATCATGATATCATCGGATCACATTTCGTCTCTCTTTGGACCTATTTTGGGACTTAACTTGGAAGTATTGAATTTATTAGACTAATCTGTGGGTTAGGTCGTAATCCTATTGATTGTTGCATCTTGTATTTCTTCTGGATGTTACACACATTTCATCTTTGTGTCATTTGCTTTTTCCCACTCACAGCTCCTATTGCACGACCAGCTGTCCCAAAAGGCAACCTTTCTGTTAAAATAAGCCTCTCCTGAGGTTTTTTTTTTCTGTTTTCCTTCTGCCTCAGATGCTAAGGGGTTTTTGAGAAATGTTTTCATGTCTTCTTAAGGAGCTGGGAACTGCCTGTGAAGCACTTTGATACACTGTATACTGTTGTGGACATATAAACATGATTTGACTGGCTTTGCCCATATATCTGCTGTTTGCCTGCTTGTGTAATCCAGATGCACAAACATACGTCTCCTTGTTAAAGACTGCTGAACAATACGGCTATCAGCTCACGCATTTTATATCTAAAACTACTTTATTATCAATTCTTTGTTATGGTTTTGTCCATCATTTTCCTCATCATCAGGTGTGTCAGTGAAACACAAAGGCCATTCACAGTTCCTAGTAGTGATCTAATTCTTTAGCATTCTCCTGTTAGAGAAAGGAACTGGAGCAACGTGCGCATAACTTGTTCTGAGAGGTAAAACCTGACAGGTCACATGTTAACAGGTCGTAACTATAGGAACGTGCTAAAAGATGTGGGGTAGTACAGCTGATAAAACCTGAAAAAGATGAGTGACAGCCCATTCATTAAGCACAATTTCCCTACTAATTTTAGGTGAGGCCGATGATGTTTAACTTTGCATGGTGGGTTTGCATGGCAAATGTGAGGCCTGAGTGTACGTCACTCAAACGCCAGCATGCTTCTACTCCTTCAGTATTTGTCTGTTTACACAGACTGAGATACACTGACACACTCCTCTGTGTCCCCAGCACAAAGGTAAGAGACAGATATCCAGCACACCAGTCTGACACAGGCGAGAGGAGCTCATTCTCTACTTTTATCCCCAGCTATCCACTGGAATTTTTCTTTTTTTTTTTCCAGTTTTAAAATATAATAGTGAAAGCGGACTGTCTGAGTTCAGGGATATTCTCAGCTTCCACTGCTTTTCAAACAATGCCTGTGTCAAACACCCCTCCCTGTCTGCCTTCCTATAGACACAATAACACAATAAAATGTCCGCCTCATTCTTTGCTGTCCGGCATGTTAATTTCATGTCAGTCCCACATTAAGCATAGTGAAGTACCCAAATCAGAAATGTGGAAATACCTTTAAGAGAAGCAATCTCATTTTGGATCGATCTGGGGTTGCCCATAGTCACTTTTGAAGAATGGTGACAGTGAATGCTGTAAAAGTTGATGTTGAAGCCTCAATAGTTTTGCCTCCTTCCTGCTGAACTGTCTTAAGTTTTTTAAGTCTTTCTGTCTCTCTGTGGTCACTTTCCTCCTCTCTCTGCCACTGCAGGTCTGCTGACCGGTACGCCGCTCTGTTTTGGTTGCTGTGATACACCATGTGCACCCACACACATTCACTTACAGTCTCTCTCTCTCTCTCTCTCTCTCTCTCTCTCTCTCTCTCTCTCCACACACACACACACACACACACACACACACACACACACACACACACACACACACACACACACACACACACACACACACACACATTTTGTGTGTGCAGGCATCTGCACCGTGCAAAGCTCCTCCCTTGTCCCCTCCTCTTTCTCCTCTCCCACCTAAAACTGGCTTGTCAGTCAGCCGCTGCAACACATACCCACAGTCGCTAACTCAAACAGCTACCTGCTTTACACGAACCAGCCAATCAGGATACAGAGCAGATTACCCATCAGTCACTCTACACTATGAGGATGACATTAGGAGGGGGTCTGTAGAAGATATAGATAAATAGAAAGCAGGGAAAGGAAGACGGTTATATTAATTTGTTGAACAAAAGCCAGAAAAATGTCAGTCAGTCTGTGTGTGTGTGTGTGTGTGTGTGTGTGTGTGTGTGTGTGTGTGTGTGTGTGTGTGTGTGCGCGCATGTTCATGCAGAGAAACAGAATCCCAGTGCCACACCCAGATCCCTGCAGTAATTCCCAGGATGAGCCTGCTACTTGCACAGACCGCCCACAAACACATGGGGAGATATAACAACTCTCTCTCTAATTCCTAATCAAACTAGCTTAGAGCTAATTACACATTTACCAGTTGTTAGCATCGTACCACTTTTCTGTGAAAGCAACTGACATAAGAACATATATGAGAGATAGCACCGTAAAACAGATATTCAACAGCGGTTTGCATGAGAAATATGTTAGGGCTACAGTCTCGGGCTAAATCATGGTAAGATGAACGGATCGGGTGTGGACAACAGTAAACACAGTGTTTGCTAATTCATTGCAATATAATGCAAATCAAATACTGTTATGACATTACTGTAAATGTTTAATAAAATGTGAGCAGCTATAGGGCTAATGCTAAAGCGTATGTGTTTACTTTAATGCAGACACATTTGTAAAGCTGCATTAACTAATATATATATACTTTTCATTGTGTATCAAAGTGTACACCAACTTTAACTGGGGAATATTGTAGCCACAATATTTGTTGACAAATGTGAAAACAAATACAAAAAAAAAAAAAACTGTGGAGACAAGCATCAGCAGGAGCAGCATCTTCAATATAAAAGTTACCTCCACAGGCATGTCAGACATCCTTGTTTAATAAAGAGCTAATAAAAATCATAAAGTACCATAGCCCATATAAACACTGTGGTTGTTTGCCCATTTTGATGTAATACTGGATAAGGAAGGGGAATAACTGGCTGGCAGCTATGCTAAAAATGTATTAGACTGCAAAGCTTCCTAAACTTTTTAGGTCTAGCTTTTAGGTACCCCTGAGGCTCCTTGAATCCGTCGTAGGGAATATATTCACAACAGAAAGTGATGTTGTTCATATCTGCTGTGTTTTCTCTCCAATTTATTGTGCCTAATGAGAAAATGCAGGATGGGACATCAGACATCAGATGACTAAAAAATCACTTTTATCTGTGGCTTATTGGCCAAATCACAAATCCAGTGCTGTTACTAGACCCCTAATGCAATGTACTATTAATTATTTCCTCAAATCTGTTTTTCATGTGAGCATTAAACTCCATTGAGTGACACACTTGGCTCTGTCAAAGAACAATCTGTGCCTGATGTGAACAAATCCCAAACTATCCTCAGTGAATAACCTACTTCCTTTGTACTGAAAGACTGGCATCTGCCACTGATCAAGCCTCATCATCACCAAGGATACCCTGCTTGTACCCAGTAGCACACACTGTGGTCAGAGCCACAGGAAGTGGATGAGAATGTGCCAAATCAAAATCGAACAAAATAAATGATGGCAAATCCATCCCCTCATAATCGGTTAGCCTCCACCACGCCTCAGACAGCAGGCGGCCCTGTTGCAGTGCTATTATTTGATTCAGCTCCAGCGCGGCCTCTTGTACATAATAAAGGACGTCTGGAGGAAATGAGTGGCACATTTTTGGCAGCAGGGAGAGTGGAAGTCTTGCTGTTCTGTACAGTCAAGGAGAATTCTGCGTGTGCGTGCGTGCGCGTTTTGAAGTGTACGGCTTGTTGAAGTGGTCGTGGCAGCAGTCTCTGAGTACTTCTTGAGATTTCTTTTGTTTTTTTTATACCAGACTTATACAACAGAATGATACACACACAAGCTTGCAGAGGGAACCAGCTGTGTGTTTTGTGTGTGTTTATGTGTTTGACTGCTTGCTTTGGCTGACATCAGTAGTCCTCTGGACCGATGCTCCCTCTTCCCATGCCCGACTCTTGTTACTGTGATGTGTTCCATTGAAGACGAGCAGACAATGCAACCGAGGAAGTTTATATCTAATTAGCTGTTAACAACAGACGGTACAAGTGCTTTCTGCGTACACTGATCATAATGAATTAGTCTGTTCTGTTTCTCAGGGAAACAGAAATGGCTAAATCCTGCATTGAAGAAAGAGTCTTCATTTCACATTCACACTGAGAAAACTATGACCAAAAATATTAATTGAGGATTTTCAACAACAAAAACAATATAAAAGTAAGTAACCTACTACAGCTAGGGTGAAAATCTTACAATTTTGATTAAAGCTAAATAACAATGTAAAAGACAAATCTAAATGTATCTAATTTAAATAATTCGGCAAAATATAATGAGAATGAATGCTTGTTTCCATTCACTACCGTCAAAACTACATAAAAAAAAACATCAGTGAACACAGATGTGCAACAAACATCAACACCTCCATGTGATGCTCCCACATTGAAAAGCAGCTAAGCTAAGCTACTGTGTGCTTCAGTCAGAATATAAATCTCAGTAAGCATTAAGTCACATGAAAGGGGAAAATGACTTTCTTATCGAATGAGGAAATGAGCAATATGTGTTTGTGAGCTTTATTTGCAGACATGACTCATGTTTATTTGTTTGGTAATTAATAGATTGTGCTGTGCCGTATTGGTTTTGCCAACACCACATGCATTAACACATTGCCTGCAGCTGGATAATCAATCACAGATAATGCCTCTAATTGCAGGAGTAAATTCCTTGGTTAGAGGGGAAGAATGGAAATCTGATAGTGGGACTTACTTGTTGGATAAAATAAAAACCTGTAAGTAAGCTGAGTCTGGTGTAGAGCCAGGAGGAGCTTTGGTTGGAGGTTTTTGAAATATTTCTCCACATTGTCTGTTTTTCTTGCAGATTTATTACATCATGTGTAAAAGGCCTGAAGAAGAAATGACGACACCGTACCTGCTTTTGGCTAACACTGCCTTACTCTAAACATGGCAACAAATGTTTCAGTATATAACATATTTCACTTTGACCCTGTGCTCGACATCTGGCCTGTGCAGACACTGTCCTCTGTTATTCAAATGTTTTACAGAGACGTAAAACAAACCGTAGGCCTGCAGATGCTCATATGGTTACATACTGTAACAAACACAGCTTACAATGTCAAACACTGACTCTTCAGCTGCTCAAGGTTACAAGGACGAATCTCTCAGCCACTAGCGGCGTTTCATAACTGGGTCTTGAGAGGAATGGGAGTTATGAGGAGCAGGGCTTTTGTCATGCTAGCCCAGGCTAAACTGGAGTTATTTGCTTCTGTGCAGTTTGTAAGTCCAGTGCAGACTTACAGCAGGATCCTGCCAATCTACACAAGAGTTTATTAGCAGCCAGACAGCCTGTAAATGGCTGAGGTTTGTTTGTTAAGGCTTGCTGTCGGAATCTTCTCTCAGCCTCTTACGAACAGCTAAAGCCAGGCAGATTACCACTCCTGCTAGAAATCTGCCTGTTCTTCACTTTTTTACCTTTTTCAGCAGTTATTCGACATTAGGGGCTATATTTATCAAGAAAAAGCTTTTACCATGTTAAAGACAAATACTGGGCATAATCCACAATTTACCAAAAAGTGAAAAAAGAAAGAGGGAAATCTGACCACCTGTCATTTGATGTTTTTAAAACCACTAGAACTATGAAGCCATGTTTTAAAGCAGCTAAAACTTTTTAGAGTATGGTCCTTGTGGTGATGTATTGAATCCAATTAGACTCTTTGATCTGGTCGCAGAGTAAAAGCCGGATGACCACTTATCTCACACAATAACAATTTTTGATAACTATCAGAACCCATACCAAACCATATCCCATGGCCATTTCGTGCTATGTAGCAGTAAAACTTGTGCTCTGTGACAAATCTTCGCCTCACTCCTCCCTTTCACCCAGATAAATGAATGATGAATGAGGACTGTTTCTGTGTTTAAGAGTTGGAGACAAGAGCAGGATTTTCCTTATGAAACACGTTCAAAAAGTTGGGGGGGGGTGTTTCAAGCATAGGTACAACTTTTGGCTAGAATATAAAATAATAGTAGCCAACATAGTATCAGTATCATAGCAGTATATGTTTGCTACCCTGCACCAGTGCTGTTGAAATTCACAGCTGACCAGTGTAAACAAATGATTGCAAAAGGAGAGACTGTGCGTGATGGGACACAAAAGGGCATTTGTCCATTTCTTTCTCTGTAAGCTATGGTCATACTGCACAAAACTACTGTACTAAGCCTTCTTTTTGATACTTTTCACCTCAGAGTGTTTCATAGTCCTGCTGGCTCACAGCCCCGCTGCTCTGTCTACATCAGACTGGTAGCCCTGCTGTGGACATCCAGACAAAACATTCCTTCTGTCTGAGGTCACCCAGCCTCTCAAATCTCCGGCCCAATGTACCGGCTTAGGGCCCTGGACAGCAGTCAGCAGGGGACCAGCCTCGCCACAGAGAGAGACCGTCTATGTGTTAGCCTGCGATAAAATAGTTAAGCCAAACCACTGAATACAACAGATCACAGCCTGTCAATCAGAGTTGTGGTGTACTGTGAAAGAATTACTGTGTGCAGAGAAGTCCTGTCAACGTGATTTTGGAGGGTTTTTGTACACCAGTCAGCTCGAGTTATGTTCTATTATTTTTGTTAGATAAGCCAAAGTTAACACTGTTGTTTCAGCTTGCATTTACTTTACTTAAAAGCATCTCATAGTAAATCAAATGATGATATGTTTATCTGTTGGATTTTACAGTTCCATAAGCTATACATGTATACAAAGCTGAAAAAGAATGTGCCCATGTTGACAGACAAACATCATCCAGCTGTTGAAACCTCAACAGGGAGTTGATTTTCCTACCATACTCATATACGCAAGACTGGTGAGGAATTCTGGGAATTGAGACAGAGGGGAAACAAGGCATGGAGCAACTGCTGGTTTCCTCCCATGCTCCACCCTAGGAGACCTAAGACCAGGTCCCGTGGGGGCCTTCAAGTTGTGTGAGGTCGCCCCTTATAATGACACTGGAGTTCTGCTCCAAGTCACATCCTATCTGCAGAAGGGAGAAGAAGAGGGGCGTGAGTTAAGAGTTTTCTGCAGTGGACAAGGAACAATCTGGGGCCCCTGAGGTCCCCCACCCATGTTCTGACTCATCGGCTTTAACTCAGTTGGTTGGAGCTGGACCGAGACCATCACTGGAGAGATGCTGTCATTTCTGCTTTATTTAGACTCAGCTACCGAGAGAGAGAGGGGCTAATCCACACTTTGATTAAAAGATGATCTTAGAATCCCCAAACTGCATTCAATCTAACCTCAAAAGTAGCTGCTATGAAATGGAATATAATAATCGTCTGTTCCAGCTACCATTCTTGACGTCCTTGAAATGAGTTCAAAGCTTTTTATCCCTGCAGGTTTTCCTTAAAAGTCTATTCCTCTGCTTTTTTATTATCAGCTCTGTTGTTATGAGGACAATGATCCACTAGGGGCTGTGCTTACTCTTTACCTTGTAAAGCCCAAATTAGCTCAACAAGCATTAGGAAAAGTAAGAAGAGTTGACAGCAAACCAAATCCTTGGGGTACTAGAACATACAGTGAATAAATCATGAACAACATATGATAACTAAATACTTAATGATGCCTTATTCAAAAGCATTGATAAATGTTAAGAGTAGTTGAACACTGACAGAGGAAATTCATCAATTATGAATAGTACACTTAGTATTATGCATACTTAATAAATGGAACACACTTCCTTTTATCAGATAGTTATAAAGCCTGCTGTGCTTCTATGGGGAGAGGCAGAAACCTCCAGGGACCTGTAAGCTGGATGCTCACATAAGGCTGGAAACACTGTCTTTGCCAACGATGCCTCCCGTGGGCCTTAAGGGAAAGTACATGGAGCTGGCAGTGTGTGTGTGTGTGTGTGTGTGTGTGTGTGTGTGTGTGTGTGTGTGTGTGTGTGTGTAAAACAAACCCAACAGTTGGATGGAAAAGCGTGACACTGCTGTGGGTTCTCATCACCACTCAAACCAGTCAGATTTTACTGGTGGACCACGCCACTGACGCTTAGTTTACTGTTGTAGGCACAACAGGGAAGATGTCATACTGTTTCTGGGAACCAAATCAAAAGGTTCCTCGCAGCAGTGTGTGACTAATGACAGATAAGGGGAGCTTTTTATCAAGTAAATATTCTCACATCAAGATCATTCTATTACATTTTTACTTGTGTAAATCTTTAAATAAAAGAAGTATTACCAGATACATTGGTAAAGTATGTGAGTAAAAGAAAAGCCTATATACTACAGCTGCAACTACTACCTATATTAATTGTTTGGTCTATAGAATGCAGTGGAAAAAGCTTGTAAAATGTTTGTTGTTTTCTCTGACCAATACTTAAAAACTCAAAAGAATCCAGCTGCAACAATTAGTTGATCAGTCAAGATAGATGACTGAAAGACAATTCATCTCCCAACGATTTTCATAATCAATTCATTTCGTCAGCCATTTTTGCTGGTTCCAACTTCTCAAATGTGAACACTTTTCTTTGTCATAAATGATAGTGAATTAAATATCTTTGGGTTTTAGACTGTTGGTCAGACAATAGGCAACATGAAGTCGTTACTTTGAACTCCAGAACTCTCCTTTTGGAAGTTCAATGACCTAACAATTAATTAAGAAATAATTGTCAGATAATGAAATTAATTGTTAGTTGATGCTCCAATCAGTTCACTATGTGGACTACGAAACCAGAAAATATTCCCTTTTGAGAACATGTTAATGTTCTGTCAGTGATCTTTTGTTGACTCACTGTTTTGCATACATAACCTATATATTCTATATTATAACAGTATGAGTTTGATTCATACTGTGCCTGTGTGTCGTGTCATTCGATTGGAGACAGTTGGAAGCCAAACTCCAGCAGGAGTCCTGACGCCCACTGTGTCAACAGCCTCCCATCTCGCCTTACACATGTCCTTTCACCTAAACAAACTGCTGCTGAGCGTGAAATCAACCACATACCTGACCAATGCTAAGTGAGAGAAAGACTGCATCCCTCCACCCCAACCCCACTTCACGCCGTGCTTTTTCTTCCTCTTTCATTTCTGCTTGTAATCTCTTATTTGTGCCAGTTTCATTCCAGCACTCTGTCTCTTTACTTCCTGTCTTCCTTCTCTCCCACACTCGCTGAGTGCCTCATCATCTTTTTCTGTCTCCGCTATGCATGGCAGGGAGTTTCAGCAAGAGGCGCCACTCTGGCTCCTGGCCGCTCTGCTCCCAGGATGGGTGGTGGGTCTTGTCCTACATGTCTGACAGATTTATATCGATCCAGACCTTTCAGCTTTTTCCAAATTTGACATCAATGTGTCTGTCTAACACTGAGTCTTGCAGTCTACGGCCTGCTACTGTAAGTCACACAAAATAGTTAAGCCACTGACAACATTGCAAAACTCTTTAATTGCTATGCTATAATACAGCAGATCTTGTATTCATTACTTTGTGACTAGAGGACAATGATGGCACTTTTAATTGTTGCATGGCCGAGACTCAGTGGTAGTGCCAGTGTCCCTTTTCAGTCTAAATTTGACAGTTTTTTAGATATATTATCAGTTCAAATTAGAGATTTTTACTGTATCAGCCCAACAGGCACCAGGGGATGCTTCTGAAATGCACTGTACCAGGAACAGTGCCGTGGGGTTTTTTATGTAGTGGTCACGCTAATGGCAGCCTTTGTCACGTGACACACACTGGCCCAAAAAGTATTTTTTTCCCCATACACAATCACTGGAAAAGGAGTGGCTATAACATGGTTTCAAGCATCACAAACAGTGATTCAGTCCAGCAACATTTATCAAGTCTGAACGAGCCAATGATCAACAGGAAGTAGCACGTTAGTCTGTTGTTAATCTCTTGGATAAAGCAATTAAGAAAAAAATAGCAACCAATGCTGAACAGATAATCATGACATCAAAACCATCTGAGGAGTGATTTGGGAAAGCATTTTGGATTCGACACCACAGATGGAAAAATTATAAATAAAGGTAGTGCTGTGGGCTTCACCTGGATTTGCTTCATCAGTATACTTTCTATTGATAGTACCCTTAACACTTTGTACATTAATTTCTTCACCCTGAAAACTCAGTAAAGGTTATTTGAAACTCCCAGCTCTCTGAATGTGATATACTGAAAAGTTGGAAAATTTTGTAGTAGCAGTTCAGCATTACAACATTGCCTTTGGCACAACTTTAAGCACCGTATACACGTCAACTGAGTTAGTAAATGTCTGTCATATCATATTCATGATCATCACTCCTGCCCTTCAGCTGTGAATTTGTGGTATGAATGTAAAGGCCAAAGATGAATGATGTGTACCGGAGGTGATGGCATTCCACCCCCCCATGTAAGATTTCACGGCTCTGCTACATATCAAGTGCGTGTGTTCGGCCTTAACTGTGATACCAGCTGTAACAGCTTAGTGACAGAAAGGTAAAATATTACACACTGACTTCATTCCATGCAAACACACTTTTCAAACATTTCAACCACAACCTTGACCAGATGAAAAGGTTGCTGGAGAGCAACTGGAACCTGACCATGCTTTATTTCCCGACGCTACGGAGTTCGACTGTGTCAGAGTGCAGCTACAGTACTACAGGAAGGCCAGAATTAGCAGTGATTCAAACTTTGAGATAAGAAAACAAACAACCAGCAGCTTTTTCCAGGGTTGTCGTTTGACCTGTGGCCTGAGGGAGAACGGGCACGCCCCTCAGAGACCCGCCGGTCAATGGACACACGAACGCACGAGAGGCCTTGTTTAGCTTTACAGCAGCCTATCATCTCACAACCTGCTCTATCTCTGTAACAAATCATGCCTTTTATGTAACGCCAGCTTGTGTAGCCCTTTTTGGTGAAACCGTGGAGCCAGCCACACCATTTAGGGCAGTTTTTAAACTTACTGCATCTTCTGTCAAAGCTGAAAAGAATATGTCTGTGGAAGGTATTTGGAGCGGCTAACAAGCTTTACTCCTCCATCTTTGGTTCCTCAGAGCAAAAGAGATTAAGTGATCCGCTAACAGAGTAGAATGTAACAAGTTATTCCTTGTGGCATGTTTGTAGTCCCCAAGGGGAAAAAGTAGTGAGGGGCTTCATGTAGAATGTCAGTGTGTGTGTGTGTGTGTGTGTGTGTGTGTGTGTGTGTGTGTGTGTGTGTGTGTGTGTGTGTGTGTGTGTGTTTGCGTGTGTGTGCACGTGGGGCACATTCCCCCCACTGTCAGCTGTGTGGGGTGACCTGCTGTGACATTCCTGGCCCGTGTGGTGACTGTCACACTGGCCGGCACCAGTTGCCCTGAATACCACTGTCCAGCAATAAAGTCATTGCCTTTCAGTGTCAGGAAATGACAGGGCTGACTAAGAAATAGAGCAACACTGTCATACATGCACTCTCACACTCATCATTACCTGGTAATACACATCAGCAGCATCAGTCAGATCCAAAGGGGCATTTCCATTATGACTCAGTTTGTAATGTAATAACCCTAAAGTCTATTCACGTCCCGCTGGCAATGAGAAATGTTTCCACTTGCTCTGGCTTCCAAAATCTGGACTCTATTCAATGTGAATAAAATTACTCCCTCTATCAAAAAGTTGTTGTCTTCCTCAACAGAGTGCTCCTTCACGGTGGACACAGAGATTTCTATTAATTCAAGCTGCAGTGGAACAGACGCTACTTCAATTACCGTAAAAGTATTCCAAACAGCTCGTTCACACAGATTTGTCCTTATTTGTCTGCTTTCCTTCAAACTGTCAAATAAGGACACGGAACAGAACTAAATTCAAGGTCACTTTGATCACTTCTGAATAAAGAAAAAGTTGTCAAAACAGCTTTTGTTTAAGATCAAACATGCCTTTTCAATCCCTAACAAAGGCAGTCTCAGGAAAGGGCCAAACACCTGTCATTGTCCGGTTAAAATCACACCTGCAGTGACAGGATTCAAGACATTCCAAAGCTTAAATTTAGAAATAAGGATTATTTTTAGACCAGGAAAAGACTTGTGTAAACTCACCATCAGCTAAATATAAAAAAACAATTAACTCTTTGAGACTCTTTAAGTATCAAAATGAAAGTATGGACTTTCTCAGGAAAAGTCCCACATTTTGGGAAATACCACAGGCATTTCTTTGCCTCTTTGGATGACACACATGTCGCTTCGTCCCCTCATCTATCTCAATTTGTCCCACACACACACAAAGTTGCATTCATGCACACTTTAGTCCAGTTATAAAGATCATTTGAGAGGGGAGGGCTGGGAAATGTGGGGGAGGGAATGTTCTCGGAGCTTCGGAGGTGGTGACTCCTCTGCTTTTTTAAAGACCTTTCCATCTACAGTAGTATGTTGCAGCAGTGGTATGCATGTGAGTGTGTGTGTGTGTGTGTTACGTTGTAGTAAGTCAGGATGTTTTTGTGTTCCTGTTAACTTTTTCATAGCTCATTGGAGCCTTGAAGCTACAATCCCAGACTAATACTCGACTTAATAAAGAGTCAAAGCCCTGCCCTGCAATACAAAGCGGTGGAGACAGAGAGCCTTTGTGTCGGACACAACCCAGGTGTGAGAGCCTCAGTATTTTCCACACAAATGTGTTTTCCACACTCCTTTTTCCTCTGAAACCACAAAGCCATGTGTTTCAGCCCTTGTAAAAAAAATCCAGGAGAAACTCTAAACGTTTAAATAGCACAGGACTCCTGGTTTGTGTGAGAAGACCAGCAGCCTTAAGGCCAGCCCGGGTAAGCTGCAAAGTGAATGGTTTGGTGCTCCAATGTGATGCATGAAGGTATAAAGAACTGACAGCTGCTACTCAATCTGCTGGTTAAGCAGTTCTTTTGCAGTTAAAAAGCAAACAAGATGTCAGATTAAATAGGATCATCGGTAGAGTCGTAACGGACATCATCGTCTGCAGGACTGCTGCGCAGCATTACGCAGTGAGACAGCACATACGCATTCGTCTGACTCAGCAATGTCATACATTCAGGCAGGAGCACGACTTTGACAGAGGGATTCTGAGTTTAAATGGGTTTTACCGTACTTGTGTGAGGTCTGTACGCCGTCATATTAGTTTGTGAAGGTGTAGCCGAGTGAGCGGGTGTGAATTTTAGTTTATATGTATTATCATTAAAGATTACGAAAAGAAAGATGCTGCTGCTCATCACATCCACATCCTCGAGTCCATGTAAGACTCTAAAAACAGTCTGCAAACTATTTCAACTGCAATGCCAAGATATTCTGTAACTAATGGTGATATCAGGAAAATTCCAGTTTATTACAACTGCATTTAGTTGTTTTGCTAATAATTTCTATTGTACAGAACAAGGAAAAAAAGGAGAGACGGTGGATAATTTGCACGTTTTACCCCAGCTGGATACAGGTGCAGGACAAGAAACATCACACAGAAGAAAAACAAAGCCTGTCAGCACACTGACATTTCCAAGCTCCCAAAATGTGTACTTGCAACGTTTCAACTTTCCTTTTTCCGTTTCCTTCCCTCCCCAAAAAAAGAAAAGTGGTCGGATGATCAAACAGGTTGGAAACAAGTCAGTAGTTTAGCCAGATTATTCTAACCACTTTATTTGGAGGTGAAACCAAAAATGAACAGACCCAAAGTAAACCCTACTGCACAGGAAAACCCTGTAAGCAGTTTATTTAAACTGCATGATCAGTAGGTCTAACTGCTCTGTGTGTTGAATGTTAGTATTACACATAAGGGTGATAAAAAAAAATAAATAAATTACCAAAGTTGTATGAAACGAGGATTACTCTTTAATTGTTTATTCACTTCCCATCAGCAGAAACAGTTCCCTATATCCCCAACAACCAATGTTCCCCTTATATTATTATTATCATTATTATTATTATTATTATTGGAGTTAATATGAACTCATACCGAATAAAAGTTTAAGTGACATGGCATCTCTGTATATATTATTTTATGCATCTCAGTGCGTAATCATCATTTATACCCCATTCCCACCAAGGTTTTTTGGTTTGGAGCCAACAATTTGCTGGTCTAGAAGCAAGAATGCTAACAACATAGGCTGGGGGCGACTTGTGGCCAGCCAGCTATGGATTTATTAGCTGGTTAGCACACAGATGTGTCAGGGACTGAGCTGGCAGGCATGAGGAGTCAAAGGTAAATTTTCACAAAAGTCCTTTTATTCACAAATAAATGTGAAAATAATCAATTTACAAAATATACAAAATGTTCTGGGCCCATAAAAGAGGACAACTAAACAGAACTTTACTCAGGCTTTTACTCAGAACTGAATATGTTCAGTTTGTTCAGTTAATAACTAAGCCAACACACCAAACCGACCCACCTAAACTGAGACATTGGGGAAACTTAAATAGTGGCTTATCAGGCCACTCTGACACACAGGGGGAATAGACTAAAACATAACATTTAAACAAACCATAATACCCTCCAATAATATCCAGATAATGCAGCCAATTATTAACTAAGGAAGATACTGAAATACTACACATCAAAAAGCATACTAACTGAGTCTGCCGGCACTTCCTTTGTCAGCCATGCAACATCGTCAGCAGCAGCACTCAGGAACTGGTAACTCAAAGAAAAATGAATTAATGCAATGAAAAATAACCTGAATGAACCTAATAATACTACCCAAAATTGACAACGAAAGTTAACTAATTGTGTGCACCCAAGAAGATAACTACTGTCAAAACCGGAAAATAAAACTATGTATTATGAATCCAAAATCCATGTCCAGTTATTTATTGTCAATTGTGTCTAATGTTCTAAGCCTAAATATAAGCAAACAAATGAAAGAGTTACCACCATGCGCTTTGTGCCTCAATGTGTGGCTGCTAGGGCGGCCATCACAGATGTTAGGAATGTAACATTGAGGTAGCTGGCTAGTTGTTGGTCAGCTAATGTTCCCCAAGCAAGCATATCTACAGATTTTTCTTGGGTAATGCTAGTTGACCAACAGCTAGCTAGCTAGCTAGCATAACCGCGGTAACAACAGCTAATGTTGGAGACACATACAGTGACGTAATGATGTGGCTCTGTGGTGGCTCTCTAGCTTGTGGAAAAGCAAACAGGTTATTAGAGAACCAGCGCTAGGTACGCATTGGTAGAAAGGGGGTATTAGACTACACCTCAGTATCCAACCCCATTCCGTCTCTCTGAACATTCTCTATTCTTTTCCTTTTATCCACCTCCTTTGTGGCTCTCTCTCTCTTACACATTTCCCCACTCACACACAAACAGAGATTCAGGCATAAAAGAACAGCAGCTTCTGTTCTTCTGTAAAATTGTTGAATGTTTGACAGGAAGGCCAACAGATTGAGGGAGCATCCCTCCGGAGTTTCTCTCTCTCCCATATAAGGCTCGAAAGGAATCCCAGCATAGTCACGCTTACCAAGCCCTGCGCCGGAGTAACCTCTGACCTGAGCTGTGTGTCAGTGCTGATCTCTCCCAGGCAGCAGGATGCTGACACACATGAAAAACATAAAATGACCCCTGCAGAAAACAAAAAAGGAACAAACCCCTGCCTTTTTGGCTACATGAATCTGAAAACTCTCAAACAAAAGTAGCATGGCTAAAAGGACAAAGCTAAGCACTTTCTGACCCCCCCCCCCACACACACACACACACACACACACACACACACACACTAAACAGAGACACACCCTGCATGCCTTTAATGTGGAGCTACATTTCAGTTGGTGTATTTAACTGAAATATAGTAACAGAAAAGTTCCATGACAGAGACTTTCCTGTTTGGTTTGCATGGCGGGTAACTGGCAGCTTTAGCTCTGAAAGGGCAGTTTGGCGGCACTACAGTTGGGAGAAGTGTCCTAAAATGTCATTCAACTGTACATATGCACACGCCAAATCCACAGATTTTTTACCAACGGCCTACTTTCCATGAGCGTTTCACCTGGCAATGACGTCTGTGTATGGCTGACCTCAATGTGAATTCAGCACAGTGTGTTTGGAGTAGTGGTGGCCAGAGCAGAACAGCAGCTCACAGCAGTGGGAGAAGGAAAATAAACTGCACAAGTTTAACTGATTTTACCGGCACATAAAGCCATGTCTAACCGTCATCATATTTCTTGAAGTTTTTGTGTCATATACTAGGTGACACTATGCTAGCAGCAGGCCTACCCATGGCAATGTTGATCTATCTGGTCAGTCCCACTAAAATATCTCAATAACTTGAGGGGACGGATTGTCACAATACTGATGATCCCTTAACTTTTCATATAACACTATCATCAGGCCAAATTGTTTCATTTTTAAATACACTGGTTTATGACCAAAAACTACATTCGCATTAACCTTAGGTGTGCTTTGTCTGTATCACTAATTAGCAAATGTTAGCATGCTATCACACTAAATTGTGATGAACCTGCTAAACTTCAGCATAGTACCATTGTCATTGTGAGCATGATAGCAAGCTGATGTTAGCTCAAAGCACAGCTGTGTTTAAAAACAGCCTCCCAGAGCCGCTAGCATGGCTGTAGACACTCAGTCTCTTTTTGCTTCTTGTGGCTGGAAAAGAAAATGTAGCACGGACATTACCTGACAGTTAGTGGAGATGCAAATCCACCATAGACGAGGCAGAGATAACTCTCTCCACTCTTCGGGTAGAGGGCATAGACCCAAATGCAATGCAGCCAAAAGACAGGCTAGATGTAAGAGATGACTCTGGTCATATAGATGACAATAACTATGGTTATGATAACCATAACAAAGGTAATATAATTTAATTGCATGATGCGTATCTGTTTATAAACTTACATAAGTGTTAAGAGTCATGCTACTGTGTGTAGAAACAAAAGGCACTGTGTGTCTGACATCACACTGAAACAGAGACTAGATAATAAAATCAATTTATTTGGACATCTCAGCAGTATTTCTTGGCCTCACACTACATCGTCGAGAGAGTACATCCACATCTAGCAGTCGCAGGTTAAGTGCTTTTCTCAAGGGCACTCACCAATTGTTCACTCTGACCTCTTTTATTAACACTTCTCAAGCTGTGGCAGCCAGCCAGCATAAGACTCTGAAATACATGGGAAAAGACGGCAAAAGAAAATATGTCATCCACAATTCTTAGATATCCGTCACAGCTCAGGAAGTTAACATAACTTTTCTAATTGATGTCATTTTTCGTCGCAGCAGGACAGGAAATGAAAAGACCTCAATGGCATCAGCGCCAAGTTCTGACCAGTCACAGGTGTGTGATGGGAAAACCCAACCTGCACTCAGCAGCTTTAAACAGACACACACCCAACAGAGGGATTTCAAATATACATTACTCAAGCATGCAAACACACACACACACACACACACACACACACACACACACACACACACACACACACACACACACACACACACACACACACACACACACACACACACACACACACACACACACACACACACACACACACACACAGTTGGCTCTAGGCTTTTTAAAGAGTTCATTCATTCACAAATGTGTGACGAACCACTTCCCACACCACTTCTCACCTCGCACATTGACACATAATGTAAGTACAATCCACTGCAGTCATTCATAAAGATAGCTGCACTGTATGTCTATATTGGGTGATAATAATACAGATATCACTTATATGGCAAAAATAAAAGATTGATCATCATGGTTTCTATTCCTGTCAGACACTGCAGTTCCCTCTATACACGTCAAAACTACACTTAGCTTTAATAATTGACTAATGTTTGATTTTTTCCAGCCACAAGGAAACTGGAATTTAAATTACCCTTAGCAGACAATCAAGCTTGCCAAAAATAACTCTTTAATTGACCAGCTGAATATGGCCACAGCTATATTTAGGCGTTATTTTAAGCCCTGCGGGACATAGGACAGGGCCTTGCAGGACACACACTGGGGCGAAATATGGATGCCAGCAGTGTCTGTGCACCCTCAGCAGTCCACCCGACATGAAGAGGGCAATCCCCCGCTCAGGCCGCCCAGTAACATCGGCATCAGCTGCTAGCACAAATTGCATTAGAGGACAGCCAAGCCTTTACCTCCCAGCCGGCTACGATTTAGAGCAGGCAATGAGACAGCAGTGAGTAACATTAGAAAGAGCAGGCTGACTGATTGGCTACAATTGTTTTTTAAACCCATTTGGAAAATATTTTTGATATCAAATCCAACATGATACACAAAACTTTTTTCTGTTTTTAAGTCTTAAAAATGTTAGATCAAATATTTTATCCTGTGTGTGTAGAGGGCTGCATTTGATACAATTCAGTTTTGTATAATAACAATAACTCAGAACCCTACCATGAGAAAATGACCACTTTAATTTGGAGACATTAGTATAGTAAGATCAACAAATGACATTGCTAGCTGTTAGCCTTTACCTTTCACAACGTATGTCTACCAAACATCTCTATTACAAACGAAACCTGAAGCTGACCTGAAGCCTTCAGAGCTGAACAAGATAAGAATCTACAGTATGCTAGGCTAGCTAAGCCACACTAGCAGGTTAAGTGAGGCTGCACTGGCACAGCGGCATGCTAATGTTAGCATGCTCACAATGACAATGTTAAAATGCTGTTGTTAGGCAAGCATGTTAACCATGTTCACCATCTTAGTTGAGTGTGTCACCCTGCTAACATGTGCTACTTAGCACTAAACACAAAGCACACCTGAGGTCAGTGAGGTCATCAATTTTCAATCAATGTCATCAGTTTTTGGTCACAAATAGTAGTATTGGAGACATTTCTTCCGTGATGGCAGTAATTGAACAGTCAGGGAATTACCAAACGTATTACCATTCACCCTGATGAGGGGGGGGTATGAGTGTGTGTTTCCTGGCAGTCCATCCAACAGTTGTCAAGATATTTCAGTCCAGACCAAAGTGGTGGTCCAACCAACTGACAGAACAACATTTCCATCCCTAAAGCCATGCTGCTACGGTGCCTAAAAACCTCATCAAAACACACTTGTGACATTTATCGTTCCAATAATACTACAGAGATGTAAACACACTGTAAGACCGGAGAGGAATGGTGGACAAGTAGTACCATCCTCTTTGCTACTGTTCAGCAACAGCATTTAAGAGATAGAATCACCAATTATGCCAAAGACGGAAGTCACTTTCCCTGCAAGTTAGAATAGGCAGACAGCGCCCTGATAGGCAAACCTCCACACCTGGAAGTTGTGTGTTGTATCTAGAAGGCATCAGTGATTACATAAGCAAATTATTTCTTTGCATGGCAGCATGTTGAAGATACCATGAGACAGCTTTCGACCGTCCAGTAAAGGCTTTACATAATATCATAATATAACTCGTGGTTGTAGCCTGTCTAGAGGCTGTAGCCATCCAAACGTTTTGGGACCGCCTAACAGTGCTTTTAAATGGATCACTGTGGTCCTCACACTGCAAGAAATACCTGTCTTAATATGTCTTGACCCAGTATGTAGCTCTTGGTTGACATATATCCTGAAACATTCAACCATATCTGTTAGCTAAAATATAATACAGTGGTCAACCTCAGCCTGTCTTTGTCTGAAAACAAAACCAGGCCAGTACGTGGAGAATATGGACAAGGACAGGTATTTAGGACAGTGTTATATTCTCCTAGGATAAAGATGAGTATCTGGGCAACACAGAAAATGTTTACGAACCAAATACTTTCCACTATTGAGAATCAGTAAGTACACCTACACACATACAATCTATATAACCACACTGCACGCAGCTTATTAGAAAGTATAAGAGTCCCTCAGACAACAGTAAAAACAAGGTTCAGAGGTGTTCAAGTCTTCCTACAGTGCTCCATGTTCTGCAGAAATGAAGCTGATGGTATGTGTCCTGATTTAGTGGGATTCTGCAGCAGGTTAGCAAAAATATATGTGAGAAACATATTTTTAAAACAGAGAGGCAATGTAACAAACTCTCCGATTGGCTGTGTCATCAGTGTGCCTTAATAAGGAGAGCAGGACCTCAGTGGAGCACAGACGCTGTCGAGGAAGGAACACAGAGGAACGTCTGGAACATAAACACCTGCCAGGGAGCCGGCTCCTGCTTCCCATTACCTCCTGGTACAGAAACAGCACTACACACACACACACACACACACACACACACACACACACATACACATACACACACACACACACACACACACACACACACACACACACACACACACACACACACACACACAAATACAACCATGCACGCGTCTCGCAAATGTGTTCCGATGTTGGTATCAAATTAAAATGTGATACCATAGTTGATAAGGCCAGTTGTCGCCTTTCTCCCATTCTCAAGCACATTCACTATACTTGTGAATGCATGTTAGAAGTCAATTTCATATCAGTCATTCACTCTTTCCACAACGTTCTTGCCAAAACCCCTCAAAACTCTCGCTCTATTTGTACATGATAACGGCACCTTCCTCCTGTTTTGTGTCACAAAGCAATCTAGCCTTTGTCCTGTGAGTTTCCTACCTCATCCAACCCAATGACACACAGTGTAGAGGCCAGAAGAGGGGACCTATTTGGCAGTGGCGCAGTAATGAAACTGACGTCTAAAATCAACGTAATAATGATAGGTGTGAAGAAAAGCAACGCAGAGCAGCGTTTAAGAAAAAAAGAAGATAAGGGATGACCATACAAATAGACCCAATGGCAAAGAAAAACATGCAAACATGCTGATACGCGGAAAATAAGCGACAGTGATTCAGCACAAGCCCAGACACCAGATTCTCAAAACCAGAGAGAGAGAGAGAAAAAAGAAAACTGGGGCAATATTTATAGAGGAGCTCTCCCTCTTCTTGATGATCTGTTGGAGCGGAACAGATGAAACATACAGGAGGAAAAACATCTAGCAAAAGAAAAAGTGAAAGAATATATATATATATATATATATATATATATAGGACAGGAATGAAAGCTAAACAAAACTTTGAAATGAAAGTGATGTGAAAAGTGAAAAGCAAAAATGGGCACAGAGACATGTTGGGAATGACTGGCTCCATATCAACCTGGATCTGCCTTCACCTGTCAGAACTAACTCATCCCTCACGTTGCCATCTTTCTCTCTTCGTTTGCACACCACATGAAGATTTCCAAAAAGAGTAAACTAATGTAAGACAATCCAGCGGAGGCACGTGGAGCGGCTCACTTAAAGGAGATAAAGGGATAAAACGAGATGAAGGTTCGAGAAGGAGAGCATGAGCTCCCTGCGGCGTATTAATGAATTTCACTATGGGTTCAGCGGCACCTGTTAATGTCCTGTGTTGTGACTGGATACAGGATAACAATCAGCAGAGCGCTCAGACATCCAACTAAACCCATCTCTCAGTCTCACTGGGGTCAGAGGTCAGCGGAGCGGGTTTGTTGCTACGGTCACATATCAAAGCGAGGCACTCCTGTAAATCCACCGGACTTGCAGCGCACAGAGAGTGCGAGAGCGTGGAAGAGTGACAGCGAACATGTGCGCCAATCAATAAAGCACTCAGCAGTCAAGAGATGCAGCGTGCATTGGCTGCTGCTCTGTTCCACACACGCACACACATACACACACACACACACACAGCAGCCGGCATGATCAAAGGCACAGCAAGATGCGTATGCAAACAGTCACGTGTTTGCACCTGTGCTGAGTCAATAATGGCAACAACAGACAAATGGGTAAGAGCCTCTTCCCACAAACACACATGCAAAGACACTTCATCATGTAGTCGTGTGGAAGCTGTCATCACTGTAATTTGAGTGCAAGCTCCCACCTTTATACTTCTCTCTGACGTTTTCATAAGCCTGAATGAAGTCCTGCTCCTCTGCGTTCGGAGGCAGGTAGGCGGGTTCGTACATAGCCATGCTGGTGCGCTCGCCCTCTTCTTCTCCTCCTCCTCCTCCTCTTGTTCTTCCTCTTCCTTTTAGGTCAGCTTCTTCCTCTCTGTGCGTCTTTGGATGCGCGTGAGGCAGCCTGTGCTGTCCTCTGTCTGCTCTCTCAGCTGTGTGTGAACCCTCCACAGCTCCCAACTTCATTCCACTGCCCAACACACCCCCCTCTCCTCCTCCTCCTCCTCCTCCTCCCCGTCTCTTCCATACCCTACCATAGCCTGGCTCAGAAATACTAATATAAATGTCAGGCCCCTCCTCTTAAAGATACACTGACTGGACCAGCAGGCGCACACACACACACACACACACACACACACACACACAAGACACACACACACACACACACATACACACACTCGCAGCCTGCTGCTTGCCAAGCACAAGCACAGCAGCAAAGAGAGCAGAGCAGCAGCATAAGGCTCAGTTGAAGTGTTACCACACTTCCACCGATTTAGACTGTGATGGATGGCAAGCAGATTGTACACTACCAAAGCACGGATACGCTTCTCTTAGTGTCAGAAAAATGGTACAGAATCTCTTCTCTCGTGTGTAACCCCATGAAATACTAGAGAGAAATGAATTGTGTTGCACATCACGCTGTTATATTCATGAATCTATATAAAAACATGTAAGTCTGGCACAATCACAGAAGTTAAGTATCCAACAAATGGAAGTAACCACTATTCAGGTTCCTGGGTGATGATGTATTTTTTATGAAATAAATTATAGTAATTTTTCAATAAGTTGGTGGTTTAAAGGAAAGACAGCTATTATATTATATATATATTAGATATTGCACTAAAACTGTGATTCTCAACCTTTTTCTGGCATGCCCCCCTTCAAAAAACCACAAAAGTCAATTTAATTAACAACCATTAACATGACTAGTGAAATAACTAATAAACAGCATACAGCAGTTCAATTTTGGTGAAATAAAGCTCAGCATACATCATATTCATTCAACTTAGTTTTACTCCATATTTTTCCACACGCTTGTATCCAGTGAATTATTTTCATATACGTTAAAGTTAGACATATCCAGTAGAGGTGGCTCTGAGTTCTTAACTTTTTCAGGTGAACAGCGGCCATTTCATTTATGCTAACGTTTCTTTTTTTCATGGCAACATTACTTGTTTGGGGGCTGCTGCTTCTTGGGCTTGCTGCCCATTAACGGTTCAGGCCACATACACAGTTAATTTCTCGCTTCCTGTCGTGCTAACTTTGTGTTTGGGTCATCGTTATCACTGCTACTAGCTGGCCTCTGGAACTCTATGAGTCACGTTAGCTGGCTGTAGCAGACAGATGCCTATCGAAATCTGGCGTCTAGAAAAAAAGAGGTGACACATACAAATTTACCTCTGAACAGTCCTTTTACGAGTGCAAGTTCCTGCATTTCCAAAAACTGAAAAGGTTCATGTATAACCTATCTTGACATCGTAGCTATCCTTTCCAAGTGTTTGTAAGTTGTATGTTACTTCCAAAACATCATTCAAAAACCATCACATTGTTTCTTTCATCTTTGTTTTTTTTTTTGTCACCAAAGAAGCTGCAGAGCTTTTATAAGTTTCCTAAAATGAGACCAGGGTGAATACTCAGTCATTCCTTATCATTCCCTCGGCTGTGTAAGTGATTTATTCTGTAATGCCTTAACTTAATCACATTTGAAAAGGAAGCAGCCAGTCGCTACGGGGCATAATCTCATAACAGAGAAGATGTCCACCCTGTTTGTGCCGCAGTAACACACTCCAGCTGGTAGCTGTTATGTTTCGGCCAGTCACTGAGAAAGTTGATGCCCGCAGTGTGATGAATACATTCAAAGGCAGCTGAGGTGCACATATGCCCTTGACATCCACCAGGAACATCAACTGAATATTCAACAGATGACCTGACCAGCCAAGCTTATGACAGTCCAACAACAAAATAAATTATGGATAAAAAAAACAAAAGCACTACCAGTCAGCTACACACGTCAAGACTTCATTTGTCATTTTAATTAAATGTAGCTGCTTGATTGTTGTGCCAAAAAATGATAGATTTACTAGGTGCCTTAATAATATCAATGCAAGTTGTGGCATTAGATATGATTAATAACAGTGATGTTGGCAAACAGAGGTCGAATCCCGTCAACTGACAGAAACATAGCGTGTGCATAGTTAATGGCTGAAGCCAGATACACTGTACTGGAATTTAAAAACTGTGTCTTGTTGAGGGGTTTTATGATGGCACGCCTCATAAAAATGATGAGGAAAGTAAAGAAGATATCACCCTTTCCATGCTGGTTTGCGTAGGAGTCCGTTTTAGCACAATAGTGGAGATGTGATGTAGGAAAAGGAAAATCCCTGCAGCTCAGCCTGACTATCAGACATTTCTTTGGCCAAGGCCGCACTGACATCAGCCAGGACACTTTCCTGAGAGGAAACACGATAAGTCCACTCCAAACTCCCTGTTGCTGCTGCTGCTTGCAGGAGTTAGACCGTGTATATCTATATCTTTACAGTCACTCTAACAGGAAGTTTTACTAGTAAAGAAACAGTTGGGCATGCTCTGAATCAGTTTCCTCAATAGCTTTTTTAGTTTTTTAGATTATATTTTTTTCTAGAGCTAACTTTCTTGATTTAATTTACAATTATATGGCGTATATTTAGACAGTTATACCCATTTTATTATAGATTTTAGAGTATATAATAAAGTTACGCAAGAACTGAGATCTAAGGAACGACATTAATTGTCCATTACATTATGAAATGTAACACAGAAGTATATCATATTATGCCCTAAAATGCAATTGAATGAGAATGCCATGTGTGATTTTGCATCACAATTTTTTCACATTATTCTATATAAAGATGTACGCTGTAGACAAGGGCTCCCCAAAAGGCCAAAATATTAAGTTGTATGCAGAAATAAGCATGCTTTAATAAGTGCCCAGAGCACATAAAGGGATTAATATGCAGTCAACATAACCTCCTCCTGAGGCAGCATTAAACAGCTAAATGCTTACGTATCCCTAGAAATAGGGAGCGGCTCAACAGTAGAATGACATCAGCATGTTGACTCTGGCTTCTAACAGATAAAACGGCACAGTACTATAAAGAGAAGCCAGTAGTAGTTAGTCATATACTGTAACCATAACACTAATAAGTGCTATATCTATGTTGATGTACAGTACTGTACCAGTGGGGGGGACAGCGGTCAGTAGTGAGATGTGCTGGTCAAAAACTATTCAGGTCATAGTCATATGTCTTAGTGTCCAAGTTAAAAAAAACTGCAACATCAGTATTAAACTGCTGGCTAATATATGGCAACTAAGTGGAACGATATCTGGATCTAAACGTTTAGCACCTCACCCACTATTAACACTCACTGACACTGGATCTCCTTTTCCTAGACACACATAGTGGTGACACTTAAGAGGTACTTAAATTTCTTACAGGGTACTTCCTGGATATTTCTAGCTTGTCTACTCCTAAATAACCGGACAACCAAATCTATCTTCAGGACATGTGTTTATTTAGTTAAGCTGCGACTTTAAAAGGCTTGTGATCTCGTGATGAGTATGTGAAAATGTGCGTGTGTGTTCGTATGTGGGCGTGTGTGGAGCTGAGGGTTTGCTTCCAAGATCGCATTCAACAATACTCAACAGGTGCACCCAAGGGCTCCAGGCTCTTGCGCGTATTCACTCACGCAAGCTTTCTACATTAGAAGATCTGAATGTGTGAGTGCATGTTCCAAAGTATGAACCCTTTAACATGCGTGTATGTGCATTCGTGTATACATACAGCAGTATGTGTGAGTGTGCATTTACACTTCATTTGATACTTTGCCTGTGAATGGTCCCAGGGGATGAAAGGAACACGACAAACAAATGTGTGACATTTCCTCTGCGTCCTGTACATAACAACCAGTGGTGGAATAAATAAGTACATTTACTCAAGTACTCTATGTAAGTACAAATCAGAGGTACTTGTGCTTTACTTTTTATGCAATTTCTACTTCTACTTCTACTTCTACTCAACAACATCTGAGTGGCAGATATTGTACTTGTTACTCCACTGCATTTATCAGACAGTTTTAGCTACTAGTTATTTTTCAGATTACATTGGTCATACCCTTCCTGTCTAGTGAAAACCATGTATGTCCAAATGTGGTGATTTGGAATTTTTATGATAAACTGAAGGATGAAGTGTTCCATTACGGGTTCTTAAGATAAATAAACTATTTAAAAACCCTCTTGGATTAGCTGGAAAATGCACAAAGCTGAAGACAGGGGCTGTTCTTCTGATCTCATGAAAGGTTGACTGTTGATACATGGTTCTCACAGGACAGCGACGCTACAAACCCATAGCGATCTTATAGAGAATGATGCATTGCAGTACATTAAAGTACCCAACAGTATATAAAGTAGTTCAAATGAGCTCAACCTTAAACATCTACAGCAGTAAAATGAAACGTACACATTAATGGAGCAGTAATATCAATCCAAAAACATCATAACAGTAACACTGACAGGGACCACTTTTGAATGAATCTGAAAATGAATAAATCTGACATACTTTTACTTAACTAAGGTTTTGAATGCAGGCTTTTACTTGTAATAGAGTATTTCTACACTGTGGTATTGCTACTTTTATTTAGGTAAATGATCTGAATACTTCTTCCATCACTGCTAACAAGTAAACTTTGTATTAATCTTGCTTGTCTAACCTAAAACAATCATGCTGTTTTACATGTATTTTGTAATATTTCTTTCCTTGTACCTTTAACTTTAACTTTTTCCTTATAACTGTAATAAAGTACATAACTTTTTAAGGTTGTAAAATATGAATCCACAATTGTCTGGATAATATACTACTATTTAAAGATATTATTACACTTCAATCTATAAACAGGTACATTTTGCAACCTTCACACCATCTATTGTATTCCCCGGTGGTTACAGAAGCTACAGTACACATCTGGCCAGTAAACAGTCTGTCTCTCCCTCCTTTTCCAGGGATGTTTCCTTCTGTTTGATATTCTTATGGGGCAGACTCGCAGTGACGAGTGAAGCTACATCGTTAATATTATATTATTATTATATAAGTTTTCTTCACACCACTCTGTTTCTGAGAATGAGATGCCAGTCTTCACAAATCACAGCACATCTTTTTATACTCAAGCGTCAAGGGGATGACTGAAGCACATCTAACCACTGATGGAAAAAGCCATGCGGGAAACAAACAAAACCTTGTGTACACACATATACACACACACACACACACACTCACAAGCAGGAGTTTAATACTAGCCAACAGCTAGACAGATAGTCTGGCTTTGGAAGATGACAAACCTCTCAGCAATACCGTGACAGCTGTTTTTATGGGATAATTTATGGCTGGCTCACACTAAAACAGGACTTGTCCTCTTCTGGATTTTGATTGAATGGAAATGATTTTGTTGGTCAGAGACAGTCAAAGAAATCCCTCTGTGATTATTTCCTTCCTTGCATTTTCTACCGGCGCACTCCTTGCTATAAATTATGCTTATTTTCACCAAAATCATTGTCAGGAACAGTCATCAGACTAAGATTAATAGCACTGCAAAAGGTATTAGATGTAAGTCCATATACCTTTCTTCTAAAACAAACATTTGAAATATGATTGTTCCTTGTGATTTTTCTGTGTTTAGGCATTGAAAGGAGCTAATTAAAGACATCTCCTCACTTCCTTCTTTCTCCTGACTAACACTACCTTTGTCAGTGTATCAGCTGATCATCACCAGTCTGGAGGCTTGACACATTTCTCTGTCAGTTAGCCAGGACTGGGAGCTGACTGGATACTGTTCCACCATAGTGCAATAATGTTGCAATGTTGTTGTAATCACAGTTAAATAGCAGAGGGACAAGCATAGAAACAGGCCTGGCTCCCTCTTCTGGATATCCACAACAGTGTCCAGCTGAAACACACTGATTGTATGTTTTTCCTCCCTCCTGCCTGGATCTGTCCATTTCGTTACAGCACATTTGCAGAATTTCAAACTGACGGGGAGGTTCAGCATTCCTTCCCTGATGCAGCATGTAATGGGACGGGCTTAAAGGTCAAATCTTCAAAAAAAAAAAAGGGCAGAAATAAAGCAGTTCTGTCTGATAGATTCTTTCAATGAGCATAAAACATACTGCTGAAGTCAGGCATGGCTCTATAACACCATGGGCACAAGGGATACACTATGTTGTCAATGCTATTTGAGACGGGTGTGGGAAATGAGACACATTTTCCAGAAGCTGTGATGACTCCCCAGGATGAATACTTTCAGCCCCTTTGATAGAAAGTGCCACCTAGTGGGCAAATGTGTTATTGCTGTCTGAGGGAGGACCAATAGCCGTGTTCACTTATCAGCATAGAACTTTGTGATAAGATGACATTTAATAAGCTATTGTCACGCTTCTTAAACCCCATTTGAGATCCAAGAATAGGCAGAGGTAAGCATTTGTATAGAAAACCAACATCACAGTCCCTTCAGTTAGTTTACACCAGACACTGAGGAATATGATTAGAAATACAAAGCGGCATTCGTAGACCAACAGACCAAAACTGCGAGGCATAATATGATAAAATGCCAATGTATTCAGCTCTAATGCTTCCATTAGATTTCTTTTATTGCAATATTATGAAAGTCGCCTGAGGGTAAGAGTCTTAGTGTGCATCTGTGGAGTAAATATCAGTATCACTGAATTTGTGTAGATGAAGATTTACACCTTTGAAGGTCCTGTCACCCTGCACACTGATCTCATGAGGAACAGACAGTGGATGACTCACATAATTCCCCTTACAGCCTGTAATAAAAGAGCCAGTAGTATTGCTGAGATACTTGGGGCTCTGTTCATTTCCACTGATCATTTCCACAGTAAATCTCTACCGCTTAATGTGTGTGCGTGTATGAGAGTCTCTGTGTGGCTTCATCTCAGTATCAGATCATAGCCCGCCCATAATGAATAATTGAGGAGTACTCTGCAGGGATGTTTGTCGTCTAAGTACAGCTTAAACTCTCAAGGCCGACACTGGAAAACACACACCATGACTGTAAGTGCAGACAAGATTTAGCAAATAAAATGAATGTAGTGTCAACAAACTTGTTCTATTAAAAATTGATGCAACGATTAACCCAAATGGCATATTTGGAGATTTTACCAATTTTTCGCAACAGCCTTTAAATTTTTTATGGCTGATCATATATCACATATAACATGTTTTTTTCTAGATTGTGATACATTCTGCATTATGTAGACTGTAAGTCCATTAGAATGATGAGGAAACGTCCATGACGGCCTTTCTAATTTAAGCTCATTTCCAAAACCATTTGTGTCCAAGACTTTAAAATCAAACACTATAGCACTATTTTTTTTCACATTTCATCTAATCATTGAGATTTTAATACAAAATGGAATGATATTCTGCTGTTTGGGGCTTGTATTAGGCCATTTTCACAAAGTGACCCTGTCATACCTATCATAACAACTGTCTACTACATGACATCAATGTTCTTTTATTTGTATTTAATATCTGTAGAACATCCAGTAAAAACATAATTTGATAACTTAGTGCCCTTTTCAATCAACCACACCACTGTGCCTGACCCAAACCTCACCTAATCCCTGCCTGACTCTAACCCCATCCCATGGGACCACTAACAATTCTTTATAGGGATTTTTTTCTAAGATGATCTTTTATAATTTGAGGAGTTTTATATTATATATATATTAATAATACTTGCTACTACATCCTTGGGATCTGGCTTTATCTTAACCTAAACCTGCAGATCTCAAAACCTGGGTAAAAACAGCCAGAACTATTCAGATGGCTATGCCACTAGAGTTACGTGAGACAATATTTTTTGTAAAACGGGTCTGCCAAAGGTTTGTCCCATTCCTCATTCCGTACCCTTCAAGTGAAGGTCACATAACAGCAATCCACCACAAGGTGGCAGGTTGGAGTGTCTGACGTGGCATGGAGATAGTCCTTGGGTACAGGTGCATGCACTAAAGATTCTATACATGCTCCTGCCCAGCATCGGTGATGACCTCTGACCTCTCTCTGTCCCCCTGTACTGACCCCAAAGTCATAGTGTGGACAGTACATCCTCCCTGTGGACAGCTGATAGAGAACTTTCAACTCAATCATTCACTGGTGTGTGAATAAGTGTACACCGGGAGTCAGCAAATAGTATGAGGATACAGCAGAGAAAAATATTATCTATAATATTTATGAATAATATGGAAATCAGGGTGTTACAACATAATGCAACTGACCAATTCTTCATCATTTGGTGTACTGTCTGAAGAGAGAAAGTAGGAAAAATCATCAGTGGAGTAATGAGTTTTTCATGACACAGACTAAATAATTGTCACATCTCTTGATAGGAACCATCCTATCAGGTCTCCTCATTCCTCTTCACAACTTCCTAATGTCACGGTAATAAGATCCAGTGGTTTTTATTTCATTGAAGCCCTCACTTAACACCAGCTCTCAATCTCATCTTTCAAGCCCTATTCCCACAGGTGATTAGAATCGTGTCTAGGCTGCTTTAATAGGTAATTAGAAAGATAACCGTAATTCAAAAACTAATTTAGAGATCTGCAAAGTTGAGAGTAGTCATGTACTTCAGCGACCGCTGACGAGACATAACAAAGAACACCTGTTCCATACAGTCTGAGCTTGAGTTACAGAGTTACATAAAGAACTTTTATGTCAATAAACGTCCCATTTTTCTGCTTTCTACTATTGTTTGACTTAGAAAAACACAAAAGCCATTGAAGTCATTGTGATCAAAGCGAAGGCTTACTATTCTAAACACTCTGTCTGGTAGGTGCATCCTGGGAAAACACTTCAAATGCACATCTTGAGTTTTTAATACAGTTTAGAGACACAACAAATATTAGATTAAACAATTGAGATTTAATATGTTAGCAGGTTGAGGTTTGTTACCTTTGTTCGGACGGAGTCTTCATGCTAAGCTAAGCTACCCGGCTGCAGGCTTTCACCGCACATTGAACGAACAAATATGAGAGTGGTAGCAACATGACATCCATACCCTTCAGCATTTACTCAGTTGGTTCTAAGAACATCTGATAGATTTCTCCATTCATAGAGGAGAAACTGTACAGTGCTGCCTCAGCCATGCAGCAGGTTATCAAGCACTAACAAGAACTGTGGATAGTCCACTTCTGATGCACCTCTAGCAAATGCTCATCTATATACAGTCAGGGATTCTGTAGCAGCCAGTTAGTCAGTCAGCAGAGCCCACAACAAAAGCTCAGCCTCACCCATGGGTGCTGACACAGCCTGACCTGGCCTTCTGATGGACAGAGAAAGAGCCGTACAGGATGTGGACGCAGGCCTATTGTAGGTGCTTAAGTTATCCAAACTTCCTCTTAGCCCGGCAGCGGCAGAGCAATCCAAAACAAACTCGATCAAAGAGTTATTGTGCTAAAATTGGCACTTTGAAAACTAGCATGCTAAAACATAAAAGGTGGAGTACATCCCATTTCTGTACCACAATGATTAAAGAAGTCCTACAGATGTTTTAAGGCATGTTTTACTGTCTCAATGACTGGAAAAATATGATGGACATACAATCAGAACAGTGGGATCTTTAACATCATAGCCCTCAGTTAACATTTAGAACACGGCATTCTAGCAGGTTGGGGGTTTTAACACAAAAATCCATATCAAGAATCAATACAATATCACAAAGCAAAATATTGTGATACAACATTTTTCTATATTTTTGTACACCCCTACCGTCAGTCGTTTCTTCATAATTTCAGTGCAGATGTGGGGTTGTCCTGCCTTTCTACACTCACTGTTAAGCAATGCCAGGATTAATGTAATGCAATAACATTTTGCATATCTGCCAACACTCACTATAATATATCTGTGAAAAGCCAATATTGTCTGATAATATCCGCTTGCTGAGTTGCTCTACTGTGCTGGAGGCAATGCGCTGCAATGTGATGAGGTATTTTAATTTACTGGGTCATGGAAGCTATATCACCCAGGAGTGAATTCAGCTATCAAATGACAAGTATATTATTCTATTATTGATACATTAGTCACATCATCGTATAGAGGTGGTACTGAATTTCATATAAGGAATGATTATGACTTGGCATTTCTAATAAACCCATGACTTTGATTGATTGTTGCAGCCAGTGTTACATGAGGCCTTCTCTGGCCATGAACTGTATAAATGTCTCTAACACTTGGCCTCAGGCGATCAGCACATCCCAGCAATGGCACTGCTAACCCATAGTGTAAATAAATAATGTGTTTCCAGCATCCCTACAGTTGAATTGGACAGGATCCCGGCCTATTGTCTGAGCTAAAAGAACCACACCTCACACTTGGAAAACTACTGTCTCTTGCTACTTTTTTGCCTTAATGTATAAAGCGCACATCCTGTTCAGCTGGCGAAACCCATTATAAGTCTGCAGGAGTAATACATACCTTGCATATGTAGGTACAAAAGAGTTCTGTTTAGTTTCCTTTCTGCTTACAGTATCACTTACTGCACAAGGTTAACTGGTCCTTAGTGGCCTGCCATTTAAAGTTGCACCAGACAGATCAAGGCAGCTTAAACCGCATAGAAGAGCATCCTACCATACCAGTAACAGTGAGCGATCCTGTTCTCATGCCCTGCCACCATCAGGCAAAGAAGTTCAGGACTTGTTACTTTATCAAGCTCCCTTTTACATAATTTTATAATATTGAAGTCGGCAAAATCTACTGTTCGCCGTTATTTCAAACACAGAAAAGCACACTTGACTTCTAAATGAAATGGTCAATATATGAAGCTGAGCTGTCTACCAACCGATGTCATGTTGTCTGACAACTTCTACCCAGAATGCAAACAAAGACTTTCCCACAGAGGACAATGGCATTTTCAATTGCTTTTTGTAAGTAGAAAAGTCAACAATATGACTAATGTTCGTTCCTCTCTGTTCATGAAGGCTGATCAAAGTCTGGTTTCCACTACAGCTGGGCTATACAACACCCACTGATGTATGTGTGAAACAAGTTTTAAAATACACTCCTGTAAAATCACATTTCCCTTTTTTCTTCAAATGACAAATGCTTACATTTCTGTCCCTGTATTCCCCTCTTTAAAAAAATTACCTAACACTAAGCTTAAAAGCTTTGTTTCACTGACCTCTTCTGGTTTAAAGGCTCAAGTCTGTTGCACGTGACCACATACTGTTGTCCCACCAGTCTTTAAAACTGAAATGTTGTTATTTTGCAATTTATTTGAATTCAATATTTTTGCCACAATCAGTTCACAGGGATGCATAAATCTTTCATATAGAGTTCAACTTTGAGACACAGTTCCACTGACCAACAGCAAGCCAACTTGATGGTGCTTACCTTTGATGGAACATAGAGAAGATAAGTCCAAAATGGAGGAGTTTATTAGCCGTGTCACAGCTCCATGAGACAGTGGTCAATGATACAAATACATCTTTTGAATGAAATGTGTGAACTTTATCCTGTTAGCAACTAATGTGCTTGCTAAATGATAGTTAGCAGCCTAACTAGCTTGGAGGGCTTTGTTGTCCTTCTTAAGCAACTGTTCACCGAATGAAATAGTGTCCAATCATCACAACAAAGTGCCAGGGTTGAGCAAACAGCACACTAGGAAGAAATTACAAAGCAGGTCAGAGATTTGTGACTGACTAGCATTAGCATGTTCCTGGCCCTGTGAATTATCCCAGTGTCACCAAGCCTCTAGCCCTGCCATTTTTGCAAAGACGTGCGGGTGGATTCCACCAAGCCTTTATGCTTTAAGCTATGTCACACCCTGAGCACACTTCTGCATCACCGCAGCGATGTGAAGACTTCAACCAGGTTACTTTTTTATGTTCGAATATAGTGAGTACATCTACGCACTGTTTCAAGTGTGTCAGAGTAAGTTGCAGTTGTAATCCTACCTGCGATGCGAATCACAGCCCTCTCTGCTGGATCCAGGACCTCCCCTGAGGCTGACTTGGAGCGTTTGACCCTCTGGAGTTTGGACAGGTTCCATGGCAGGGTGTCTCCAGGACAGGGGACGCTGCTCTTGTCTTCATAGCTTTCCTCCAGTGGGGTTCGATCCCTCCGTCTGTCTTTACGGGTCGCCATCATCTACCTTCTAGAGAGATTAAAAGACAGATTTTGGGTTTGAGATTGACGATTGGCGAGAAGGCGTGCAGACATGACCAGACCACAAACCACATAGAGTTCAACACAAGACCACCACCTAAAGTTTGATAAAATACAGATGTTTATTATTAATTATTACTGGCTACTGATAGGCTACATACTAATAAAAGAGGAAAGCAGTAACTGTGATGCTTATTTTATTGGTTATCATATAAGGTACAGTAGTTTAAACCCTGCCAATACTGATCATAACGTGTCCAAGGCCTCTGAAGCTAAACACTCAACAACTTGTAGCCAGAATCTCCACCCACACATCAGGCTAATCATTAAACCTGTGACTCTTTAAAGCCAAGAACCAACACGTAAAAGAGAGACACCCAGGCTTTGCTAGTGGCCACTGTCAGGCTGTTTCCTGTGTGCTGTGACCTCACTCTTGTAATTTTTAACTGCCACTGAAATGTATGAGAAGATAAAACCTGATAACAACTTAATGTTGGAGTGCCATAAAATGCAAAATGCAGGGCCGGACACACAATGTACTTTGTGAAATATCATCAGTGCAGTGGTGTGCGGAGATGTCTGCAGGGAGAGGCCCCATGACCATGATAACAGCCTATACGGACCTTCACCTGTTCACATGCAAAATTGAGGGTGTTACATTGCACCTCCATGGCCTATTTTGCTCTTGCTTCTTATGTGGAGAGATGAGAGAGAGGAGAGATGAGTAAAGTAAAGCCTTTCTTGAAAGCATTAATAAAAGTATGAAAAGATTTTCTCCTTCTAAAAATGTTTCAATACGGATCAAAACTGATGCGGCGAGGCTGAGTCCTTGCTGCAGTGGACCAGAGTTCGAATCTGACCTGCGGCCCTTTGCTGCGTGTCATCCCCCTCTCTCTGCCCCCCTTTCCTGTCTGTCTTCGGCTCTCACTATCATAAAGGCAATAAAAGCCCCCCCAAAAAACTTAAAAAATTGAATTAAATTGAAGCAGCAAGAACAGATATGGTCTTTTCTAGTCCAAGTATTCCTCTTCATGTCAAAGCATTGCACCTGCATTACCCACAATACAACTCGGCCGCCAACAGTTAAGTTGATGTGTTATGCTAGTAGGGGCTAATGTAGCCTCAAGACTCAAGCCGCTAGCTTCAAGCAGAGATGAGGAGTGGGCACCAAAGGTCTGCTAAGCTATTTTCTTTCTTACTGCACACCGCCATATTTTTTCATTTTTAAACTTAAGTCTTCAGACCCAAATGATGCTGACATCACAAAAAAACAAAAAGCTTTATGCAACTTTTTTCACATATGCAGTAGTACCCCCCAAATACCTGTAAGGTAGAAATGTCCCTTTTAGGAAATAAAGTATGCATCACTGTCCTACACTTGATGCCGAGTGTAAAACTGCTATACATTGTTGACAATCACTCACTATGAGTTTTCTTCAGACTATCTGCTCCGTGTCAGACCTTTGCCTTATAGGTTAAATATTGATCAATGAGCAGAATCTGTTAAGAACAGTGACAAAGAATGGAAATCATCTGTGCAACTGTGAAATACCACAGCAGCTCACTACTCATGACATCACACCCAGCTTATTCTCCATTAATGTTTTGCACAGTACACTGTGTATAGTCCTAAAGGGAAAGAAATCCTCCATAAAACCTTTAAAGCAGTTAAAACCCAACGGTGGGTGATATCAAGACAAATGCCACATAATAGCTACATTTATAGGACCAAAAAACACGACAGATGTGTAAAAATAAGTGTGGAGACCAGGATTAAAACAGCCCAGGGTAATATACACACCAAGGCAATGTTTACTTAAGCGAAAGTAAAACCTACACTGATGAACCTAAGCTCGGTGACCACAAAGTAGTTATATGAGTCATCAGCAGTAATAAATGCTGTCTGTATGTGTGTCAAATAAAGGAGAGGGAGTGTTGATTTGACTTGACGTGTGACACCTCCTGTCACTCTAATCAACTTTCTGTCAGCATAAATATCCCAAGAGCTCTTCGGAGGCTCGTTTTGACCTAAACTGCAATAACAACAACAACAACAACGACCTGGAAAACACATGTAAATGAGTGATTTCAGTGAGGAAACATTTCTGTAGCCAATGACAGTGACACACCCACTGTAAGAGATAACCCTGCACTCAAGGACCTGTAGCTGATAGATGAGTTCAGAGATCACTCCTTTGTGAAGTTATCACACTGTACATGTAAATGTTTTGGCAGTCCTGCTGGCATTGGGCCATGAGGTCATCACAGTAACCAGGTTCTCAGACACAGACACGTAGCGAATAATATGCTCCTTGTTGGAAAGGACCCACAATATATCTAGAGAGTTGTCAGTGGTAAGTAATGGTAAATTTAACGAGTGATAAATGTGTGTGTTTGAAAACTCACCTGTGATATTTGTGGCTTTACTTTTTTAGGGATAAGAATCCATCTCAGCCTTTACTTTGTAAAAAAAAGTAAATGTCCCATCAGCTTCCCTAATGGGTATACTGCATTATAGACTACACAGTAATGACACAGAAATGAATGGGCAGTGCTGCTGGATTACAGTAAAAGCCAGTCTACTAACCGGCTCATTAATTTTGTAATGTCAAGAGTCTGAGATCTCATTACTAGCAGTACTGTAGGCCCTCACCTAGCCCTGCATGAGGTAAGATTCAGTCCCAAATACCTGTCTTGTGATGCAGTTGACCACCATTAAACCGTGTCTGTATATATATATATAAACTGCAATAGGAGTGGCAGCCACAGTATGATTAGGACAGGCTATTCTCTTATTAGGATAAATTAGCATATGGTGCAATTAAACTATGCATGATTTTGCTGGGCACCTTAAGAACTCCAGAAACCTGCGATTCCTAAATACTGTCCTGATGCACCTGCACCGAATGACTCCGAATGCACACTACAATATAAAGGAATAAAGGGATGACTCAGTAAGTTCACACTATGACAATGTCCTGTCACCAACAGCTACCAGTTTTTCTTGAACTGTTCACCCATGCACACACACACACACACATTACCAGTGAGAACATGTGTTGTCTTACCTTACTGCTGTGCTTGATCGGTGCGTAAAAGCCGGTCAAACAGCCATGCATGCGCCGGTGCTTCAGTCTCTGCGCCAACCAAAACAAATAAAGTCCCCGACAGCCTGCGTGTGTGACAGCGCACTGGCATATGTGTGTGCGTGTGTGTGTGTGTGTGTGTTTGTGTGTCGGCAATGTTGAGATAGCCACTCCTTTTACGGGAGGCAGGGCTGGAGGAGGCTGGAGAGACGACCCGCCGTGCAGAATCCGCAGTCATCTGTGATGTTTCTCTAGCCCTGCTCGCTCTTCTTTCTCACCCAACATCCCTCCCCTGCTGGCGACACCTCTGAATTTAAAGGTCGGTAATCATTCATGGATTCGTTGACTGGCACCCCTGAGCTGCTAAATGCTGCTTCTTGATCTTCATAACTGCAGAGAAAAGAGGTAGCAGGCGTCCTTGCTGGGACACCGCGGACCTGCTGTGGAGCCACTGTACCGATCGAGAGCAATTAACGGTGTTTCTCCTCCTCCAGCAGCAGCAGCAGCAGAGTCTGGTGCTGCGGTGAAAAGCTGCATGACTCACTGTTCGATTAGTCTGCCTGGTTGTCCCGGCCAGAGCATTGTTGTGGGTGCAACCTATTGCAGAGCTACCAGGGAGAAAATGAAGCTTTTAGGCTGAGGTGATGCTGCGATTAGTCTCTCCTAATGGGAAGGGGGGCGGGTTAATTGAACATTCAGGTGTTAACAGATATCACGTGACACTTAGTTAGGTTTTTTTTTTTTTTCAAATGCAGTGTGACCTCAAGCCTGGGATCCAGCCACTGTAATACACTGGGCAACTAGTGTGGACACACAGTAAATGTTTAAACCGAGAGACCAGTAGGAAATGCAACATTTCAGATTGCATGATCTCTCTAGGGAACTTCCACAAGGCCAGCATGTACCATGAACAGGCCTGACTCAGCTTTTATTCATGTTTTATGCTGTGTAATGTTCACATGCAAGGGCTCGCCCATTCAGATTTATAATTCAATATGTTTAGGCAAACGATATAGACATTTCTTAACAGGTTCTACCACTTTTGAATAAATATAAGGTGGTATGAAAATGTGTTAGATAATGTAAGATTAATTACCTATATTATGGTTCCCAAAAATAATTTTCGCTTGAACATCTTCAGGCCTCTACAAACCCTTCAATAAGCACGGGAGTTATGGCCGCCATTGCTTCACTTTAAAGGGCCAGAAATGTTGGGAACGAGGCGTTAACTGATGTCGCTAGCAATTTATTAGCAAACAGTAAATACACCGACTACAGTGGGCTGTAACCATTGACAGTATGGCGGTAAGTAACGACGGAACAACACTGTCATCTTTACTGTGCGCTCTCTGAACTGACCTCTACCTTCGAACCCCGCTTGTAGAATAACTCCCGCTCCCCAAACTAGCAAGAACAACAAACACCCCCCCCACTAACTATCTGCCAATCACAGCTGCCTTATCTCACACGCATCACTGCCATAGGTAGCTGAAATGATTGACAGGCTTCACAGTTTATAACATGTTCACTGACATCCTGGAAATCTCATTAACCTCAATAAACACTCTTTATATCCTGGCTGACAGGCTCCTTTAAACACAGTGATACTCAAAACATAACAAAATAATTTGTGCTCTTATCCAGTTATGAATATGTGTTCGTCAACCAAATTTGACTAGTTATCATGTTGTGGGTAGCTATATGAAATTAGCATTTACTGATAAAATTTTATATTATAATATTATACTTGTCATGTTCAGGTTATTTGCAAACATAGGGGTATAATTTATCAGTTTCTGTACCGTATAAGGAAAGAACTGTGGAACATTGGACATCCTCAGCACAAAGGCTACATATATCTTAATATCACACTACAGTACACGGCCCATTAGTGCAGCCTAATGGAAAAAAGCCCTGAGAAGTCCAGGCATAATCAAACCCCAGCGCAGAGGTCAGTTAATACATCTGCTCAGTGAGACGGTTTTTGGATATTTTCACACAACGCCTAACAGCACGCACTTTTAATGAATGTCTGCTTTAAAAAAAATATGTCTGTCAGAAAAATACATTACTGTGATAAACTGTTACATCTTTGCAAATCAGCCAAACACTCCTCTCATTCTTTGAAATATGACAAAATACACTGTGAGACATAAATTTGTCGACCACCGTACTGCTCTCCAGTGGTGTAATTAAGTACATTTACTCATGTACTGTAGCCTACCTAAATACAGTTTTGAGCTACTTGCACTTTACTTGAGTATTTCAACTTTATGCTACTTTATACTTCCAAATATTGTACTTTGTATTTTGCTACATATAAGATTTTAATAGCTGTGGTAAAAAAATAGTTTTCATTTAAATAACTGTTTGAGGCCAAAAGAGGTAAAATTGTCCAATATTTCACACAAATAGTCCAAAAAACACAAATTTGCAACTTGCAGTACTACTTTTACTTTTGATACTTTTGAAGCACAATTGCTGACAATGCTTTTACTAGACTGCGTATATGATCTGACCACTTCTGCCACCCCTGCTGCTCTTCAGACATGTCGTCAGTGTACCCGCTCACCTCTGCTTGCCAAGGAGAACTCAATTATCTTGTCAGTGGCAAATGCCTTACTATCCCCTCACAACCAGATGAGTACAGCTTTAGTGCAGCACCAGACATTCAGTGACCTGGAGAGGGCATGGCTCCTACATGGCCTTGAATGACACGATGCAAGGAAAGGGATAGACTATATTAGTAAGTGCACAATCAACTGTCTAGACTAGATACTTTAAAAATGCAATACAATACGGTACAGGTTCATGGAGGCTGTGCATAGAAGCAGCTTTTTAAATTACGGCCATGAAGGAGAGGTTATAATTCTCGAAACAGAAGTGATATGAAGCTGGAAAAAAAAGATTATGATCATAATGAGAAGACTGTGCACTTGAGTGATGAAAAGATGTTTGCAGTCTTTTTCATCAGATGGCTTATTCACGGCACACAGGCTCAGTTAAAACCTTCTGCTATAGTTCTCATCTCAAAGGCTACAGAGATAAACACACCTGAGACATCTCCATTGTTATACAAAGAGGCTTACCTTGCTTGACAAGCTGAAATTGGTGTGGTGCCAGTGTAACAGTTGGTGTGATTGAAATAATGGCCTACTTTCTAATACAGTTCCTGCACTTAACATTGTCTGCTGTCTGGCTGTATTAGTATGAATGTAGCAAGCTGACACCCTGAGTTAAGTTAGGGTGTCAGCTTACAGAATCGAAGGTACATGTCTTGTTAACTATAGAGACAGAGCAGTTTTTTTACAAACTCATCTGTGTTTGCAATATCAATAAGAACTTGTACTACTGCAAAGCAAAGTGAACCAGAGCAAATTAACTATTATACTATGATAATATACTAAGCTATTATCCATATGTTACTGTGCATGTTGTAAAGTAGTCCTACTTACAGACAGTATGAGGTACAACATCGTACTCACAGGGGACGATTGACACTGCTGTTACACAGACTGCTGTTCATTGTTGTTATGGAGTAGAGGAAGTAGAAAAGCTTTGTGATGATGATTTTTCTACAGTAACCAGCTGAAATTAAAACTAGGAGTGTCCAGTAATGGCAGCTGTAGAAGGAGAGGCGGATATAGAGAAATATTCAAGGGGTGACAAG
This sequence comes from Dicentrarchus labrax, assembly GCF_905237075.1. Taxonomy (NCBI): domain Eukaryota; kingdom Metazoa; phylum Chordata; class Actinopteri; family Moronidae; genus Dicentrarchus; species Dicentrarchus labrax. The sequence continues at coordinate 21,236,565 of NW_026136707.1, forward strand.
AGTGTGGCATGGAGACTTTAAAGGCTGGTAGAAATATATGCTGATGTGCTGAGCATTACACTACTGTGGCACCTTAGTAAAGCATTGAATAGAAATATCTAAAGGCATTAGAAAGCAATAAATAGTTTTATTTCCAAATATGCAGATATTTTTATTATTTCATTGAACTAAACTCTTTCTCTTGGTCTAAACAATGGCCATAACAGATCAATAAATGATGTGTTCACTTTTATTTTCAAATTAATCTAATCAGTGTGTTAGACAGCATTTAACATCAAACTGGGGTGGCAGCTGAGTTGGCAAGGCATTATTTATGCCACCCTCTAGATCAGCATAGAAGATGATTGATTTTATGTCATCAACAGTAAAATACACAAATACTACAGTTGCTGAAAAACCTGAAAGTCACTGCAGAATATTAAAAATGATTAGTTCCATAACTTTCAAGCTTACATACAAAACTGAGCTGGCATGATGTCAAAACCACAGGTGATAGCTATATAAAACATTGCATTCGAATCCCCTAACAACAGCTCCATGGAAGATAATTTCAGCTGCCACTTAGGTAGGTAAGTGCCCACATTGTTACCCCCTTATTTTCATAACTTCACATCTCCCCCTGGACCTACATGTTTCAGTTCTGTACAGGTACAGTTAGTACAAAAATGAGTCTGTAAATTGAGATGAATTATAATGTACATTACAGTAATCTAAACCCAAAATGTATATCTTTGCATGAAGTTTGCTTTAAAGCTGCAGTAGGTAACTTTTATAAAAAGAATAAAAGAAAAATAATGAAAGAAAACAACCAATCAGAGCCATGAAAAAATGTTGATTGTTCATTGCTCATTCCTAGACTGACAAATACAGACAACAAGAACAATCAACTATTTCCTTGGCTCTGATTGGTTGTTTTCTTTCAGGCAGGTAGATTCCATTTGGAGCCCTACCAGAGGCACCTGATTGTTTCACTTCCTACTGTCAGGATATAGGGAGTAAGTTTCAGCAAATGTGACAAAAAGTTCACTTTATAAAAGTTACCTACTGCAGCTATTTTACATGTGTAATGACTTGTAATGTATCTTCTAACATATCACAACTAATCTTTTTTGACATTTTAAACAGCAGTTATTATAAACTTTAATAATGTCCTCTGTAACTGTAGGAGTCTCTCCATGCCTCTGTGATCCATTAACATTTTGCACAGCAATGTTTGTGGTTTCCTAGCTACCATTCAGATCTCCTTGCTCATTCTGCCCAGTTTAAAGCCTTTATTTGGTCTGCAACTTTCAGGACTTTTCAAAGCAACAACAGAACCAAATGTCTCTGAGGTTTTGCCTTCTACTAGTTTACTGTTTGTGTCTCTGCATTGATTAGTCCTGTATTTAGTGTTCTGCGTCTGTGTGGACAAAAGCTGGCCAGCAAAGGATTTAAAGGTCGACAGTCACAGACCTAAGCTTTAATAATTTATACACATGCTTTTTCACAATCCATTATATCTGACTTCAAACATTGCCACTTGTTTATTCACGTAAAGGACATGTTTCTTCCTCCAAAGATACAACATCTAATAAATCAAAACCTCCGTTCCTAAAAACAGGAAATATTTTCACAAAGTTTGTGAATAATACAGCAACACGCAGATTTGCAGAAAACAAAACAAAATATAAAATAAATATAAAATATAAATATAAAACTCTAAGGAGACAAGAGGAAACAATTTTAGATTTGGCGACATCTATTGTACAAATCTAAATAAGAAAGAAAAGAGGCCCAAACAGCTTCAAAAATATACCCACTGTTTTGTCTCTCTAGAGATAATTTCTCTAATAGAAAAGTACATTTAATTGATCACAAAATAAATTGAAGATTTGTTTTTCCAGTCCAATTTTTACCTGATATATTGATCTGTACCACCTGTCTTGACAAACACACCTCACCCTTCCATCCACACACACTCCAAATGACAGACCCCAAAATAGCTCAGTGGTCGGATGGCTCTCCAGCTTTCAGAGAGCTGAACTGTCATACAGTTTAGTGCTGAACAAGGAATGCTGGGACAGGTGCTTAACAGAAGTCAGATCAGATTAGGTTGAGTCTCTGTAGAATTACCTAAACCCCACCTCCCCATTCATGTTTTACCCTCCTGCGAATGCCTAGACCTGGTTTTTGTTGCTTGCTGTGGAAGCTGTGGAAGATTTGGAAGGCTTATGCGTCATATGGGTGCTTACTGAGAAGGCTGGGAGGAACAAAAGAGACCGCAACAGTCGACTTCAGTAATGCTGACATTGTCTGTATTTCCAATGACACACACACACACACACACACACACACACACACACACACACACACACACACACACACACACACACACACGTTTACCTGCAGCAGCCAGGAATTATTACAAGACCAACACTGCCCTCCAGTGGAATTATAGAAAACATTTCCTTACATTTTATTAAAAGTGGGACTAAGTTCAAGGCAGGTCATGGATTATTTGACCAGTTCCTCACGAGAAAAGTCTCATTAAACCAATTGGAAGAGACTTTGTTTTATTCACAAAGCCTCAGACATAACATCCACCACATCAATAAAGATCATCCTATTCCTCAAGCTCTTAACATTCTCTAGGCATCTACTTCCTTACCCAACGGAAATACCACCTTAGCCACCGTGAGCCTTTTTCTGTTTAAAGCATCATAACACTATTATTTTTTTTAATCTGTTTGTGTGATGGAAGGCACATATTTTCAGAGAGCGATCATGCAAATAAAGCCATAAAGTAATGACGGAAATCTGGAAGGCTGGGGCAAACGTTATGTTCAGTCTATATGATTTACATAAACAATAAATGGAAAGACTGAACAATTCCCCGCAATGAGTCACTTGTGGAGCAGACTGCATCATGGGAGACGTTGTGTAGGCAATAAGAGGGCAGCAGAGCTCTTTGAGATATGTTTTCTGTTACATATGACGGTGTATCAACAATATTAAAGTGGATATATAATGTGATTATTACTAACCGCCAAACACACTCGCACACACACAGTCACACCACACAGGCATGCAGGATGCAGCGCTGGCCAGATGCACACACAAACATGCATAATCCACACACATGGCTGTACACCCATGATTCCATACACACACACACACACACACGCACACACACACGAGGCGAGTGCGAAACCACATATACACACAGGAGCACTCACTCACCATAAACCACATTCATACACACACGCACACTCCTGCAGTGCATACCTCCCCACTATTGGTCCAGACCCAGACACCGCATGCCAGTGCACCTCGCTCCCTGAGCCGCAGGCCGCAGGAGGAGAAGAAGAAACAGATGGGTACCAGCTGTTTGGATGAGAGCCCCGGGTACACAGCTACTGTATTGCAATCCACACACACACACACACACACACACACACACACACACACACACACACACACACACACACACATATGCATGCATGCATGCATGAACACGAGCTCATTCAAGTTGTTTAACTGCGCCTATAAGCTACTGCTTCTAGTATTTACTTACATAGCAATATACAGGTAATGTATTGTTAGTCTGTGCAACAACTGTAGATGTGAGGTCATTATTGAATTTCAAAAACAGTAACTACAAATGACTAAAGATGAACTGATGTTAAAATGCTATACGGAGCAATACAGTGTTTGGACAATGACATTGTTTTAGTTCACTCCCTATGCAAACACACTTTACATTACTTAAGAAAAGGTATAAAATATATAGTGAGGAAAATATATAAAACAAACTGAAATAACAAACTAATCCTCGAAGTAAACATTATGAAGTCAAGATAATTGCAAAGATGACAAATGAGTTTTAAGCTGTTTTTAAAAGTTGTGCACTGATTTGGCTTCTCTGAGACTAGCACATTGGATTCAAAATGAAATAATATAATAATATATAAGAACTATGAGGTTGAAGTGCTGACTTTAAATGTGTTTACATCCATATTAAACAGTTTAGGAATGATACAAGGCAACCAAGGGCATTTTAGGCCAAAATGTACAATGCTCTTGACTGGCAGAGCATCACCAGGGAAGGTGACGTAGAAGTGTCTACTACTCAATATTAATAGAAATTGCAACCAAATATTAATATTTTCATAATAACAAATGGTCAAATAAAGTATAGTATAGGTTTAGTGTCTTTCAGCAAGTTGTTTTGATTTTACAGCCCACAATGGAACTGTTTTGGTTCACTTTCACAGTTAGGTAGGTGTACCTTCCAGCGACAGCTCCAACAAACTCACTTTATGCTACCCAGCCTGCCAGATATTTCCTCCAGGAACTGCTGGAGAGCAAAATAGAGCTAAAACGGGAGTGAATGGACTTTTATTATATTTATCAGGTGGTAGCTCCAAATTATTGTTAATGTTGCTTCATAACTGCTGGATGTATAAATAAAACTGTGCCCAAGTTGCAAAATACCCCCATTTAAATAAGATGACTTCAATTGTTTTATGTTAACTGTCAAAATTAGTAATCACCCATTAAAATTGGGGTGATATGTACGGCTACAATTCCCCACATAAGTAATTTTAATGTATACATCCTGAAACTGAGACTAAAAGCTGGCTCTTTAAAATCTCAGTCATGGTTTCATTTCAAATCCAGTGCGCTGGTGTCACTGTACTACTTTGGGACTTATAATGTATTAATTTCATTATTAGTGGTGTAAGACAGCAGGTGGGTATGTTGAAATAGTATCAATATTTGGAAGAACACATAAAGTATACCAACAAAAAAAAAGGATATGAAATGAACATATCTTTAGAAGTTTGTTTTCTCAACAACTCTGACCACTGTTTCCTAAATAGATGTCAAGTTAACTGTCCACAGTGAGGGCAGTGGATGATGTTGATCATTCAGGATTCTCTTTCTTTCTTTGTGTTTCCTCCCTGAACCCAGCAATTTCTGATCCGACCTCAGCTATCAACTTTCCTCCGATGAGTCAACTGAGGTGGTGACTCCTTCAGCTCATTACAACATGACTTACTGAAACCAAAACTCTCCCTCTAATGCCTGAGATGCATGTTTCCTCTGTCTGAATGCCATTAGTTACAGCCAGTGGTTGTTCCCTCTTATTACATTCACTTTGAACACAATCTGTCTCATTAAATAAAAAATTCAGCATTGTGTGAAGTACAGTAAAGTTAGGGTTTCATTCATCAGTACTTGAGGCTGCTCTGACAGTCCTGCCACTACAAACGTGACATTAAACATCACAGAACACCATCTGCCTGGCTTACCGGCATCCTGGAGCAACACTCAATACTGTACCAGCTATTGAACACTGTGCAGGAAAGAAATGACAAATGGAAATGGTATTGTGTGTATGGTTGACCGCCGTCGTCCTGTCATTTCCAACTTCGGCGCTGATGTGGTCTGGCCAGTGTGGGTTTAGAGGGCAGACCGGAGCAACAGTAGGCTGGTTCGGGATCTTTTTCCCTCTTGAAGCCAACAGGATGTCTTTAATGAACCACAGTGTGTTTGAACTGTCGCATCTCACCATACAGCAGTCCAGCCCTCATCGCTGGCGTGCACAACATGAAAAGGAAAACGCAGTGAAATAAGAAACATGCTAAAAACTGAAGATGTATCAAAACCAGGAAGCGCTGTCTCCGAGACAAAGACCACAAATCAAATGTTGGCCATAATAGAGGGGAACGTCTTTGGGTAACGTATTGTGGAGGTTTCAAGTGACTGGGGCAGCCCTGTTCTGGTTGTGCCCAGGCAAGTGTTTTTTTAGTTCCCTGCCGCAAACGTCTTCATGTCAGGTTTGATGCAACCTCATGCAGAATCAGATTGCAGCCAATGTTTTAGTGAAGACTGTTGTTGCTTGTTGATTTATTTCTGAGGGTTTTAGGGAAACACTGTTGTTTACCACAGGTTCCACTGTACTGGGATTGACCCTGCTTGCTTTCTAGTTGCTGGTGAGTGAGTTTACCTGTTGCGTCCACAAGATGGTGTTGCTGGTGTATCGTATAACTGACCAAGCCGCAGTGCCAGTTGTTGTGGCAGCAACAAAGACAAAGCAAGCACACATCATTATCACGATATCTGCAAACTGTGGTGATGGTTCAGTAACTGTGAGTGTTGATATGCTGCATATTGTTTCAATTACTCCAAACTGTTGTTCCAGACCATGCCATAGGAAAATGCTCAAAATACTCCATGTTTGATCTTGTGGGCTCTTGTGAAACTGGAAATGAATGGTGATTAACTATAATGATGATCATCATGGTGAAAGGTTTTGTGCCACAGGTTATTTGACTGTGTGAGCTGGTCTACATAGAGTAGGCCTAAAAAGGAAAGCCCTTAAAACTATTACCGTTAGTGAGGAATATTGCACATGGATCTAGTCAGAGTCACGTTCTAGTTGATGATTTACAGTCAGCAAATAAATTTGTCTCATGTGTTCATTGCCATCAGAAAATGGCAATAACTCAATCTGTTAAAGGGTAACACAGTTGTTTTCCTTTCCACATTGCATGGCAGTTGGAAGCAAATGAACTGCTTAAGTCTAGCTCAGTTTTATTTGTGTGTGAACGTGTGCACGTGTGTGGTGTTGTAGTGGGAGGCTTTGTAGTGTTGAGTGAGAGAAAAGGATATGGCTATGATTAAAGCAGGCACTAAAGCAAAGGTGGTAATTGGGATCATAAACACTCACTTTTCCATTTACCCCTCTAATGAAGCATTCCTGTTTATTCTGACTGAGCAGCAGAAGCATCAGAAAAACAGCATCCACTCTGAGCTAGTCCTGAGTGCAGGATGCAGCATAAACAGGTTTACAGTAGACTTGCTGGTTTCCAAATTTAGTGCAAACTTTAAACCTACTACAAGGAGTTTTTAACTGGCTATGAAACATAAAAAATTTCAGTTTTCATACTGATGCCTCGATACGACCTGCATAAGTAAACCCTCAGCTAGAAGATTGGCTATTTCTGTTTGGTTATCCTTAATGCCTGCCCCTGAGTTGGATATGGTTGGATTCCCCTTAAAACAAATGAAACGAGGCAGTGGAAATAGCACAGATTTTGTCACATGGGCCGCCAGAATCAACGCAAAATGTAAGCTGGTTCTGGTTTACACTCCACGCAAACATGTAATATAGCATTAAAAAAAGTGACATGAAATATGATTTAGCAAGGCAATCTTTAGTAGGGACAGAATCCACTGCCCTCATTTGTCCAACAGTCCATTATCCTGAAAAACAAAAGCCCTCTGCCTCCTGTCCTGTTTTTCTGCAAATACACCCTGAGTTTAGGACGTGCAGGAAAGGACAAAGGTGACCTTTATCGTCATAATAACAATAACAAACACATGTTTAATATTGGGTTAAGTTTAGGCATCTAAACTACATGGTTAGGGGATGTCCTGATAGCTTACTTGAGCTTACCTTGAGTCCGACCTGTGGCCCTTTGTAGCTCTTCAGCTGTCACTATCAAGTAAAGGCAATAAAAGCTAAAAAATTATACTTGGTTAGGTTTAGGAAAATATTATGGTTGTGTTAAAATAAGTACATTAATAACGTGAGTTATGTTGGTGATACCGGAGTGGGTATTTTTGGAACAACCTTCGGAGCAATGGGACAAATGAAATTTTTCGGACGCCTGGGCTTTAGGAATAATGTGCCACTGGTGTGCGTCAGTGTGCAGGAGGGAACCTCAGTCTGCCCGATCATACACACAAACCTGTGTTTAACCACCTGTTTAAACTCTGTTCAGTCAAGCTCTTGGTCTTTCCTCTGAATTGCATCAGTAGCTTGGAGCCTCACGTACCAATATATCTAGTTTTATTTATTTCTATTTTTTGGCCTAAAAGTTGTAAATTTTAAATATATTACAGTATATATCTTGACACATAACTCATTTCTCTCAGGAGAGCCCTATCAGTGTAGAGCAGCACTGGGTAGAACAGCAAATACAAAATTGGTAAGGGTTGAAACACTGTTGTAGAAACTGGCAATAGAAACTTTAAACATTTAATCACAGGAAAATATTAAGGATAATTACTTTTTGGCAGAGTGTGGTCAGTTGTAATCGCAGGTTTTACAGACGGCCACCTCTGAAGCTGTTAAACAAAACAGAAATAAAGAAAAAAAGTAATTTACAATCTAAACATAATAAAAAGAGTTTATCTGCAAACTGATATATTGGCCTTACACACACAAAACACACTCACAGCAGGGCAAGAAGATGTAGTGTCTCTGGGGAGCTGCGATCATAAAAGTTTTTTATAGCGGCTAAGATAGGGAAAAGGAAAACTTAAGCTTCAGAGGTCGTTAAAGGTTCAGACCTAATTCTTAGCTAAACAGTAATTTCTCATCTATTTTTGTGCAATTAACCTTGCGAACGTGACTCTGCTTGGTCTCCCCTCATTGCATCTTTATGAAGGTACATAACACTGGAGGACAGAGCTGTCACGCGGTCCAGACACAAGATTGTTTTACTGCTGATCTGGGTTCTGCCAGGCTCTCCCTGGCACTGGCTGCTGTAATGCAGGGTGTCAGACAGAAGAGATATAAGGTCAAAGTAACCGGCAGCTCATAATCGTAAATATCAGGAGGGAAAATTCTCGTCGGGGTGAGGGTGTTTTTCATCAGCGAAAAAAAAAAGTCACAGGTTGTTCTGTTGAGACATGAAACTGGGACTGGGTTTGGATCAAGTGTCAGGTGTCTGATGCGTTTTAATGAGAAGTGTCCTCCCTCTGCAATATCAGACCACCTAAAATGGCGCAAAGCCCAAAAATTATAAGCAGATCATCAACTCTGTGTGTATTTTCACTGGTTGGACAGATGCTTTATTATGACTGGAAGTGTTTAACTAAATATTACGCCTGCCCTCTGGCTGCTTAGATTAGGATCTGTTTAACATTCTTCTCTTTCCCTTTAAAAAAGCAACATATATCTATTAGGCCATCTGCGTTTCCAGTTCAAACACACTTTTAAACATGATTCTTTTCGACTTTGCCGCTCACCCAGTACATGGAACGTTAATTTATAGTAATCCTTTGAAGAAGGGACCTGGAGGAAGCTCACCCAGTCAGTGTGTTCCCTTCGCCTTTCCAAGTCCAAATGCTGTGTGGCATGTTTGACATAGCAAATGAAAGGAATAACGCAGGTTGTCAGGTAGGAAAGAGCCAGGCTACAAGGCCACGGCAATCAGGAAAACTTGGTCCGGCACTAGGCACGACTTCAATAAAATACCTCCAGTCCTACTTTTAAAAGCATTAGTCCAGGGCAAATTAAAAAGTAGAGTGCAATTAAAAGAAATCACTGTGTAAATGTTAGCATGTGGAAGTTTTTCTTTTCCTTTTCCCTTTTTTACCCCCCCTTCCTCCTAGCTGAACAAAGAATGCCCCAGAGGCAGAGCTGCGCAGCTGCTGAATATTACTACATCCATGTGTTTTAAATAAGACCCCATTATAATCAAAATCATAAAAAAGGTAATGTGGCTCTCTTAAACATTTAAATTTAAGTTAACCAATGTAGAGTTCAAGCCTTTGCGAGCATTTTGTAGTCCCTAATTGAATGAATCTTTGGAAGAAACAGATTAAGCAACCATCAAAGAAGCCATTATTTGTAACAAATATATTGCTCTATTGAAGGTATTTAAAGAAACAGTACATGGAATTGCGAGTTCTATTTCTCCAAACATTTCGTGTTTTCCCTTCTGACGAGATGATGCATCGTGGGAAAGGCCTCTGTTACGCAACGCTGTGTGAAAGAGTTTACAAAGCATATTGGCTGACACAATCAGCTGTAGCGCGCCGAAATTGTGTGTGAGGTGGGTTGTCATTTCCAGCAAACTCATAACTACACAGCTGCACAAAGGTAACTATTATGGGAAGTCCTGGTGGCTTAGCGGCCTTGCTAAGGATTCCTAGGTTCAGTACGGCTGACCATCTTTGGTGCAAGTGTCAAACCCCTCAAGCCACTCTTCCTCATATTTCCTGTCACTTTCCACTGCTTACTAAAAGATGTTTGACATTGCAGGCAGCTGGCTGATGGTCTTATCCAGAGAAAGTGAATCATAACAGACGTCGCTGATATGAGATCAGCTACTAGACTTGAAGCAGTGACTTTCAACATTTAGAAACATATTGGAGATAATAATGGCAGGTAAAAATGTGAGAAAAATATAAATGCACTTAATTAAAACAGCTGATTCACTTAGACAACCTGCAGTAGTCAGAAGAGCTCATACAAAGTGGAAGTGAATTCCTTTACCAAAAAAACAACAACAGAGGACCAAATTGCGGATACATTCTGTGGGGCCTGCTGGTCTGCAGAAGTCTGCTATGCTCAACCCTTTAGTTAAAAGTCACTGAGGGTGTCGCCTCACACCAGGACAGATGAGTTTCCATGGGAGGAACGAAGATGTCTGGCCAAATCCACTTTTCCCCCTTATTAAAATGGATATTTCCGAGCTGTCAGAGGGTGAAGTCTGGGTTTTCAGAGACTCTCGCTGACTTCTCGCTGACAGTGGGCTTCCTTTCCCCATAGGTTCAATATCTCCTGTGGCTCTCCCTCCCACTGTGCGGTATAGCGGGTTCACTATGAGTCCCAAGCCAGCACAGCTCTGGCAAGCTGCTCACTTAAAGGCACACACTAATTTACTGAGACTCTACACTGTTTTGGGTCCGCGGTGCAATTCCCACGTTCCAGCTGAGAAAATATATCATTAGTCCCTCATCGTGTAATGCTTGCCACGTTACGTTATAAAAGCTGGGTGTAAAGCGACATGGATAAAACAGGAGTGATTTCCAGTGTGCCTCATTTTGACCGCCTGCTTGGAATAAGTGGTGGGTGTTAAGAATTTGAAAAGGGGACAAGATGCGGTGTTGAAAAGGCCATTTTGCTTACTAAATACTCCTGGGTGGCTGGAAGACTAAGCATTTCCATTGCAAATGTCTCCAATAACGTATTACAGCCATATGAGTGTAGATCTTTACGAGCCTGCCTTGAAAGTTATATGGATTAATTAACTTTCCAGGCAAATTAAGATTCCATGCTAATTGTAGTCTAGGTATGTTTATGGAGATCTAGACAGAAGATGGGTACTACACAAATAAGTTCCTTCCCCCACACATGTTTACACTCTGCTGCAATGCTTGATAAAATAATAAAAAGAAGTTTGTTTACTACTCGGAGGCGAGGACCGAACAACTTCGCGGCAGACATCCACAGAACTGTCACTGAGTACAAGCTATGTGTTGCTATGTGTTGCTCTGTCATTACGCGCTGAGAGTGACTGAAGATCCTTTTTTGGCACGAGACCACAGTTTTCTGGCTTTTTCACTTCACAAACATTTTTACAGGCGTGACAGGCTGCGACCGAGCAGGCCGCAACAGACAGCTCTGTCACCTCAACCCAACCACCCCGCAGGGCCACACGGGACGGCTAAATATATCACCTCCCAGGAAGCAAAACAAAAAAGAAACTGTTGAGTCTGACCGGCTATCTTGTGGCTTAATTAACTAACACAGGACACAGCAAATTAGAGGCCAATGGGAGCTCTTTGACTGGATGCTTTGGAGGCTTCACCACATGGCGACCACAGGGCAAATGGCCTTTCATATCATCAATGCCATATTGTACACCCAGTCACCCCACTTCACGTACCCATGTTTACTCTCTGTTTGGGATTTTACGTAGCACTCCTGCCTATCTGGATTACTTAGAAACCATCTTCTACACCTCCGTCACTCTGTTTCCTTAATCACAAGTCCATTCATGTGGCAGCAATTTGGGCCGGCCGACACCCAGTGGTGAATGTGCCTGACCCCCTTTACCCCCCCTCCCTCCCCGGACACCCTCTGGAAAGCCACATCTATCACAGGAGCCTTCAGGGCCCTTACTGGCGGCCCCAGCCCATTAAAGCTGGGCTGTCAGGATTGTGTGTGTCTCTATGTACGAATTGGAGATATTGCAGGTTACAAAATGTTGTTCTGGGCATGTATGTGACCTAACTAGCCCAGCCGCCTGCTCAGTAATGAGCAGGGCAGTCTACTGTGCTGTATTAAACCCATAACAGTTTCAGAAGCTCTATAATCCTATTTAAACAGCCTTACTGCCGAGTTTTCATAGAAGTTTCTAGCAAGCATCAGTGCTATGCCGCCATTTTAATGAAAGTCATAAGCATTCATGTTAGTTAATTAAAACCAGTGTGCCTTTGCAGCTGTATCTGTTATTTATATCTTTTATCAGGATTAGTGGAAAAAGATAAAAAGAACTTAAATTAAAGCGAAATCCATTGATGCATTTATTACATCCTCGTATTAGGAAATAGAGTAACTTTTGTTCTGGCATCCACAGTAGCAGAACACAGGTTTTGTTAGTGCAAGGGCTCCTGTTAAATTGTTTCATTGCCACAGAAAAGCAGTGGCCTTTGACTCTGTGCAGAAGACATCATCTGCTTACAAGCTCTCACAATAAAACTGTAATAAGCCCTGCTTTGTTTCGATTACATCCAAGTGAAAACATTTATTGGACTAATTACAATGGTCTCCCATTGGATTTTCTTCCTGTGTTACACATGCTTTGGCAAGGTTCCCAGTATTGTGTCAAAACGTCTCACTACTCATGACCATGGTACTAGCTGCCATGCGTGGAGAGGCAAACAGGGAGGGGAAGCAAACTATGAATAGTGGATTAAATGTTTGCTCTACTGCAATACCAAACACATTGTCACTGATTGTGTTTTCTGAGTGTCTTTGCTGCCAGGGGAAAGCTGAGAACAAAATTAAAATGTTCAAACAGAGCTCTACATAAAAGCATCATTGCATTGGGACTACACTCATGTGCTACTGATTGTCAGAGGTCAGAATCAATTCTCATCTTATTTTCATACAGAAAAGCACACACACAAGTACAAAGGCATTTTATTCATTTAGCTGACACATCTTGTTATTTTTATTTTTTGATTGCTTGTTATTGCATGGTTATTATTTTTATTTATGTCTTTTCATTTTATTGTTGTATTATATGTTATTTTGCGCCTCATGTGAGCTGTTATGTCTTTTATTTATGATGTCTTATTTATTCTCCTGTACAGCACTTTGGTCAACTTTGGTTGTTTTAAAGTGCTTAACAAATAAAGTTGGATTGGATGGATTGGATCTTATCCAAAGTGACTTAAATTAAACTGTATTCAGCCATGTGGATGCAACATTTGGGTTTACATAGAGAAAAGGTTGATAAAAATGTTGTTGATGAGCCAAGGTGAAGCCTGAACAGGTGAGTATTCAGTCTGTGACAGAAGATGTGTAGAGGTTCTGCAGTCCTGGTATCTATGGGGAGCTCGTTCCACCATTGTGGAGCTATGGCAATGGTGGAAGTACCAACACTGTCTGTGCCATGGCCTAGTTTTGAGGTAAAATTTGTAAATACGACCAGAAATTAGATAGGAAAGAGGGGTGAGAACTGGACAGAGACAAAAACAGGATGATGTTGAGACAGGTACAGAGAGGTATATTGATTTTCCTGAAGAGGTGAATCTGTCAGCTGTGACTGTGTCAACAGTAGCTTTATTTAGCCAGAATATTGGTAGCCAAAGTAAACAGAATATCCAGTAGCATGCAAGCCAAAATAAGTAAGCTTGGAAAACCCAGGCCTACACTGCCATTAAGTTATGTTTTTATGTTTAAAATAGTGGATGTAATTAATACAGAAAAAATACTAAAAATATTTAGTTTAAAACTCAACTAACAACAACTAACAACTAACTAATGCAATGCTACCCCTAACAAAACATTTTTTTGTGCTGAATATTTATATCCTTTTAAAAAGGTCCAGTGTCCAGCCTTCAGGAGTGGCATCTCGCAGTGAAGTTGCAACCTCCTCGCCTTACCCTCCCCTTCTAAGCATGTAGGTGAAACCTGACCGTAACACCCTTGAACAGCCCTCTGGTTAGTTATGAAGAGAGTGGAAATATAATAAACCAGGGCACTGAATATCCCTCAGAGCACATTAAGGTCAATAATAAATTGAAAGAATATGGCACTGCTGTAAATCTAAGTCTGTACAAGAGGGCACTAGTGACGAAGGCCACCAAGACGCCTATGGCCTATCAATATCATATTCCATTTCTTCCAATAAATTCTGCTATGTTACACACTGGACCATTAAGTGTCACTGGCAGACGTTGCAGATGTCATAATTTAGGAAAAACTGGATTGGACTCAAATGTGTGGATGTCTTCAGTTATTTAATGAAGATGAACTTAGAAGCGAGTGTAGGAAGGCAGGCAGATAAATGGCTATAAGTCCATGAAAAGCAAAAAGTTCAGCAAGGGAACACAGGGAAAAAGTAACCAGGGATAAAAAATACAAGAGAAAACCAAGAGCAAGGTGTTCACAGATTAAACCAAATAATTAGGGCGGGGCAAACAATCAAACTGGAGGGAAAACAGACAAAGACAGGAAGTGAAGAAGAACAAAACACAGTAGGAGGAAAATTACAAAATAAAACAGGAAATAACTAAAGAAAACTCAAACTCATCATCATCTATGTATAATTAGGCTGTAACAATCTGGTTAGTTACAGACATTGGACCATTTCAAAGAAATCCACAACTTGATAATACAAATAGTCCAGGGCATTGGATATCCCTCAGAGCACAGTAAGGTCAATAATAAATTGAAAGAATATGGCACTGCTGAAGATCTGCATCTGTACAAGAGGGCTCTAGTGACAGAGGCAAGAGGCTTATGGCACCTCTGCAAGAGCTCCAAAGACACTTTAAAAAGAGTTTCATGACATCTGGCCTAGTGTTCTACTCTGAAACACTGCCTAATAAGACCAATATTAAGGTTTTTTGGCCATCACAGTGAACACTATGCTTGGTATAATCCATACACTGCACATCAAAAGCACCATCCAATTGTGGTGGCAGTCTGGAGCTGTGGGGAAGTTTCTCTGTAGCAGGACGGGGAAGACTTCTAAATGTAGAGGTTAAATTAAATGCAACAAAATGGAGGAATACGTAAAACTTTGGAAGAGGTCAATTCTCCAGCAGACAAAAAGTCCAAACATTAAGCCATAGCTAAACAAGAACGGCTTCAAAATAAAAATGTGATTGCTCTGATGTGGCCAAATTCAGACCTCAGTCCAATCCAGAATTAGTTAAGGAATCTGAACTTGCTGCTCAATTACAGTTCATGTGCGTCTTGACAGAACTGAGCAGTTTTGTGTAGCCAAAGAGTGGAAAACTGCAGTGTCCAAATGGAAAGCTGTTACAGATTAATATTCATATCTACAGCATGTCTCAGGAAATAAATATTACATGTCATATTTGTTTCACAAGTTTTTCATGAGGTATTAGTGGCACTGTGATTTCAAATAGGGACATATTGTTGCAACTAAAATGGAGATCTTGCCCACTTTTCTGCTGCTCCTTCATTTGGGATAATTGCAGGCTTTGTGTTTAGTATGCAAAAACTGAAATTGTTCAAAATTAGTGCTAATTATTCCACTTGAGTGCTTGGAATTGCATCCTTTGCACTGAGGCTCCCTTTTCTTGGTGGAGGATTTCTTACATCAGTCAAAAAAGCTCAGACAGCTGGACCTGCTCAGATTTGCCGCCCTGCTGTGGGAATTATGTGGAAATGTTTGTTTCTCCCAGGTTCAGTTTAAATATTCATCCTCCACACTCTGCCATAAAATATTAATATTTATGACTTACTTTATCATTTCTTGTTTTGTGAGTAGCAGAAAGGGACTGCAACTAGCATTCCTTTTTTACAACCCTGTGTTATAAAGTGATAAACAGATTAACCTTGTACCTTGTAGATTTACTGGAACAGATAATATTTCCCAAGGTCAAAGGCAGAAAATGTCCCATTCCTGTTCCCAGCATCAGTAGGAAATGATCCAAAACCCATTTCTGAAGGCAGGTAAATTCTGCCAGTGACAAGGCAACAGTGCCCCAAATGAGTATAAATACCAGTACTCAACAATCAGACACACAGCACTAACCCAAAAGAGCTGACAAGATTCACCAAAAGATTGATATCTGCGTAACAACTAAAGCAGTCAAACCCTCCTAAGATGAAGACATTCAGTGTTGCAGTTGCAGTGGCCGTCGTGCTCGCCTTCATTTGCCTTCAGGAGAGCTCTGCTGTCCCAGTCACTGAGGTAAAAACTTGACTTCAGTCATTTCATTTGCTTATTAGCTGTGAATGTTTTGTCCAAATACTGAGACGTTGTTCCTAAAAGTACAAAATTCATTACCAGGTGCAAGAGCTGGAGGAGCCAATGAGCAATGAGTATCAAGAGTTGCCAGTGGAATCGTGGAAGGTACATTGAGTTAAATGAATGAATGAAGTCAAATACCATGAGCCAGTTCTAATGGAAGTGGATGCATTTTCACTGCAAAGTGCTCTGATGCTCTCTCCAGAAGAAATGATCAGAGCAGGAGAGAGAGAGTGAGAGATGATGCTGGAGATGAACACCTTGCTCATGTCTCTTGTCTTTCACACAGATGCCGTATAACAACAGACACAAGCGTCACAGCAGCCCCGGTGGCTGTCGATTTTGCTGCGGTTGCTGTCCTAATATGAGGGGATGTGGTGTCTGCTGCAGGTTCTGAGGATTCCTGCTCCAGCCTGGGATTTACACAGCTACTACTTAATATTCATTTAAACTTTTTCACTGAATTTTATATTTCCACTGTACTCCTCGGTGTAAATATCTGAGGATGTTGCTGGATTACATGTGTGCTCAGTGATGTGATTGAATCATCCAAACACTGTGTTTAATATCTGCAGATTGTACTGTGTATTGTCATAATAAAGTTCAATTTCACTGATATATAATGTGTGAATATGTTCTTTTAACATTGTTTTAGTCTTATAATAACCTGGTGTCAATTGTGAGAGTTGATTTCATTCAGCTGTGTGTCAAATACATCTCCTGGTTTAACATTTCTGTCAAACATAAACCAGAATAGCAAGTTATAAGGGACCAGTCTGATGCATCAAGAAGCACAGATATGTATTTGTTTATTTTGCAGAAAGGCAGAGTTGGTTGTGCATAATGAAAAAACAATAATAATTATGTATTCATCATGATGGATATAATGAAAAGCTTAAGATAGTAGTTTTAAGAAATGCTGAAGATTACGCTCTCTGTCATATTAACAAAATAGGTCATTAAAAAAGGGTAATCATTCTTGCTACTGTTTGCTGACACCAATGTGATATGAAGTAAGGTATATTGGATACTGTGGTTGATTCCTTGTATTGTATATATTATTAGTCTTCTGATGTTTAAGTAATTAGGAAAAAAACTAAGTAGCCTAGCTACTAATCAATAGTTAGATGTTTTCGTTGCAAAGCTGGTGCGGAGCTGCATGTATGGGATGTGTCCTTTGTAAAATCAACCTTGTTATACACTGGGCCCTAACTCTAAAACCCTTCTTATTATTATCTGCAATAGCCTCTAGTCCCTGCACATATAGTATCAACACACTTAGCGTCAACACAGTGATATAAATATATCTACAAGTTTGTGGGAGAGTTTGATGGAAAATATGAAAGTATTGCACCATGTTTTTGCACATTTTTCACAAATAAGCTGAGTTGTTTTGCAGCAGCATGGAAATGGTTATAAATGACTGAATCAAGGTAACCACAGTGGGGCATCATGCATTATATCTTCACACACGGCACTTTTAAATATAGAGGCTGTGCTTAACATCCTTATTGACAGGTTTAAGAAGAAAGATGCAATAAAGAAGTATAAAGCACTCATTAAGCTTGGTGTGTGTGTATAGGTATCCCTTTTGTTGGCTCTCTTAATATCTCCTGTTGCAGTCTTTATCTGTCTGCTCACACACTTTATCATGGTACAACAGGGATAGTAAAGAGCAACTGCAGATGGTTTTTCAGGTATTGTAAAAAAAAAAAAAAAAAAAATAATAATAATAATAATAATAATAATAATAATATTTTCTTCTCTTAACATGAGTAGAACAAATTAAAACTTTAATTAGGCAACATGGCATCGCATGCACTACTTCATCCATTTTGTCACAGTGCTTTCAATAATAATATTCTAGGTTTATCTAACATTCCGTAAATTAACTGATAAGGATGAAGACAAAAACATATTCATCATGGCTGCATATTTGTAATTAAGTCTCTCAGTTTGATTACAAATAAATGGCACACATCATTTTCAGAAAACATGTAGGGGTAGTTTTGTTTTGTACTATGGTTTGTTTATTATAATAACATTGTTTTTACTATCATTTATGTATTCATCTTTTCTGTTTAAAATATTCCAGTGTGTTGTGTAAATGACATTGCTCTAATATATGCCCGGACATAAGTGATACTATGCAGTAGAATTATAAGAAAACATGATATATGGAACAGACAAACAATGATAGAGAATTCCCGATTCTCACTGCTGAGGAATTTCCCATTCTCCTTCCCAGCATCCCTCAGAGAGTGATGCAAGCCCATCCTTAAAAGCCACTACTGTACTGTAGGTGCTGTCAGTGATGAGGCAACAGTGGCCTAAGTGAGTATAAATAGCAGCAGGTTTTACACATTCAACCATCAGACAGGAGAAGAAGTCAAAGGAGCTGACAAGAGTCACCAAAAGAGTGAAAGAATTGAAACCTTAAAGCAGTCAAACCCTCCTAAGATGAAGACATTCAGTGTTGCAGTTGCAGTGGCCGTCGTGCTCGCCTTCATTTGCCTTCAGGAGAGCTCTGCTGTCCCAGTCACTGAGGTAACAACTTGACTTCAATCATTTCATTTGCTAATTAGCTGTGAATGTTTTGTCCAAATACTGAGACATTGTTCCTAAAAGTACAAAATTCATTACCAGGTGCAAGAGCTGGAGGAGCCAATGAGCAATGAGTATCAAGAGATGCCAGTGGAATCATGGAAGGTACGTTGAGTTAAATGAATGAATTAAGTCAGATACCATGAGCCAGTTCTAATGGAAGTGGATGCATTTTCACTGCAAAGTGCTCTGATGCTCTCTCCAGAAGAAATGATCAGAGCAGGAGAGAGAATAAACAGAGTGAGAGATGATGCTGGAGATGAACACCTTGCTCATGTCTCTTGTCTTTCACACAGATGCCGTATAACAACAGACACAAGCGTCACAGCAGTCCTGGTGGCTGTCGCTTTTGCTGCGGTTGCTGTCCTAATATGAGCGGATGTGGTGTCTGCTGCAGGTTCTGAGGATTCCTGCTCCAGCCTGGAATTTACACAGCTACTACTTAATATTCATTTAAACTTTTTCAGTCAATTTTACAACATTTCCACTGTATTCCTGGTTGTAAATATCTGAGGATGTTACTGGATTTGGTCACGTGGTTGTTAATGTGTGCTCAGTGATGTGACTGCATCATCCACAAACTATGCTACATATGTCACGGGGGAAGTTTGATTTTATTTAAGCATGCTTTTACTTTGAATTTGCTGTGTTTTTGTCTTATTTATTATTGCATGCTTTTATTTTGAAGTGTGTTTGTGTTACGTTGGTTTTACTTCCCCACCGGAGACATACCTTAATCAAGCATAAGGACTTACACCTGGCACCCAGAGAGGGGAGTGACTGTTCTTGGATAAAAAGGACACTGGAAGATACCCGGGGGCACGAGGGAGGACACAGAGGGCACGAGGGAGGACACGGAGGTCACAACGGGCCGGACAGCAGGAAGCAGACAGAGAGACAGAGCAGATCATCGCACTGGAAGAGGTCTGAAGAGACACCGGAGCAAACACCGACCGTTAGCGGCTATAATTGGGAGAAGGTAAAACTTCTCCCTCCCGCGTAAGTCCCGTTTCAGACCGGTGTTTGTGTAGTGTGTAATATATAAAGTTGTGCCTTGTTAAAGGACATTGACTGGCCCTGAGTTTCCCTCGACAGGCTGCCGAAGAGCGGAGCCAGGTGAAGAGCAGGTGGTCGCCACCAGAGACCCGCGACTGCCGTTGTTGACCCCCCCACTCCATCCGTGCCACATTATTTTAGCTGGGTTTTAGTTGTTTGTGTTCTTTGTTTAGTTTATTTGAAGGTAGAGCTTTTAGTTGTTTTTACTTATTTTAAAATAAATTGTGTTCAACTGTGTTCCACTGGCTGTACTCATTGTTTTAAAAATAACACTGTTTACTGCTCTCCCCCGACATAAAAGAACCTGTTTACCCTAACTTTAATTTGGTGATCCTAAGAGGTCCTAGGCCTCAGTTAAACCTAGGTGGCGTTGTCGGCACTTGTGTTTTAATTTATCCACCCTTAGCACGGCTCACATTTTGGCGTTGTCGGCAGGATCGGGTACAGAGAGCAGTGTGGTGTATTTTAAAACAGTGAATATGATGATGCCTGTATATCCTGGTGCCCCTTGGCTGCCAAAGTTTAAAGGACCAAATTGTGACCTGAAATATCATGACTGGAAGGAGCAAATACAGGGCTTACTTGGAGCGCAAGAGCTAGCAGAGGCCAGAAAAATTGACATTGTGTTGGGTGCGTTAGCTGGGGAAGCCAAACGGCAGGTCAGTGTTTTAGAGGATGACGAAAGGGATAGAGCACGCAAAATCTTTCTGTATTTGGACTCTCTATATGGAGACAGAACCCCCGCCCCAGTGTTAAGGTCTCAGTTTTTTAGTTGTGTCCAAAGACCAGACGAGACTGTGCCCTCATTCATTCTAAGACTAAGAGAGCTGTATTGCAGGTTGCGGCAACATGACCCTGATGGAACTCCCCCTGACACAGTCCTGCGAGACCAGCTGCTGTTGGGGCTGCGTGAAAGTTCCCTGGCTCAGGCCCTGAAGGTCTATGCCCGCCGTAACCCTGATGAAACTTTTTCTGCAATCAGACAGGAGGCGCTGCTGCTTGATACAGAACATGGGAACCCCCAACCGGAGGTAATCTGTGCTTCTGTGTATAAACCAAATGTGCCTCCTCCATCACAGGACACCAGCTGGAGAGAGACCCTGAAAAGAGAGATCATGGAAGACGTGAAATCTCAGATGACCGGACTGACCCAGGAACTGTTGCGAGAGATTAAACCGCTCCTTCAACCAGCTGTTATTGCACCACAGCCCCTAATACAGCCCTATAGGGAGCGACAACGATCAGTTTCCCAGACGAACACCTGGGATGAGCAAGGTAGGCCCATTTGCCGCCAATGCAGACAAGCCGGCCACATAGCTAGATTTTGTAGGAGGCCAACTACTGCTCGGCAGGCTTTAAACTAGCTTTCCCTGCTGCTGAGGTCCGAGGGGCAGGGGTTGAAAGTACAACAGAAGAAAACGGGCCCACTGAAGCATTTATTGGAAGGTGTCCAACTATAGACGTAAACATTGAAGGAGTTACACTGTCGGGGCTATTAGACACGGGGTCCCAGGTCACCTTAATGCAGCAAAGCCTCTTTGAGCAACATTTTACCCAAGCTAAGCTTGGAAAGGCTCCTATAGTTTTTAAGTTACAGGCCGCAAATGGCCTGGAGATCCCTTATACGAGCTATGCCGTATTAGATCTGGAGCTAGAGGGTGCTAAGATACCTGGAAGAGGAATTGTGATTGTGAAGGATGAACACTGTACACACCCACTCATCATTGGAATGAATGTTGTTACTGCTTGTTGGACTGTTTTTTTTAAATGTCCCAGAGGGTCTGTTCCCCCCCCACAGACGTTACAGAGACAGCGGGTTTGGAGGGATGCATTTGCTACATGCAGACACATTGAGGCTACCATGACAGAGGACGGGATGTTGGGGTACGTGCGGCCAGCCAGCCGACGGGTCATCAAAATTCCCCCAAAGAGTGAAGTACTGGTGTGGGGTCGGGCTCGGATGAGCCTGGGGGAAAAGATTACTGTGCCCTAATTGAAGCGCTGCCTGAGACTTGCAGTGTGAGGGTGGCCAGGACCCTAGCAGTGATAAGAAATGGCAGAGTCCCTGTGAGAGTTTTTAACCCACACCCCTACTGTTTGATGCTAGATCGGTACCAGAAGCTTGGCAAACTGTCCCGGGTGGATGAAGCGGATGTACATGGAGCCTGCGACCTTAACCTGTCCCTTGAAGGTGATTGTGTTGTTGGAGTGACACTGGTAAATGCTGCAGTTGGCGAGGAGGACCAGAAGCTGCCGATAGGGGTGAGTGAACTCTCCAACAGGCCTGATCTGTCTGAGCAGCAACAGGAGGAGCTGCGCGCCCTGCTGCTGAAATGGCAGAAGGTGTTTGCACAGCACAATGAGGACTTCGGACGTACAGACCTGGTACAACATCGCATCCATACTGGTGATGCACCACCTATCCGAGAACGACATCGACCTCTTCCCCCTGCCATGTATAAAGAGATGAAATCCCTACTCTCAGGTATGCTGGAGCAAGGTGTCATTAAAGAGAGCTGTAGCCCATGGGCGGCACCCATAGTACTGGTGAGAAAAAAGATGGCAGTTGGAGATTCTGTGTGGATTACAGGAAGTTAAATGCAATAACTCATAAAGATGCATTTCCCCTGCCCAGGATTGAAGAAACCTTGACCAGTCTGACCAGAGCAGAATGGTTTTCTACTCTTGACTTAGCCAGTGGCTATTGGCAAGTTGAGATGGACACCCAAGACCAGGAGAAGACCGCCTTCACCACACCGCTGGGGCTGTATGAATTTGAGCGTATGCCCTTCGGCCTGTGCAATGCGCCAGCTACCTTCCAACGTCTGATGCAACAATGTTTAAATGGCCAATTGTCAGAATCCTTACTGGTTTATTTGGATGACATTATCATTTATTCACCTGACTTTTCCTCCCATCTACAGCAGCTAGATGAGGTGTTTAACAAACTGTGGCGGCATGGCTTGAAACTGCGCCTGGATAAGTGCAAACTCCTGCAGAAGGAAGTGAAATTCCTGGGCCATGTGGTGGACCAAAAGGGGTGAGTCCTGATCCAGACAAAATCTCAGCCGTA